>NC_138592.1:12073532-12673532 GCF_964289735.1 Phaethon aethereus
AACAGTATTTCCAGCTATTGTGTATACTCCCCGACCCTTACACTATTTCTAAGAGAAATGATTTATTTTGCAGATGTTGAAAGGAATACACGCACAACAGGCTCCGAGGACTTTTATAAAAAACAGGGAGGTGGGGCATACAGATGTGCCACAGAGAAATGGGGCAGAGAAAGAAGAGGATATTTTGTACTGCGCAGAATATGTGTAGCTGTGAAAACCCGGTAGGCGAGGGTGCTGTTTCAAGGGACCAAGGCTTGCACGGCTGAGTTCAGAGGCCAGCCTGCGTTAAGCCAGCCCATTGTGTCCCTCAGCAGGAATCAGAGCGACACAGTTTAGTGAAAGCCACAGGCTAATCTTCAGTGTTTCTTTGAAATATGATTTTTGGTTTTCGGTGACAGTTGGTTTTGACTGTGCTGCAGTTGTCATTAGTGGGACGGGGCACATTTTTGTTATTAGAAGGTAATTATTTGGAAGCGGCATGTCAGTGTTTTAGTGATGCATACATGTGTGCAAGACAAAACGTGCGCATATGTGTGTTTATGAATGCACAGACTTCTAATAACGCTGCCCAGAATTCATTTATTTGCCGATTGATGCATTCCTCTGGTAGAGTTTGTATATATTTGGTTTTTTTCTCCCCTATCACTTTTCTGATTTGTATTAGGGAAGGATAACTTGGGCATTTTTTTTCTCCTTTTCTTTCTTTTCGGGAGTACTAACCCTGTACCCCCTTGCCTGATGACTCATTCCCTTCTCCTTCACACAAAACACCCTTTCAACAGTTTAGCAGTAAAAACATTAGGCCTGTCTCTCGGTCACAAGGTTATTGTTTTCATATCTCTTGGAGCAAGACCCTGGGATAGCTCCACTGACAAATTAGCAGTCGTGTTGAATGAACAATTACATCAAGGCAATATTAATCTGGGGGCCTCGCTAGAGCGGAGAAGGTGCCTGATTTCAGTATAGGAGGAGGTGCTGAGAGGAGAACCTATGTGATCTCATTAGATAAATGCACAACACATACTGGTGGGATCTCATTAAATCTTTAACAGCTATGTATGTTTACATCAGCTTTCCTAGAGGAATGCCTGATATCCAAAGATAATTGGAGTTTTTCTCACTAAAAATGGGCTTTCTTATATATCTAAAAAAAAAAAAACCCACGAGGGAGACACTTTTCTCCTCTTCTTGCCTCAGTGTAGACATTCTAGATAGGAAATGGGTTTACTTCCAAAACAATCTTCTAAATGAATGAATGTGTTATTGCAAGCCTCCTACCACCTCTCGGCTGAGGGGGCCTCAGGAGCGTTCCCACGAAATTCTCCTGTTTTCAGGGTTTTTTTGTGAAGCGCTGGTGAGAAGCCTCAGACATTCTAGCAACAACTGCTCCGGAACAGGAAAGTTAGTGCTTGCCTTCAGTTTTCACAAGCTGGAATCATCCAGGAAAACTGACACCAAAAATATTTTCATATGTACCCTCGCAAACCAAAACTGCTGAGTTTCACATGGCTGCTCTGCCGAAGAGCTCCGTTTCCTGCGTGGGAGTTGTACTTGCTGACTTACGCATCAAGGGGAAACCGAGCTCGCTTCCAACCGGCGGACCCCCGTCCGGAGGGCAGCCCTCTCCCCTGGAGGCCCCTGAGCGAGCAGATGCCGTTACACTTGCCAGGTCTCTAATATCGCTGGTCACCTGCCAGCCAGGGACGATTCCTGTTCTTCCAGGTTAGGGCTGCAGACCAAGAAGAGATAGACCCAGAAGGGAGGGGAAAGCGAAGGAGGATGAAGATGTCGTTGGAGCAGGAACGTCTTTTAAATAGTCGTAAGTCAACGTGCGTTAATTCATTTGCTTTACCCCGACAGGGAATTAGCACAGCTACGTGTGGAGTGGTTACAAGATGCCACATCGATATCCGTCACGCAAATCCCTCATATGGAAGTGGAGGGCCTTGTGCCATGGATCTGAACCTTTGGGCCGCAGACTGGCTTTTTTTAGTTTCTTTCCTAATATCTGCCAGAAGTTGTCCCAAGGACGCGCAGCGAGGCAGACCCCTAACTGGAGGCTCACAGCACACTGAACAGATGTGCAGAGGCAGCCAGACAGACAGAGGTGGAAGGCTGGGAATCAGGTTGTTGTGAGCAATATGACTACGATAGTCTTGGTGTAAAGGTACCTCCTTAAACTCTCAGTTTTGGGAGTAGCAAGACGTGGCTTGTTAGTGGAATAAATACAGGAAAATGTTTTTTGTTTTTTTTGTTTGTGGGGGTTTTTTTTGTAAAATAAAATGTCATTTTTGTGTGACTCTGCACTCAGAAAATTATCCCTGCCTCCGAAGCTGAGTGTCTGAATCTCTGAGCTCCTCAGCTGCATCCCAGATGCCCAGCAACGAGCACTGCTGAGACTTGCATCTATGAGGTTTGTTCAGAGCTTGGCCATATTTTAGGGTACAAACTACGCCCTTTAAAAAGGAGGCCACTCCACTGAAAATGCAAACCTCAGCAATGCCTGGGAGAGAGGGCAGCACCCGTCTAATGCACATGTGCTTGGTCTCTTCACCATCCACACACCTTGCTAGGCCACAGATATGTATGACCTATAGACAGGAGCATGTTAGTATCTACTTCAATACTTCAGCAATCCGGGCTGTTTCAGTTCTATTTCTTTCCTTAACCTCAAAATGAGATTAGAGCCAGACTCATGTCAAGTGTCCCACAGCTAACCTCTAAACTAAGTTTTTATTGCCTTGAAGAGAAGGATTGAGAAAAATATTTATAGGCCCTGGAAGAATAGTAAAAGTTTGCAAGCATTTAGGGCTTTTACTCAATAAACCTTTATGTGCCCTTCATGCACCCATTCAACTCTGAGAAAAAGTAAAACATAAAAAAAAAATAAAAAGCACAGGGAAATCATACTCTGACAGTAAGTCGAAAATCTCATAAATTCTAAATAAAACCAATACCCACACGTTGTAGGAATCCATCTGTAGTTAGCCTATCGTACAAGCCCAAAAGCAGGAAGAAGAATTAGGATGGTTCATGCTTCTCTTCAGACTTCTCCCTTACCCCTTTCCATTTAGGTCAAAACACCCTCAAACCTTTTTATACTGTGCTCAGATTCTCTGTGATTCTTCCCATTTGTTTCCTTTTGGTCTTTTGTACCAATTGAAAGTTTCCTCCTTATATCTGCTGTCTCTGAGTGATTGTATCTCGTCCATTCCCACCTCCTGAATACCTGACATCTCACTCTTCCTATCTTCTTTCCTGCACTACTTCACCTTCCACGATGCTCACTTTTCTCTCTCACAGACTATGACTTTAACAACCACTTCTTCCAGGGAAACGTCCATGAGCTTCATGGCTCATGGCTCTTCATGGCTCACGTGTGTGCTTGCAGTGTTCAATCCTAACCTTCTTTTGGGGTTTGCTGTCCACTGAGGACCTTCTCATCTTTTTGCTTGCAAACTGCTAAGCCCCTCTGAATTTGCAAATAGATAGCCAGGGTAGGTATGGATCTTGGCGTAAAGAATGGACAAAAATTTTTCTTCCCCGTCTCAGCAACCACTGCTTTCCTTCTACTTTTCTGCTTTTCAGATTCCTCCATGGCCCCATGAGCTCATACTGTAATCGCACAACCAGATCGCTGAAGAGCACTGCTCATATAAATAGCATAGTTTTTATTAATTGCAACAAAACTAAAAGTGAAAATCTTTGTAGCTTCTCTGTTAGTTAAGACACTGATTTCCTATGAAGAATAATGAGTCACATTTGCCAATGTGACGCCCGTCTACAAGAAAGGCCGGAAGGAGGATCCTGGGAACTACAGGCCTGTCAGCCTGACCTCAGTACCAGGAAAGATCATGGAGCGGTTGGTCTTGAGAGTGCTCACAGGGCGTCTGCAGGACAACCAAGGGATCAGGCCCAGCCAGCATGGATTCATGAAAGGCAGGTCCTGCTTGACCAACCTGATCTCCTTCTATGACCAGGTGACCCGCCTAGTGGATGAGGGAAAGACTGTGGATGTTGTCTACCTGGACTTTAGTAAAGCCTTTGACAGCGTCTCCCACAGCATTCTCCTGGAGAAACTGGCGGCTCGTGGCTTAGACAGGTTTACTCTTCACTGGGTGAGGAACTGGCTGGACGGCCGAGCCCAGAGAGTTGTGGTGAACGATGTTAAATCCGGCTGGTGGCCGGTCACAAGCGGTGTTCCCCAGGGCTCGGTTCTGGGGCTGGTCTTGTTCAATATCTTTACTGATGATCTGGATGAGGGAATCGAGTGCTCCCTCAGTAAGTTTGCAGATGATGCCAAGTTGGGTGGGAGTGTTGATCTGCTGGAGGGTAGGAGGGCTCTGCAGAGGGATCTGGACAGGCTGGATCGATGGGCAGAGGCCAACTGTATGAGGTTTAATAAGGCCAAGTGCAGGGTCCTGCACTTTGGCCACAACAACCCCATGCAACGCTACAGGCTTGGGGAAGAGTGGCTGGAGAGCAGCCTGGCGGAAAGGGACCTGGGGGTACTGGTTGACAGCCGGCTGGACATGAGCCGGCAGTGTGCCCAGGTGGCCAAGAAAGCCAACAGCGTCCTGGCCTGTATCAGGAATAGTGTGGCCAGCAGGAGTAGGGAAGTGATCGTGCCTCTGTACTCGGCACTGGTGAGGCCGCACCTTGAATCCTGTGTTCAGTTTTGGGCCCCTCACTACAAGAAGGACGTTGAGGTGCTGGAGCGTGTCCAGAGAAGGGCAACGGAGCTGGTGAGGGGTCTGGAGCACAAGTCTTATAAGGAGCGTCTTAGGGAACTGGGGTTGTTCAGTCTGGAGAAGAGGAGGCTGAGGGGAGACCTTATCGCTCTCTACAGCTACCTGAAAGGGGATTGTGGTGATGAGGGTGTTGGTCTCTTCTCCCAAGTAACCAGCGATAGGACAAGAGGGAATGGCCTCAAGTTGCGCCAGGGGCGGTTTAGATTGGATATTAGGAAAAATTTCTTCACTGAGAGAGTGGTCAAGCGTTGGAACAGGTTGCCCAGGGAGGTGGTGGAGTCGCCATCTCTGGAAGTGTTCAAAAAATGTGTGGATGTGGTGCTTCAGGACATGGTGGTGCTGGATTAATGGTTGGACTTGATGATCTTGAAGGTCCTTTCCAACCTAGTGATTCTGTGTGATTCTGTGTGTGTGAGTCACACAAGCAAAAAGCTAAAAAAATCCTAGGATGGAAAAAACTCCCCCCATAGTTATTATTGGGATTTTGTTGTGGGTTTTTTTAGAGGTTGAAACAGAACATAGGACAAGACTTTGCTGATACTCACATGAAACACTGTAGAAGTCCAGACCAATATGAGCAGGTAAGACGAAGTAAAGGAAAAAATCAATGCCTCACCTTGGGAAAATAAAGCTGAGTGAGAAGCTAAGAGACGAAATGTCTCACAGAGCAGATCTTGAGGCAGAGCTGAGAACCTAACACAGACTGGTTTTGGTTGATCCTTTTGGTATAATTCATGCAAAATATAGTTCAAGTGAATATAAAATATTAAATAGCCTGAGAATCTTCCACTCTGCAATGCCGGCTATGGAAATGTTGACCCATCAATAAATTGTTTGAACAGGCTGCCGCAGACCTTGCATGTGTTGAAAATACGCTTTCATAATAACATGCCATTTACAGCATAACAACATTCGGGACAAGCATACTCACGCTGCTTCTTCTTTAAAATTGGTCTAACTCCAAATCCAAGGAGAGCACAAGGCACATTTTAGAGGCCAAGGAGACAGTATGCAGGAGAGGCTGGGTAGAGCAGCCACAGGTCTGTATTTTGCAGCTCTTCAGTGCACACTGAATTTTGGTAGTTTCACTGGCTGTGGTTTGTCTGATCCAGTTAGAGTCTCAAATATGATCTGATTCCTGGGGGGATGCGTTTTTTTCCCCTGGGTAATTTCTCTACTCAGCTTTATACTCTCGTTTGTCATTTGCAGTAAATATACTGAATTTCAATTTTTATTTCTTTGCAGAAGTATGTCCAGGAGGCTGCGTTGGCTGACTGTTGCACCAGCATGAATCCGTCTGGGCGCTGGGTGAAAATAGCATCTCGTTTGGGGAGGGAGCTGAGGGCAGGCTGTGACACAGGACCCTGCCATGCTGGAGGTGTGTTTGCAACTTGAGATTCATTTCCTGGCCTGGTGGCAGAGGTAGGTCCGTTGCAAAGGAGCTTATACGCAACTTGGTCTGCAGTCTGTGTCCTTTTCTGACGCAGAAAAGGGAAGGGATTAAAGCAAAACAAAAGAAAGGGTAGAACTGCGATGGAGAATCCTCTCTCTGCTCTGCCACTC
The DNA here is from genome assembly GCF_964289735.1 of Phaethon aethereus. Taxonomy (NCBI): domain Eukaryota; kingdom Metazoa; phylum Chordata; class Aves; order Phaethontiformes; family Phaethontidae; genus Phaethon; species Phaethon aethereus. Next base: position 12,079,847 of record NC_138592.1, read on the forward strand.
TACATTGTGTGGTGAGTGGCTGAGGGAAGAGACGTGCAAGAGAGTCCTTATCTTTTTAAATTAGTTGTGCTGAAAGGGTTCCTATAAATCTGAATTAAAATTAAAAACGATGACTATGACTAGGCCCACTCCAACAGGCAAGCAGGAGCACATTTCTGACGGGACAGACAGTGCGTCGCAGGACGCATCTGCCAAGGGATGGGGAGTTTCTCATCCCTAGCTATCCTCTACATTGAAACCAAGAAACCAAACAGCGGGTGCGTTTTCAAAAAACGTCTCAGCAGTTTGGGCCTTAGAAAAGCATGTTAAAAAAACAACAAAGCCACGGCTTGCCCCAGATGCCTAAACAAAATGAGGAAATTGCTGGATAATAATACACCGGAGCTCCACGGAAGCACCGAGCTGTTCCCTCTCCAAAGTCTCCCCATGAGCAGTAACAGGCACGTGGGAGATTGCTCTAGGGCCTGTTTTCAGGGGCATTCGAACTCTTTCAAATATATTTTGAGGATATTTTGAGCACCTTAAACTTAAAACGTCCACTACCAGGGAGAAACGTACGGACCTTTGCAAAAGCTTGGGTTTGCAGACGCATGCAGAGGTTGCCCAGGGAAGCCACGGTCAGGGTCGGCCCCTTCAGCAGTACGAGGACTCCTCCCCAACGCGCTGTGGGGTCATTTTCCACCCAAGTGACACTAAACAACGGAACAGTAGCGAGAAGAGAAACACAACAGGACGGACAGGGCGAAAGAAGTGAAAAAGAGCAGCAACTAAATTGGAAGCAGAAGTGCAAAGGGAGGAAATTCGGGGAAAGTTGTGTCTCTCCTGCTTGTTTCTTCCAGACACGGCAAAGTGACGGCTGAAAAGTGATGAATCAGGGACCACAGGCAAGGACAGGAGCAACAAGGCTCAGTTGTATGACCTGAGGCACGGATGGGAAAGTAGAGCAGAGAGAGGGAAAGCAGAGAAAACTGTCAGATTTCTGTGGGCATTACCATGCTGTGTGTGCTCTTCATAAAACATTTATTGCGGAGGATGCCTCAATCCTTTGATTTGGGATTCAGAACCTCGACCAGATTTAGACCAGGCATTTTCTTTCTCTCTTTTTCTTTGTCCTCCATCTAATTTTAATATAAATTAAGAAGAAAAGAACGCCCCCCAAACATTAGCCTACAGAGAGCAGATAACGAACAGTATCACGCATACCCAGGTCCCTAGAATTTGGGTTTCTCCCTGATTTTAACAGCTTAATTTGAACAGCAATTAAAAAATAAATGAACCCTTTGCTCATCACAGCAGCATTAACATGTGAGCATGAAGAAGCGCTTATTTATCTTGGCAAGACCCAGAGCTGGGATAAATGATTCCAGCTGAAGATAGAATTATGTCTCTCGACTCCCAGCTAAATTTGGGGCCAAATACGTACTCCCTGTACTGCAGTAAATGTCACTTTCCTGATCCTAACCCATCAGTTCCAGCATATATTGATGCAATCCACTGCAACAGCAAAATCACTACCGCTGTAATATTGCTCCCATAAAGCGCTGGATAGAGGCCTGATCGACTGCATCGGACAACAATTACTTCAAATCAAATTCTCTCTTTCTGGGCAGCGGTGTAAATGGGGAGTGTCTTCACCGCAGATCAACGGAGCCACAGCAGAGGCAGTCGGGGAGGAGGGGGGTGATAAGCGGAGAGGTTGTGCTCATTTCCACTTCTGCCCAGCGGAGCACTGAGCACTCCTGCTGCTGCCCAGTAACCCTGCTCAAGGGGAAGCACCAGCGCACTCAGCAAGGGTCAGCCTAAAATGATCATCACTGGCCAGACGGCTGCAGCAGAAGTAGCTGGGGCTCCTACCCCCGCGCACACCGTGTCGTGCCCACGGCGCAGAGCGGTTGGCCAAGGCCCAGGGCAGCCAAGGGAAAGGCTCCCGCCTGCTACCTGCCATCAGTCCTTGCCTGCGGTGTCCAGCCGACCTCACCGGGGGTCATGGCTGAGCCGCTGCGCTGCGTTTGTCAGGCGGGACCGGTTCAGTGCCTCCCGCGGGGGTCAGCGGCAAAGGCTGGCAGTAATTTTCAGCTAGGTATGTGGAGGGGGGGATGCAGCCTGAGGCACTGCTGGTGTCAATAAATACTCAAGGAATTGAACAAGCCGGTGCAGACCCCGTGCCAGCAGATGATGACGATGTGGTCAGCATGGCGGAGCCCTGTCATTAAGCGAGCGGCAGGGCAGCCGTGCCACGCGGGCAGCCGGACACACAGCCCGCGCGCCTCGCCTGCCCGGTTTCCCCAGATAGTCGGGATCAGCACCCACTAACGCCCTCAGTGTCCTGGACATACGACACGGAGCTGACTCACGTTGATGGAAAAAAAAAGGCCGGTGGTAATGTTCTGGCCAAAATTGCGCCACATCACAATACAGGCATTACTCATGCTGGGTCATTTCTTAAATATAGTACAATCATGCAATATGCCTAGGCCTACAGGGTAAGTAAGGGCTCTTTTGTATTTTTTTAAACCTGGGAATTAGATTTTTTTTTTTTTTTTTTTTTTTGGTAGTCTTAAAGAGCTAGAGATTTCAATAGATGTTTCCATTTTGCAGAATGAAGGCACAATAACTACAGGGAGAAAAGGGGATTTTCTGGGCATAGAGCCAAACCAAGACACAGGTCACCTGGCTCCTGTAATCTTCTGTGCCATAGACTCCCCATCTGCCTTCTGGCAAGTCATTTATTCTACCCTCATCCTTTGTGCTGCAGCTGTAAGCGGGGATAATAACACAGCTCTACATCACAGGGCAAATGTGAGGATAAGCATGATGGTATCAGTGCAACTATTGCATAATGTGTTGGTGGGCCAGAGGGATTACTGTCCCTAAGAATTGCCTATGAGCTGCACAGCTCTCTGAGTGATCACCTCTCTGGTTATTTGTGCCTTGTAAAGACTGAGCTGAAACCTCAGCATTATCTGTCACAGGTTTTACACATGCTGAGACGCTCTGCACAGTGGTGGGATTGCAGCAAGTCACAGCTCCCCACTGAAAGTAGGAAACCAGCCCTGCAGGGGATGATGGGGTTCGGCAAAATTAAGTGATGTGTTTCTCAATCAGACAAGGAAAGCAGAGGGATAGGCTAAAGTGAGTGAAAAGAAACTTCGTGTACCAGCACCCGCCTCTTTTGTTGAGGTTTCCAACACATTAGATCTGCCAGAAAAGCTGGTTGTGGGAAGGCGTTTGGACTTCTTTCACTTCAAATGGGTCAAGTTAGCAAAAATCTCTGATCTTGGTAGCATGCACAAGCGCAATTTAGACTAAGATTGGCCTGGGAGTAAAACACGAGCAGGTCAGTGAGCAGACTAGAGTATTGTTGGTGACAACTGCTGGTCTGAGCTGGGAGTTTCTAGGAAGGAAGGTGGAAGTTTTCCTAGGAATTTCCACCAAGGTTTCCAAGGTGCACATCTGCCCTCAGCCACAGCACCGCTTCTGAATGAGCTTTCTCTCTGCAGACAAGCTTTACTGCTCATGAATCCCCCCATCTTGTAGGCCAAAGCAAAAAGGAAGAATAGGTTGCACATAGGTAAGTATGTCTCGAAGATGATATAAGCCAGTGTAACACGCAAGCTGACGAGGCCAAAAGCAATGGTAAATCACAAAGAATTTTTGGCTTGTCTCTACTAATTTGCTAAATGAAACTAAACCTATTTAAACAAGGCTTAAACCATTTTAAGTGTGTTGAGTTGGCACCAAAGTAACTTGATCCACTTTACGTTGATTTAATTACACCACAGTGATTTATAGACCATTCTGTTGTCTCTTATAGCCTTAGACTTCCTTAGCTTCACCTTTGAATTGGATTTGTAAGGGAAGAGGTCTCCAAAATATTCATATTTAACGCAAATCTGGAATGCATTTAATTACGGATGCCATGGAAATGGGCAGCCAGAATCCCCCCAGGCATCCAACACTATGGAGATTAGATCTTTAATGCCACATTGAGAATCTTTCCATCCGCTCTTCACAGTGCTGATAGCATCACCTCAAAAATACTCAATCTGAACCCAAAAGGGAAGAAGAAATGAAATTTGCACAAGGCTCAGGAGATTCAATAATTCACGATATTTTATTAGACAACATCTCCATTAGGAGTCTGACATTTATATTCATGGTTGAGCAGAGGGATAACTTATGAGTTATCTCTTCTGTCTTTGTGAGTGAAGATTAATGTCATAAACGCTCAGCAATCCTGTATCATATATATACACACTTACACACACTCAACATGCATTATTTTTATCTTCTGTGATCTTCAAGAGTGAAAGCACTTGAGGTAACAGCTTAGGGGAAAAGCAGTTTCTGAATGTTGTCAGACTGTGCACAAACCAGGGGAAAAATTGTGTCGTCAGTTAAACAAGCTAAACAGTAGGAATATATCAAGCCAGGGAGAGTGATCTGTGTTGAAGCTGTCGTACATTTGCACTATTTAATACGTTGTGTATAACTCTAGGGGCTCTGTCCTAAATGGTCAGCCTATTCGTTGTGCAAAACAGGAAGAAGAGGAGGGAGAGGCAATTCACTGCCACCTTCCTGCTCTCAGAGGGCCTGAGCCCAGCAGCATCCAAAGCCCATTCTTGCATAACTTAGAGAAGTTTGACTGAATTTCCAAAAGAAAGTGATTTTGCACCTAGTGACCGCCATGGCTGAATCACTGTGCATGGTGCTTCACCCCCTTCCTATCTCCTGTGCCAAAAGGCTGTGTGTAAAGAACAGGGAATGCCAATTTTGTGCCATCTGGGGATTTCCCTAAGACAGCTTTCTGGCTGCTTCACATGAAAGCAGCTGAGCTCGCAACAGAGCTTGCACAGTCCAGGTCTCATTTCTAGTGAAAATCTATTATGAGCATTGTATAAGGAAAGTGCATAATAAACACAATTTATCACATGGCTCTCAAATTCATTACTGAGCTCTCACCTATGAGCCTACAGATTTATAGACATTGGGATCTGTGGCCAAAAGGTTCTATGTAAGTGGAAATAGTTATGGTTGCTGGAAAGAGCCTCTGGGGTAATCCAGTCTGGCCACATGCATTCCCGCAAATGCATAAGTAAGTTCAATGATTTGGTACAAAAAATCACTGCCTCATATTGTCTAAGATGACTGATGTCTCTGGAATTATCTTCTTGACTGTGCTTTTCATCTTAATTAAATAGGCTGGTCGGACCATGCCAAGAGGTAGAACAGGCCAGATTTTTATTATTCTGGCTAGTAACATCTATTCCAACACAAGTGGGTCCAGTGCAACCCTCTCAGATAACCAAAAAGACAGCCTGCTATGGGATCTGACTGTATATCCACTGATCCAAGTGCTCTGAAGCCCCTTTTCATCTGTTCCCTGTCATCCCCACACACAGCTTGCACAAGACAGCTAATTTTAGGTAGTTTAGACAGATTTTAATTTCATTTGCTGAACTGCACAGACGTTCCTTTGAAGTATTTGAGACGATGCAGACCAGAAAACATACATAAAAAAATTCGGATTAAAGCTCTATTCTTGCTCTAATTTGTGTGTTACTTAGGCAAAACAATAGAAAAATCCAGGGCTTATGCCAGTAGCTGAGAAAGAACCAGAGCTCAAATCCACGCAGTTCATCTTCAGCTAGTGAAGGTCCAACCCCAAAATGTGTGCTGGGTTTTCTTGACGCAGTGCAGTGCGACGCAGAAAAGCCCCAGCTCTGCCTATGGGAAGCAGTACGGCCACTCTGTCGCAGCGTTTTGCCCAAGCTAGTTATTTCCAGTGTCGATCATTCGCATTGCCTCCCATGCCCTTAGGGGAGCTCCCAGCCCCTGCCCCAGCGACGTGCCCTGGCAGAGCTGCCCGTTCAGCGTGCGCTGGCACACAACTGCTGCAGCCGGCTGGCAAGTCAGGCCCTTTTGATGCATCACTCCTCTCTTTGATAGAGACGACTGTATTTTAAAGAGTTTTAAAGCGACAGAAAATTAAAGCACGTGCCCACAAGTGCGTGTGCCTTACTGCATATTTAATTTATTTTTCTAAGGAACACACATTTACTCTTCAACAGAACACAGAAATGCCTCATTTTACCATCCTGCTTTGAAAACAATGCCCTGTCACTGTTGGTTGTTCTCTCTGGAGAATTTCTAAGCCCATTTGCCCACATGGGCTTGTGTCAGTGCGCGACGCCACCGTGCAAATCCCCCCTGCAGCAGGGTCCAGAGGCTGTGAACGCTTTTTCTGCGTGAAATTAATTGCGCTCCAGGGGTCAGCAGGTTACGAGTAGGCTCATTATGACAAATGATTTCTGTCTGAGTAGGAAGACCTTTGGGGTCAGTTCAGGATTCTGCCTAAATTTTGTAATTACGCCTGCCTCAGGCCTTAAACAAACTAAGTGTCCCTTAACATGTGGAGGGAGGCAGCCTGGAGATCAAGGAACAAGCAGAAACAGTCTGGCTTAGTCTGGCAGGACAGATTTTTAGCTGAATCTTGTACATAAAAACTCTGACAAGCTCAACAGAGCTGGAGACAGGCTTAGAGCCTGACAGGGAAGGTTCTGGAGTCTCGAGGAACTCTTTATCCCGGCGACGATTACAAGGAGTCCAGCTGCGAAAAGCTCTTCATAATTCCTACTCTGCCTGCAAGAGAGATGCTTCGCTTTGCCAAACCCAAAAAGGATAACGTGCTGCAAAATATGCAACTTGATGGTACGTGGAGCTGTATTAGTAACTTCAGGGCTTAGTTTGTGACTCACAGCTCCGGCTGGATGGCGGAGCCATGTGCCAGAAAACCAGGCCAGGTTCTAACAACAAGTAACGTGACTGACTTCAGTCTTCGCGTGGTGCTGCTCCTCTGCAGGCAGCACTGCGGGGCCAGGGCTGGGTATGGCCCCTTGCCCTGGAGCCTGACTGCTGCTTCGGCAGGTGGCAAGGAGAGGGACAGGACTGTCCCCGGGGCTGAGACTCACCTCCCCTGACTTCACTGGCTACCGGTCATTTGACGTTAGTCAAAGGTATTCACCCATGCAAACACCAAAGAGGAGGGGCAGGCACTTCCAAAGCATGATCCATCCTGTCCTGACACGGATGGGAAGAACTCGCTTTGGACAATGCTTCCCCAGAGAAAGTCTAGACTTCTTACAGCTCGGAGGAGGATCTTTAAACGGGGTGAGATGGAGGCACCCAGGCTGGTACAACCCCAAACCCTGCAGAGACGGAGCCCACGCCGCCCAGCCTTAGGCAGTGCTGATGGGACTGCTGGGCGTGCTCAAGTGCCCCAGCAACATCTCATACCAAAGAACTGCTTTCCGGTTATTTTACGTTACGCTCCTTTGCAAAAGCTGTCCGTAGGCTATTCCTTGAGCCCAGAAGCCCAATGATTCCTTGTCCTGCTGGCCTGGACACGGATGGATGGAGAAACGAGTAACATGAGGAAAAATACTTCCCTGGAAGTCTCCATTAGACTACAATACCTGATGGCTCATGGCCACATGAAATGTCAATTCATTAGTCTAATTAAATTCTATATGTATGCACATAACACATAATGTTACATTTTTAAATATCTATGCAAGACATTTCATGAAGCTCACAACAAATATCTAACCTTGTTTAAAAGCCTTCACTTTGAAACCATTATTGTCTCTGAAAGCTGAGATTAATTATTAGGATTTAAATCTGAATTTCTAGGATATTTACCTCTCATATGCTTTCTGCTCACTGTAGATTTAAGTTAGATATTTGTATAATACAAAGTCTGGAATGAAAAATAAATTGACATTCAAGTATTTCCTTCAATATTTGTTTGAGAGTCACGCTAGTCTTTTCTCCCAAAGCAGGCTCCCTATTATGATTTCCAGCATTTCATTCATTAGTCTTTTCTTAGGGCACATTTTCTTCTAATCCTGAAAAACCATAGGAGCATAGGATTGTTTGAATCCATTTCAATTATTCATGTAAATTAAAGAGACAGAATAAAACTTATGTATTCAGAGAAAAAGGTCTGTCTTTCTTATAACAGTCTACTTATAAAAACAGGGTGTTTTTTATTTCCTCATTTTTCACTGGTCTTTTATTATGCTTTATTGCACTCTGATCACCATGGACACTTAAAATAATCTACAGACAAACAGGTTCATGGTTGGTTTTGAGTATGTTTGTAATTGTGTGTGTGTGTGTCTGTGAAATTTTTTTGCAATGATTGCGTGATTACACTCTGACCTGAAATGGCAACATATAGGAAGGGTCTTTAAGCCACGTTTAATGCAATTTTTATAAACTTAGAGAATGTTAATGATAAAATAAAATAAGAATGTTGAATTTATTTTTAACAATGTAATTGTGAGTATATTTCACAAAATTTTATTCTTAAAGACTTATATTTGACTTTTATGAAGCTTCTAGGTGTTTTTTCTGTTTGGATATAATGGTGGATACTTCTTATATCTTAGAATTAAATTTTCAATCATTTCATTTTTGAAATTATCAGATAAAAAGTCAACTCTTGTACACACAGTGAAATGACAACTGTTAAGTAATACTGGCCAGAGTAACCTAGACGAATGCTCTGCAAATATGCCTAGGACTTTTTCCTATGAATAAAGATGATCTCATTTGGTTTTGGGTTTCTCAGAGAATGCAGTTAATAATGTGTGGTGATACTATTTATAGTGTCTTCCCTGTGCAGATCCATACAATGATATCCAAAGAGGCTGGCCTCATCTTTGTGTTGGATTTCAAAAGCAATTCAGAAACTTAGCCTAGGTATGCAAGTCCAAGAAGAGGTGCCCAGGACAGGATTCAGCCTACTTTCCTCCAAGACAGACAATGAGGAGATGGAAAATGTGAGGCACCAGGCAGGAGGTGAGCACATCCTCCAGCCCAGCCTGGGGACAATGCTGCATCTCCTTTTCTGAGCAGAGTCTCCCGTGGTCTTCGGCCATTACCTGTGCCCAGATTTTTAGACCTGGGCACATGCAATTGCATGTTTCATTTGCCCATGTAACTGCTGTATTTGTGACCACAGTTGTGGTAATCGTACATGCAAACGATTAGACTGGAAGATGGCACTTCCTCTACTGTGCTCCAAACAGCATTTTCAGCTATACCCTGCTGGCTGAACACCTACAGTAAGATCTCCTTAGTCAATGCAGCGTTGTGCAGTACACACCCTCTTTCTCTGGCAGAGAATTAGACTATACAACTTAATCAGTCATTTCCCTTCAGTCCCCCAAAATGGTGTCTTTCGGAGACAGCGATGCAGATAGAGGTTGGCAAATACGTCTAGTTTGTGATGTGCCAACACCTGCAGCAAGAAAGCGAACAAAAATTACCGACAAAGCTGTTAAGGCAGAAAACTCTATTAAGAACCCAAGGGAGACGTTGCTTCCCTGATAATATGCACTACGTACTCTTAGCGTACCCAGAGACGGTAACGAAACTCCCCGCAGGACTGTGTCGTCTGCTGGCCTGCAGCCAGATCTGTCACACTGAAAGGGCTCTTCTACCCTGAAAAGTGTCTCGGTAAAAAATAACATCGTTGGGTTTCACGTTTATGGTCTCTTAATGATCCAGTATCAGATGTGTTCAGCTTACAAGTGACAAGGTTTTGGTGCGGTCTCCCGCTGCCCTGACTGCTAATCCTGCGAGCTAGAAATGGCGACGGAAGCGTCCAGCAAAGCTCGCTCTTTCACGTGGAGTCGCTTTTGGTAAAATATTTTATAGGCCAGATCATAGCCCCAGGTTAAGTCCCTAATCTTTTTGTTTCTGATCCGGTTTCATATTTATCAGAGGGATTTGAACAAGTTTACATGATGGGAGGTCAGTGCCCAGTGACGATGCTTGAGAGAGAGAGGCTGCGTGCCTGCCTTAGCCATATCGCCTCGACGGGGTGAGCAAGAGATAAAAATAGTAAGTATTCCTTTTTAGTCATGAAAATGGAACGGCATAAACTTCTACTGCATTCTATAGGGTGATTAAAAAACCTCCTGTGATGCCACACTTAGATTCTGTTTATAGGTTATTAGATTAATAATAGCACCCTATTGATCCAGAGATTTCCCCAAACCCAAAGTCAATACACAGAAGAGCTCTCATTGACTTCCTCTAGCTTTGGATCATTTCTTTTTGTCTTAGCTGAGGAATTTTCCAGAGGGGGGAAAGGAACAGTAGGAAATAATTCTATCTTGAGGGACAGGGAAGTTGAAACCTTGATCTCATGTGATTTGTTCCAGTGACAGACTTTGAACAGAGCTGGGCAGAAGTTTGCTTTATTTTTGTCAGTGCTGATTTTTATTAGAAAATGCTATTTCAATTAAAAAGGGCTTCTTGGAGGAGAAGAAGGAATGAAAGTCCACCCTGAAAAACAGGAAAAGAATGTGACATTTTTCAGAGCACGATGACTTTACTTTTTCATGTCATTCAAACCTGTGTTTCAAAATGGACTTTATGTGAAATAATAAAAAAGCCAAAAAGATCTCACCCAAACCAACTCAAGTATATCAAAACAGAACGTTTCCACTAGCCCTAAAGTTCCCTTTGTGAAATGCAGTTTCACAAAATTACAGAAGAAATAACTTAAGTCTTTCAGAAACTATTGAGGTAAATACGGAAAACACATTTTTAATGTTAGTTGTCCATTGTGCAATTTGCTGTTCATTCTGCACCATTAACTTCCAGTATGTCATGTTTTAAGGTTTAAGTTTTGGAATACTGACCATCGTTTACTATGTTTTAAGCAGCTAAGCAAGTTCTTGCTCCATAGTGCCAAAAATTGCTCTGATGAAAAAAGTCAAATAATATTGTCAGAAAAGAAGGAAGGTGATCTAAAATGGTAGACAAAAAATAACTATAAGGATCTAGAGGAAGGTCAACCAAAAAACTTAAAACTGGTATAATAAGCACAATAAGCAGTGACGTCAACGCATTTTCTTGCTACATTTAAGAGTTTCTTGGGAAAAGTGGCATGAAAAGGAGCAGAGTTCTCTGCACATTTCTGCTCGGTGCTCAGTACAAGGGCCAAGGAGCTCCTGGGCAGTGACGGAAAGGAAGAAGCTACTGCCGGAGCCCCGATCCCTCAGAGGAATGCACAAGCTGAGGAAATCTGCAATCCCAGCTCCTTGGAGCCCTCTCCTCAGCACCGGTGTCTCCTTCAGCAGTCATCTCCGCCTTGTCCCACTGACCGCTCTTGCTGCACGTGGTGTTTTAAGGAGTCAGAAAAAGGAAGGGTGGTTAAAAAAATCTCCTATATTGGCTTTCAACCACTTGCTATCAGAGAAAAACAAAAGCAGGACTTGATCTTTTGTTGTTGTTTTGGGGTTTTTTTTCCTCCTTTTGAAACAGGGATTCCTCATCTTTACTGCTCCTTTATATTCTAACTGCCCCAGCTGGAAACCTTCTAGGCCTTTTTAAAACAGGATTAAAAACACAGTTTTCTGCATTAGCACAGCTCAAAAGGATAACCTCAGCTCTTTTCTCTGCCAGCCAGCTTTTTAATCCTGAATCACATGTCACTTCAAATTATGAATATGATTTTCATGTCCCCCTCGGGCCTAAATTTCACCCAAGTAAATCCTCTCATTCAGCAGCCGGAGAAACGTGTCAAAAGCAGTGATCTTCAAGCACCGAGAGTGCTCTGGGAGAGATCAAACTGTCCCAGCCTGAACTCTCTGAGTGCCAGGCATCTTTTCCCCTCCTGCTTATTGTTGTTGACACCCTGCATCCCCCCTTCTTTTCCCCCCTGGTCTGAAAGCCTGGGATGGCGAGAGAGAGAAAAAATAAGTCCCTCCTTAATTCTAAATATTTCTGGGATTGATCCTTTCTGCACTTGTGGGGGCAGAAGGAGAACAAAGACACATGCATGAACTGGTTCTGGGTAATGAGAATTAAACCACCTGATAAAGCACTGCTTGCTCTCGTCTCCCAGTACAGCTTCTCTGCTGATACCATCAGCAGTCAGACGAGTGAACTGGCTAAAGGGCCCTGATTTCCGAGCCAGCCAGGTTGGTGTGCTGGTGTCACACTCTGTTTGAAGAAGGGAGCCCTTCCTCGCCTGGGTCTCTCTGCGTCGTGCAGATCACCCTCTTCCAAGTGTCTTGCAAACATGAGCTAACTTAGAACATCCTTGCCAAAGGAAACGTGCATTCCCAGCCCTGGGTAGTGCCTTGGGCAAATTACTTAAAATCTGACGATCAAGCCTCGAATCAGAACTCTAGAAATCTACACATTGGGTTCTGGAGGTATTTGACATTAGGCAGGTGATGTCCTCAAGGAGAGGAGACCTTCCCAGATAAGAAGAGTCAGTCTTGTCTCTTCGGTCTCTTTAGGGAGACTAGAGAGCTCAAAGGACTGTGTTAAGCTGCCCCTTTTATCATTTCTTCCTCAACAAAAAGGACTATATTATTGTTTTTTATATGTTTATATAGTTGTTCCTTTCCCAGGAGGACTGTGGCCATCACCTTTGCTTACTGCAATAGTAGATGCTGCATCAAAACCCAAGGCAGGTGCCAAGGCTTTTTGCTCACCCTTTTCTAATGTGAAGCATATTGATACTGTACTAGTGAGGGCCATCTTCATAGCAGGATGACCAAGTAAGTGAAAAGATGATCCTCATTCACTCCTTTCAAAACAAGGAAAAGAGATGTTTGGTTCTGGTTCCAAAGGAGCTCTGGGGTTAGAAATAATAACTTTGCTGAGGTCTTCTCAGCATCAGTCCAGACATCTGAGTTCAGCTTTCTCCTGCAGATAGTGGAGATAGTTCTGGTTTGAGGTTACCTCCTTTGAACATACTTTTCCATGGGTTCTCTGGATTTTGTCAGAAAAGAGGTTTTGGTATGGTTTTGGATTAGAGTTTTCTTAGGAGTTCTCCTTCCTCATAGGAGAAGAAGGTAAAGATAGACCCAAGACATCATGGAAGGTAGAGAGCACTCGAAACCACAGTGTGCTGCAAGTCCCCACAGCCACATCACGTGGCTACAGGGCTGCAACAGTATGGCCATTTCCCATTTGAAAACCAGTCAGACAAATGTTTTCATCCTGCAGAAGAGCAAACACAAATGTGGAAAGGGACTAAGAGGGCATGTTTATCACTTGCTTACCTTCCCATGGTGAAAAAGCCACAGGAGTTATTACAGAAACCTCACCTTTCAAAACATTCCCATGGCCATGAACATGCTATGGAACAAATGTATATCCTGGGAGGATTTCTCATTCGCTGGAAGATCAACTCTGATTCAGCCATTGCCTGTGCTTTTTGAAGTTTCAGCAGCAAAACAGAAATACAGTGGTTTGCCAAGAGAGGTGGGCAGGAAACAGCTTTTCCAATCCACAGGCAATTCTCACTTTAGCGTTTTCCCATCCTAGTACTGAGTGAAAGGGAGAAATCTGAAACTTAAAAAGATGCAGATCATATAAACCATACAATTTTTCTGAACTTTGCTTCTTTAGTATTTTTAGTGTATAAATATTTTAAAATATTTTCTTTTAATTTCAAAATGTTTCCTTTTAATTATAATTCACAGTAAATTTGAAAGCAAAAATATTCTTCCTCCTTAATTCACTCCCCCCCCCAAAGCAAGACATTCAAATCATCACCTATGATTTCCATCAACTGGCATTTTTCAACTTAATATAATTGCCAGAAAATCCCAATCAGTATTCAGGGCCATGTTAATGACTGCCTTACTGTAGCCTAGAGGTGGCAATAGTTTAGTGACTGCTGAGCTGCACGTTCAGGGTTTGTAATCCCTTAAGTAGTGCTTTGGGGCTTCCACTGGCTAATATATGTCCACCACCATAGCAAAGAATAAAATGAATATTGCCTCCTTTATCCCTTTATGTTTAGTATTACAAAAGCTTGTAGAACTGCATTTCCAGAGTGGTGATTTTTTTTCCCTTCCACCGCTGGATGATAAATTTGTTTATCTTTGCTCTTGGCACCAAACTTTGTGCACATTTCTAAAAGAAACAATGAAAACTCACTCACGGTCTGCTAAATCAATACTCGCAGCGTCGCGCTCTCCATTGCCAGCGCACCTTGTATAACCATCCACCCCTCTGCCTAAGTGCCAGTTTGCATCCATTTTGCGCTGGTGGAAATGACTAAACCAGCTGCAGAGCCGTGGAGAGTCAAAGCTCTGCCTCCTCCCTTAGTTGCCGATCTGAGCATCAGCTCTAAGAAATACAAGACTGAGGACGAGCCTTCATCCCAAGCCAGTGGTAAGCAGAAAGAATCAAAGTGAACAAGATAAAATGATAGGTGTAGCCTCTCCACACAGCATGGGTAAGTCACAATATTTCTGTACAGTTGCTTCCTTAAACACAGAGCACAGAGACAGGCTGGAGAAGATGTGATTGCAGATGGTTTGTGTAAGAGGATGTAGACTCAAATCTGACATTCACTTTATAAATGAAACCCCGGCTGTGTGATCTCCCTTAAGGTCTACTTGCTGCTGCAGAATAGTTTTCTGTGGGTAAAAATAAAGAGTTTTCCAAAGCCTGATTTATGATTATTCTCTGCTAAAGTCTTAAAAACACAAAAGTTATTACAGCTATTTGTATCTCATCCTGGCATCATTGTTCTCCATTGCAGTAAGTGGAACTATCTTTTCTTAAAATGCTGGATTGAATCCATATTCTATTTATTACATCTGAGGACTGCTCTTCTCTATTTTACAGCCTGTTGTTTACGAACTGGAGAGGGGGATAAAAAGTGCACAGTCTGAAAAAGTGCAGATGTGTCGTCATCCTCCTCCTTTTTTTTTTTCCCCAAAATAGTGGCTCCCCAAGGCATCTGCTTTTTAGACCTTTACAGCAAAGCAGAGTACAAGAGCAAAAATGGAAATCTCTGATGGATGGGTGTTTGGCTTCTCCCCTAGGCCAAAAAGCCTCTGGCTCCAAAAAGCATATGATGGAGATATGAGGGGGCTGAGGATGTCCCCTGTTCTGCCCCCATGTGCTTTTACTGCTCTGCATTCATTTGTTCTCCTTGTAATTTAAGTTTGGAGAGAAGGAAAGAATCATCTGGTCCTGCAGCTCATGAAGAAGCGAAGGAGGCAGCACGTACCCGACAGCGTTTCCATGCACTTCAATTCTAACTCAGTCCTGCCTGCCCCTGTGTGAAAGCTTTGTGCACGTACTTTACACGTGGCTTGCACCAGCCTATATCCATCCTCATCCTAGAGCAGCTCTGACGCTGTGCTTTGTTCTTCACCCAAAAAGTCCCCGGCGGTTTGAGTACTGGTTTCCCAAGCAGCTGCAAAATATTTGTCTGAATTGGAAAAGGTGGGTTTCCAGATTCTTAAAAATTTGAGAAACCAGTTTCCAGTTTAGTGTTTGTCAGCGATTCTTTATTCCGTGGACCTCAAAACCTTTCTGAAGAAGCAAACCAAACCCGCTAATGGGTTAGGTGGGTGCTCCTGGATGCCGGCAGCGCCAGAGGGAGAGGATGTGTGACGAGTAGATGGCCTGGCAGGCAGCGACAGCCCGCTGCAAGGCACATACAAGCCAGCTCGATGGGGGTGAGGGTTTTTGGTACTTGTCCACCTTCATCCTCTGATGGACCACAGCTGAACAGTGCAGCATCTGTTGTGCACCACTGTTGACAACGTTTCATCCTGTGACTCACGCAGTGGCACTGGTGCACACCCTTTCACACATGGTGTGTACTAGAGGTTTCTAGGCCACATCCTCCTCCAAAGAATGCAAGCGAAAAGCGTGAGGTGCACAGAAACCATTCCTCCTTATGGAGGTTGAGTTTTCCAGGAGAGGTGAGCAGAGTCCCTTTGCTGTGGTGCATCACGCGGTGCAGCCGCAGCCTGTCCCACCATTCTGACCACAGCTGTGTCCACCCATGTTTTCCCCTTTCATGGGCACCAGGTTGTCAGGAATGCAACGTTCAGTAGAAAGCAAAGGAAAGCATAAAGGGAATTCAACCATTCTCACAGCCTTTTGGCCCTAAAAACAAGTTACTGACCAGTGCTAACATCTTCCTGGGTAGAGAACATCTCTGACAGAGCTGAGCTGCTCCACGGCACTCCCAGTCTGGAAGACACTTTTTTCCTGCTGTGAAACACTCACCACCAGCCAGGTGCCACTGGAGAAGGGAGTAGGTGCTGGGGGATTTACGTTTAACTCTATACATCTCGCCACGGTGCCTCAGTTATGAGTGTTACGGGCTCCTGGAAGAGTGGATGGAAGGAGATGGGCTCTCAACTGCTCTCACACTGGGGTGATTCAGGGGGCAGATGCTCTGAGTCACACTCATTTCCCATCACCAGGATCCCAGCTCAGCTGCCTTGGTGGCATGGCAGGGATCCCTCCTCAACTTGGCTTTCAGGATACAGTTAAAAAGACTTAAGTACCATTGCCTCTACATGGCCCGAACACCCTGTTAGGGTTGTCTAGAATTTTTTTTCTGACATATAAAAGCCATAGCAGTGAGTGAACTAGTAAATGTTTGGGTTTGGTACCTGTTGTTGAATACAGAGAGTGAGATTTTAGAACGTATCTAAAAGGACTTCGGTCCCTAGCTCCTTTCAACCGCCACGCAAAGTAGAAAGTATAACTCTCAAAGATGCCTTAAAAAAAACCACACTGAAAGCTGTTAAATCCACAAGACTACTCAATTTTCTGTGGAAACAGGGTTCTCCAGTGGCAGATCCCACAGGCCAGCACACTCCTCTTCCTCACTTTGGGATACCAACCTCAGCAACATTGCCAAAATGGGGATCTCCTGGTAAGCCATTTCTCTGCAACAGCCCGCATCCCAGCTCCCATGTTTGGCCAGGGAGAGATGGGCTCCTGAGTAGAGTGGAATTCCCTGTGCTGGCACGTTTGGATGTTACTAGCCCTCCTGGAACAGACACAATGAATGAGAAAAGTGATGTGGCTATGGCGGCTATTTTGTGATGGTGCTTCACATGTTGTGCTGTTTCTGACTATGGTAGTCATTAGGATCAACCTCCACGGCAGGTAGGAAGCCAGGGTTCTTCACAGTAATTGCACTTTGGAGTAGAGTTATACTATGAATACATAGTTATACTCTGAGTATATAATATTGTATATTGTGAAGACTATGGATTAATTTCTACTACAATGAAGTACAGAAATCTCCTATAGCTGACTTGTGCAACAATATCCCTACGGGTGGACAACCACATTAACATGGTTTCTGCCCCCGGTCTGGTGAGATCATGAGAATAAGTCTGCACGCTGGCTCTCAAGCCCATCTGGTGTCTTTTGCTGAGAGCAAACAACAAAATACTTGTGTTTGGCTATTTCAGAGAAAAAGACCACCAACAACAGAAAGCAGAGTGGTTTTGTTACATTATTTGTGTAATGGCTTAACACTCAATGTGGCATAAGCAGCAGTATCACGATGGTAGCCTCACATCAAACAGATGGCTAGTGAATTATGGTATCTGAAAACCCAGAGCATCTTCCATTTCTAGATGCCAGTTAATACTGCAGGTGGTGCTGTACGAAGGGAAGAGACTTTGCTACAGCTTTGGGGCTCAACTAGTCCACAGGGTCCAATTCCCAGTTTGACTGTGGTCCTTTCCTCCCTCTTGCCACACAGACATCTGGTGTTATTAAAAGCTAGTAAAAAGAACTGTTTTCAGAGCTAGCTCCTCAACATCGCATGTGTAACCATATGTGGTAATATAACATTACATTAAAAATAAAAAAAGCTTTCTTATTGAAGATTGGTAACTTTTTTTTTTCAGCATCACTTCTCTGTTCATCTGGTTATTGGTTCTTGTAACTGTTCTCGTCTTTTGAACCTATTTAATTAGATGCAATGGGTGGATTTATTAAAAGTCTTGACCGCTCTGTTCTTTAGATAGCCATGACCTTATGTGTGAGTGTGGAAACCATCTCAAATCTAGTATCTTAAAAAAAATTTTTTAAAAATCCGTTTCCCCTCCCTGTAGTGTATATGTTGGCCTTACTCCTATTGTGCCATGGACAGTTCCCACCAGAATATGAATGATGTTAAATAAATATGGAAAGACAAATTGGGGGAAAAAACTGCTAGAAGAGAACAGGTAGCACAGCACTTCACTACAGCAAACAGACCTTCTCCTCTGGTGTCAGTGGATTTGAGTCTTGACTTACCCAGGGGAAACTGAGGTTGGAATTTTGTTCGTTCTCCTCAACAACAATGACAGTAAAGAAAGAATGTCAGCTTCAGTGACCCTGACCTGACGAGCATATCAGATTAATCTGTAATGTCCCCACATCTGTCAATCCAGATGCTAAATCCCTAAGGCATAGGGTGCTGGCCTTCAGGAATGGCATTTCTGGGCTTAATGGCTACGGAGCAAGGTGTGCCTCCTCCTCTTCCTCTCTGGGCAGACAGAAGAGGTGAGTTATAAGGTGCAGCGTAGAGAGAAAGGGGGGGACAGGGAAAAAAAAAAAAAGGAAAAAAACCTTATTTCATGAAGAAGCCTCTTTTGCTGCAGACAGGATGCACACAACAGGAAGGATGTGGACGCTGAATAACTTGTGTCAGGATTTCTCCGTCATTAAGGAAATGGAGGTACTGAAGCGTGGGTTTCCTTTGCATGCTATTCTAGTGAAAAGCAATTCAGCAATAAGGCAAAATGTTACTACTACTTTGCTGCTGCTAAAGGAGAACACTTTCCCTCTCTTCCTCTCCCTGCCCTGCACCTGCTCGTCGGGCTCGCGCTCCACACACACTCAGCAGGAAAATTAAAACTTACTTCGTGGTACGCTCATTCATCCCCGACCCAGAAACACGCCACGTATCCACCGCGCGGCCGCTTGTAGTTCAATACAACTGCTAAACACGGAAGGGGAGAGCAAAGCAAACCTAGGTACCAACCTTCCCAGCAGCTTCACAGTTTCTCAGAAACGTGGCTGGGGCTGGATTTTGCCACCCCAGTAGCGAAGGTCCCCAAGCCAAGCTGGTGTCGGGATGCCCCTGTCATAGGAGGGGCTGAGATGGGAACAGGGAGCGGGGAAAAGCTGGGTTTGCTGCTCCTGTTGCCCTTGGAAAAACCTGTGATAACAAAGGGGAAAGCAACCGCTGCACCAGCGCTGGAGCAGCCAGCTCTGACAAGCTACTGCAATCAAACCCCTTAGATTTTCTCTCAGCTGAAGTGGTACTCTAAATTTTCAGGTGAGTTTTCATGAGAATAGCTCTCTTGACATCATGCGGATAAACAGCCTTAGTGCCATTTTAAAATGAAGAAAAGTTTTATAAAAAGTAGATCGTAAACTTCTGCAGATGGGAATTATCTTCATTAATGCATTTATGCAGCTCCTCGCCCAGTGCTGTCCCAGACCGAGACTCCTAGATATTACTGGAATACAAGTGATATCAGCCAGGGATATGCAGACATTTTTGTTAGTTTAATTTAATTTTTCATTTGCAAATTATTTTAAGGGTAGAGTGGAGGAGAACACCCACAAAAAGGAATGTGGAATGTCTTGCATGCAAAATACACTCAAAAATACGCCAAAAAATACTCAACAAATCCTTTAGTGACCTAAGTTTCATTACACATTGCCAGGAAAGACCTAACTTTAGGTTTGACCTCCACAGTGTTGTATAAATAGAGAAGGAAACCTGAGTAGCATTAAGATGTAGCCTTCCTCAGGGAAAAAAAAAGCTGTCCCTTCATTAATGACTCCCATTATAGCTATTCATTGTATCGTCTTTTCCTTAACAAAGTCTCACATTGTCACCCAGCCCTCTTAAACGTTCATTGTGAGCCCATTATCAAAATATCATTTTCGGCTTCACTGAACACGTGTAGGAAATGTAGTAGTGTAAAAAGGAAGAGGAGGAGGGAAGATAGCACAAGAAAAAGAAAGACAAAGATAATAAGCTTAGACTGTATTTGTGTAATTACCCTCTCCAGAGCAATCTTCTGAGAAAAGGATATGTTTAATTTTTGTTATGTCATAAATCTTAAACTCGCAGTTGTCACTGATTAGGCTAGTAGCTAAACTACTGAAAATGGACACTGGAAGATTGCCTTCCCCACCACTTTGCTTTTAATAAAGATGGATTTATTAGGAACGGAGGGAGACTTCTGTGGCCAATTTTGAATCTGTTTTTAAGGACTGTCCAATAAATTTTATATATCCAAATGTGACATTACTAGTGATTTACACATGGTAAAAATTGTGCAATTTTTACTTTCCTAAACAAACCTGTTTAGGAAGTGTCCAGCTGACACACAAACTTTTCTCATTTCTATTCATGTTCTCTATCTCTCATAACATTATCTGATCCTTGATTTAAAGTTAATTCTGGTCCTGACTCAAGAACTTGACAAAACTGCCATTGACTTCAATAGCAGAAGGATCAACCTCTCAGTGCAAGATTGAAACCTTGGACAACAAAATAGTAATTGCTCAACAGAGAAATGATAGGAAGGCCTTATTCTCTCACCACAGCATGACTCACCATCAACCTCCACGAAGTTCTCCGTTTGGAAGCTATTAATGCTACCAGTTGATGTAGGGGCCTGCCCAGTTTGAACTGTAGAGAGCCATCAGCAACATACCTAAGATCCAGCACCAAGGACTCATCTACAGGCAGAAAGGCTTGATCTTTAACCCACAGCTGGATGTTATTCATCCTGCACTACCAGTGTAAGCTAGAAGGACCAAAGCATGGATCTTCCTAGGTAGAAGGCCCTCTACAGCTCTAATTGGTCAAGGCAATGGGAGCCAAGCAGCCTGCTCCCCCAGGGGAGCCAGCTAGGCAGTTACAGCAGTGAACTGGGTCAGCCTGTATCCAAAGTAAAATTTCAAGTTTCATTCTCAAGGGTATACATATTTCTATGGCTTTCAGAAGTGTACCTTTCAATTACTTGATTTCAGGAGACAAGCAGTCTTAGAAAGGCCTGAAAAGAGCAAGTTCTATTATCCGCTTGCAATTGGCCTGAACTGGAATTGCTCTGGATATATTTTTAGACCTCCAGTGTCATGGAGACAGTGTTGGTCACCGTCCCCTGCACTGCAGCTGTCATCATATGTACATTTGTCACCTTTTTCACCCCAACGCATGAATATTTGGGTTAGATTAGGTAGCATTTAAAATGTCGATGGGGCATTTGGCATATTGGACTATCTATCCATACTAAGAGTCCTTTTCAGTTTCTCTTTTTTTATAAGATATTGAAAACTTGGAACAGTAAGCACAAGATCAATGGGAATTTCACCAAGGGCTCTACCTGAGAGAGACGGTTTTACTATTCCTGTCTTGGTCAACTACTGTCTTAGGAGCTTTCAGCTGGGCTAGCCAGCAGATATTCCTGTTGCACAGTTGCAAGGCCATCCCTGGTGGATGGAGCTTTGCCAGCTGGCAGGGAGAACGCCTGACAGCATGCAGGCAGGAAGGATACTTCCACATTGATAACACAGTGGGCTCTAAAAGCTCTGTGACTTTACTTTTCTTTGTCATTAACATTCACACTCTTGCGGCAGCAGGACTTACTCAGTGTTTTAAAGGCAGATAATGAGCCGGGTACAGCCTTGAGATGTGGACAGTCTTTGGGATTGGTTGTACCTTGCAATTTGACCTGGGTGGGATGACGTGCAGCTGCATTTCCCCAGGAACAGAGCAGGGCATAGATTACGACTCACAGGATCGTGGCTCATCCCTTAGCTGCCCCCTCCCCTGCCAGCATCTGCCTGCAGCTCTGACGTTCTCCTTTGGCTTGCTCATCCCAGCAGGGCAGTGCGGTGGGTCTGAACATTACTGCAGCCTACACTTCTCCTTTAAGCTGCAGATTCAGCAACAACTGTTTAGTTGAATCTTTGATACATTCACAAAAAATATCTATACATATATCTGTATATCTGTATCTATCTATCTATATCCATGGAGAGATATATATAGAGAGATATATGTATAGATAGATATATAGATATACATCTATATTCCTTTCCTCTCTCACAAAAAACAGAATCAAAGCTGAAACTTTTCTTTGCTATTTGAAGTTACTTTTTAATTAGGATATTTTGGGGGTTGCCTTCCAGTCTTGGAGGGTAACCTGTTCTGTATTTTTTATCGTTCTCTCAAAAATGTTTGAAAGTGGAATGACTTCCCCCCCCCTCCCATAAATTAAACTAAAATCTGAAGAGATGGAGTCAAATCGTGATGTGTCACTATCTACGAGTGCGGAGCAATGGCTGTCACCCGGGCGCTCTCTCTCAACACAACTAAGGCACTGGCAGACGTCATTCAGTGCATATGAGAGACCTTCTGGGCACCAGTAGCACAAAGGTATTTCCCTGTTGTGGTGGCCACTCTGGGTGCAAAGCCTGGGTTAGAGGACATGGACCTTGGCTTTTTGGCACATCTCTCCTATGGCCTGGCTGAGTGTATCACTGACACGCAGTCCGTCTGCTCACACATGGTACGTGCAGCACCTCCCGGCCGTGCCCGACCGATTGTGCTGACTTTACTGGAGACGTGCCCTTTCCTTAGGAGAGGGCCTCCTGGGAAGGATGGTGGCCAGGAGCTGGCTGCTGCTGCCTGTGCTCCCTAAAGCTCATGAGCCTCTGAGGAACCGCAAGTGGCACATGACTAAACTTGGCTTTGTCCCTTCAGCCAGCTCTGCCAGCCGGGTGCCTGCCTGCCCCGTCTTGCTCGGGAAAGGTACGAGTGGGTGCTGCTGAACAAGCTGTATTCACACCTCCCAGCAACCTTCCCACAGCACAGCTCGGCTGTAAAGCAGGGATGTGTGAAGAGCAGCTGTGGAAAGAAGCCAGCCTTGCAGGAGAAAGGAGACCTGCCCAAGACTCTCGAGCTTTCCATGGTGTCTGACCCTCCAGAAGGCATGAGTTGCTTCCCTGATGGTGCTTGGTTTGCCAGTTCCCCCTGTTTTCACTGACTCCTGCTGGTCTCTGATTGAACCCTCTTGTGGCTTTACCTCACTTTGAGTCATGGCCTTGTTAACAAAGGCCTGTATGTGAGAGGCGAGCCGTGATGGGAAGCGCAGCGGATGTACTGTACGCAGCACCACATCTAGTGAAAATCCGGTGGGAATGCCCGATGTGAGGTTTGCATTTTTCCTGTGGTATTTACTCAGTTCACTGTTCTACTCCTTGGACTTCCTCTTGTGCCCAGGCTCTGTGTTTGCTGGGGTTTGGTCTGACCATTGCTGGCTTAGAGTGGAGTCCTCTCCTCTCTAAAGGGACTGCCAAACTGAGAACGGTTGTGGTTGGAGAAATCAGTGTATACAAATGACATAGTGCTCTTCACTATGTATAAACTGGATTTTCAGTCACCCAAAACAGCTCATTTACACAATTTTGAATACAAATCGGTCTTTGAGCAGGCATCAGTTATGACTGTATTCACCTTAAGGCCCCTTTATGCTATTAGAGCAATGAAAAACGGTCTTACAGCTAAAACCATATTCCCCCCTTCCAAGCTGTGGTAGCAATTTAGGTTGTTTCCACCACCGTTCAAACCGATTTTTGCTACCCCTCCTTCGGGGATTATATTACTTCATCCTGAACAATGCTGATGGAGGCTGACGGTCAGACTTCATTTGCAAGAAAGGTGTGTATAGACCTGCTCCTGCCGATCTTATTGGAGCAGGTGAAGGTGTAGCTGCTCTCGAGGATTCCCCACCATCTGTATTTCTCCAAGCAGAACCAGGAAAATGCAATGCAGGACACTGCTCATCCAGCTGAATGAGAAGCCATCCATCTTTACCTAAGTGGAGAACAGCTCTTCACCTCCATTTACATCTGTCCAAGTCAAATTTATTAAAAATGAAGGTATTCAAGCTGCCAGATCTGTAAACTTAAACATTATTTAACCAAATAAAACTATGTTCTCCATTCTAGGCCTCCTCATGTGTAGCGGCTGTTAATGAATTAAGATTCTGAACAGCAACCTCAGCTTTTCAAGACTTTGTCTTTAAAAGCATACTATAGCCTCATCTGACATAAATCTACATTATCCCATTGCTCTCTATGTTGATTTATATCAGTGGACTAACTATTATACCAACATCAATAGCAATCTGCATCTCTATTGGTGGTGATTAAGAGTGGGAAAAGAGCTGGGAGCAAGAGAGAATATAATACCCAGACTGCGACTAAAAACCTGAAAAGTAGGAGCCTGATCAATGCTGTTAGGAGTCTGCTGGGAATAAGTTGCACTTATGATTTGACTTAGTCAGAATGGACAAAAAATCAGGCCACAGCTGTCATCAGGTCCCCACCCTGCTCTTCCACAATTAGTGGCTCAGATAAACTGGATGCAGTTTTGTACCCATAAACATCTATGGTGGTAATGCTAGGTGGTGAGGAGACTTAAATGAACCCATGACCAGTGCACATTCTGATTTGGTAGTGCTGAACTTGCACGTCAGGACTTAGATTTTCACTTCACAGCACCTAATGTGGGTTCAGATTTTTTTGTTTGTTTGTTTTTTTCAGAGATTTGGCTGCTGGTGACTCCCAAATTGGTACTAAATAGCATTTTTTCCAGAACTCAGTTCCCGTTATCCTGAGTTCTCCAAAAAAATCCATCTACGGCACTTCTCAAAGCTGCTGCCAGAGAGCTCAGCTGCTCCCAAAACCAAGCCGAAATAACAAGGAATGCAGCATGTGTTTTCTTAAGAGCCAAGTAAAGTGTGTCTATAAGAGAAGCAGTCCAGGAACAAGCCCAGGGAGCCTCCACACTGAGATCTTGTTTTGTTTTTGTTTTACAATTTCACAGTTTTAAGTCCTTTCAGGTTCTCCCCATTCTTGCTTTAAAAGGCTCCAAATCTCTGTAGCGCAGCCACAAATATCACAGCCCTCTTGTCAATGTCCAAGCAGCTCAGAACTGCAATTTATTTAAAGCTAGCCTGAAGTGAACCAGTTAGTAAGAGCTGGTTTCCTATCACACCTCATTCCACCTTCTGCCTTTGAAGCCCACTTAACACAGCCCTACTATTCCTTGGGGACTTCAGGGGATTAAGGCAGGCCCCGTGACAATGCACTGACTGTTCTAGTGTTGTTGCCTTTTCTGTTTATCAACTAAAATGAGAGAGAGCAGACCAAAAATAAAAGACAAAGAAGGAAAGGGAGAGGGAAGAAAGAGTGAGAGATGGAAGAGGGGGAAAAAAAGAAAGCAAGATTTTTAATACGTCAACAAAATCCTGTTGTTCAGGGCTTTTGTTAGTATTAGTAAGCTTCCAGTGCAAGCACTTGTACCCTTAATAATATAGCAGAGACATAATTTCCCTAAAGCTCCTTCTCCATATGGCAGATAAGTTATATTTGTTCCACTAATTCTCCTTTCTTAGGGAAAACCAGGTGTATTTTAAAAAGTATTATAAAGTCCAACAGGGCATTCGGTTGCCTGCGTCTGAGGAGCCCAAAGGATTGTAACTCTTATTTAGACCCATTGGTGACAGTATTTGAGTCTTACTTCTCTGCTTTACTAAAATCTTCTTGCTGCTGGCATCATGCCTAAGGCATCGTCTACCTGCAACGTCTGCAGCATTATCTTGCTGATAACACACCTTGGATAACACCGTGAAGAGTTACAGTAACGCAGGATGAATGGGATCTACCTGAACTCGTCATTATACTATGATCTTGGGAAGACTTGCTGCTGGAGGTTGAGCAACAGCTACTTATCACTGCTCTCTCCTGCAGGGAGCCTAAATGCTGTGATAACCACAGTATGGAAAAGACAGGCAAGTGCTACATGCGTTCATGAAGAAGGTACAGAAGATGTCTTCTAAACAACTTTCTCTTCAAAAAAGAAGGATACTCTGGGAAGAGACATGTAGAGCACACAGTTTAATGAAAATCCAAACAGCAGTGCTGAGAAACACAAGGCAACAGTAAAGTAAGAAAAGGCGGTGGATGGTGGGACCCCACAACACCAGCCTTGAGAATTGGGAACCTCCCTCTAACCTTCAAGTCACCAACATCTGGAATACAAATGAGCCAAGCAGGCAACGGACGACTAATAAAAGCTGTTTGAGGCAGCTCGAAAGTTTAGGGAACCGATGTGGCTTTTCTATGGAAAAATGCTGTAGGGGATTAGATAACTGCCACTGCAGCCCATAAACCTTTTCCCTCTCTCACGCTCCTGTGTAGTACATGTTTAGACTAGTCTCTACAAGACTTTTTAGCCTTCACCACTCTTCAGCCATATGCAGGCAGAGAAAGGAAAATAAGAGAAGCCAACAGCGAGCTATCCATCAGCCCCCCAGGCCAGGTGAGATTCCAGCCTGTGGTGTGCACTGAGGAGCGGGTGGGACAGCGTCGGGGGCAGGTGACACTGTGCACAATTAATCGCCTTCAGATTTCTTTGTTTCATGACAGGGCCATCTGGTCCTGGGGCAAGTACAACAATGCTTGATTGCTATAGCTGCTAATTGGCAATATACTCCAGAAAAGGGGTCACGCTTCTCCAACTGGATAGGATCTACTCCTACTGGATAGGACCTACTCCAGCTGGATAGGATCTACTCCCCTCTGCTTGTGTAGCTGACCACCATCAGACTGTTTTTCCTTTCACAGCGGCAGAGTTACTCCTGCTCTCCATCGCTACACGCCTGCTCCGCGCTTCAGCAGCGGCTATCCGACACAGCTTCAAACGCCTGTCATGGGAGAGCAAAGCTGAGGCATCAGTTCAGCGTGACCTCCTGTGTGGTCAGCAGGTGCCACGGAAGGACCGCGATTTTGAACATTTTGGGATGTTTGCATTGCCTGTTTTGCATCGCCCCAGTTGTGGGAAACTCTGTGATCAGTTTTTCTCCCTGGCTGATGCCTAGTGGGAAAATTTGTTTCCTGCTGCGAAGTCCCTTTGCCCTGCAAAAGACAGCAAAACCTCCGCCACCATGTCCCCTTGCGGGTGGGGGCAGGAGGGGGTCTTTGCGAATCGTTAGGCATTCAAAACCACAGCCCAGAAAGTAACCTCATCAGGTGGGAGCGGGTGGGTAGGTTTATACTGGGACTTGTTTCCTCTTTTAGTTTAACTGGTTTTCTTCAGCAATCATTAGGGCTTAACTAAGCTTTTCTGGCTTCCCCGTGTGCTTCTGAAGTTCTTTTGTTCCCACAGTGGAAGCAGAGCTGTAAGGATCTCAAGCTTTCAAATCAAATCATTTTATATGCCTGAAATTCTTGCTCTGGGCTCAACTCAGCACTGGCCAATTGCTCCACACAATCAGGGAGAAAGGACAGAGGGAAAATCTGCCATCTTCTGATGCTGAATTTGTCTTTATATTGGCTGATTCTTTTTCTTCAGATCAAAATAGACTCACGGTATTACAGCGTCAGCACTTACTGGTCACACATCCCACACTGGCCCAGGGGGAGAGCACAAGCAAGCACCTGTTATGAAAACACCGAGCAATGGAGAAGCCCAAAGACACTCTAAGGGATTTAGTGTGATAGTTTTTAGGCGGAGGACTATCCTGCACCTGGAGAAAAACCAAAAAAACAAAAAACCCCATCCAACTCCCCCAGATGCAAGAGTTCTGACTACAGAGGCCATAGAGCAGGGTCTGATCTGCTGGCAAGTGACCTGCCACACGCGTTGCCATCACCAACTCTGTGACTGCCCAGTGGGTACAGGAGTTTTCCTCCCAAGCCCCCTGTGAACCACCACACACAGCCCCAGATGGGATCTTCTCACCACTGCCTGGGGAACCACTTCAGTGGCTACTATAGAAAAATTACTCTTGCTGCAAATCCAACTATTTTTTTCTTCTAAATTAGGCTGAACATTACTAACATAGCTCCCTGCAGTGAAGAAAGCACTGGCAGTGACAGCCTCTGATGCTATGCAATGTTCAAGGCTTCAGGAGTTGCTACCAGCCGTCAGGATCAGGCACGAATGATCCTGCTCTAAGCACTGCCATCGCATAACAAGCCTTTCCTGGGTGCATGCAAGCAGCACAGATGTCTGGCATCAAAATCTACTTCAGAGCATCCACTGAATGCATTAAAAAGAAAATGAACTGCACTCGGCTGGATCTCAGTTCATCCTCCCAAACCAAGATTTTAAAGAAAGGCCTCGAGCGACTATGCAAGTTATAATACTGGGGGATGAGTGTGTTATTATCTGCCAGCAAATTGGCTGGATTTGGAGCACCCTGATGCAAACAGAGTGTTAGGGCATGGATACCAGTGTGCTCCACATCTCCAGCAACTCCAAACACATCATGTCCTCCCAGCTCACCCATTTTGGTCCTTCTGTCAAACTAAGCATGGGGAAAGCCATGGGGACAACTGCTTGCAGAAGGAAGGAATCCCTTTCCTCTGCTCCCACTTTAATTTCTGGGATTGTAAAATACTGTCTGCACCATAGGCTTCCATTGTAACAGTGGTCAGGTCGTAGGACCACTGTGACTCCGCTTCTGCCCCGAAAAAGGATGCAGCAGTTCTTCCTCTCTCCCTCACAGTCTGTGGGCTTCAGCCCAGTGGACCTTGTTCCCGCCTAGAGCCACCCAGTGCTGCACTGGAGAGATGAGCAGTCTAAGCAAGGGCTCCCCCAGCACCGAATGCTGGAGAGGAGTCAGCCCTACCGAGACCATATACACCTTAAGGCAGGGTGCGGGGTGACCGCCCGTGACTCTGTGTTGTCACCCCTCTGCCACAGCCACCACTGCCAATGCCTGGCAAAAACGCCTGGGAGCTCTAGTACTGGTTTCTGATCCCAAACACAGATACGAAACCCCAACAAACTTCAGGAGTGCCGGGCTGCAATCCTAAAGTGCCTGGCCCAGAAAAATTGAGGGCACAGTTATGCAGATGACTTTAGGGTCCGTTATAAATGAAGGCAAGCTTGTTCCTAACTAGGAATAAGCAGGCACCCAGCTGAAAGCTTGACGGTATTTTAAGCAATTCTGCTTTGCTAAAAACAAATCCAAAAGCAGTTACTGTGGCTCGACTGACACACAGTGACTTGCTAAATCACATTAACTCAGTTTTAACTGCGCAGCCATACTCTTCTGTGTCTGGCAACCCACACATTAGCCCAGGATCCACATTCCTTGATCGTGTACTGCTTTGGAAATGCATACTGCTGCCCTGAAATATTTCCTCAGGGACACCTTGAACAGGCCTTGGCAGAGCCAAGGAGCACGTGCAATGGAAAGTTCATTTTCACCTGCTTCACCTTAGCAGGTGGCATCTCTTTGTGGAAGAAAAGACACAGAGCGGGAATAAAAGCTGCAGCAAAACTGACTAACTACATGCATAAAATTGCTGGAGAAGTAGCTGTTATAGATATGAGTAAATTCTTGGGGGATTTTGCTGAAAAAAATGCTTACTCTTTCCTGCACCACCAGAGTGTTCATATAAACCTTATAGGCAATAGAGGAAAAGGATACAGTGTCTATAACCAGTTCAGGCTGTTTCTCCCTCTGGGAGATTTTGAGTGATTTGATTCAGCTTTCTAACATTGTTCAAGGTAGACTTCATCTCCCCTAGCACTCATCAAAGCTGCTAATAGGTACTTCAGAACTCATAAAGAGATGACCAAATCTTGGGCATTGGGGACTCTGGCTCATTTATCTTCCACAGGCAGAATCAGATCTGATTTTTTACACTGCCTGCTCAGATGTTAATGCAGTGCGTGGTCTCTGGCTCTTCATGGAAGCGTCCCTTACAATAACAGTCTGCTGTGAAAACACGAGGAAGGCAACACAGACTTTATACGGCTTCTGTGTTTAACTACATACAGATGGAAAAATGAGGGGGAAAAAGAAGAAAAAGAAAAAAAAGTGTTACTTAGAAGTCGGTTATTAGGAATGGGGAAGAGGAGATGTATTTGAGTATATACCAAGACCAACACAAACTTTGTTCACACAAAAGCTTCTAATATGTATAAATAGATATAGAGAAGCTCTGAAGCCCAAATTTCACATACCCTGTGAAGATTTGGTGAGGTCTCAGGTTCTTAGTTAACAGGAAACAGGTGGATCCATGCCATTTTCAATAAAATTAGAATACTTCTCATTTGGATCTGATCCCGTGAATTACAGTGACCCTTTCCTCATTTTACAATGAGAGTCTAATTATTATGCTGCTCCTCACATAACACAACAATTAGATTCAGGTCCAGATATACAAGAGAAGTTATGCTAGTGGAGTGTCATTTATGTTGTACTTGAAATATCTGCACATATTAAGGACAATTTCATGGCTAACTAGTGAGAAGTGACATTTAACAGTCCTTTTTGTCAAAATGACTGTTTTGATATAGAAATGTTTCCCATTGAAGACAAAGATGTGCAAACCTACTCTGCAGGGATTATGTTTAGGACTGATTTTTTTGGGTGGGGTGTTAAGCTCAGTTTCCCTTGATGTACAGGACTTTGCTGTTACTGCTGACTGTACTATAACCTGGGTTTGACAACAGTTCTAAAAAATGACCATAGTTAATAACTAAAACCCCCCAAACTTTTAGACTGTAGTCTAAAAAAAAATTCTCTACATGGTGTCTATTTATATGGCAAATAACCTCAGCTCTTTTCAACATGACACCCCAAACTGCAGGTATTCAGTTACACTTAAGAGATGTTAATTGTAAGAGTTGTGGTGCAGGTTGATTGTGGTGTTTGCTGGATGCTGTAGGTGAGTAGGTGTAGGGATTCCCTGCTCCCCAAAGCCATCTCCTCAGTCCACAGTCTGGGACTATGGGTAACCTGGGAGTAAGAATACAAATCTCAGTCTAGCAGCTTTCCCGATGCAGTTATCAAAATCCATAGGCAACACTATTTTCTTCTTCTCTTGAGAAGCCTTGGGGATTCATGTCCTTCATGGTGCTATGGGGTAGAAGGGAGAAGGGGTACGTCAGCTATTCTTAGAAAGCCAAAGGAGCATTTAACTACATCAAACCCCATAATTAGAAAGGCCTCTTTACCATCTCCTAACATTAGAAGTCTAAAAATCAACCACCAAAGCTGCTTCTTCATCAAAAGAGAAAGACAACCCCCTTTGGAGGACAGGTCACCTTAAGCTCGGTGCTGTGATGGGTCATCCTCCGGGGACGCGTGTCTCCTTCCCCTGACACCGGGTGCAGCCCAGCCTGTGGGCACGAGGACAGACAGCTTGCGCTAGCTGAGATGGATTCCACCCTCCCTGTCAGGTCTTCAGTTCATTGTTTTTATTATGACTTGAATTGACATATTTCATTACATACGATCACCCTCTGCCCCATCGTACATTCATCACATGTGTCAGTTCTGCTTTTCCAATCTGCTGCTTGATTAGCCTTTGTTAAGAGAAATACCCGAGTGATATACACGTGGCTGTGTACCTTTTGCTCGTGTATTGGAGGACACCATTGCAAAGAGACCGCCGGGGCTTTTTCCCAGATAAAAATAGCCAGAGCCATAGCAAGGCCCAAGGACACCAGAAAACCCATCTCTGTTCCCAGCTCTGCTCTTGACCTGCGGCAGGGACGCGGCTGAGCGTCTTCTCTCTCACCCTGGGTGCCTGCAAATTCTCTCCACTCTTTCTCACTGAAGTTAAGCAGCTCATCAGCCATCACCTCACTCTGTGTGTTTGTGCCTATTACAGGGACTGTCATTTTGGTAGAGGCCTTTAGGGGAAAAATCACTTTCAAGTTCCCCTTGGTGACAAAAGTAATGGTATAAGGGGGTAGTTGGCTAGAGGAATGACAAAATTAGAGAATTATTATACTATATCCCCTAGTATTGGGAAAGATTATAGATGCCACACAGGCTCTTGCAACGGCAAGCTAAGCAAGGGCAGTCAGCAGAATCCATTTACGAAGAGTAGGTCATCCTCAGCAAATATGATTAACTCCTTGGAGCGGAGGTGACGATGAGAGCTGACAGGGCTGAAGCAGCAGACATAATTGACTTGGACTTCCATAAGGCACTTTTTTCCACCCCCCCCCATACAATACTGCATAAAAGACTTAGGGTTAATAAGTCTGGCATTGATAGTGAAATTCTCAATTGGCTACAAAAAAGAATGGCTTGGTAACTGAGGTTAGACAGGTTGGAAAGTGGTGATAAATGGATACAGATGGGGTAACGGTGAGAGGTGAGAAGTGGAGTACCGCAGGGAGCAGAGGTGCAGGCTTCTTCACGCATCAGTGACCCACTGGAGAAGGGGGCTGGGAAGTGAAGTGTGAAACATCATCAGAAGGCACAAAACAGTAAGAGAAGAAGAGGGAGACCACATGGGTGGAGACAGAGCTAAAGATAGGCAGGTTAACAGACACTCATCCCTGCGCAATACAAATTGTAGAAAATGTAAGAACGGCTCAAAATGTAAAGAGATGGGGAAAGGACAGTTGGGATTGTTGCTTTTCTGTAAAATGGTAATTAAGAATAGGATGTGAGGTGATAGAACAATCCCCTACAGGTAGAGCGGAATACAGGTTTCTGGGGGTAGGATGAAGATGTGATTGTGAGTGTTGTACAGTAAGGTGAGCTTGTCTGCTCTTCTGGACACTAGCACTGCAATCTATTAGTGGCAAACCTTTCAAAATTTCTACCAAAATTTCTCTCCTTTGTTCTATGAACAACTTGTCCATTAACTGATGTGTCTATTATCTGATCAACATTTTAATCTGTCTACCTATTACGTAGACCTCGCCAGTTCAAAAGCTGAGAACCCCAAAGTTTTAAATTATTTCATCCTTGCATTCAGCCCCACGGCATTAAGGAAGGGTTATCTCCATTTTACAAAGATCAAAAAGCATAAGGATATTAAATGTATTTATCAGCACAAATCTTGCAATACTTTGAGATTTTCTTTTCCATTTCTGATGGTCAAGGAAGTTTCATGATAATAAAATATTTTTATTCTGTTAGTCCATATGTAAGCTTCACAGTCCAGACCTTTGAAGGACCTTTCAAAACAGCCAAGTGAACATAGTGTACGGTCTTTGCAATACTTTGTTATACTGTGCAAACAAAAGGTTGCTTACACGAATGTTTGCAGAAAGCAAGTATCACTGAAGCAAACACGTGGCCTCTCTTAGATAAATGCTTTCTGCAATATTTGCCCAGCTCTAGTGATTTTTCAACTAGCAGTTGGAGAAGTGACCTCTGATTTGACCTTAAGAGACAGGTTCTCAAGCCACAGGCTTCAGCAAACTCGGCTTCTCAGCAGATTAAGATGATCTGACAGACACCAAAGTTACAGATTTTACAGTAAAGAGATTCTCCCTGTGCACTGAGAACAAAAGCTAACTCTGAGATCTCTAAAAATGCAAACATTTAATCCTGGATTCAATCAACAACAAGACTCCCATTAGCTTAGCAAGGGCAAAAGTAAAATGTACTTGGCCATCGACAACGTGAGTTGCTGAGTTATTTGCACTGGTGGAGATTTTCTGAAGCACCAAGATCTATCCTACTTCTCCCACCCACCCTACCCGTGGTAAAACTCCCACTGACTCCAGCAGAGCAGAGCTGCTCTGGAGCTGAACACTTCTTGAATTCTACCTAAATGCTTAAAACGTGCAAATAGCTGCAGGTACGACATACAAGTTCCCTAACCCGAGAGCTTAAAGTCTTACTGAAGATAAAAGCAACATTGTTCATATTAAAGTGAAAAGTAGAACAAATTGAGAGTGACAGCAGTAAGGACCAGTTTAGCACACGTACAGCTCTGACCACATTTTACTGGTGCAAACCTCTTTCTAACTGCAAATAACTAACAGTATTAAAAATATCCGGCTCTAAACAAAGAGTTTAAAATAGTTGAAATCCTCAAGTTCAGCAAAGCACTCGAAGCTCGTATTGAACATTGAGCACACCACGCTAATGGGACACAAGCACTTGTTCCGGCAGTTTGCCGTGATGCCTCTGTGCCGCTCCTTGCTTGGCGTTACAATGAGATTGGGTGGGTGAAAGAAGGAACCGTACTGCTTTCCTTGGTCCCGTTTTCCTTAAAAGCAGAAGCCATTTCACCTATGTCGTGTCTAACTTGTAATTACCCTTTGTCTGTTTCAGAGTTGTGCATTTAAGTTCTCTTTTCTGCTCTTTTCATAGCAGTCTCCTTCTGCTTGTCATCATTGTTATTTAAGGAGAAAGGAAGAGGATTTCTTCTTTAGCTGTACATTGGTAGATGGAAAATATTTCTTCCTTTTTTTCTTTAATGCTTCCCATGCTAAAAAGCCCCCCTGAACTCCTATTTTATGGACACACAAAAAACATAATTTTCTTTGTGTAGCTTGACACATCCCAGCGGCAGCATAGCACTTGATTATTTGATGAGACAGCATTGTGGATCACATGCACAATGGCCCCCGAGAAAATTACACCCTCCCAGGCTTCAGTGAGAATCTCTTTGATGACGAAAGGGTTATTATTATGAGTACTATGCAGACACTCAGGTCAAGCTCTTACTAATTTCAGGGTTTTTTCCTTTATCGTTTCTTGACTGTGTGGGCAGTACATAGGCAAAGGTAACTTCCAGTCCAAGGAGCAAAGAGTAGATTTAGCAAATCATTAAAAGCATTTGCTTGACTCTAAACATAAGAAACAACAGTTGAATTAATGGGAGCACTCATGTACTGCACACTAAGGATGTGCTTTTTCAGTTTTACTAACTGCACTTAATGAAATTTAAAATACAGATTGAGAGATATATGTGTACGTCTACTGAAATCATACTCTTTCTCCTCTGTCAGAGCAGTAGCCTTCATTAACTCAGCATTCTGCAGCCTGGCTAACTAGGGCAGGACTTGCAGTAACTAGTATAGCAAGTTGAATTATTCATTATGAACTTTTTCTTATGGAGGAATATATCTTCTTTTTTTTCCTACTCACAGATTTTACATGAACATACCATGATTTTTTTTTTTTAATCATTTCTCCTTTCTTGAGTATTTCTCCAATAAGGAAATGGTGCAAACAAATTACGCATAGTTGGTTGTGACATGATCACAGCAGGACTCTGCTCAAGAGCTCTCCACTGAACTGTGTGATTGGTCACTAAAGTTATATGATTTCTGCATTTATTAGACTGGCTGAACAAAACATGAAACAAAGAGTCTTTTAATACTAAGAATTCCTCTGATATGCCCTTCAAAAGGAACTTTGTCTTTTCAAGATTTCCCAACTTCCTCAAAATGTTCTTGCTTATCACCAATATTTTGCCTGTTTCCACCTCTAATGGCATAGTATTCCTTTGGTCTTAACAGCCCATTCCTAGCAAAAACTTTCTAAGACTCACTACCAGGCTTAATAAGGCTCCCAGTGGGAAGAAATGGAGATCAACAAGGGATGTCTCTCTGCTTATTATCAAGTTGAATCTAAATGGTGTCATTCCTCAGAATTCATTAGTTTAACAACATTCCCAAAATATACTTGGCAAGTTGTAAATGTATCCTTTCGATTAAATTACTTAAAAGTTATAGATTTTCTTTTCTTTGTGCATATTTTTACTGAAAACTCACTCGACTTACAGATTGCCACGAAAGTTTAGTCTTTATTGGAATTAACACAAGAAGCACTGGGAGCATTTTCAGCAATATGCTTTTGATTAACGGATCATATTTTGAATGTTGTTAACAGGGGATTTTTAAGTGCAAGGTTTCTTCTTGTAGAGGGTCCCACTCTGAAACTGCTTGCATCAGCAGTCCCTGCAGGAGAACTTAATGCAAGTAGAACAGAGGGGATGTGTAAGCCAGGTAACTATGTCCATCAGCATATCCCAGAGCAGAAAGCTTGGGCGAGGAAGCCCAGGTTAGGAGAAAAGAGGGGCACAGTAACCAGGAGCCAGTTCAGCCACTTGTAGAAGGATATGGTCTTGAAAGACACGGAGGTACAAATGTAAAAACAGGTACTGCTGAAAGCTGCTCTTTACCTGCAGAACCACAACTGTCCATAACCATCCTTCTCAGTCTAACGTACATGAACGAAGTCTGATGCTTGTGATAGTCACATATTGCAGAAGACAGGGCAGAGGTCTAACTGTGGTCCTTCTGAAATAAGGAACAAGTCCCCTTCAGCACCAGGACACAGCCAACAGGCAGCCTGAGAGAAGGAGAAACTCTCTACATTCAGGATGAAGAGGAAAATAGTCCCTCAGAAGAAGACTGCTGCATGCTACAAGCCAGGGTCTTAGCGAAGCTGGAAGACCTTAGCACCGGATGGTGCTCACTCCTGCCTTAAACAAGGAAATAGTCATAGCATGGAGTCCTCCCATGAGCCTTCCTAGAAAGATGAGTTATGACGGAGAAGACACAGAACACATTTGTTTCCCGCTGTCTCTCGGGTAAAGATGTCTCTCAGGAAAGGTATTAGCCTGTCCAAGAAAACCAGTGGTGTCTGCTAAGCTCACCACAGCTTGGCACCTGCCAGAAACATCGCACAGAAGATAACGGTGAGGATTTGGCAAATGAGGATTTTCCTGAGCCAGCATGTCTGTTATATGTAATTCATAGGCTTGGCAGAATGATCTGGGATTTTTCAATGGTTTTCTCTCAACCCACAAAATAGATCTCATTTTAAAAGCGGCATTTTTCGGATCTATTTTTGACTTTGATATTATGGTCAGAAAGGGAAATACCCAAAGATATATCACTGGTTGAGATACAACGTCCTGAGTCTGAGTGATATAGAAATATTTTGTATATTCTCTCCCATCATTCCGGGGGAGTAATTTCTTTCTGGTTATCTGCACAACGCTGCAAAACAGCACAGATGTTTCGTAACAGTAACGCTCGGTGAACTGTCACAATCTCTCTCACAGTCACCTTTCTAGTCAGAAACGGAGTATTTGTTTTCCCCTCCAGTGCTCTGCCTGGGCAGCAGATTGATTCTGGCCATACAAAATGGTGCCTGATACAGCAATATAAAATAAACAATTTGCAATGGACCCCAAAGTGTGTTCCAGCGACTGCAGAAGCACAGGGGATATGGATACAGCCTAGGTGAAGAAGGGAAGCTCATTTGTCATTAAGTCACCGCATGCTAACCTGCCAGTACACCTGAACAGATTGGGAGATCATAAGAAATGAAGAGGCTACCGGTAAAAGCAAGGCAAACACGCATGCTTACTTGCTTTCACAATACGTGGACATGCCATGGGGAAAGAGACAATCCAACAGGTGGGGCCAGCATATATCATGCTTTTTCAGATACTGAAAGAATGAACTTTTTTGTCACGGGTATTAGGTGAGCGTGAACATTGTAAAGTGCTATTTGTTTTCTTCCCCTTCCCAATATAAAACCTGAGATTTTGCAAGCCAACGTTGTTCAAGATGTGGAACTGAATTCAAATATTCGGGAAAGGCTGGGTAGCGTCTCATGTGAGATGGTAACTGGCCCTCAGGACTTTGAAACTTTAGTCCACGCTGACTGCCGTTACACAGAATTTAGTAGACAGCAAAGGACAAAGTGTTAGGACAAAGCGATATTTGCAAATTGAACACATCTGCTGCCAGGTGGGGAACTGGGTGAATGGACAGAGGTGCCAGGAGGATGGGGGTTCCTTGTCCTTTGTTAAGCTGTGTTGTTCAGTAGCTGTGCCAGGATACTGTTGCTTTTTTTTTTCCCCTGTGAAAGCTGCCCTTGTCTCATACTGGGCAATTGTAAGGGTAGAAGTGTTATCCCGTAAGGGCACAAAAAGCAAAGGTGTTCAGTGATCCCAAAAATTCTGGCTGAGGGACCATGCTGGTGCCCACTCGTTTGACAGCACCCTCCAGCCATCTGTTCTTCCAACACCATGATGATAATTAGTGCTGCAGTAGAACAAGCACTTCCAAACAAGGCCAGGGCTAACAGGGTAAGGCATTAGGGAAGGCTATGTAAAATGAGCAAGGCAAAGCAGACCTTCGTTGTAGTGCTTCTCACATAAGCAGGAAAAATAGAAACAGACTGAAGAAATGTATGCACAGAGAATTAGACCAGTTGCCCATGCTCATGGGCGAACTGAGGGCAGTAACTCACATCTCCAGGGCAAGCATCCACTGCTTTGCATTTGTACAATTGTGACAGCAGAAACATGTAAGGGGATTTTTTTGGCCTTGATTTTCATGAACTTTATTCTTCAGTGCCTTTTTTCTCCAAGGTTGGAGAAATCTGCACCAAAAATTCACTGCGAGACAAACGCTACCTGCTGCTAGTCTGGTGAAACATTTATTGAATGGTACCAAATACCACTAAATTAAGAGACTGCTTTGCAGCTCCATTTCAAACATAATACTTTTGTTACCTCACAAGCAAAGCTGACAAAGCCACTTTGTTTTCTTCAGACACAAAGGGACATTTTGAAGTAAATCCCACTAAAACAAACTTGGTTATGTCATTAAAATAGGCAAGGGCAAGAATTTTCATGTTATAGCTGCTTCTCTCCAAAGAGCATCAAAGTGCTTCACAAAGCAAGTTCTCCAGCTGAAAGCACTTCCTCATCTGAGCAGTCCTGCTGGACTCTTGAAAGCCTCTGCCTCGCCTTTCATGACCAAGGTTGGCTTCATCAAGACCTAATGACCAAGCCCTGAGAGACGCTGAATACCTGCAGCCCAAGGTCTCTGCTAGATCTCATTATGCCTTTCAACAGCACTGAGACAAAGGGAATGCTCCATTACACAGATGGATAAACTGAGTCATCGGGCTTTTAAAATGACTTGCCCAGATACTTGAAGCATTGGCTAAATCTCACGCACCTCATTCAGGCAATTAGTCTCCTTGTGGCGAGTAGGTCTGGTTAAATTACTACGGAGAGAAAGACATGGCACTGAATAAACGACTGAGCGCACATGGTGTATTGTGACTGAACTGTAGGTTAGATCTACCTAAACTCACTTTAAAATGAGCTAGTCCAGATATTGGCAGCAGATCAGCTGGTTGAATCTTCCGGGCTGAGCTGTGACGGCCAGCCGAAACATCTGGATCAGCGGGTATGCAGGGATGCCTCCCTACCCTCCCTCTAACCACCAAACACTCTGCTGCCCGCTACAAATTAGTTTATAACTCAGGAAGAGTTCCCACATCAGATGCAGCCTGATAGCACAGGGAGGGTAGGAGCAGCCCTAGCCTGGAAAGACCTGTTCGACAGTCAAAGATTGTCTAGAGATTTGCAGCGGGCCAGGGCCCCTCCCGAAATGCCGCAGCCCTTTGCCAGCTGCCGGGACGAGGCTTTGAGGCAGCGAGCAGAGACACGTCCCCGTGCTCTGCTCAGGACGGCCACCTCCAGCCTCCCGTCCCCCTTCCCCTTCCTCCTGCCGCGCAGCTCAGCCCCACGCCTCGGCAGCCCTCTGGAAAACCCAAAGGACGCGGTGGATGCCTGCGTAAATCTGGTTAATGTAATTACTTCTGGGAGATGGATATCTCTGGCTGCTGAGCCACATTAGTAAGACTAATGTCAGCCCCTCCTGCGGCGCACGCAGGTCGGGGCAGGAGGGCCAGCGCGGGCGGCGCAGCCGGCTGGGTCAGCGGGTGCAGGAGGGATGCAAGATGCACGGCGTCTGCCTTTTGCCAGGATGCAGGAACCGAGTCAGAGCCTCCGACTGCAAGGCACGGCCCTGGACGTCTCTGCCTCGTTTAGCGCTCCGGGGTGGGAGGGCAGGGGGGTGGTGGGAATGTGGCACGACCCTCCCTCAGCCCGGGTTGTCAGATGATTTCTTTGCCGTGATTCCCCATCTGCCGCCGCCTGCGGAAGCTGCTGTTGGCTCCCAGCACAGCAGAGAGCTTCAAACAGCAAACGAGACATGATGCTTATTCAGCCCTCAGGAAACTTTGAGCATAAGTCCAGACTGACTTGGCTTTTTTTTGTCCCTAACTCCAGGGAAAGTCATCAAATGGCACATATACCTATGATACCCACCTGAAACCGGCTTTGCCTTCCCTGTTTTTGGGTGCTGTATCATCTCGGGAGCCAGCGGTCGGCTCCCTGCTGCCTCCCGGTACTTGGGCGGAAAATACAGCCGGGCAGGGGCACCTCTGCCATCTCCCCCCCACACAAACCGCTGCAACGGCTTGTGGATAAGCCCTCTCTTTCCATCTGCTCCCGTAAAATCATTGCACTCCAAAAAAATCCTTATTGGCTGCGCTGAGGAATTGAATTCCCCCTGTTTTCAACAGGAGTCGGGTACCCGAGGAGATCGGCAGCTCTGAGAGCATGTGTCTGAGCTCCAGGGGCTAGTGCATAAAGAAAAGGAATTTCCCATAGAATTTTAAACCCAAATCATATTTCATTCAAATCAGTTAATTTGTTCCATATAATCCAAGTTCTGGAGCAGCCCTTGTAAATGAAAGCAATGCACTCCTGCTATTCTCAACAGAAGCATTTTCTTCGTATTTCTTTCTATGTCCAAAGATTTTCTGGCACCCATATAAAGGTTAAATCTAGCCTGAAAGCATATGCCTTTCCTTTTTGAGTTTGATGAACTATGGCTGAAACGATACTGTGAACTGGAAGCTCTGAAGACTGGAGTGGTATCAGACAGACAGACAAGCAGAAGGAGAAATGAGTCCTTTTAAGTTTTTGAAGCAGTTCTGAATGAGGTCTAAATTGCAGCAAATAATGTGCTTAAATAAACCGCTAGCAAAGGAAACAGCTGTCAGAATATTATACTTCTGTGGATCCAAGTATATACCCTGCAGTTACAGAACAGAAAATAGCTAAATGAAGATTTAAAGTGACAAGATCTGTGTGTGGCAGCAACAGCAGGTAAAACACAAGAGTCATTTAAGCTGCTTTAAATTTAACTGTCCCATGCATTGAATATTGAAATTTTTCAGCAGCTGCCTCATGAGTTTTCCTCTCTACGCTTTGTTAACACAGCAAGGTTCAGACTACATCTAATGGTTTAAAGCAATGTTTTTAAACAGTATTTCCTGCTCTAATAAAGCCCATCTTGGATTTACATCAAAATAAGAACTGTCTAAAACAACACCCAAAAGATACAAGGCATAAAAGGAAATGTATTATTTCCTAAGCCCCTCTCCCCGTTCCTTCTCCACACACAACTTTGAGACTAAGAAGCTGTATTGACCATGGTTATGCAAGAAAGCCGGACACACAACCTGGGTAACTCTTTTTGCAGATATTCTCGTACCAATGGCTTGACATGACAACCCGGTAAGTAATTTGCAACTTCAAGTGGGCAACAATTGCCTCCTAACATTTCACGTCAGGGCTGTATCGTGTGTACAAGTACACAGGTTAAAGATCTCTCACTCCTTTCTGGAGAGTTGACGATTAGCAGCTATATCGCTACTGTTTTCTTTTGCACATCATCTTTGCCACTGCGAAAGCACTTTGCGAGCAAGAGCGTGCACAAGTCATTTGCGAGACAGCTTTTTATCCTCACGTGATGCCTTGGGACGCTGAGATGTGACGTGTAGCTGAACAGCCTTTGCACTTCCCAGCACAGGCAGGAATGAAGTTTGAGGGTGCATTGGCATTGGCATTCGCAATTTGCAGTCAAGTGGAAATTTCCTTTTGACCTTGGAGAAGAAGATGAGAAGGACTTCACCCTTTGGAGTTCCAGACATGCCAATCAGCTGTAAGCATCTAAGCAAAGAGCCTGTGTTCACAGGAGGATGAGCTGAGGGTCCCTGTGCATTCTGCTGGGCTCACAGCATACCTCGGTT
Source organism: Phaethon aethereus (assembly GCF_964289735.1). Classification (NCBI taxonomy): domain Eukaryota; kingdom Metazoa; phylum Chordata; class Aves; order Phaethontiformes; family Phaethontidae; genus Phaethon; species Phaethon aethereus. The sequence continues at coordinate 12,121,387 of NC_138592.1, forward strand.
AAGTGCCCAGCGTCAGGAAGGCCAGATCTGCATCTGAGTCCCCAGTTTAATCACCGCAGCATCCCAGAGCTCCCTCCCTCTCTCATATAACCGTGAAAACACTTTGTCAGTGCTCCACAAGTTAATTCAAAGTGAGCTCACCAAAGAAATGCAAATATAACAGCCTAAAACATTTAGATGAGTTTAAGTGTATTCCTAAACATTTGGCAGTTAGGGCCCGTGACTCTTTGGGCAGAGACATGCAAGTCTGTGAGCATGAGCTTCATTTGCACAGGGGGTGGCCTAGGAGGGTGAAAAAAAGGCATCAGGTTTTTAATAAGCTAAGAACGTGAGGCAGCCTGCCCAGTCAGGCTATGAGATGAAACGTTCAAACTGATCCATCCCTATGGTATCGTGGTGGCTGTATTTTTGGAAACTACATTTTTTTACATTTTTATTTTCTCATGGCTCTGCCTCTGGACCTCATTAATCTCCATAGCATTTGCAAGTGAACAATTGCCCTAAGTCCATCTGGCTGAAGTACAAAAAAAAGACTTTTTTAAAAAAAGAAGGTTGCTCTTTTCGTTCTTCTTCCCTTTCCTTCCTTATTCTGGAAATTCCTGGTGATTTAGCACTTGGCTACTTCTTAATGATATTTCCAGAGTTAAGCTGGTTGGTACAACTTGAGAAATGGATGATTAATAGCTGGGCATATGGGAGTGCTCCGTAGCCAGGCTGCTACTGTTGCGTTGACCTTGTTTCACAGAGAATGATCTTTTTTAACACTGCCGAACTGAAATTAGAACCCAAAGGTGTGGACTTAGACCTTGCTCCTCCCTACCCTGAGCTCTCCGGTGTTTGATGGACTGTCTCATTCTGCTTAACAATGAATGTATGAAAATCTTCCCTCTTAGGAGCCAAAAATTAGGAATATAACTGGAGGTGCCAGTGGATGTAAATTAGGAATGAAGACAGTGATGGAAGAGGCTCGTTTTTTTGTGATAGACAGCCAGTCACTCATCCCTTACGGAAGCCAAAGGGCTGCTGCTGGTGGGATACAGGGGTCTAAAGTTGGATAAACTCTGGAGTGAAAAGTTGCATGGGTTACTTTCGGGAGGATTCAGAAAGTAATGGAGAAGAAAGTAAATCTTCCGATCCGAACACATTTCTAGACACCAAAACAGGGCCCTCACATTCAGCTCTTCTGAAATAAAATACACCATCCTACAACCCTGAAAAAAATGTAAAGAGAACATAAGGTACCCAAAGCAGTCAGCACTTGAGTTTTCAACTAGAATCAGCGCCTCCGACTTTTCTCATCTAACCAATTTTGCCAGGGACTTTTAACATCTAGAGCTCAACATTGTCAAGGGCCTTTTAAAGTGTGTGCTTCTCAGGTTTGAGGTTTATTTTTGCTTCCATTCAGAAAAACTGTCCTCATTCGTATTTCTCATGTATGCAGACTACCGCACCGTTGCATTCCTACTCATTTTGGTACCGCAGCAGAGGGGACCGCAGAGCAGCATCTGGCCCCATGCTGCAGCTGGGAGCTGGTGGCTTTGCCCTGCTGCTACAGCTGAAAAACTCTTCTTTGTGGTACGAATTGTGTTTGAGCCCAACTTATTGTCTCAAGACTATTTTAGTTCTGGATCATGAAGCAAAAAGTAGAATTTGTGAGAAAAGGTGATCACAAGAGCAGCTGAAACATGCGCCTACACACAGAGGAGAAACTCAGCTTGCAGGTACAGTAGCCTACATGCCATCCAGCTCCACAGACTTATGAAATGAATGCTGATTTACAGGCAGGTAATTAAGAGCAGATCTGCTGAGGGAGAAGGCAGCGTTCCTGCAGCTCCCGCTGCCAGCTGGATCACACGGCAGAGCACGGCGCTGGCACCGGGGCTGAGCCAGCCCCGCCGGCTCCTCCGCTCAAACGGCGTTAGCCCCGGCGGCGGGGCTGAGCTGCCCCCCTTCTCTGCTGGTCTTCGGGGTCCCTCGCCTCCCTTCAGCCCAAGAACTCTTCTGCCACCAGCTCCGAGCTTGCCGGAGGGTTTTGGGGGTTTCTTTTTTTTTGGTGAGGAAGGTTTGTAAATGTGACAAACACAAGACGTGGCTTTGCTGAAGGGCTGACTTACGGGATGCCTTCCTAATTCTTTCAAGCCTACATTAACCCTTATTAATACCGTTAGCACAACGTATGAGCTGGGGAAAGAGCATGGAAGGAATACATTTTGGTTTGTCACACAACTACCTGTTCCACATTCTTATAAATAAGCAGGAACGGGCTTCCCTGGCCAAAGCGTTTTAAAGCAGGCATGTCTGCCCTGCAGACCACACGTTCCTAAGGCAGTTTTAAATAAGCTGAGTCAGTGCCTACTTTTCTGATAGCTCCAGCAGCAAAGCTAACTAAAACCCTCCTCCCCTTAGCCCTACTTTATAGCAATTAAACTTGACCTCAAGTTAAGCAGCCAGTCTCAGGTCAGCTCCCTCTGCAGTGCCTAAATGCCCAGAGAGGCACCCGTGCTGCTCCTTGCTCCTGGTGATGTCTGGTCCGCTTTCTGGGCAGAGTCTGCATGACTGGGAGATATTGCAGTCTTCCCTCACGCAGACTGAAAGGTGGGGAAATTAACTGGCAGAGGGGATATTACAATGGTTTTCATGTTCAGGTCCCAGTTTAGGTCTCCGCAGGTTCTAAACTGTTGAAGCCTGCATTTCCCCGTCAGCAAAGCATTTCAGCATGTGCTCGACTTTTCCTCAGCTGATTAACATTGCTGACTGTGGGACTTCAAGCGGTGCTCTTCCATGCTGGGGATGCAGCCAGGAGCTCTATTAAAAAAACTGCTCCACATTTGCGAGTTGAAAGGTGTGAGGGTCAGAAACTGGCTTGCTTTAGATGATGCACAACGTCAGAGGCTGCGCTTAATATTTCAGGAAAAGAGCAGCTACCACTCCTGGACAACCTTTAAATCCTTTAACAATACACAGCCCAGTCATACGCAGCTGCATAGAACAGTGTTGGGGTCTGTATGTTGATGGTTTGTTGTGATCTGGGTTGTGTCGTGTCCAGGGAGCCAGAAAGCTGCATCTCCAAGGATGTATCAGTTACTGAGTATTTTGTAGAGTTCATCTGCTTCTTTTACTTGATGAAAATGGTAATCTCTATCCCACACACTCAAGCTCACATTGATACGAATTTGGAAAATACTGTTTTGAATGATTTATTCCAGCTTTATCCATTTCCTAATAATGTAATGTATTATTGATGGGTACTAGGAAAACGAAAAAGAAGCAGAAGAGTATTTCAACAGAGGCAGTTATTCAAAAAAGTGAAGTGGAAGGAAAGCATTTTCCATGCCATCATATTTTGAGCTTTGAAATATTTTCCTATCCAAAACTAGGACGACAATATAAAAACAACCCTCTTCAAGTACTTTTACAAACGGAAGTCTCCCCTGCTGCAGTATCTGGCCAATGAACATGTACAATCTTCTGCTAAACATGAAAGGCAGTTTTAAAAATACAAAGAATCACTTCAGAACAAAAGTCAGAAACTTTTCATTGAAAAATAAGACAGAAAGGAGGTTTTAGCAACTCAAGCAAATCCTGGTGGAAAATCTGAAAATGATAAATTTAAATTGAAATTCACCCGTTCCCTCAGACAAGTTTGATTCCAAAGAATCAACATCGCCAGTGGAAGATATATAACTGAACATATCTCAGCTGTGCCTCGTGAGATAAGACTTCATTTTTTGACTCCACTTCCAAGGGCCTCTCTATTAAAAGATGGGAAGGGAGCCAACAAGCCAAACTGCACCACTTCTTGGGGAAGGAAAACACGAAACAAAACTGATGTTATTCTACTGATACTAACACCTACCAAAACACTGGGGTAGAGATGGGACCAGATCTTCCTTGCACCTTGTGGTGAATGGCGTTAAATCCGGCTGGCGGCCGGTCACGAGTGGTGTTCCCCAGGGCTCGGTTCTGGGACCAGTCTTGTTCAATATCTTTATAGATGATCTGGATGAGGGAATTGAGTGCTCCCTCAGTAAGTTTGCAGATGACACCAAGCTGAGTGGGAGTGTTGATCTGCTGGAGGGTAGGAGGGCTCTGCAGAGGGACCTGGACAGGCTGGATCGATGGGCAGAGGCCAACTGTATGAGGTTTAATAAGGCCAAGTGCAGGGTCCTGCACTTTGGCCACAACAACCCCATGCAATGCTACAGGCTTGGGGAGGAGTGGCTGGAGAGCAGCCCGGCGGAAAGGGACCTGGGGGTGCTGGTTGACAGCCGGCTGAATATGAGCCGGCAGTGTGCCCAGGTGGCCAAGAAGGCCAACAGCGTCCTGGCCTGTATCAGGAATAGTGTGGCCAGCAGGAGCAGGGAAGTGATTGTGCCCCTGTACTCGGCACTGGTGAGGCCGCACCTTGAATCCTGTGTTCAGTTTTGGGCCCCTCACTACAAGAAGGATGTTGAGGTGCTGGAGCGTGTCCAGAGAAGGGCAACGAAGCTGGTGAGGGGTCTGGAGCACATGTCTTATGAGGAGCGGCTGAGGGAACTGGGGTTGTTTAGTCTGGAGAAGAGGAGGCTGAGGGGAGACCTTATCGCTCTCTACAACTACCTGAAAGGGGGTTGTGGCGATGAGGGTGTTGGTCTCTTCTCCCAAGTAACTAGTGATAGGACAAGAGGAAATGGCCTCAAGTTGCGCCAGGGGAGGTTTAGATTGGATATTAGGAAAAATTTCTTCACTGAGAGGGTGGTCAGGCATTGGAACAGGCTGCCCAGGGAGGTGGTGGAGTCGCCATCCCTGGAAGTGTTCAAAAAACGTGTGGATGTGGCACTTCAGAACATGGTTTAGGGGACATGGTGGTTTTGGATTAATGGTTGGACTTGATGATCTTAAAGGTCCTTTCCAACCTAGTGATTCTGTGTGTGATAAGACCTAAGAAAAGCACCAAAGGCCGTGTGAGACTTCTGGTAACACTGCCGCGTTGGGTGCTTCAGAAACTGAGCTGTGACAGGACATCAGGGAACTGAATGTGCAAGGCTGAAGTATGAGGGATGCACAGATTGAAAAGAAAATATGGAAATAATGCCATTTGTGAAAGTCTGAGGCTCAATCCTAAGCCTAGTCTTGCTCAGCAGAGCTTTTGTGCACATTCATGGTGCAGAACCACATGGTCTTGGAAGTGAAGCACCTGCAGAAACCCTGTCTCCGAGAAGCAAATCATCTTTGAGCCGTACCCTCAACCACTTTTCTGTTGAATCTACGGGATTTATGTATATACTGAGGGAAGATAATTCTTTTTAGAAAATTGGTCGTGTCCTGCATATCTTTGGGTCCAATCCTTTGCTCTGGCTTTAGGACCAATGTTGTGGCTAACTGCTCCCCCAGCTCCCTCCCAACGCCACATTCAAAAGCCTGCACAGAGGATGACTCAACAGAAAAACAGAATAACTCCACAGAGGAGGACTCTAAAAATATGCTCAATTATCTGCAATACTATGACAGCATTTGATTCAATTTGAGCATTATGGTTTTATTATTTCTGTCAGTGGGATGCGTACTGTGAACAACAATTTCCACATTTTTTTGACAAAGTAGGAAATTCACAATGGTAAGGAAAAAAGGTAATGAAATCCTGAAGATGTCTTCTTCCTCTCTTATAAAGGACTAGTAGTGAGAAGGAAACTGGTTATAGTCAGAGCTGCCAGGCTATCAGATGGAATGAGATTTGAAAGGAAAAAAAAATTAATGGCATGCTAAATATGTTGGTGAAATGCACTGGGAATAGCTTCACGTTAAGAGGAAAACAGCTTAAAATCATGTAAAACGGAGGTCAGGCGTGAGAAGGAATGTGTCTGTAGAGAATTGTGTGCATGTTAAAAGCTGCCCACAAATTCTAAATACACACATCGAGAACTGCACAATAATCTGGTCAAACAAGGTTTTCAGAGGGGGAATTATCTGCATCCACAGCTATTTTGGGGTATACTTCATCACTGCATACTTTTTCACTTATCACAATCTTGCATTCAGTGACATAAACAAATATGAGGATGTGGGTCACTACAATTTTTTGCAAAAAAGCAAGAACATGATAAGAACAGTCTTGATTTGCTCTGCTAAAAAATGTTGAATACTTTTATCAGTTTCAACTATAGTGGCCAATTTCCTTTTAGCTCCGTTCTCTGAGGGAATAAGGTTTACACACTCATGCTCTGGGCATGTGCATAAGCACACTAAACTTTTGAAACAGTTGGTTAATTTTAACTCTATTTGGCACAGGCGTGATTCCTGAAGTTATTAAGGTCCTAAAAGTTTTGAGAGGAAAGGGAAAGGCTGCAGCGTGTACTGATACCTTAGAGCAGAATCCACATGGGACCTCAGTTTGGAGGAACAAACACATAAAAAAAAAAATCAGTTTCCCAAAATTCATGCAAATACTTTCTCGAACACTACAGTAAGCTATAACAAAAAAATTCACGTTTAAACCACCAAAATTGGAGGCCTCCATTTTAACTAAGTAGCTGTCGAAACTTCAAAACTCTCTATATAGCAATTGATCTCTGGGACTCCAACAGAGGTTACTTGGAGGGTGGCATCACAGCACTATCATCTCACATGGAAAGCTTTGAAAATTAGCCTCTAAATACCCAATCCATGAAAGAATGAATGAAAGTATAAATGCACCAAAACCTCCCACTGAAATCCCTTTTAAGTTTCTGAATGATGCAGGATCTCACTGCACTTAATAGAGAAGAATCAAATAAAGCTGAAGAAAGTGACGTTCAGGGGGAAGAGCAACTGAAGGAGAGCAATCCCACTTGTACTGTTATGAACGTGCATTCGGTGATGGAGGCAAAGACCAAATAGTGGGTGTAACCCTTTAATCAGCTGGAGGAAGACAGCCTCAGCAGTGTTTCTCTGGGAGAAACTTCTGTCGCCACAGAAATAGAGAAGCAACACTGGAAACCAGGTCCCAGGAAAATGGCTCTTTGAAAGCACAGACTCTGAGCACCTGTCTTCTAGGAACAGGGAAATAAAAAAACAGCTGATGAGAAAACAAGAATGGTGTATTATTTTCTAAGCTACGGAAGGAAATCTGATGTAAAAAACTGTTTTCCATGATTTTGATCCTGGTGTCATTGAAGCCCAAAGGATGAAGTGACAACAGATGATTTTAGAGAATATTCTGATGACCTCTCACCTGAGGGAAGAAAATGAAATAGCCTTTAAGGCATTTCCATGAGAAGTTCCAGAGTGGCATTATCCAAAATGACCTTCCAGTTAAAGAACTGCATCTGTCTTATTTACCGGGCAGGTTAATAAACAGAGTGCTAACTAATTGCTTTTAGGAGAGGGTCTTGGGAAAAGAAGGTCCTGTGCAGCTTGCAGTCTTCTCAAGTCAGAAATCTACTTTCCTAAATATAAAGAATCAATGAGCTGGTCCCTACACAGTGTTGTAAAGTATCTTGGCCAGCTGGAGTGTTTACTACTTGGTCTATAGTCTCAGACAAGTCTGTTCTCTTTAAATTGTATTTACATGGATTTTCTTTCTGGTTTTCTATTTGTTACACTGTGTTAAATAAATCTGGCTTTATTCAAGATAATTTGGATTTATTGATTATTACTGGGGACAATTACTCTGAGTGATGTCCCAGGGAAGAAAATGAACCTCTGGCAAGGGGCACGGCGGCTAAGGAACTGTCACACGTGGTTAAAGGTGCAGGAGCTCTCTCATAGAGAAATAACAAGGATATTCTGGCTGTGCTCACTGCACAGACCATCTAACTGGTGATTAAAATGTACATGATGCACTCAGCAGCTAGTAAGGGATTTTTCTGTTCTATATCAGTGCATTAGAGAACATACGGAGTCACCCCTGCATCAGTCCTGCTGTGTGTTCAAATCCACCACTGAGGCTCAACCACTAGGTAGGTCCGCAGGTGCTAAATACCAAAAATTGAACCAGCTTTAGAATTTCTGGCTAAATACTTATTTAGGTGAGGTCTTAAAGGCCTGTAGATGTCTAATATGATGGAAAAATACAATTCTTAAGCCCTTTTAAGTCAGTCTATGATATACTACCTCTCATTGCACTTTATATAGAAAAATCAAATAGGATTAAAGAGAAGAAAGTCCTAATATTGTTTGAACTTATACTTCTTTAAAAGGCAAACCCTTTGGCACAGAGAGAGAGAGTAACCTTGTCACAAAAACAAATAGCAAAGCAACATAGACCCAGTCCTCTAGAGTCTCAGTTCCTGAAGATTTTAAGAGTTCATTCAGTCACTGTTTGTTTCTACTTAAATTGTAATGCTTGTACTTACTTGCAGATGCAGTCTGTACCAGAAACGTCATTCCTGTACTGTGTTTGCCTCAGATTTGTACAGCCCATGCCCCTGAGAGCAGAGAGGAGCACATGGATCTCTCAGTCACATCCCTGAGTGGGATAAATGCAACATCCCAGTGATGCTACCCCGGAGTCCCAGTGGATGGGATGTGCCATCATCTCTACAGGAGGACCCCCCAGCACAAACTGGATGGTGCCAATTTGGTGTTGCGACACATTTCTTATGGATTTTATCCTTTTTTTAGTTGAAGAAAAAAATGGGGAAAGAAAAAGGACTCTCAGAGAGGCAGCGTCCCCTTTCCAAAGCCTGATGGATAGAAATAGATGCTGTTGTTCAGAAAGTTGAGGTGGGAATAACAGGAGGTTTCTATTCATCCTTGATCAGCCTGTTATAAAATTCTCACTTGCTTAAGTCCTGCAAGCAAATAGCAGGGATCTAAAGAGGCATCAGATAAAACCCTTGCATCTGCTGACCTGTCTTGGTACTGGCATGGCTGCATGGAGAGATGAGAGAGTAAATGGGCAGTGGGGTGTAGATAGGGATTATTTCAGGTTTTTTTGTCTCTCTAGGGTCGAATATTGTCCACTTACGTCTAGCAGAGCTGGTGGACAAGGAGAGAGATCACAAAGATTTACAGCTGTTTGAAGGGGAAAAAAAATCAGGGCAAAGGCAGAGAAGCCCTCACGGTTCACACACTCCTGGAGACTATTATTTCCCCCTTTGTTTTGATTCTTTACTTAAGAGTTCATCAACATTTAAATACACAGAGCGCCCTTTCTCATAGGACAACAGCGGCCATGGAGAAAAAAAGAGGAAAAAAAACACTTTTATTTTAGACGCTATCTCCAAGTAGTGTATAAGATTTACACTGACTCACTAGCTGGATAGTTGAAAGTGCTTCATTTAGTCTATACTCAAAACCACACAGACTCCAGCACAGCTCTAGCACATCCTTGCCTCTCAGGGTAGGGACACACACAGGAATTCAGAGGCCTAAAAATACAAACACACTACAAAAAATTAGGGAAGGCCTTTGTGATTTGTTCAGTTTCTTACATCGATTTTGATAGCTGCTAAAATCACGCACAACCTACTAATCTTAGGACACCAGGAAAGCTCATTGCGCTCTGAAGAAACAGCAGAGCTCTGTGAAGCACGCGCTTCCTTGTATTTGCTTTATTACTTACTCGTAACCATCCATTTATCTCAGTTCTTTGTATTATACTCACTGCTGTAGCATCGAAACGCTTCCGAGTCTTCCAAGTATTTTTCCTGAATCCTCCTTATCATTAATATATTGCTTTTGTCACCATTAATATGTTGCTTTTGTCACGCTAATAAGGTACTTTTCTGCACTGGCATAAGATGAGGGACTTTGAAGCCATGATTTGACTATCCGTACATCATGGCCACCCCGTTGAGGCAGGTAGCCCGGGCTCAGGTGCGCTGCGTGAGTACGTTGCTCCCACCGCAGTTACACATAGCTGTGAGCCTCCACTTGGCAAGGCGGGCTGACAAAGCAGATGTACTGCAGAAGAGCACCATGTCTCATTTCAGTTGAAAGCAAAATTACCTGTAACCAGCCATTTTCTGTGTAACACCACAGAAAACAAGGACTTTAAAGAGTAGGTAGATATCTTTGAATTTCTCCACATTAAGAAACCTGTAACAAAGCTGAAAACCGAACAGACTCTAAACCTTGTCTTTCACACAGCAGCTGGTTAATTTTTTGTGTTTTGCTGCAGAAAAATAAAGGAAGGAGACAGGTATATCCGTCTATTTTAAGAGAGATGTTTTCCTTGTGTATTGTTTCTTCCTAGTTTTATCTTAGGAGACAAAAATGCACATTCTTGTTGTCCATTTGGCATTCAGGAGGAGGTGTTTAACTTGCCTGGAAAAAGAGAAAGTTTAGGATGAGAATGGGGGGGAAGTGAACCACAAACACAGGCAGAGACTGTGTTTTGGAAAGTCTGTAATAGTTGTACCGGGTGTCAAACAGAAGCCCAGCAGACAGAGAGATCCCGCTTGGATTGCAAAAGATGTTGCAAGTACTCATACATTGCAAAACCCAGGACAAGGAGGAGGCACAAGCACGGCACAGTAAGCTCTGCCCCAAACAGCAAAATCTCTTTTAAGCAATACGCCAGAACAGTAGATTTTCAGCATTTCTACCTTGTGTTTCCCCCAGGCAAGGGAAGTAATCTTCATTATATTGAAAAGTAAATAGAGGCAATCTCAAGGAGACCTTTTAAAGAAGCAGTAAAAAGGTACGTTGTGTAAGGCCCAGGGCTGGGAGGCTGCACTTTCGGGACCAGGCGGAAGGCTCTGTTCAGGAGAAGGGAAAGCAGCAGCACCTTCATCTAAGCTGGGCTCTCCTGATTCTGGGATGTAGGAAAAGTGTGATTTCTCCATCATAAAATGAGTCTGAAGTCTAACAGAAGGCACCATCAACTATGCCCCAGTGGAGAGCACGTAAAGTACAAGGAAGACATGGACCTGTTGGAGCGCATCCAGAAGAGGCCACAAAGATGATCAGCTCTCCTCTGAGGACAGGCTGTGGGAGCTGGGGTTCTTCAGTCTGGAGAAGAGAAGGCTCCGCAAAGACCTTATTGCAGCCTTTCTGTACTTAAAGGGGGCTTAGAAGAAAAATGGAGACAGACTTTTTAGCAGGGCCTGTTGCAATAGGACAAAGGGTAATGGTTTTAAACTAAAAGAGGGTAGTTTTAGACTGGATATAAGGAAGAATTTTTTCCCAGTGAGGGTGGTGAAACCCTGGCCCAGGTTGCCCAGAGAGGTGGTAGATGCCCCATCCCTGGAAACATCCGAGGTCAGGTTGGACGGGGCTCTGAGCAACCTGACCTGGTTGAAGATGTCCCTGCTCATGGCAGGGGGTTGGACTAGATGGCCTTTGAAGGTCCCTTCTGACCCAGAGATTCTATGATTCTCAAAAAAGTATTTGCTGACAAGCCCAGGAGCTTGTGATGCCCCTTTCCTCCCCTGTGACACAGGTCCTCCTGCCTTCAAAATACGGTCTTTGGGCTACATTTTGCCTTTGGCTCTCCCGTCCTTGCTCAGAGGAGACACAATTCGCTGTAACTGATTGCACTCCCCAGGGTGACACACAAGTCACTCCTTTTCTCCATCACCAGTCAAGATTAGCGATATGGACACAACCCACTGAGCCAAGGGGCTTGGGAGGGAAGCACGACTCCTCCAGGGACACACCTGGGCACATGCCATCCAACGGCCCTGCGTGGTGACCAGCTGCAGCCCTGGAGCGGCTTTCTGTGCCAGTTACCCACACACTAGCCTGGAAAACTGGGCCACAGGTTTTTTCTGCCTCAGTCTGAAGGAAGAAAAAGAGATTTCGTTCCAGACAGTAGCCATGTGTCGGGAGCGTTACACTCTGTTCTTGGTGGTAGAACATGCCCAGGGGATGGGAGGGAGAGCTTTTAATTTATTTATTTATTACTGTTTCACAGCTGGCCTCTCTCTTCTACCATCAAGTGCAGTCAAAACATGGCCACGTTTCAAACATCCGACCAAACAGGCGTGCTACCGCTGAATATTAGAGACAATTTCACCTGAACCTCTAACAAATCTTAGAGATTTCTATTCGCTTCCCCAGCTGTCCGCCTCTAACTAAGCATTATTTTCAGTGAATTGTTAAAACAGGATTTTGTAAGTTTACTGAATATATGTTATGAAAGCCCTAAATATTTGGAAAGTAGCAAAATAATACGTATTTCAGAAGTATTAGAAGCGTGCCTTGAGCTAACTGACATTGCTATACTTCTGGGCTGTTTTGGTACCTAGAAATCTGAAATTTGCCCACTTACCACTGTATTCCCCACCTTCTCCTGGACTATATGTAGAAACATGCAGACTATTAACAGAATACCTTGTGTCAGGAGGAGACCCAGCAGCCTGGTAATTCTAATAATGGGCTTTATGGAGAACAAAGAGATGCTGCAAATGTACCCCACAGAAACGCCATCCCTGAGCTGTTAAAAGCCTGCAGTACAGCCTGCCTGGCGCACACGCACTCCAGCTCCTGGGGGACTACCGTCCATCGGTGGGGACACAGCCACCCACCCCGTCCCTGCCGCACCAGCATGGAATGTCCTCGCCCTCCCACCTTTTGCATGATAGCACAGACACTAAGAGACGTTCATACTGAGACCAGCCTTCCGACGTGCCTGCCTGTGCAGATCCAGAAGAGACGCGAACCCCATCCCTGGTATTTTATTTCGAGTGTCTTTGCTGTAACTCCTTCCTCCGTGGGTTAATGAAGACGTAAGCACTCCGTCTCAGCAGCACTGATGTAAAACGGCTGCTTATTGCCTGTTCCATCTCACTGACTTTTATTGTGATACTTAAACCAAAATGGTGAACTATTACACTTCATAGCCTGCAAATAAAAGCAGAATGTTAAAAAGCAGAGGCTATAACCTCTGATCCAGTCAAAATTGCTCTAAACATCTAAGGCTCATAATCTTGAGACAACTTTACTCGGCTCCAGAGGGGCAAGGAATGGCATGGATTATCATCCACAGTGGATGAGGGACTTTAATTGTAATGCTGCCATTTTTATTCTACCCGTGCTCAAAGACAACAGAAGAAATCCTAAACCAGCATGTGAAACAGTTCAGCTCCATTGACTTCTGTGGAGCTAATCCAGTTTACATCAGTGGGAATTTAGCCCTTTAGCTCGAATAGTCTGCAGCAAGTAGGAGATATTGGTTCTCCTTTTCTTTGGACCGCATAGAGAAGCCACTGAGGTGACGGCAGCCAATTTTCCCTGTTTCCAAAGACCCACTGGTTCTGCAAATCATTACAACCACAAACACCGCATTTCCAATTCTGCGCTTTACCGGAGCCACTTGGGCAGTACGATATCCATTTTTAGAGCCAGGAGTTCCCGGGGTCAGGTCCGCAGTGGTTTGGGCACAGAAATCAAATAGGAAAAGGGAGGGGGTTTTCTCTCAGTCACATTTTCGTCTTCCTGATCTTGCGGAAAGTCAGCGGCCAGCTGAAACTCTGTCTCAGCTTAGAGGAGGGAAGGGATTGCTTTTTGCTTAACCTCGCTCCTTATGCACGTGCAAGTATGTTATGTTAATTTTGAAGTAGCATTGTTTTTAAGGACCTACCTTAGATATATCAAAGTTAGCCAAACTGGATTTAAGTCCCATACTCCAGCACACTTCCCACCCAGGCAGTGGAAGAGCACTATGGAACCAAAGGCAGTGTGGCTGGACACCTTTAGTAACGCGATCTTGCCAAGCAGTTAAACATTTCTGTCATAGAAAATTGGGAGGTGTGAAAGGAGGGACCTGGGAATGGACATGAAACAGAACTAAGAAAACTTTTAAAATCAATAGTGACAGTGAAGTCGACACTACTCGGAATTTCTGGTTTTACACAGAGGGAAGAATCAAAATGGTTAAGTCACAAGGATGAAATAGTTTGAGGGATTTCTGATTTGGTCCAAAGCCGGGAAAATTAGTACTCTCATAAAAGGAGCCTGTTCACGTGGGACCTATACGTGAACTTGTCTTTCTGTTTCTGGTTTCCTCACTGGTAAATCTGAGCTGGTTGCTGGAAGCCAATACCTCTGGGGGAACTGAAGAAGAGTAAAAACTCTTATGAAGATTTGCAAAATTAGATATGGCAGTTACTCAGGAGAATGCTGTTCCCCTAAAACATGTCCACGAAAGCAGGGAGGTTTTCTGGGTTGGAGCAAAGTCACAAGAACCTCTGCTAGACCCTGGCCAGGGCCCTGTAGTAACAACCGAGAAGATTGGCTCCCACCGAGAACACTTTGTAGGTAAACCTGGCTTAATGGGACACTGGGAATTTATCCAGCACTAAGCGTATAACACAGATAAGATTTTTTTAAGTGACTCAGTGTTTGGAGAGTCTTTTGGGGTACACAAGTCAAGACACCTAAATCTGTTAAGGAACTTAGGAGGGACCAGACTTCAAAGAAGAAGTAGATTTACAGATAACAGATTTACAAATCAAGTTCTTTAAAAGCTGCCTCAAGGTAGGGAATAAAAATAATGTGAAACAAAATAAGTATTTCCAAGGCAACCCACAGCGTATATTTGCTATTGAAGAATCTTGTTTAAGATCAGTAGCATTCAAAGCAATTCAGTCCTGCACAGAGCAGAGCTGAGGAAGTTCTCGCTAGAGGAATCTGAAGGAGCATAAAGCTTGAAAGTGGTCAAAAGGGGTTGGAAAACGTCTTGGACAAAAAATACCCCTTGGTATTTTTTTATATATTTTTATATACTTTACAAATACATATTCACCAATTAAAAAAAAAAAGAATTAAAAAAAATAACCAAAACAAACAAAACCCTTTGTTGTGGGTAAAGATAACATTTATAGCTCAAGAAATGCCCGAGCCGTCAGATCCTGGGAGAATGCTATGGGGGAAGTGTCTCTATATGTCTGAGCAGCTCTCCTGTGCTCCCCAGCCACTTTAAGGGAGAGGATATCTGGCGAAACAGGCCTTGGTCCGAATCAGTGCAGATGTTTTCCTATCCTTATGTTCTTATATCTGAATGCCTTTATGGAGGTAGCAATTTACGGAGCTCCTGATAACTGTGAAGATGACACTGGTCTGTACCTAGTACTTTTTGCCTAGGTTTTACAACGACCATGGTTTTCTTCTACTTTAGAAAGAAGGAAGATTTTAAGGAACTCAGTCTAGCAGTTTGGCCCCTCCAATGCGGAAAAAAAAATAATAATGAAAAAGGCTTTGGAAACACCTAAAAATAGATGCCATTAAGGAAATAAAATGGTTTGATATAACATAGAAGCAGCATAAAAGTTCCTGCAGTTTACCTCTATGAGACAGCAAAGCCAAGAGAGATCTAACTAATGCAACGTAGCTCTGTATCTCCCATTCCCAGGAACTGATCTCCCCCAAATCTTCACAGCATCCCCAGAGGACAGCAAAGAACTTTTATGTCCTTTTTACAAAACCAGGGAAGCGAAGCACGAGTAGAATAAGTGATTTACCCAAGGTCCCGCAGGAAGCCTGCAGCGTGCTGCGGCGTTACAACGGAGGCTGCTCATTCTTGGACAAACACCGGTGCCCCGAGGCCAGCCAGGCACTCGGAAGCAGAGTCCGGGTCAGCCCTCGCCGAATTGCCTGGCTTCCCCCTCCTCAGAGGCAGCGCCGAGCGCGCCGAGCGCCGTGCGTACCGTGACCTGCTGCCTCTACAGCCATGGCTCAACGCCAAGGGAATTCAGTTCCCTCTCTTGAAATCCACTCTCTCTCTCACGGTAATGAGCACTTTAATCTATCAGGAAAACGTAGAGCTGCTTGGTGCTGCTTTTTATTTCTGATCTGTGTTTCCTCTCTCTCTCTCTCTCAGGTTAATTTATCTGATTACATGCAATGCGCTGCAGCCATGTTAAGGTACCAGTCGAGTTTCTACTTGGAGGCTCGGAGGAAAGATTACCATTAAAACGTGACTTCCATCCACTCAGCTGAAATTACTATTGATTGCCAAAGAAAAATATTTGTGCTGTGAAGCTGGGAGCTATGATGTTGAACCGTATTAACATAATGTTAGCATAGCTACGGGTGTTTAGTGGCACGCAATCAGATTTGAAATGAACGTTGATTATAGATTGAGATTAATGTTCACATATTCATAGGAACACAATGAAAAGAGCAATTTCCTTTCTACTACAGATCAATGGTTTCCCCATTCAATTATACAGCTGTAATAATTGCATTATGCGGAAATATTTCTTAATGGCTTATTTCATTCTTTCTGTTTGCCTCTGTGTGTGCGTGTGTAGGAGAGATCTTGTGTACTTGCACGCACGCATGCATATGTGAAATCTTTTGTCCATGGTACTTGCCAAAGCCTGCATCCAATGCAAAATACTTTAATTACCAGTGCAAATGTGTAATCTTTGGCTAAGCTAATAATCTCTTGGCATTTTCCCACTGTTCTCTTTATTCCCCAACAGAGCCCTCAGCTTCATCTGCTTATTTAATGTTTTAACAGCCAGATCCCACTGCCCAGCAGATAAGCTGTTTTTTGTCTATGTATGGCTTTGAATGCCCAGTGCTGGCCAAAACAGTACCATCACACCCGGAGACAGCCTGCTGGGTTCATGCCTGTGCGTCCCACTCTTCTAGTGGGCTTTTGGGTAGAAGCATTGCAGTCTAGCACAGCTGAAACTCCTTACTCTTAGTGCTGTCCAGCTACTCATACTGGTTGGTGTAACTAAGAAGCACAAGACTAGTTAAGCAAAATATATCCTATGATCTTCCAACCTTGTTCTTACCACTCAGGGATTTGGACACAAATTCAAAATGAGGCCTTGAATACCAAAGGCACATCTGCAGAAGCAGGAAAACTACCGCTAGACATCCTATTTTATCTTACAATCAAGGCAAGATATGACACCTTCCGAAGGGCAATCTGGTAGTGAATGAGGACCGACTTGAAAAGCACCTAAAAGATTAGGATAGAAGAACCTTCTCCTCCCATTTTAGTGCAACACTGCTTGAGGGAGCTCTTTTTTTGTTTTCCTCAGAAATAAAAGTTCCCACTCTTTGCTCAAAAACATCTTAGCTCAGATGTATTCTACTTCTATGAAAGCACGACCTTTAGTTTCCTAGCTTGGTGGGTCAGCAGCCCACAGGAGAAGAACATGTCTTAGAAGAGAACAGACGTATCTCCCTGAAGGTATTCATATGGCGGGTGTGAAAAAAAAAGAGTTTTGCACAAAAAAATGCCAGTCCTTCAGAGAGAGGAAGGCTGCAAGAAAATAATAGTATCAGAAGCTGATGGAACAGCTTACAGTACATTACTTGGCTCTGCTTTAGGGGATGTCCTGTTATTGAACCTTTTGACTTCAAATGGCTTGAAAACATCTCTGCAGAGATATTTTGTTAGACGGCAGCGCTGACTGCAATGCATGTGCAGAAGCACTTTCTCCAAGCTACCTCTCAACGGAAGCCTGCAACATTTCCAAGCTCTGTATCAGACACATCCTACAGACCATATTGCTGGCAATGATCAAAACTAATATCACAATAAAAGAAATTTCATAAGGCACAATTGGGTAATGCACTTCAGAGGTTGTTCAACTTTGAAGCTGAGGGTAAGGGTATTCTGGTCGTACACCATTTCTGCTGACTGTGCTCTTTGCACTAGCAAGAGTTACAAGAAACTGTAGCAGTTGTCATGCAAGATCTGCACCATATATTTAAACTGGCTTGACTTCCCCAGGAGTGGCATTTTTTTTTCTCTATGGAAAAAAGCTTCCACCAACAAACACAAAGCTATTCCTCAGCATTTGTCTGTCTTATACTGCAAACTCTTCAAGGTAAAGAATTAATTTTTGCAACTTTTTTTTTTTTGTTCAGAGCATCCATAAAAAAGATGTCCACGTTTTTGTATATTCTATCATTCCACATTTTAGGAGAAAAACACAAACTGTGGGGAGTACATAAGCAGGATGCAAAGTTCAATGTCAAACCAGTTTCAGCTGCTTTAGAAGAAAAACCCCTACCACTTGGTACGTGGAAGGAATTACTAGACAGGGTTTACAAGAATTGCAGAGTCACTATTCCCCTTGTGATGCTGAGTCATCAGATGGTAACAAATGAGCAAGAATGAGGCAACATGACCCACTCATTCAGCATTTAAACTGCCTCCCTTTTTCCCCTTTCCCCAAAGTTTCACATCTCTCTTCACTCGTGTCAGTTTGTCCGAAGTCACGTGGAGGGACAGGCACAGTTTCGTCTCATGGGCATTTCTGGTTACCAGACAGTGGAGTTTCACAAAAAAGTCGTATTAAAAGACCTTTTAAATAAGGGTCTTGCCTGGAGGAAAAATAGATGGAAGTAATCATTGCTTTTATTAAGGTAATTATTTAGGCTTTTGAGAACTGGGATAAGAGAAGTTAAATGAATAGAGAATGTGGAAGAAACAAAACAAGTTTGATAAATCCCAGTGAACAGAAAAGAGCATTCAAAGGCTATGATGTTTAAAATTTTGAAAATTTAGCAGTTTTGAATGTGTATATTTCTGAGACCTTTAGAAAAGAAATTTTAGTTTTTCAACTTTTCATTTAACAGAATACCAAATTGTTAAGTCTGTTTTGAAGGTCCTGGTTATTTTTTTGTGCTTCAATCACTCCCAATAATACGGGTCAGTCTGACCTTGCTGAACCGTACTTGAAAAACAGCAAATACTTTTGTTCGCATAGATGCCAAACTGGGCCCTCAGGCATACCGGTGTAACTGCTGGTAGATGTTCTGCTGGTGGAATCGGCTCTGGGTTCACAGCAGCAGCAAGGAACCGGAGTTTGACACAGTACCGCTCTTACCCGACGCAGCTGGTGGCCTGAACTCAGCTTTCGTGTATGCGGATCTGCAGCAGTTGGCTTCAGTCCTACAAGCTTACCAAGTCCCATTGCCCACTACTGTAATTTACCATAAGCATTCAAGGAAGGTATTCTTCAGTGCTCCTTAGGAAGGAAATTATTATGTAAATTATTAGATCACCAAGGCAGCAAATGCTGACAAGAGGCCAACATATCTTTACAAATAAATTACTGAAGAAAATCACAATATATACAATTAACAGAGGAGAGAAAGTGAGCATTTGGCAACCTTCCTGTCCCAGACTTCTCTTGGAATGTGAGGGAAACATGAATTTCATCAATTGGAATTAGCTTCCTCTGGAGAAGAGATCCATCTTTGGCATGGGCCTCTTCAGAAAACTAGGGAGGGATTCATCTCACCTGACTCCAGACTGCTCTAGTGTGGACAACAGTGTGTGATCCAGTCATCCGTGGATTTATGTTTGAGTCAATGGAGAGAAATAGGGATTTCTAAATCATGATTAATGACCAATTTTTGTCAATCAATCAAGGTGAGATGAATAGTGCTTCAGAGATCTTGACTATTCTCCATAGTCTGTAGGAGGACTTCCACAACTGGCTCATATGGAGTGTTTCGACATTTACAGTTTAGGTATCTACAACGAAAGTTTGGAAAAAGTGAATCACACACCTTTTGCCTAAATAACATGAAAAATACAAAAATCTGTGTATTTTTATGAGCACAGATCGTAACAGGTTTTTCTTAATAAACAAGTATCTGACTTTCTAGAATTATAGCAACATTTAGTAGCTAATTATCATCTCTTCCTTCTCCTCAGCAAAAAATAAGGAAGCAGAATCTGCTAGAGGCTTGCTCAACCACAGGTTAATCTGAAATCATATCCTATTAGATGAGAAACATAAAGAAATGCTTTGTTCACCAGGTTATTTTCTACAGATTTTCTGAGTGGCCTATAATTTGGCCTAACACTTTACCTTGGAAATGCGGAAGCATATGGCATGACCTTCAACTCCTAATAGCCTTCAAGAAGCTGAAGTTGGATTATTTGGGGTCATGGGTAACAGCTGAGAAGTCATAGGTCAAATTTAAAACCATATTACATCTCTAGAAAAAATTACCTTTCCAATAACTTATGGCATGACCTCTAGCTCGAATTAGTCTGTGAGGTGCTCTTGTCCTCCATTCATACATTCATGTATTCAAAATCTCCAGATCAAATATGAAGAAAAAGTTCTTTCACCTTGATCGTTATGGTAGAATGCTTTTTTGTTTGTTTGTTTTTTATTTTCTTTCCTTAAGGACCATTCTGATTTTAGAAACACTGTATTTATATTAAAGACTTTGTCAGTTAAGCTGATTTTAATCATATGCATGAGTTCCACCAGTGCTGCTCTACCGTGTACAATGGAAATATCATATGAGATCAAATAAGTAGATTTTCCCCTTTTGGGGACAGATACACTTTTAAGAGAGGCATTGATATCCAATAGCCATCTTAATTTATGACATGTTTAATTTTGTGCATGATTACAATAGATGCCTTTGTAGAGGAGTGAAAATCCGTGTTTTAATACACTGTACTCAAAGGCTTTGTTCATTGTTAGAGTATTGCTTGTGCAGGAGCATGAGACTGATAGCAGACACCCTGGCCATCAACACAGTGAAAATTAATATTTGAGGATTGGTGAAGCTGGCATAAGAGACAAAAGGTCTGGAGATACAACAGAACCCAATTTGTGTTTATCCATTTACTTACCCTGAATCAAGTTTCTCAAACTAGAACCACCTTCCCTGGAATAACATCCTCAAACGAACAATGATGAAGCTTCTTCTTGCCTACTGGTTCAGTCCTCTCAGGAAACAACGTGACTTTATTGTTCTGTACATTACCACAAGTAGAGCTTGGCCAATGCCAACTGCATTTATATCTACGAAACAAACAAGTGACAAAATGGAAGTGGAAGGAGCTTGAACAAAAAGTCTTACACAAAAAAAGTCTTTATGTTGTCTATCACTGCTACATAGGCAAATAATAGTTCAGTACGTCTCTGAGGCACCAATATGCTTTCAGAGCAATAAATAGTATGTGATGTCATTGAGCAGATATTAATAGCTCAAAGAAAGACCAAAAAATCTACCAGTTGTCATAAGAAATGTTACCTGTCGGAAAATAACATGATGCCAGGTTGCTTGTTTTATACCCTCTACTTTTTCTAGATTATACTGGGAAGCTGATGGAAGAATTATAATTCTCAGATGTGCTAAGCATGCATTTAGGAGACCACTGACCAAGGCTTCTGAATCAGTGTCTTGTGAAAGTTGAGTTATTGTCATAAAGAGTGTAAACACAGCATATTTGAGGAAGTGAATCAGTATTTGCATCAAAGACAAAGCAGTTTTTTTTGAGAGGGAGAAATATCTGATTGTCTAATTTTTTTTTTTTTTTTGAGGTATGTCTAAAAGTGGTGTTAGGAGCTGTATCTGCAGAGGAGGCTTTGCATCCAAGGGAATTTGACTTCTGCACTCCAGGCTGGAGCTGAATTTAATCTTTCAGACTCATTGCTAAAGCATGTTGAAAGATTTGTCACTCCCATGGGTTAACAGGAGTCCGTAAATTTGAGAATTCAGCACGTATCATACTGGATTCATTACCTAATCACAGTTAACCAAAAAGCCTTGTGTAGGGACGTCCATGAGGTAGTTTATATTTTTCTCTTTACTGTTTTGTAACCTTCCATATTACAGTCTTTAGCCTTCAAATGACATGCAAGAAGGAAATCTTTCTGTTTGGGAAATAGTAACCTGATGGTAAGAAAGTGTATCTTGTAGCATGCTCTGCTAATGTGGTTTATAGCTCTGCCTCCGTGAGCTGTTCCTCCTTTGCATTAATACCCTCTGCCCCTAGGTCTGAGTATTCAAAGTCTCAGTGTCAGCTGTTTTTGTGTTATGCTGATGAAACAAATCCACAGCTTTCTTGTTTTCACAATAAGAAAAAGGGCAGCTTCCTTTTCTGGGCATGTTGTTTTTCCACCAAGCTCTGCTGGTTTCCTTCCCAGTAGAAGAGTACTATTGGGAGCGCCTCAGCCTTGTCCTGGCTGGAGAGTGATCTACCTCTGCCTGTAGCTCAGCAGCTGAGGAAGGACCTGGGAAGCACAGCTGTACAAGTCAGTGGGACTGCTAATGTGCTTAGGGGTAGGTGCAGATAGTTTTGGAAGAAGCATGATTTGGAAAAACCATGCTGAACAGTCTTTTGGAGTAAATGCCAAGCCTATACCAAGGTGAAGACAGGCTATGGCTTTCTACCACCATTTTTGCATTCCAAGAATGAGGAACTGAGCCCTACTTGGGAAAAGAATGAAAAATTCAAGTAAGAGTCCAGGCGGAAACGTTCATCATCGCAGGTTAGCATTATGAAAAGGCAACCCTTGTGCTAGGGTTATGCTAGGTAGCACCTTGTAACTGGAAGGGCTTATATGTCATGCTACATTGAAACAGGCAAACACTTTTCACCTCAGCTCAGTAAGTTCTTGGCATCAATCACAACCGCCTCCTTCTTCACCTGAAGTGGTTTACACAAAACGGCCCATAATTCACTCTTTCTGAGGTTCACTAGCTCAACGAACCAAATCAAACCACCCCTGCAGATTACAGCAGGCTTACTGCTGCTCCCTTCCCTGCTCACCACGGCCAGCAGGAGACAAGTAGGAAGGCTCTTGCAGTGCACTCTGTCTGCGTGAACTGGCCTCATTCTTCATTTTGTATTGAAATTACAGATTCATTCTCCCCTCCGCTTTGCCGGGTAGCTTTCCTCCTGGCTGGGTAAAAGTCATGCCAGACGTTGCTTTGTTCCTTTACTTCATAGCAGTATTGCTGCTGCCCTCTGTGTGCAGACGTTGGGGTCAGAAATGCCAGCATCATACTCCTTTCAACATTTTCTTTTGAATTTTTTCCTCCATACAGTTCCTCATCTCTCCCCTATCCAATATGCAGTTACGCAAACTCCGAACACTCATGCTGAGTCCTCATGGTCCATGGACCAAAGAAAGCGGTGTGAGTACAGACTGCTGTGCTAGCACAGGCTTTTGCACAGCTCAGCTCCTTGCTGCAGTGGCCAGGCACTCTTATACTGGAAATTTCAGCTTCCAGTTGCAAGAGGCAGGAATCAAAGCTCCAGAGCCCTCTCATCCAGCAGAGCTGAAAAGGAGAGTGAGTGCCATGACCGTCTCCTGATATCTTCTAGCTATGGGCCAAGGATTTCTTAGAGCAAAGCATCAAAGCAGAGTGCTGAGTTGTAATACGAGGGGGTACGGAGGAGCAAGAGGATATTTTTCTTTCCTTCCTTCCTTCCTGGGGATTCCTGGCAGTTAAGCTGAACTCGAAAGCATGGAAAGATCAGGAAGCAATTTCAGTGGATGAGGCCTCTGGCACGTACACTTCAGTCTGGTGAGCATCTTGGTGAATGCTTTGCAGTGTGGGAGGTTCCATGCTGAGATCAACAAGTCTTCCAACCTTTAGTGCTATTCTGGTTCAGATGGGAGCCTCCATCTGTTATTATCTTCAGGAATCTCCCTGTGTAGCAAGGTCATCCCTGGATGTGAAGCTAGAGCTGATCAGATGTTACTTACACTTCTTCAGTAGGTGGAAAACTAGAGACTTACTGACTGCGTGTGCCGAACACCTTCCTGAAAACTGTATCGCTGTTTGGAGGGTGGGAAGCCAAAAAAAGCAAGGCAAAGATCAAATACATCAGTCTCTATCGCACCTAAAGACCTGACTTTGCAAGTGAAAATGAGATTTGTTAGCAGCCTGCTCCCTTAATGATCATTTGCCGACAACGCAAACTCATCACTTAATGGAGTATGACTGGCAATCTCCACTAAAGAAAGAGATCTGACTGGAAAAGCAGAGCTTGATTCAGGTCAGGCTTAAGGTATGCTACCAAAACGCTAAAGGGACTGAGAAGAGTATCAGAACAGAGAGGGGTACTTGCCACCAATAATTTAATCAATTAATTTAGCCTGTTTCTTTTTCTCTTTGCTTGCAAAATGTTCACAGGCTGATTACAATTTCTCCAAATTTATTTCTTATTCAAACTTACTCAATTGTATCTTTTGCCCTTTTAAAAATAAATAATATTGACTGATTAGAAACAATTTTCCAGGAGGATGTGCTGTTCAGTATGCCAAATATGGTCTGATTTAGCTCACGACTTGGTCACATGGATTACACGGCATCATTTCTCCTCTCCAGGTGACAGTTATAAATCTTGCGAGTCAGGAAGAAAATCAGAATTCACCAGGGGGATGGGTACTAAGGGAGTAGGATCTGATAAACAGGTTAGGGGAGTTTTAAATTTGGAGCATCCTAGAGGAAAATTCTGAGATGTCCTGGCTGCCTGCAAAGGTTATATTTCACTGACTTTCCTTGCCTATCTCAGACAGTGGTCTATAGCAGAGGGCCAGAAAGTCCCTTTTATTTTTGTATGTTCTGAATTTAAAAAAAATTAGTATAAAACAGAGTATAAGAGAAGGAGCATACAGGGTACTCAAAATCTTGGATTTACCTTTGTGCTGTCTGACCAGCATGTTCTCAGCTGCAGTGGAAAGGATCCTGCTTTACTGTTACTATAAGCCAACAGTAAATTTTTTACCTCCTGGTGAAAAAAAAAAAACCCACACAAGAATTGTGACTAAAAGGAGAGACTGAGACAAAGTGTCATCTCAGTGCCCATCCTGAGTTGAGGAATTTTACACCCCACCCATTCCCCAGTGCTGTGCCTGAAGTCTGGGTCTAGTTCAAAAAACTTGGACACGGGAGTGCACAACCCGAGGTCGGAGGAGGGACAGGGCGCTCCCGTTCTGCAGCACGTGGAAATGTTTAGATGCTGAACCTCCACTGCTGGACACGGTTATGAACAGGTTAAATAACCTTCTGTCAGGAAGGACACCCATTGAATTAATCCCGCTCTGTGGCCAGTCCATGGTCCAGACAATTTCATGAGCTTCCTTCCAGTCCTTTTCTGGGGGTTATGATTCTTGACACAATATAAGAAAAAAGGTCCCCAAATCCTCCTTGCCCAGGTCCTGACCGAAAGACAATTTATTCCAGGCTTCCATCTCCTGAGACTGTGCCAAACAGAGGATAACCCAAGTGACTTTTCAATGCAGCCACTTGAAGTTTATCGTTTACCAGGTTCCGTGCAAGTGAAAGTTGATTGCCTCAAATATTTGCATAGCATAATGCTGGGAAAAAGTGTGAGTGCAGATCATGCAAATCAAACTTATATCTGAATGAAGTCTGCAGTGTTATTTCATCTTTTGCAGCATCACCAGGGTCTAAGCCGATGCGATTCTGGCCTAATCTGAAATATATGACCAGGATTAGATTTAAATATTGGGAAAAGCATGGAAGAACAAGGCTGAGGGCTCTGGCAGAGCTGTGCAGGACAGGCTGCACATCACCCGCCTGCTCGGGAGAGCCTCTGGGGCTTTCTGCTCACTGCAGGACTATTCTTCTCAACTTTACATTAAAGCCAAATTTAGCAACACAAACAATATGATAGAGTCACATGGAAAAAAGTTCAGAGCCTGTGAATCCATAGCATTATTACCAGGGTAGAGGCATCTCAAAGCAGCTGTTAAGATGCAGCGGGGTATATACACATGAAGATCCAAGCGAAAGTCTTTATGGTAAGAAACACATGCTTTCTTCTTTTATAAATCTACCTCCCACCTCCATTTTTGGCAGTTTCACCCTATTGTCAAATTCTGTTTCTTCCAGTACTTTCACCTTCCAAAGAAAGCAAACATGTCCCATTTCCAGCAAAATGCTTATTCAGTGCCCGTATCCCCAGTGCTAATGGCTTTCTCAGATGGAAGATGTTGTGCTAGGCAGGAACCAAATGAAAAAATAAACAATTAATGGGCAGGATGCATTGTTTTTTACATGCCTTAATATTTTACTTTCCAGATTGGCAGCACCATGGGAAACCCAACACTTGGATGAAGGGCAGTGCATATGGTGAAGATGGGGGAAGAATTTTGAAGCTGTAATTCAGGTAAGTGTGAGCTGAGAGTTTTTTTGGGTTTTTTTTCCTTCTTTTTTTCTTCCTCTCTTTTTTTTTTTCTTTTTTTTTTTTTTTAGGCAATGATTTTATAGCACATATCATGAAATCCATATTAAACAGAATTTCTGGGCTAATGCTTTCCAGCCTTGGCTCTCGGACTTAGTAACTTCCAAATAATACTTTAAAATGTCTTAGCTGTATAAATACATGAGACCTCAATGTTTCCCTTGTGGACTAAAGCAAAAACAAGTTAGATTAAAAATAATTTTTTTTTTTAGTATTTCCAATTATGTATTGGCCAAAGAGGGGAAAAAAAAAAGTCTGTCACATGAAAAGGACTTGATGTTCCTAATGATATTTTTAAATTGACCTCCAATTTGATATTAGTTTTGGGTATAAAAAAAGGCCTCAGAGAAAGTCTACATACATTAAGGTCTACAAGGTAGACTTACAGAAGAATATCAAGTTCAGTAAGGCAGTGACTTGGTCTTGGCTATCTGACTTGGGCTAGAGACTCCCTCAACGCGTCAGATGTGCTAGCCTCATACAAGGCACTGGGAGAGCTAGGTGCCAAGCTGCAGGTTGCACAAAGCAGCTGTTATATCATCGTAAGCAATTGAAATAAGTGTCATGCCACAGTAGCACAATCGATCAGGTCCCCGCAACGTCCCACTAACAGCACAAAGTGGTTTTCTGCACAGAGGTGTGGAACTGGAACTGCTCCACATGAATTACATGACAAAAGTGCCTTTGAATTTAGTGGAGGGAGCTCTGTCCAGTCTGATTTTAAATTAACCATCAATTCACCTTTCTGCCATTTCCAGTGATTCTTTTGCCATCTGATTACATTTTCTTAATTAATCTTTTGCTATATATTAACTGTCTTTTATTAAATGCAAATTTGCAGAGGATTAAACCATACAACATATCCACATTGTATTGAATATCACAGTAAAATCTCAATAAGCGCAAGTGTTTTCCTTTGTTTTAGAAATCAATGGATATTTAATTAACATGAGGTAATAACTCTTGCAACTAGAAGAATCCTTTCAGATTTAAATGAAAACATTATTATATGTTAAATGGGAACACAGATACATTTGATTAATTTCAAAATTCTCTACAAACAAGGATGAATTGAAATATTCCCTGTTCTTCCAGCCTGGTGCAAAAATTGATGCTTTATCCCCAGCATCCTAACCTGGACACTCAGACACCCACCAAGAAGAAATGCGGAGGACTGCTCAGAGGCAAGGATGCCTGGCTCAAGGAATGCAAAACCATGCCATTTCCCAAAACATTAGGTAATTCTTCCTGGCAATAGCTGGTAGTTACTAGAGACTGCGTTTGCTAAAGGTTAGAACACCCACATGAGGAACAAGCGCTCTTCCCATGAGCATTGAGTTGACTCTCATACACTAAAAACACTTAAGAATTTTCCAAATTTCCACTTATTCTGGGTACTTAATTTAAATTTAGCATTGCTCTGCCTGTCTGTCCATCCGAGCCCTTGATATTGGGAAGGTTACTGGTGAAGACAGTACTCTCCAGTAGGGACTTCTGAAGTCACTTAATGATGTGTACACAGACCAATAGCCCATGGGAGTTGGGTGCCTACGACTCGGACACTCTGCTGATAAGTCTTGGTTTTAATTTCTCTCTTTTTCACCCCAAGGAAGCGCAAAGAATATTTTCACGTATGTAGTGTTTCCAAGACAATGGCAAGGCAGCAGCTAATGTTTGGGAGCGGAGTTAAGGACGAATTAACACAAGAACAGCCAGTGGAAAGATGATGATGAGAAAATCAGTGTGGCTGGAAGGAATATTTTCTGGGAATTCTGGAAATTCCCATTTTTTCTATCAGTGCATGGCCTACATTGTTACACTTGTCCTTGTGTCTGAAATAAAACCAGTGATACCTTTCAGGTAAAAGTAATTCACCCCCTTTGTTGTGTCACTACGCATTCTTCAGCATAGCGACTTCTGGGTAGATTTTTTGGAGGGAGGGGTATAAGTCCTGCTTTCATGGGTTAAAAAGATGATTTATACCATAAAACAAAATAATTGACGTATTATTGGTGATAAAAATAATAAAAGAAATAATAATAATAAATGAAGGGTAAAGCTTTTGATGGTTTGGGGAAGCAAAAGGGTTTTTTTTCTCTCAGGTCGAGTCTCTTTCTCTCTCCTCCAGACTGATGCTGCACCATCACCTCTCCCTGGTGCTCAGTGCTGCCGGCGAGGGGCTGGGGATCCTGCATCCTTAATCACTGCACCGGAGAGGGAGGGGTGGGCAAGAAAAGCACAAAGCTGACTTAGGTGGATCGCGTCGTTGGTGCCAGGAGCGCAGACTGTACACCTCAACCCGGCACCGACACCGCGTAACGGTAAGGCCCGAGATTACCCATAGGCTGCGGAGCACGGTGCCTGGATGCGGGCTTTACCAGACAGCGGCCCGGAGATTAACCCCCCGGCCCCCTCGTCGGGACGCTGCCGGTACACCGCTCATTGCCGGCGCCGGCGGGGGGTGAGGCGGGGAGGGAGGGGGCGGGCGGAGCGTGCCCGCGGTGCGTGGAGCCGGGCCAATTTCACAACACGCCGCTCTGTCTCCTGCTGGAGGTTTTGTTTTGTTTTCTTCACCGGATTCTAGGGTAAAAATTCTTGGAGTCTTTATTTACTGCCAAGTGGAACCACCGTGTGACTCCGGAAATACCTGTCGCCTAATTAAATTGTCTAGAGAGGAATTTTGGAAAGCGCTTCTAATTCAGGAGCTTAATTTAGGCTGGGCCCATGCACCAGAGCTTTCTGTGTTATTATTAGATGGAATTTTAATCATTGCAGATCTCCCCCCACCCCCAGCATTTTTTTCTCTCTCCCCATCTCCTAACAACCTGATTCTGGCACAATTCCCTTCCCCTTTAACCCTCCGGAGCTAAAAATAATATCCTCTTGGAACTAGCCAAAAAAAAAAAAAAAAAAAAAAAAAAAAGGCAAGTGAGCACTGAACCAGAGGTGTTTAATTACAAGGAGTGAACTGGAGATGGGCTCAGCAATCATTTTACAGCAGCCTCTCTAGAGGCAGACCAAAGGCATTATGAGAAAAACCCAGCTCATGGGGCCAGGAGTAAGGAAGGTGGTGTGTTCTCAGGGCAGCTTAAGCCTGTAACATCTGTAAGATGCAGCTCTCATATGCCTGGATTAAAACAAAAACAGGTCTTGTGAGTGAAAGGATGCTGTAAGCAAACAGCCTTACGTAAACCTTTCAGTCTGGCCGATTGCTCTGTGCACTGCTAGTCTTTTGCAGTTAAATTGCACCTTTCCATGTAATTGCACAGAGAAAGGAGATACGGGGCGCAGGCGTGGTGGCAAGAGCTCAGGGTGGGCCGTGACGGTACCCACGCGGTGCACGGATGTGCCACTGTTCCGAACCCAAGACCTCAAGGAAGCGGCTGCCTCAGAGATGAGTAGGCTTCACGAACTTTAAAGCACACTGAAATCCCCCGATGGGAAGCGCAAAGCATGGTTGAAACGAACAGGTCAAACCTCTCAGACAATGTCTGTGTGTCTGTCCAGGGTCAAAGGTAACAGCCTCTGGTCCTGGCATCGTCACACAACCGTCACAGAGAAAAACACTAGAGAAGCTCCACAGCCGAGTTGAACACACCACAGCCTGCATGAGAAGAGAGAGCTATGCCGTGTCCAGTGGAGTTATCCTGCATTTACAGTGATGTAGCTGGCACCGTGAGCTGACCTTAGGCATTTTTCACCGGAGATCCTAGAACTCTCGTTTTCCGTGCAAAAAGGATAGCTGCAATCAGGTCTCAGGGACACGAAGGAAATTCCTCTTGCTAATCAAACCGCTATGAGAGAATTGTAACACACAAGCAGCTCTGCTCTCGTATTAAGTTTTAAACTGGATCTGTGTGTGGACAGCATATCTGCAATGAAGAGCTTTTGCTCAGATAATTTGTCCTGCAGCACTTTCCCTACAGCTGTTTTAATTCTTCTGCCTGGCATCAGCTTTGGGCATCGGCCTCCACTCGCGCCGAGTGCCCTGCAGTCACCCGGCTCTGCGCTGCCGTACCACGGTGAAGGAAACACCCCTCTACTCTGAGGACTGAAATTTAAGATTTTCCCTTTGGGCAGAACTCAGGAACACCTCTCTCTATATCTCAGTAGATGGATTTAGTCTGAATTCCTCCCTAGGTCTCTCCTCCTGCTGCAGAGAGGATTTCTAGTCTCATCTGGGATTAGATTTGTAGGCCAAGACACCACAACGTCAATATTGCTTTTAAACCCAGAGAGAGCAATAGAAGCCACAGGGAAGAGAACAAGATAGTGCATTGGCCCATCGCCTCTCCAAGGCAGAGGCATCTAGAAATATATATACATCTATATGTGTGTATATATAAAAATATATATATCTACCTATATTATATCTGGGTTTAAGCTTCCTTCACCTCTACTTCTGCATGCTGCTACCTGGAGAAGAGGCAAAACGACTGCCTGACACCTGATCTGGACAGTGGAGTGCTCCGAATCCAGCCATGGATCTGGATCCAGATTTGCCAGCCCGAGCACGTTATGGGTTACGCAGGAATGGCTGGGAGTATGAACTCAGCTCTTATTAAAGAGCTCGCATTTGCAACCCCAAACTGAAGTGCTTTGATTTTGGAAAACAGGCATATATATAGACACACAAAAACCCTAAACTTTTGACGTCTTGTAACTTTGAATTGCCTTTTTTTCTTCAGCTGTATTTACTGGGCTGGATTTCCTGCCAAGACCATTCAGTATCAATCATTCGTTTTTTCATTAGTGCTGAAATGACTTTCTAATTGACTTTGTAATTGTAGTTAAAAGCAGCTTCAGCACAGGCTCGAAGAAGTCTTCCTAGAGGCCTCTCTGCGTCCTGTCTTCCATCTGCTGTCACTTGAACTTAATGGAGATGCCTCCAGCAGAAGAACGGTATCAGACAGATCACTTGTGTGTAGGATATTGCTTTATTTTTTATTTAGTTTGATTTTACTTTTTTCTTCCAGGGTCTGATAATGACTTGATGTTTCTGCATTATGGGATATTTGTCTGAGAAGTGTCTAGCCAGGAGCTAAAACATCACCACAGTGACTCAAAAAATACACCAGGGCAAGGTACTATGGGCAGCAGAGGTGCCAAAACGTTCTTCGTACTTTCAAATTCCCGGTAACGCTTTTTAAACCTTTAAAGCCTCTTGCTTTTAACCATTCCGTAAAGACAGAGGTTTTTAAGTATATGTGCATTTCCCCTAGCCTGATTCTTATTGCAGGCACTGCGGTGCCAAAGCCCCAAGACTCGGCAGGCGTGCAGGAGGAGAAGCACCGAGAGTCTCCAAGCTGAGAAAGAGCCACCCGCTCCTCCCTTCACCCAGTCGAAACGGACCGGCCGGCCGGGGAGCCCTCGCTGCACAGCGGCTCGGGAAAGGGAAGCAGGAGGGGAACGCTGCTTCCCCCAAGCTAAAGATAGAAGGCAGAGTTCTCCTCTGCTTTTGGCAGAGGAACGGGAGTGGCATTTCCCCACCTACTTCCCCTTACTCTGGCCCGATCAGCGCGGAAGGCAACAGGCTACAAAACCGCAGCGGAAGCAAACTTGCGGTGAGAACAGGCATGCTGCTAAAAATGCCAGAAGAAAGCAGTTTTGGCTATGATGCAATACATGGGGTGATGGAGGACCAGACCTGGCTTCTTAAAAACCGTGCCTAGATCTTACGGGGCTGTTATGTGGAGACTTCAGTAGCCGGTGAGGGAACCTTTTAAAAGGCTCCACTTCTTCATCACTGCCTTGGAGAGATCGGCGTCCTGGGGACTGTTAACCCCAGCTAATCTCTAGTGCTCAGAAAAGACCCTGCACTGAGGTCCTTGTTGGTATTACAAGATTATAAGAAAATAAATGTGCTGTGGATTCTGTTTAAACGTGTCATGCTCTCAGCTAGTACTGACAGAGATGTCACTGTGCTGTGCTCAGGCCAGCTGCAGTTCCCAGGTTGTTATCTCACCGTTCCAAGAGCTCATGTTGAATGCTGGAGCAGAAGTTGGTCTGGTTGATAGCATCAAAGGTTTGAGTTTATGACCTGTGACTTACACCTCTACTGCTTAATTTGTGGTGGACGGGTCAGATCTCAGGGCTGTTTCATGCAGGTGCAGATAGACCAGCTCGCTCCTGCTGGAGCAGCGTTTCTAGAAACAAGGCACCAAGTTCTCCATGGACCTGGTAGGATTCCTCCCGATTTGCTCCAGAACGAGAGGAGCTCAGAGCCCGGCACACACAGTACCTGCTCTCCTCCTGTTGAGCCGCCCACGCTCTGCAGCTCTGCGAGCCGTGCAGCAGCGATACCCCGGCAGGGCAGATCAAAGCCGAGGGGGTCGGGTGAGCAACCTAATTCCGCTCAGCCTAGCGCAGCTGACAGCAGTCGTTTCTCTCAGAGCTAACTTGTAGGCATTCGGGTAAATCAAAACGCTTCCCACTGTCGGCCGTGCCATCTGCTAAGCCCCCCACAGCGGCGCACACGGAAAGCTGCTGCAGGGAGGAAGCCACCGAAAGGCCCAGCCGCTACTTAAATTCTCTGTGTGGTTTAAAAAGGGGTTTTCTGCAAAGAGCTAATCCTGCCTGCCTGACTTGCGCAGCCCGGGCGCAGAGTTTGAAAGCAATTTTTGATTGTGCCAAGAAATGAAATGATTATTTTCCAAACAAAAAAAAAAAGGAGGGGGGGGATGTTCCCGTGCGGGACTCTGTTTTTAAGATCCATCATTCTGTAAGTCTCATATTTAAGTGGATTTAAGGATGCAAGTAATCACACAAGTTATCCAAAGGGCCAGGCTGGAGCTGCTGAAGTCGTTTTTTTAAGAAAAAGCTTTGCCAGAGGCCAGCGCTGAGCGCGGGTGACCTGGCCCCTTGGCTTTCCAGCATGAGACGTGGTGCCACTGTGGGTTCAGGGCAGTAGCAGAGGCTGGCCCCGCATGTCATCGCTTCGGCACGTCCAGATTGCTTCTGAATGTATTGGTGATTTGAACAGTGCCAGCTGCAGTGATTTTATTAGGTATTTCCTGGAATTTGAAATTAATTTGAAAGCTTAAGTTCCTAAAGTCAGGAGAGTCTCAATTTTCTCTGCCACCTTCATCAAATCAGACAAAAAATTGAATCCAAATGTATCGCAACCCTCCCACCTTGGATAAACTTAAATGAACTAAAACATATTGTATAAAGATCTCAGGTGCATTAATTTACTGATGATCTTGGCAAAGCCTAGTTTCGGATACTTTAATCCGAATCCTCAGCCTGTGTAGACCTCTGAACACCTACATGTTTGCTTCCATGACTACAGTAGAGCTCTGCACAGTGGAACAGGTAAAAAATGGGGAAAAAACAGTCTCTCATGCTCTGGTGAGCTGAGCGTCTACTATGGTGCCTTTGACATCTGTGAATGTTCAGGTAGACTCAGGGATTGATCTCTATTCACTTCAGTGCAGGACTGAGCTTAAGATAGGTGCTCGTAGCTGGTTGTTGCTGCCTCTCATCCCTGTCACCACAAAAACCAGAATATGCATTCGAGAGCAATGTAATATAAGAAGTTGCAGCTTGATTTATGCAAATATATTCAGTTTTATGCAAATGCACAACTGACCTTTCTTTGGTCAAAGTAAGTTGGCAGGTACAGGTTTTTGAGCTAAGGTGCAGAAAAATGAAAGGTGTCTGCATTATGCAATGGAAATTTTTTTCAGAGAAAAAATATCTCCGGTTACCTCCAGCAGAGACTGGGTGACAGAACATTTTGCTATCATTTCTTGAAGAGAACTCCTGAATCCTTGCAGAGGAAAAGCTAGTTGGACTTTAAAATAGAAATTTATTTTCAGCAGAAATAAGATGTTGCAGCTGAAGTAAAAAGTATTTGAAAAGAATCGGTTTTTAAACAGAAAAAGGCAGCAGGTGAAAGCCAAATTGGGAAAATGTTCAGTGATTTTTTTTGTTTGAATTTCAGGAAAAGGCATTTTTCAGTAAGCTGGTTATATATTGAAAGTCATCTTTAAAAACACGTTTACTTCCAAAGTTACTTGTAATTTTCTTTGCAACACTTGCAATCCCCTCTCCTCCAAATTTTCTACGAAAAAACAACAGTATAATTTTTGATTAGGAGTAAACAACGATTGAACTCAGCGGCTGTTGGGAGTTCATATGAATGTTCAGAAACATTATTTTAGAAGAATCTGATGAATTCTGCTTTCTCAGCAGCATGAGTTTTTCTGAGCCAATATATCCCTCTCCTATGCTGATATTAACTGATCCTGAATTTTACTACACATTTTCAAGGTATCACTTGTGCATTAGCAGCACAGCTTCTCTGTTAGCCATAACAGGATTCAGATAGCTAAAACGCACACACAGCTTTGAAAATATAGCCTCGCTAAGCACACAGTCAGGAAACAAAAGAAAACAACATGAAAAAAGAGGAAGGGGAGAAAGCAGCCATATGCCCTGGGCTCTGGAGAATGATCTAGGCTGGGCCGATGAACCCTAGGAAGGACAAACACACACCACGGCTCGTAAGAACAACAGTGTGGAACTGGGAGGCAAAACAGCATTTCCATCGTCTTTTCTGTGTAAATAAAAGGCTAAGAGCATTCTCATCCTGGCAGAGTTAATCGGGGACTTTTTTATATTTTATCTTTAAACAAGAACTGAGCCAGAATTATCTTTAAATTAGAACTGGCCCAACAACACGTCCATCAGAGATGGACTCAGTGACCTGCCAGGATGGGATCAATCCTCCATCAGGGTCAATCCGACATGGCAGAGTGAGTCCGTCCTCCACCACACCAACAGGGTGCTGGAGCTGGTTGCTCCTCAGCCTGCAATCCCAAGACCTGCTCAATGATATAAAGGTTGTCTGGAAGCTGGACTCAGATTTAAATCACAGCTTGGCAATCCACGGACATAAAATATGAATTCAATAGTGACGCAGAATGAAAATACAGCTATAGAAATAGTGCCAGTCCCAAAAATCAGAGGCAATCAAAGCTTTGATCATGTTGGACACAGCCGAACTGGTTGAGCAGAGGGGAACTGGACTCATTTTAGGACTAAACTGGACACCCAGGACAAGAAAACCAGCAATTCTAATGTGCGACACTAGCTAGAAACTGGATCCGGAGATATTTAGGCATTTAACCCCTACTTGGCTGCGTAATAGATCAGTTTAGAACCTGAATCCTTCCATAGATCAGAGTCTTGGTAACCAGTGACAAAGACCTACCCCTAGTGAAAACATAGGTGACCTGGCTGCATGGCTGTCCTCGCGTTTCTCTAGGATTCGGCTATTTAATTTGCTGAGGCGCTTCTGAGCATGGCTGGAGGTGCTTTGAGCACGCAGCCCCCGAAGCCCACCGCCGGCTCCAGCCGGGGGCTGATCCTGACGGCACGGGGCAGCGCCGGGCGGGAGCAGACCTTCCCGCCCTATGTTCAAACTCGACGCAGTTGTGTTTTGCAAAGCTTCAAAGTGCCACTTAACGGGACTTTCCTTTTCCTTCCAGCTGAAGGGAAAGTGTTGTTAAACTCCCAGGCTGGCAAGTCGGAGTTTACACAGATGGAACAGTTAGCGCAGACCGCAGAACAAATACCAGCAACCAACCAGTTTCACACTTCTAAAGAAAGAAAGAAAGGAATGGCAGAGGCAGGCCAAAGCAAACAGGCCTTGGAAAACTCGAACCCGCTGGCTGGAATTTTCAGCTGTTACTTTTCTTTTCACATTCAGGCTTTTTTGGAGATCTCTCGATTCAGCAAAGCAGAGAGGGTTTTTGCATTCATATGAAATGATTTAAAGCTCCGTGAGGAGTGCTGTGCTCTGCCCCAACAACCACAAAACATACATTGTTTGAAATTTTATAAACATGGTTTTCATTGAGAGCCACATTAAAAAAAAAAAAAGTTTTCTTTCCAGCAAATAATATGTTGTTGAATTTCCCACATCTCGCCTAGCTATGGCAGTGGGGTGGGTCATTTGATATGCTTTTTGCTTTTTAAACCTGAGGACAACTCCTATGCCCCCGAAAGAGTCCCGAGTCCTCTTCCTTTCCCTGGGCTGTCGTCTGTCCCCGCTCCGCGCCAGCAATGCTGCCCAGCTGAGAGGGGCTGGGTCCCCCCGGGGCTCATCCACGCTGCCCCGCGATCGATCAGAAGGGTCATTGCTCAGTATTGCCACCCCAAACCTCTGCGACACCCCGCACTGCTGCTGCTGCTCCTCAGAGCAAAGGACCAGAGCAGGAATTAATCCAGGTCTCTCCCATGGCAGTGGAAGCATAACCTCTGGGCCAACCCCAGAGAATTTTATTTTATTAAGACACAGGGGTCGTGCCTCCCTTCATTCAGCCAGCCTTTCGTTCTCGTCCTCCAGTAACAAAGAAATTGCTAAGGAATTAAAAAAGGCATCTCTGGCGAACACACAGGCAGAGCCACTAGTGAATCTCCACTCGGCATCTAAGACCTGCTGGGTAAAATTGTTGGGGGTGGATAAATCAGTTTAGATAAAATTATCCTCTTGTTTTCCCAGAGACCCGCATTCAAATGCAAACCTCATTATGAAATTGAAACGATTCACGCTGTGTAAACTGTGACTTGTGCTAACAACACCAAGGCAAGTTCTGCTCCCACTGAAACAGATGTTGACTGGAGTAACTTCAGATTGCTCTGTCAGCTCGCTGGGTGTCTGCAGGGGCCTTCTCGTACTTTGGATTTACAGTTACGGAGCTGAAGCAGCATCTTGTTCTGAACTGTTTTATTAGGAATACCTGTTTCTACCTGTTTTTACTTCCACGTACCAGAGGCTCGTGTCTTCCTCCTTGCTGTATTAGCAGTACCTTCCTACCCCATCATGCACAGTAAGACTATCTGGTAGCTCATGCGCTGCTGACATCAGATTTAACTAAATCTGTCCAGACTTCATGCAAAGCTACACAAACCCAGCTTAATTCAGTGGAGAGACTTCAGTGTTCATTCCAGTTGAGACATAAAACGATGCTATTCAGGGCTGTAGAAATGAGTGGAATTAACTTATGCAATGAAGGAGGAGGCAGCTTGACGGAGAGAGTCAAATAACAAAACAGTTATTTTAACTAAAACAGTCAAATCTTAAGCAACAGGGGGCTGAGGCCAAAAACGATCAATGTCCACTCAGCTAACGAGCACGGGGACCAGCTGCAAGTTTAAGGCTAGATCAGGTTATCTCTGTGCTAAGTGCAATCTGAGACAGCAGTGTAGACAAAGCCCTCTAATTCACCCCTGTTTCATCTCGTGCTAATTGCTTTCCTCGCTACATTACTTTGTGCTCAGGCGGGGTGTAGTTTCCACTTGTGCCGCACGTTTACTGGCACCAGGACGAGGGGCCTCCACCAGGACGCTTTCCTCCAGGAGGACGGACTGATGGTTGCCCAGGGGAAGCTGTGCAGAGGTTTCCGCGACTGGATAAAGTCCTCAATAACCTGGTCCGATCCATCAGACCCTCCTGAGGTCCTTCAAACCAGACTTATCCTGTCGTCCTAAGGTGGGCACCTGTGCTGTAAAACTGGGGCAGGTTTTCTGGGGGCAAGGAGCTTAAGGGACTTGCAGGTCCCCATATAGCCTCTTCCACATGGCAAGAAAGAGGTTGCACAGACACCTACATATCCATGTCCCCTGGTAAGGTGTTACCTATTCAGCAATGGTTTCATTAGCCAACCACAGAGCAACGTGACTACAGGGCTAAATCCTTCCCTGGTGACACCCCCGGAGCACCTGTGCACCATCAGAGGCGTTGCTGTAACTCAGTATTACTTATAGAGTTTTTTTCAGCTAATATTGTTGCTTATGCAATTGCACTAAACTGGACCCCGTGATTTCTGAGTTTGCAGTATTTTTCTTTCATTTCAACGCCAAGTGTGTCCAAAGAAGACAGTGTCTATAAAAGGGGGGAAGAAGAAGAATATAATCTTCCTCTTTGCTCTGCAGTTCCTGCTTACAGTGCCTAGTCCCTCCCTTTCAAACAACCTTTGCTGACAGAAACCCGCAATGATACATGGCAGGATGCACCAGAGTACCATGGAAGCCAGCGCAACGTGACGCATTTACTGTACTACAACGTACTGTATCTCAGTGCTAATGACGTCTGGGTATTGAAATAACCTCCACAGGGAGCAACGCTGCAACACCTGCTTCTTCTGGATAACTCGGTCTTCGTCTCCTTGCTGCAATGGAAAAAAAAAAAAAAGACCTTCTCAGAGAGGCTGCTGAAGTGGAATGTCACATTAGGGCATGCTCATTAATGACAAGCCATTACAAGGTTGCCAAGTGCTCAAAAAGATGCTCCCAGGATCATTAGTATTGCAATATTTTACGTAGCATTTAGTTATCCAAGGTTCAAATTATACGCAGTAATATAAATAGAAAAAGCAAGAAAACCTTTCATTAAGTGATACTTAGTAATCACTAATCACATATTTATTATACGATAACATACCATAACAGGGCTTGGAACATAGGTCCAGTGGTCGAAGCATCTCTGATGCTGCATGGAGCTGACGAGGCTTGAGGGTCAACTTCTGCCCTCAGTTAAATCAGCAACGTGTGCCACGGAAAACTAGTCCTAAAGGCCACTTCTCGGGAGTCTGCCAGTTCCAAGAATGAGCAAAAGGCCTTCCCCTAGGTAGCATCATCTGCTTTTTACCAAGTATTTATGGCTTTGACGTAGGATTACTGTGTCCAGCAGAGCACAAGAACACCCTAGTAACATATAGGAAGGAGATTCTGATATCCTTTGCTCTAGGCTTTGCATTCCACTGGGGTTTTTTGCTGCTGTTACCCTTCCAAAAGGTTAAATGTATCCAGGAAAGTGTCTGGAAACTTCAAAGTGTGATCCCTGGGGATAATTTTCCTTCTGAATATTGCCGGTGGGAATTTCTGACAAGTCAGCACAGCAATTTGTGAGATCACCCAATGCTTTCTTACATGTGTTGCTAAGGAGCAAAGTGAGTTAATGGCCAACTGAGATGAGTACAGGACTTGGTTATTTATACCTTTCTTCAGGCTCTCTTCAAACTCAGGCAGGCATAGATTATGTCATTCACAGTTAAACACTTTCCCCAAATTTTCCTCCTATAAGAGGAATACGTAATCTTGTATCTATTAGAAGAGGTAAAAGGTTATTTTTATTTAAATGAAGATCTAGATTCTGGAGGAAGGAAAAGCATTTGGGGGCGGCACTGATACTATAGACAACTTTACTATACCGTGTCCTAATTCACGTCCTGTTCATAATCAACGAGACTTTGTCAGGAGGATTTTCTGCTGCAAAAAGGTGAATGTATGTAGCAATACAAACGTCTCCTTTGTGTTTCAGTAAATATTATGATTTGTGGAAAAATGGTCAATGGTCAAAGGGTCAATGTTTACCCAGTCAGAAACTAGTATCTGAAAACCATTTATCTCTGCAATGATATTGCCTGTGATTTACTTTGTTTGAAAAAATCTAGACAAAATATAGTGTTAATATAATGGACACATTTCTGAAAAAATAGAATTGAAATACCTCCTCAGCCCAGATTTTTTTCTTCAATCTCTCTTCTATTTATTGATTTATTGCTTTCAAAAATACAGTATTTAGTTTTTGCTCTCCATTTAAGATCACCTACTGAAATATGACCATTCCTTTAGTTTTCTGAAGTATATAAAGTACTATTTGCATGTCTTTTTTTTTTTTCTATAGGGATGTAATAAATGCCTTGAAGAATGTCCCTATGGTTGTCAGATTGGATGTGGAAAGTTACAAGAGCAATTTTCTCTGTATAGATTAAAACCATTGGCACATTAAATAATTCGTAGAGGAAATGATCCCTATTTACAGACTTAGAGAAAGTTTGCTCTTGGATGCATGCACCTAGTTGGTATTGACTTTACCAATAGCAAGTGGAAATGCTCACGTGGCTCATACGTGTCCTTTGCAATTTCAACTGCTGTTTGGGTTTCCGATCCCACTGATAGGAAAGTACATTGTATTTGCAGGGTGAACAAACAGCCTCCTGGGCTGTGCACATAGGAGCATGTATGCTTCGTTTTATTCAAATACAGGATGGAGGTGAATCCAGCCATTTATTCAGAGATTCCCATGGGAGACTCCTGTGGAAATCTAGCTATGGCTAACTATAGTTTGCAGTTTGATATTGTGTCCCCTGCCAAAGAAGCTGAAGATAGGAAGGGTATTAGAGGACTGTGTTTAGCTGCAGAGATTCTTTCCTTGTTTCTGTACAGCTAAGCAAGTACCCTGCAACTTGAGTTTGACTGGAGCCTGGTATTCAATCCGTATCACAGCTAACTACAGAACCAGCCCAGGAGAGGCTTGGGCTTGGTTTAGACCCAATAAGTACCCCACATGTAACCACTGCATAGTGAATATACACTCCAAGCAACCACCACTGGCACTAACTGGAGCCAATGAGGTCTGTAGAGGTCATCTCTCACGTTTCATGAACTTTAAGTTAGAAGTAGAACTGGTTGCTCTGATACTCTCTGCCTCACGTTCTTGTCTCTGTGCTGGCCCTGTGTGTTACTGCAGACTGCTTCCTCATGGAAAACTCATTTCATGGTGCGACACAGCATCACGCAAGGGATGCCAGGCTAAACCCAAACGAGCAAGCCCTGATACAAGACATCGTGCCCACACGGCTATCCGTGGTGCGAGACCTTCCTTCTTCTCTGGCTCAGGTGTCTCTTCATCAACCTTACCAGTGCTGGGATGACCGAGCCCTCCCTGTCCTCCCAGTGACAGCATTGGCAGCTTTTGCATGTCCCAGTGGAGCAGTCAGCCACCAGTCCACGGCCGTGGGCTGAAGGGGCCGTGGAGGGCTGCCTGTTGTTAGACAGCTGCCACGTTTCATCCAAGCTGTGGCTGCATTTTAGTGGTGGCTGAAGTGCTTCCCCTGTCTACATTGGAAAGCTCGTTGGGATAATTTTGGATGACAGATATTATTACTATATTTAATTTTTGAAACTCCACTGGAAAAGTTAAGCACTTAAAGAAATCCCTACGCTTACTACATTCAGATTTTTTCCCTCGTAAGAAACGACTGGAGAGTTTGTGCTTTTAATTATTATCATTCTCCCTTGAAATTATAGGCAAAGCACTCAGTGACATTTGAAACATAAATTACTGGCCTGCAGCCTTCTGCTACTGTTTCTCTATCTCTCTGCCAGGGCTGCAAATCAATTTTCTGCATTTCTTTTAGATTTTCTGAAGAAAATTGTGGAAAATAGCTGTTGGCACATGGCATTTTTCCACAATGGTTAGAACTATTGAATGGGACTGTAACAGGCTGTCTTGGAGAAGCCATTAAAATGCCAACCTCAGACAGATCAGAACACTCTCTCAATCTGAATTTCATAATTTTTCCACAGGAAGAGCAACATAATTTTCCTTGGTTTTGCCTGCAGTCCTGTAGCTTTGTTTAAAAAAAACCCTAAAAAACAAACCTGCTCCAATTTTTTCTTTTCTTGTCATTTCTTCTCTTCTATTTTTCCTTTTTTTCCCTCGTTGTTTTGTTTTCCTTAAGTTCCAGCCACAGTGCCCTCTAACCTTGGATGTTTTCTGGAGGATTTTGTTTAGTTCCTGTTTCTTTACTCTGGTTTTGTCCAGGTTGTTCCTTTATAAAGTCATCTGGAAATTCACCTGTTGAGAGTGACAATTATTCAGCCAGTAAAATGCTTTTCCCTGAAAACTGTCCTCATTATGTTTCAGGTGATACTGGCCATACACAGACTGGAAACATCTTTAAATCTCTCCTGGCTACCTTGGGGTTTAAACTCATGGAGTACTGGCCAATGCTGAGGAATTTTACACCTTCAAGTTTGGCTGATTTCCTTGGGTTTGGAATCAAAGCCCACTAAGACCACTCAGAAAAACAGGTTGGCACTGACAGGAGCCTTCCCGGCTGTAAAGCCGCCCTTCAGCATCCGCAGTGGGTTGTGTAGGGTGAGCTGGGAGGGGAATGGAGCATGGCTCTGTGCGAGACTGCAGGTTGCACAAGAGCTGAGAGCCAGAAGAACCAGGACAGTGAATTCCTGGATTTCCAAGGAAGAATTCTTGCAGAATTTTTGCTGGTCCCATTGGCCCGGTCAAATTGGAGAGAAGGTTAAAGAGAAAAAGGACAGTGTTATGAACCTACTTACAGACAAGCAATAGCAAATTGCTCAATAAAGCAAAAGCTTAGAGAAACAAGTTACATCTCTGCTTCTTCTCCCTTAAAACTGGTTCTTCCAAAATCCCTAGAGAGAGTCAGCTTCTGGGTTTTTGATTATATGTCTCATTGCAAGGTGGTGATGTAATGTCATATGCGATAAAGCGAGGGAACCAAGCCTGGATCGAGAGTGGTGGAAGTTTGCTGCTTTAATCCAGATCTGGGCACTTCAGATACATCCAGCCATAGTTTCAGAAGCAAGAATTTGAGGTTGGAATATCTTGCTGCTGCTGCCCGGTCTGACGCCGGTTTTGCCAGGGCAGAAGGAACTGCTGCAATACTGTCGTAAAAAAATTGCTTCAAAAGGGAAAACCGAGTTAACCTCTGGGTGTTTCAGCTAGCGCAGAGTAATGAATTGCTATCTTCATTAACAGAAAGAATGCCAAAGAGGCTAAATGAGTCAGAACAGGCAGAGGCACAATCCTTTAATGAGTTGAACAGGAGCTGGTTTGTAATGTGAGGTTATTGATAATCCCAGGGTTTATATAACAGCATGATTCTAGGTCAGGGAGCAAAACACACACACACCGTATACACACGCTCTCTCGTCGTGCGCTGTAAGATGACACACTCTTCTGAGCAGATGGCTTCAGCCCTGGGTTAAGCAGATGCAGTCAGGAAAGATGACATTTTTTCAGCGGGGTAAGTCCTCCTGCCTGCTTTTCCAGCTAACTCTGTAGGGCAAATATTGATTATTTTCAGTTAAAGTTTTGCAAAGGATCACCTGGGCTACCATGGCACCGGCTCAGTTTAATTCATCCCAAGAAGCTCCACATTTAGAGACATTTTTTAGAAACACTGCAAACACCTTTTCTGCAGCTTGAGGAACAGTCTCTTATTTTGCTGACCTCCTGCACGTGTACCGGGGAGTCGGACGCCCGGCCTGGTGTCAAGGAGCTGGATCTGGAAGCGGGGACCCACGCAGGGTGAAATAACCGTTGCTTCTTGGCTCTTATTTTCGCTCACTCTTGCTACTGGTGGGCTAGCGTTGCTAAGGTAGGTGGTTTACTTTCCCAGCAAGGTAATGCTAATGTACAAAATGGTTCTATCATCATGAAAAAAACTTTTTAATAGTAGAGCTGACTTCCCTTCTTGCTTAATAACCTGTTTAGTAACACTATAGCACCGCTGAAGGACAATTATGTTACTTTAGCCATTCCAGGATGCCCGTGCAAAGGTAACGCTGGTTGTAAGTCTGGATCTTCACCCGGTTTTGCTGTCCTAACTTCAGTCATTTTGCAGGCAGCAGTTTCTACAAGCTCTCCTGACTGCGCCGATTGTCAGCACTGCCCGTGGCACACCTGCCAGTACTGTCTGATCTGCTGTTTATGGTTCCATAAAAGTCAATTTATGATATTAAAGAAAATTTGAAACGTTCTGAGTTCACTAGTCAATTGTGGCTTAAGCAGCCTACCTTAAATTCCCTCCCACAGCATTCCCTGAGAATCCTTGAATTCCCAGGCTTAATTTTCCTTTGGACTCCATATGGACAAGCCTATTATTGAATTAAATAAAGGAAACTAAAAGACCATACAGAAGAAC
This sequence comes from Phaethon aethereus, assembly GCF_964289735.1. Lineage (NCBI taxonomy): Eukaryota > Metazoa > Chordata > Aves > Phaethontiformes > Phaethontidae > Phaethon > Phaethon aethereus. The sequence continues at coordinate 12,165,004 of NC_138592.1, forward strand.
ATAAAGAGTGACAACTCCTGAGTCCACGAGTGACACTTTTAACCATATTTGTATGAAGTTGAAGGCATTTTCATTCTCTGAAATGTCTGGCTGCTTTTTTTTTTTTTTTTTTTTGGATGTGCACTTATGCAGGGTGAGGTGTTTTTCCCAGATAGCAAAAAACCTCCAGGTAAAGAGGAAGATGTTAACAGACATCCGCCTAACACCAAGTCTCAGACTTGTTGCTTTGCCATTACAGGTAGTATTTGGTGACTGCCATTAAAGAACTATTGTGGGTGAAAACTTTCTGCATTTTAATTGAGTTGCTGCTCTTGAAGTCTGGTAGCAGCTTTGTAGAAATAGATGTTTCGCTTGCTATCATTCACATTTAAGCAAGCCACAGCTGGAAAGGAGAGGCTATGAATATCAAAGGCTAGAACGAAATTCTGGTTTCTGTCATGGCCACTCACAGGGGACACAAAGTGGAACGGAGGGGAAAAAAACCCCAAACATTTAACAACTACAGATGACCTCTAGAGGGGTTTTCAAAGGGTGAGCAACGACGTCTGAGCACGCTGCAGGTGTTAAACTGCTTGGAGAAGAAACAGGAGTGTTAGGACGGATGGTGTCGGCAGCTGGAGCTCCACAGTGCCACCTGCAAGGTGCAGGAGCGGAGCCAGGGAGCTGGGGGGCCGCACGAAGAGGACCCCCGCAACAGCCCCCCGTATGGCGGAGTTCTGCGGTTCCTCGGTGCGCGCCGCTATGGCACTCCCTGAGGTTTTGCGTGCTGTTTTGCTGCTTTTTCAAAAGTCGTCCTCGATGCAGGTGTGAAAAAGGGAGAGGGTGTTGCGACGGGAGGGTTCTGCCCCCTTCCCTCGCGCTCCAGACCAGCGGTGGTGGTGCTGTGAGGTGGTTCCTAGAAAGCACAGGACTGAGCCAAAAACACAGCTGAACCGGTGTCCCACAGCGATTGCCTGTCGTGGAACTCCCGGCATTCAGAGCGCTGAAAATAGCAGGAATTTTCCCTTCTTGAACAAAATGATATATTCCTCCCTCAGCTACAGGAAAGAAACAATGGGGAAAGAAGATCAGGTTTGCCAAGAGCAATGCATCCCTTTCGTTTCAGTGCTCTCCCTGACACGTAAAAAATGCATAATAATTACAGAAAGGAACTAACAAGCGCTTCAGAGTTTGGAAGTGAAGTCAAAATATTTCTGACAAAACATTTTTCCACCAGAAAAAACCAAACCACTGTTTTGCTGAAAACAGAAATGAATCAATGGCAGTTATTTTGGACAGATTACTCAGGTTAAAACAGCAAGAAAAATGCCAGGAGATGTCTATATCAAACTCTAGAGGTCAAGAGTTCTTCCGAGCTTCTACCAGTAATTTGAACAGAGTCTCTGGGTTCATTTCTAAGTGCCATGAAGAGTTCTGGCATGATGAGCGTCAGAAACACAGCCTTTTGAATATGGGAAAAAACCCCTGTGTAAGGCCCAAAAGGCACTTTCCACGGAGTCCTGCAAGCCTGGAGACAGCCCTGCTGCCCCAATTTGAATTTCCCTATTCCCTCTGCTGCGTGAATGCACTACTCACGTGTTTGCTGTGTCTCATTTAGTTGCACAAAAGTGAGTGGGTGAAATAGTTTAGATGAAAGAGAGTGTGTGGCAAGAGATCAAGAAAATAATTACTGCTGTGATCCACTGTTGGAGCTAAAGAATCTCAATTAAGGGAGAGGATGAGCAGGAAAAGCTGTTGGAAGGAAAGAGATGTATATGTATGTGTACACACACACACTCATGCACTCCTGCTCCTTCTTGTGTTTTCAAGGAATACCGTTGAAATTAGTCCAACAAGTCCTTTGGCTACAATCCCCTCCCCACCCTGGAGTTAGTTTGGTTTCTCAGAAACTTCAGAAATTGTCTCAGATCTTGCTTTGCACAAAGGTTTTACAGCATCTTACAGGATGATCATTTACATTTCAGCAGGGAGTAGGGTGAGTCGACTTCATACAAATCTGTGGAGACTTCACAACTGCGACTATCCGCTCTTTTTTAAGCAGCATACTTGAACAGCAAGCAACCTTTTCCACTGAGGATGCTACATGGAGCTGGCAAGACCAAAGAAGAAACTCCCCTTGTCTGAGACAGTTTCCTGCCTCTTTCCTGGGAGGGCTGGTGACCATGACTCTTCCTGAGACAAACTAGGCTGTTGGTGCGGTGCCTGATGACAGCTCTTGTTACCTCATAAGCATTAACAGTGCAAGGTCCGATGGGGAGATGGGGGTGTGGGGCATGCCCACGGTACTCCTGTCAGCTGGGGGGTTCGATAGGGATGGAAAGCGGCAGATAAGAAAAGAGCTTCAGAGCTCAACCTGGTAAAAAAGCAAGGCTGGTGGGCTATAGATGAGGCTGTGAATGCATGCACTGTAGGGAACTCCTTCGCTATTAGTCAGTTAACCCTGCACGGATGGGTGTGAACCAGGGTATAAAACTGCTCCACGCAAAGTACGTAAGCTCTAGTTAAACTGTTGGTTTATCCATTAATGCAATGGGATATAAATCTGTCACTCGTGCAGGTTTGCTTAGCCTTCTTGGCTGAGAACAGCCGTTCATTTTGCAGCAGAGATCACATGTGCCCTTAAATTGTGCTTCTGAAACGTTGACACACTGCAGATGTGTGCGTGTAAGCTGGGGAATTACATCTCTTCCCCTCTGCGCCTGCTTGGCAAATGAATACCCATTTCACATATTGCGCAGTGACACCTTCTGCGCGCCCTCGGCGGCCATGGGCTCCGGGCAGCCCGGCCGTTTCGGAGGTCAGGCAGAAAGCACAGCAGTGGCAGGGAGCACGGGCGGGCTGCCGGCTTCCACCAGACCTACAGGGCAGCACCTGCGCTCACACGCGCTTGGGGCAGGGTGGATGGTAGCACGCGAAGAGAACATTTTTGAAGGCAGGCTACGTGAAGCAGTTTGTCTGCCCCATTATTTGCCCATACAAAATGCATGGAGAGGGTTTTTCATGCAAATAAATACCTGCACATTTTCCCCCCGTGCAGAGAACCCAAGCTTCCCGGGTATCGAAAGAGTGCTTTGATGTTACGGAGCGCTGTGGTCATCGCCTGCTGCGTGCCAGGCCTTCTGCTCAAGAGCCTCAAGGAAGCATACTGATTAAAAATAAATAAATAAATAAATAATAACCAAGCTGCAATTAAATATGCACGGTGAGTGTCTTCTATTTCTGAACATGGCAAACCCTCTGATCTCAGAACTCCGGAAGAGAAAAGCTTAATCCAACTTCTCAAAAGACGGGATGTGTATGAGCGTACCCCAGCGCTGGTGTCAGCATGAAAACTGCTGCTGCTCCGATGCCGCCTTGAATGCGTATGTGTGAAAAATAAAGGTTTAGGACAGTTGTGAGGAATTGGTACCTGGAAAAATGGGACATTACAAAAGCTGTAACTCGTGTCATTCATACGTCTCACTGGTGGAAGTTTGTCACAACGCCTGGCTCGGCTCTAGCGTGCCTCGCTTTCATTACTTTTGTGCCGTTAAAGGCTTCCCTTCATGGCCATGGCAGTAATGGAAGAAAACGTCAAAGACACAACAGAAAACACAGTGTGGCAAGCTCCCTGAGTAGGTTCAGTCAGGTGTTTTTTTCTCCTGGGAAACTCCTTTCTGTACAAGGATATTGCATCTGCTGAGGCTGTGCTGGTATACATGTGGGTGGTTCAAGGTGTGGAACGATGTCACCCTGCCAGTTAGAACACGCTGATCACGATGTCGTATCAAAGCAAGCCGCTTGCAAAATGACTGTCAGGTGAACCCTGTGTGAGGAAACATAATGGTTCGTACGTATATGCATAATTTGAATATCCATGCGGCAGCCTGCATTCCCATACCCATCTGGTGAAAGGGAGGGAGGGGACCCGCAAATGATGATTACAGTTTCATTCCAGATCAATCCATGTGGAGCGAAAAAAGTGTCTTCTAGCCTCTGCCTCAGCTTACAGCCGTCACTGAGGCTGCCAGGGAGGATCCCCAGCGCTAGCTGCGTTTTTGCTGGATTCAGTACCACACAGCTGGCCTCAGGAGCACAGCCAGACAGGAACGACTCCGGCCAGCCTAGCTCCAGTTCATAGTGGCAGACTTTATTATTACCAAAAGAAATAGGATGCTTCTAATTTTTAGCACAGGGTGTTGTCACCTGAAAAGGACCTCTTCTACTCTCCCTGTCTTACAGGTTGCTGGCAGGAGCGGTGCAGTGAACGTGAGTGGAAATGTTTACCTGCATAACGCGCCACGTGTCGTACACCTCCACGCAGTCTGGTAAGGAAGGACATGGGATGAGATCTCTGCTGTTTCTCTCTTGCCTGTCTGTGCTGGATGAGAGACCTGATGTTATTCTGAGTTCGCAGGTCCGCTGTCTAGGTGCTGGAGGAAGGCAGCGTTGCTCTGCTGGTCAGCAGTGCCCTCGCAAGCCCTGGAGCGAAGGGTGTGTGAGGAGAAGGGCTGTGTGTCACACCATGAACCCGCAGCACACCGTCCTGACATTGTGACAGCCAACTCATTCAGGCTATCACCACAAGCATCAGGAGAGCTCCCGCACCTTTTGGTACCCTTCTTAGAGCAGTGGCTGTCACCTTTTCTGATCTGCAGGTTCCCCGAGGTACTTTCCAAAGGAGCCCCCGACTATGAACTGCTTTTCCTGGTTATTTTGAGCAGGTATTTCAGGACCAGGCCAAGGATCCAGAGAGGTTTACAAATCCCACGTGGCCTTAGAGACATGGTATGAAGTCTCACCTTTAGTTTCCCATGGATCTGGTCTGACTGACTCCAGCTCAGGAACTGGCACTATTAGCTATTACTATTACTATTCAAAAAGTAACCATGCAATGTTATACGGGGAGATGCAACAATTAGTAAACCATCACATCATTCAGATTCTCTTAATAAGTCTAAACCTGTGAGATGCTGACCAAATTTATTTCCCATTCACATACATGGGAATCAGAAATTCCTTGCAGCTCCCAGCTCTTCGCAATGTCAGGACCTTTTAACATCAGAACAACAGGTTTTGGCTTTCTGTCTTTAAACTTCCCAAAAGCAGATGTACTGTGCCACATCTTTCCAATTACTAAAGAGGATTAAAAATCTGGGTCTGGGATGTGAGTCGTGGAGTTCAAAGTAGGTCCAGGACTGAAATTTCTCTAACACTCAGGAGCATTTTCGCTTGATCTCATCAGGCCCGAAATTCCATTATTTTATCCTCGCGTGCAAATAAACACTGCAATAGTTTCAGTTACTGCTAACACAGCTATTACTTGAATAAAACGGTTCATTGCTTTAAAGACCTAAATCAACCCTCAATCTATATATTTTAAAAACAAAACGACTAAAGGACACGTTACGTGGCATGAAACCTGGTTTTGGGACCTCTCTGCTCCGGTGTGTTTCTGAAGTCACCAGAACCCTTTGGCTGAACTATTCCTGTATAAGTCACCTGGGCACCTCTCACTGTTCTCTCCCCCTTGCCTGTGCAGGCAGCCCTGCCTGCTGCCTGCCGCAGCAGGTGACAAAGCGAGCCTGTGCACCCGAACACCAACGGCGTGGCTGGCGGGGCACTTTCACCGGGGTGAAATAACCGCAGAAATAGGAACGGCGCTTTAAATCCCCCATCCCTGGGTCATTATGTTTCCGTCACGTGAATATATACGACGATCTCATGGGCTGTGTGGCGGAGTTGGTGTGAAATCAGCAGGCTCAGAGCAGTTTTAACGAAGGTTCATCTGAGGTAAGGCAGCAAGCTAAAGGCCGCACGTTGCTTTTATTGCAATTTTCTCCCTTGCTTGCCACCCTGAGCCAACGGTTCCCTCGGAGCCCTTCGTGCCTACGCACACACACTGGCTGCACAGACACACAACAGGCATGTGAGGCTTCCCTGCTGAACGCCTTTAATATTCTGTCTGTGCTGGCATGCTCTTGTCTTGCTTCATAAAACCTGTTGAAAGCCAGTCAATTCATTAATCTTTTGCCAAGAGACGTTAAACGCCAAACAGGGAAAGACGATAATGACTTGACAGTTCATAAGAAAGGGCCTGATCCTGCAGGGTGCTGAGAACGGGAGCCAGTGGGAAGAGGAGGGTGCTTGGCACGCCGCAGGATTGACCCCTCGCACGCTTGCTGCTGTCTCTCCGCCCTGGTTTGGTACACAGCTTCCAAAATGAAGCCAGGAAGGTGCAAGCATATGATGAAGCTGTGACCATGATGCTGTCTTTGAGGAGGTCGCTGCAGCCCAACCAGCCTGACACGTCCCCTCGACAGAGTCTGCATCAGGCGGGTTAGCAGGACTGATGCTCCAAAGCACACAGAGGAGAAATAGGGACAGCTTGGGCCGCTGCCAAGGTGAAGCAGGCTCTTCTCTGCGCCCATGGCTAACTGACAGATAAAGCCCTGGCAGCGGAAACTGCAAACCATTTGCAATGAGTAATCGCCTGCGCTGCCTGGTCCAGCTTTAAACTGCACCATCACCAGCGCCGGGGCTGCGGGCGGTGCTCGGGGGGGCAGGCGGTGAGCGGTGCGGCTCAGCCTCCGCGCCCCTGCCGCTGCTTCGACGCCTCTTCTCCGCTCCACGTCCCGCCGCCCCGGGGAGGGAGGAGGAAGCAGTACTGCCGGCCTCGGGCGATCGGGTAGCGTGAGTCAGGCTGCAGAAAGGCAATGAGTTTCACTGAAAGTTTGTAGGTTTAGAGAATAATAACTGTCGAAGCCTTTTGATTTGAATTGTAGGTCCTGAGATTTTAGGGCTCGGATTTTTGAACCTTTTTCAGTGTGATGCCGGAGGTTATAAACGTTCAAAGAAACAAGCAGAAAAAGAGTTCTTCACATGGTTGCATGACTCAAGGAGCTGGAGCTTTACTAACGAAACTGCAGTTATCACAGGACTTGCATTAAGCTAATCAGAGTGGCTACCGCTGAGGTCAACCGCAGTTTCCAAAAGGTACCACTGGTTCCAGGGCAGTTAGCGATGCCGAAGCGATGCACTAAAACTCAAGCACACTCAGCCTTGGTGTACACTTGGTGTACAGAAGAAGTGGATCAATACTGAATTAGAGGTGGATAAACTGCTTTTAACTATATTTAGCAATACCACTGGTAGCACTTAAAACTTATTAGGTATCAATTATACCTCAGTGTCACAGCAGTTCGCCTCCGTCTCATACCTTCGGCATTTGATTGCTCCAGCCAGAGTCTGCAACAGAGCTGATGGTGTTCTGCCCCTCAGCTGATGAAATCAGTGTCTAATTTTGCAGAAACTTTTTTCCTGAGTCATTCATCAGTTCTAAATCCCCCAAAATGAAGCCAAGCTCATGTGTACCATTCTTTCCGATTTGTAGTGCCTTCCCAGCTTAGCACTGAGGCATCCTCTCCATTTTGAAGGTAGTGGAAGAAACCGCATAGAAAAACTGGCTCGGTAGTTTCCAGTTACCATGTATTGCTGAGAGGCCTCATAATGAAATTGCAGTTTTCTGCAATGGGGGCTACGAACAGAGACCCTGCACACTTTTGCAAAATTATTCCCTTTAACATACATGGTGTACAAGGCACCGTGTGGCCTGTACTTCTAGGTCACGTTGAGATTGCTAGTCTCTTCACTGCAAATAAAATTGGTCTTTGCTGCTTGTTTGCGTATACCTCTCTACACTGATTGAGTATTTTTAATTGGATGCACCTTGTCTCCTCACTGAAGGCAGTCCAGTTTAGCTAGCAAACGCCCTCCGCTCTGGGTATTCCCGAGTAACAGAGGTTATCTGCAGGCAGAGCCTTGCAAGCTCATTGCTGTTCATGGCTTTCCATAAAGCAGATCAATTCTGATGGTAGGAGAGGATAACCCCAATTTCAGAGTCTCCCTCAATGCTGACGGAGCCACTCTCCAGTTATCGCCTTCACCGCTTCCCACGGTTGGCCTGTTTGGTGGAAGAGGGGCAGGTGATGGCATTGCTGAAGCTCGTGGCCATTCCTGACTCTCCGCAGCTCTCCGTGGCACACAAAAGGCAGGAGGGGGTGCTTCATTACACCTCTAACCCGCCCAAACCCCAGTGCAGTACAGCCCGGCTGCGGGCAGCAGCGGCCACCCTTGGGCTGCGCGTAACGTGCAAGCAGCTCTGTGGCCCGAGCTGCGACGACTGCTCCGTGCAGGTGGGAGGTGGGATTGTGGCACAGACCCGCTCAGCCTCCTCCTCAACCAGCAAAACTGCCCTCGGTGGTGGCTGCAGGCTGCCCGGGCAGGCTCAGGGGGAGGGCTGGAGTTGGAGGGTGCCTATCACTTCTGGGGGGTTTATTGTCTTCATTCCTTGGGCACAGGGTCCTTGCAAGTCTCTCCAAAAACCAGGGAAAGGCGAAGGGATAGCAGCTTGAGCACCTCAGTGAAGGATGGGGAGAAGATGGGGGCATCTTCTTCTGACCCTGCCTGCTCCCACTGGTAGGAGCAGGAGGAGGTCCAGCACTCAGGTATCTAGTAATCACAATTCTTCTCAAAACCGTTTTGTTTTGCAGTAGGTAAGTCAGCAAACAGGGACTGGGGGAGCATCCAAATCATCCAGAGACAGGCCATCTCCTCAGTTTGAACACAAAGAGCATCCATCCTGCGGAGGATGCTCCGCCGGCACGGGGCCGGCCTGCGGCAGGAGGCAGGCGGTGCTGCTGGAGCCCAGCGCTAAGAAAGGCAGAAATACGCTCAGGTTGTAGAGGAGAGAACAGACGTTTTTGCTGTTCTTTCAATCTTGCACCCGGACCGTGGGCACACCTGGGGTCTGCCTCTGCCGTCCCCAGGGTGTACCCAGCCATGCCAAAGCTTCAGCGGAGGCTTTGGGCAAGCCGACGGTCCCCCTCTGCCCGCACGGAGCACGCTCCTGCGGCCTACACTGAGGCAACAGAGCCGGAGGAATCCCCGGCCCGGGTCTGCACCAAGGCGCTGCCGGTGAATTTTGCTCGGCACGCCTTGGGAACACCTCTGTGGCTGGCAAGCGCGGTGCGGGCCGGGCAGCCGTGGGGGGTGCGGTGGACCGCTGCCAGGAGGGACGTAACCCCACGGAGCAGCCTGGGTTTCCTGGGTACGCCCTGTCCTGCAGCGATCTGCAGCTCCCCGGCGTGTGGGTCGGCCTCTCCCGCAGTGCCGCGAGCGTGGAGCCTCAGCCCGGCCTCTTTCTGGAAGACTTGTTTATCTGGGTGTTGCGCTGCTTGGGGCCAAGGCTCAGTTTCTGTTGTACTTGTGCCAGTGTACACAACCCTGGCAGCTTTCGGCACATGGGAGGAGTGTCATTTTATCCCAAGTCTGCCTCGGGAACTGATAACTGTTTAACAGAAGATCAGGGAGAGGACGGAGCGACTGGAGGGGTCCCGGCACGGGGGCAACGTACCCAGGGAGCAGGAAGAAAAGGCTGGACAGAGTGTATATGAATAATAAACTGAGGTGCCTTACGTTTTTATTTTTATGATTTGGTGGTGGTGGTTAGCTCCCGACTAGGATTAATGAATTCCCTACAGCTATGCTGCTTTGACTAGATCTGGCAAAGATTATATTAGAGAGAAAGGGAGTGGGGGGATGGAGGAAGAAAAAGCACCACTTATCAGCATGCTTGTACAGATAGGAGCTAAAAGGTGTAACCTGATGAGACATCTTTCATTTCAGACAATGCAAGCCCTGCACAGTCCCTCTGGGTCTCTGAAACAGAGACATAATAAGCTTTTTGGAGCCTCCCAAAAGTACATTGCGCTATGGAAAGTGTTAGCAGCTAATTATGCAGCAGGCTGGAAGAGCCAAGGCACCAGGCTGAAAGCGAGAAGAAGTTTTGCACCCAAAGCAGCTCTGGAAAGCACAGCTTCACACAGTGGGATGTAAAGCCCGGGTTTCCCTCCTTGCCGTGCAGCGTGCATGCACATCCACGGTGCAATACAGATGTTTTTTAGCTTGGGCAGTCTCCTAAGGATGTAGGTCTGGGGACATTTTTGAGCTGTCCTTACTGCAACAGAGGCACACCATCTGTGTAACTGGCAGGTTAGCTGCGACAGGACCGTTTGCGAAACTTGACGTGGAAAGGTATGGCCTGTTTCGTAAGGAAGCCCCTGTACTGAAACCAACGTCCCCTGCCCTGGCTGCTTGGGACCCAGGAATTTTGCAGAGCACTCTTGGTTGCATGGTGCCATTCTCAAACATGACCAAAGCAGCGAGGCACAGGGTGAAAATTAGGAGGCTAATATTTTTAATGTTCAGTGTTGGTGGTGGCAGTGAAACATGGAAGAAATTCAGGGAAACCTACAGACTCCTCTGCACCCAGTTCACATCTGTTCACAATTCGCTGCTACCTGCCGAACAATTAAAAACAACAACCTGTTTTATTAGCTGTCACATCCCATAAAATATTTCAGGGTCCTTCATCAGCAGCTGACACCCTGTCAGTAATAGCTCTCTGGGTTAAAAAAATGTGCACAATGTTATTTCAGTGTCTGGCTCTCAGAGGTTTATCTCTAGTGCCCATCACAGGAGTATTTAAGCACTAAATGCAAGGTTAACAACTTTACAATTAAGGATGTGAAAGATATATAGACACTGATTTTCATCCCACCCTGAGTTTGAGAAACACAGGTCTTACAGGCTGAATTGTTCCATGGCTGGTCCTCCAAGGAGTGGTGCATGGGCTGAGCTTTGGGCGGGCAAGCGGCTGGCCTTGACTTCAATGGGAGATAATCAGACAAAAGCTCGGGGGGGCACCTCTCCCTGCTGAGAACTGGGAACACTGGGGGATGCTTTTCCTTAATTTTTGTAGTCTAGCAAAAGAGAAGATGTGGGAAAGACATTAGATGGTGCACAGAAGCCAGTGGTCAGAGGCCCAGATCCATAAATGTACTTAAAAGCATAACGTTGACCAAAATGAGTGGACAACAGGATCTCTGTGGATCTCCGTGAATAGGTACAGCTACAAGAGAATTGCTGCATAATAGATACGAGATCTGGCTCTGCTCAACCCTGTAACAGCTTGTGGCTCTAACCCCTCATTTTATGAAGTCTTCATGGGAAAAATATGCCCAGGATGCTCCGATGTGGACCCTGCCCTTGCTTGTGGCACTGCCGGCACTGTGCTCATGAGCTCATCGGACGTTGTGTTGTCGGTGTTAAGCCCTGGCAGTCCCTACCCTGCTACCAGTGCTCCACTCCAGCAACTGCAAAGTGTTTAAGGCATCCAGTCTTAAACAGATTGATCCCTTCAGCACAATCCTTAGATCTGCAGAGGCTGCCAAATTCTGTCTTTTTTACCTCCCACAGGAACAGGGAGACTTCCCATAAACTTTCTTTTCTGAAATATGTTCTTCAGAGTTTTAAAAAACTTCATTCACCTATGTTTGAGAATACGGTGCCCAAGGCCGAAATAAAAGTAGTCAAGATTGAAGTCAGCATGTTGAAAACACAAAGACTTACCAGTTCTGGTTTTTAGAGCTGAAGATGTGAGTGGCCACGTTCTGAAAACCTGGGGAAGGCATTTTGTACTTTTACATATATAAAACACAGAGGTTGCAGTCCTTTTTTTAAATGCAAAGCCAAAAGCGCTCTAAAAGACAAATATTTCCCATGTTCTGCATACTACACAACCACAAAGCGATGAGCCCTGCCCCGCAGAGCTCAGGGTCTAAATAGACCAAAGAGAGATAAAATATCGTGTCCGAGATCGAACACTAACTTGGTGGCCAGATCTGTGATTGGAGCCCGGGCCCTTTGATCCAGAACTGCTGACCTGTTCATTCCAGCCATCTCTCCTGACACGTTCTCTCATTTTCCATCCAGGCCTTATTTTTCAAGAGGTAACATTCCATTCAGTACTGCCGTTTCACTGCACAGGTACTTTCTATCTGGCAAAAGGTAATCTGTGATTAAATCAACTGGGATCAAACAAAGCAAAACGAGGAAGAAATCAGATCTCAAAATCCTGTTAAACACCTCCCAGGCGCCGGGAGCTGGCAATTTGTAACTGATCGCCGCACCTCTGATCTCACAGGGCTTGCAGTCACCTCCATGAGCCGCAAACGGGGCCTGTGGCATCATATACGTTTCAGGATGAAAACGAGTTGGTTTGCTTGAAATGATCTCCGTTTCATGTGTCTGTTTTCAGATATGCTTTCAGCATTAGTACGGCGTGATCGCCTAGTGCGTGGGAAATCTGTGGATCAGTCCGCGCTGTCACCAGGTATAGCAGTGTGAGCATGACCAAAGGCAGATTTTAGATCTGAATGGCAGAATTAGGCTTGTATTAATTTTGTTCTAGATGGAGATTTTTGTCCAATTTTTAGATTGCATTACTCCTGGCAGTTATCTCTACTGAAATGTGATATTTTGACCCTGTTTCCCCCCTCAGGGATCATGACTGACTTGCAGCGAAGGGCATTTTCTTGGTCACTTCTCATTATGGCTCTGTCTTCTTCCAGAGCAGATACTGGACCTCAGAAAGTGATTTCCACCCCAGTAATGCCAGGGCTTGTTGGGCATAGCAGTGAGCGAGTTAATGCTCAGACCTTTGTGTCTTCATCTTCTTCCAAACGCCCCTATAGAACTGCAGATAGAGCCTGTGTACCCGAGCCCCTACCTAGTCAGCCTCAGGGTGGCATAAGACATGGCACACACTGCTTTAATAGCGGGATGGAGGTGGAATGACACCGTTTTCCTCTCTGTAGCAGGAGGACCTCATTTAATAGGAGCAGAATTTTCTGCTGGTGTACATTCTTGTGCTTGCAGTTGCATGCAATTACTCACAGGCCTGAAAAGAGCCACAGTAACTGGCTGGGGTGACAAAAAGACAGATGAAAACAAAAGAAATTCCTGGTGCTGGGATGGTTCTTCAGAAAAAAGAAAGAAAAAAAAAGAATAAAGGAAAATTGAAGAGAAAAAGAAAAAAACCCAAGTCTTTGGCTGGAGATGTTTGCAAAATCCCATGTCAAACTATCACAAAAACAGATTCCTTGGTGTAACTTCACTGATCCTAGAGGAACACATGTGGTATTGGCTCTCTAGTCCTACAGGCAGCTTCAAAAAAGCCTCAAGGAAATTTCAAGGGGATGTGAATTTTTTTCCTTTGGAAATCACAGCTTGTATGGTATATTTTCTGTCGCACGATGCTCAGCCTCAGCATTTCTATTTTAAAAAAACAACAGTGGGAATAGCATGGGTAAACCTTGGGCAACTCTTTGAAACTCCAGGCCCTTGGTGATCGTAGCAGGTGAGCTGAGATAAAACGAGCGGCTCCAACAGGCGTGGGGCACGCGCTCTTTAAGAAGCACACTGGACTGCTGGAGTAGAAGAGGCGGGTGGCAGAAAGTACTCTTTGATATAATGATATAACATCCCCTCTCAAACCTCAGGGAGCCCCGACTCCTAATATTATTCTTTCTTCATTTTCAATTCAAACCAAAAGTGAAAACAGAAAGAAAAGAATTCTCTTTTCTCTCCTTGCTCGCTTCCCCCTCTCCCCTCCTGCTGCTGTGATGGCAATGGGAGGGGAAGAGAAAAGGGGCTAGAGCCACTTAGATCGGTTTCATGCACAGGAGAAATAAGACAGGAATTATTTTTCTTGTTAGCCTTTTTGTAAGAAGACAGACAACCCTTTCAGCCCAAATACAATATTGTAATTGCTCATATTCAACTGACAGAGGTTCCCAGATGAGCTCCACTGAGGCGTCATTTACTAATCTGTCATGTTCTATAGCACCCGGCACAGAGCACTGTAAAAGTGTCGTCTTCTCTTTAAGTTATTTATATAGTTGGCTGAAAGCGCTTTGCTTGTACAAACTAGAAACTATTAGATTAGACCAGCGGAGACAGCCAGAGGCAATCTTTTTAACAAAGTGAGTGGGATTCAAAGTAGGGTTGGAAAGCAAATATTATTTCACTGGAAGTCTATTAGAGGTAGTTCCCTGGATAACAAATAAGTGCTTTGTTAGCTTAGCTTGAAGAAATGCACCGGTCAGGTTGGCAGCAGCTGGGTCTAATGGTGAACCGTGTGATAGCAGATGATAATTCTGTGATCAGTGCAATACGTCAGCCAATTTTGCTCTACCTTCCTTCATAGTCTGCCACATCCCTGGGTTTACTTATTTAAAGTGCATGTCAGAACTTAGCAGCTGGGGATAACTCGGTTTGTTCTAAAACTTCTCATCATAACACAGACGCACACACATAAAAAGAAGTATGTAAATTCAGCCTATCAGAAAGTAAATATTGTTCTCACCAGGGAAGGCTAAAAGGTTGTTCGTGTTGAAGTGCTTCAATAAAAGTGGAATCTGGGCTCAAATCAAGTTTTAGACACAGAGTTCATCACGACAAACAGAAACTGAGTGTCTCTAAGTATTAGGTGAGATTAAAGCGTAATCATAAAAATATGCAAAACAAGTCATAGTCACTATCAGCTGCTAATTCTGGCAAATATTACTTTCATTCAACTCCTGAGACAGCTGCTTTCAGTGATGGATAATGTGATTTTGCTTTGGTAGGGGACAAAATGTCTCTGTGCTGTAAATACATGAGAGTGATTCCTAAAAGCAGAAACATGTCTGTAGAACACCCTGGGATCTATTTCTATGAGAGGTGCTCCATCCATGTAAGAGGTTGTTTTTATTTATTATTAACAACCACTTGCCTGCCTAGAAATTCCCCGTTTGGATCTTCTAGTCCGAGGGATTAAAAATCAAAAATTATACAGTTTCCTGTGTAGCAAGGTTGATAAAAGTCAGGCAAACCATGGAATGGATAAAATACTGATGGGCAGATGATGAACTTTTGCAAAGCAAAAGCCTGTTTGGTTCTGGCTGTGGTCCGGAGGGCTAGAGACACCAGAAGGCTCCCCAAAAGGCCATTACTCAACCCATTCCTTGTATTCACATGCAAGACTGGCTCCAGGCTGGACACAACAGAAATGTTGGGCTACCCAAAGGAGTCAGAGAAACCATGGCCCCGTGTCCTGCTCGGCTGCACCCAGAAGAACTGGATTTCCCCTTGGGAAATGCATGACACAACCTGTTACAGGGGATGGCAGGAGGTTGTCTGCTCCATGTAGCTGCTGGAGCAGTTGGACTTGGCAGTGGGCACTGCACCCTGCCCCTTTGCTAAAGGGAACAGTAGTGCCACCCAGGGCTATGCATGGTCTTTGCCCAGCTATTGCATTTTCAGACTCCAGCCTCCCTCAATGTACGTACCCCAGAGGCAGATTCATCCCCAGGGTGAATGCAAATCCCCTCCCTGCACCCTGTCCACATCCATCCAGCCTTCCCCATCCTGATGGGCTGCAGGATCACTGATTAATTAATCCCTGTTTGCTCCACAGCTTGTCTTCGGCTCCCTGTGTCCAATACTTGGGACTGCCAGCACAAATCTGTGCTGGAAACCTGTAAGTTGCCAACTCTGCAGTAAGGGAACAGGTAACATGGGTACATTGAAGCTAAAGCTTCAAGTTCATGCAGGCAAGCTGTTGAACAGATAAATCTCCATTTAGCTTGTCTTAAAAAGCCAGCTGAAAAATATGCTTTACCGACACCCTTCAATGTCTCACTAGCACTATTGACTCAACCTCTAAAACTTATGCAAGTTGATAATTAGCTGGACCCTGTCCCAAGGCAGCCAACACATACTCAGAGGAGAAAGTGCAGAACTTGCCCAGCCTGCTCCCACTCCAGCACTGTTACTTGTGTTTTTTGGAGAATCACTTTATTTGTCTAGCTCTGCTTTAAAACTTCGAGGAAGTTTGCCCTTTTTCCCTCCTCCCTATACTCCAAAGCCAGAGGAAAAAAGAGAAGTAAGACATCAGCTCTCAAGGAGGACACTTGCTTTTTGTTTTCTGGGGAAGGGGAGGGAAGGAGAAAGAGTGAGAGGTTTTGTGGAGGCAAAATGCAGTGGGAAATCCAGTCCAGAGTTACCTACGAGTTATGCAGGTGAAAACCACCATCCACTCATTAATACTCCTAAATGAGTTAAAAAGCTAGGGATTCCCAGGGACACACCTGGGTTTTACCTTGCCAAAGGAGTGGGAAGAAGCAAGGTCCCCTCCCAAGCCCAAATCTCTCCCACGCAGTGGCATAGCCTCTGCCAAAGAGGCATAGCGTCTGCCAAAGATCCTAAGCGTGCATCCCTTCCATTCACAATTCGCCGCTGATGGCGCTGCTCCCCGGTGATGATGGGTTGGTCTTTCTGTTGCTGGAAGCAGGCAGCTGAGCTGCAGCTCCTTTGATCGTCCCTCTCCACTCTTCCCGCAGGGCCACATTTTCCTAAGGGAGAAGGGGGCGAGGGTGCAGCCGTGTCACCAACTCCCTCTGGAACGAGCCAGGCAAGTCTTTTATCTGCAGGGAGGTTTCGCTCTGTTTAGGAGGATTAAGGCTTCTCCAGTTTGACTAGAAGCCCTTGCCCACTGCTAAAAATGCATTTCAATAGCTTGGCACACCTGGCTCAAAGCACTGTAAGTAGCTGCTTAAGTGTGTGCAGGTTAAAAGCATCCTATGGGTGCTGGCAAACACACAGCAAATGGAAGTGGCTTGGGGGAACACAGGGACACGTGAATGAAAGTCCCCCCGACTTTTTCCTCCTCTATTATTGGAGATGTTTTTTCATTCTCCACAAAGTGTCGAATTCCACCTCTTTCTTCCATAAGAAGGTGAGAATTACAGCAAATTTCTTTACAGGCAATGAAAGATCAGGGGCCAGAAAAGGGAAATTATTCTTAGATGTGTCTGCAGTGACAAGGGGCCACCGTGTGTGATTGGGTTTTTGCAATCGCTCTTGCTCCTAGTTTGGCTCCTTTACAGGTTATCGGTGGATCTGCTACACAGGAAAAGCTTCAGACAGTCCAGGTGATGATCTGCAGGGACACGGAAAGAAGAAAAGGCCCAGAGGACAAGCATGTGCCCTGAAAAGCCAAATCTCTGCTGGGCCACTCCTTACCTGGTAGAAATGGTTGTATTTCCACAGCAGTAAATGCGGGCAGATTCAGGCTGGTGGGTTAATAATTTGCTTTAACTGGTGCCTGTGTTTCACTGACAGACACTTAGAGCAGCGTGGGAATTCAAACGCATTTGTCCAGGCTGGCAAAAGAAATTTTGTCACGTTGATAGCTTTTTTTTTTTTTTTTCTTTAGTTAGTTTGGTTTTGTTTATTTATCAGCAGCTCTTTCCCTTCCTAGAGCTGGCTTACTCTTTTTAGATCCGTCGCAGGCAGGCTGTAATGATCTTAATGCAGCTCTGATCTATACAAGCCAGCAGCTGAGTCTGGTGATATATTGCAATCTTTATTGCCCCGTTACTCCCATTGTCTCAAGTGCTTCTCCAGATCGATGGTGAAATTCCTCTGCTTTAGTGGCCATAAGCTGAGAGGCCACTCGTTCACCAGATGTGTGATGAGCTGAACTGTCACAGGTTGGGCTTATGGATGCTCAGCCTACAAAAGATGTCACACAGATCCATTCTGCAAAACTCTCGGTGAGAGAAGAGTGGAGTGAATTCCTACTAATGTCACACACACGCCCCCCCCCCCATTAATTACTTTTGGAATTAGTTCTTCCAAGTGGATCTGGACCCTCTCCTCACCATCAGGTTGTCACAACTACAATCTGATAAAATTATGGAACAGAAATAATTGAGATACAGTCAGAGCTAGGTCTTTTCAGGAAACTGAAGACTTCGGTGAGAAGTAATAAGGATGCTCACAGAGAAACAAGTTTGGACGTTAGACTTCAGGATCTTTATGCTAAGCCCTGAGATTAAGAGGGTCTGAAAAATTATACTGTGCCATTCGGTGTGTCATGAGATTTTAAGCCTGAAAACCTTAGTGCTTTTGCGTATAACAACTCCTCCATACCAATACAACTCTTACTAGCTGTTTCTTCTCAAACCTCAAGTTTGAGCTCACTCATTTCATTTCATACTCCTCCCACCTATGCAGTTAATTATAATCCAGATCAGTTCCAGCCATTGCTTAGCTCCACCACCACCATATCCATAGTACAGTTCCATCGTCTGCCTTCTCCTGGGCTTCTTCACACCTCTTCCCAAGCTTGAAACACAGTTGCAATAGGATCTCCTTGTTTATCATCCCAAATTCACAGGGAAAAGGGCAATTACTGACATTAACTCCCTCACCCCTAAGCAGATTTGACATTGCAAGGATGGGAGTGGAGTGGGAAGGGAAGAGATTGATCCAATGTCCACGAAAGAGAAGGAACATAGAGCGTTAGGTGCTCTTTCTTCCCCTCCAACCGCAGGAAAAACATCATCTAGACTCCTGAGGGGATCCTTTGTCTGAAAGATATAATGAAACAGAATCTCAATTTGCCATTAAGAAACTTTTAACAGAAAAAATATTTTCTGTAACTTCCAACAACTATTGGCTATACAATATTGGATGTGTTGAGGATCTATCTAGATTAGTAGGGCTTGCAGCTGTTATGAGGTTTTCCTGGTGATTTTGTCATGAGGATGAGAATTTGACAAATTTGAGCATGAGCTTTGTGTTGTCCATCCTTTGAAAATGTATTTCTGCAAACTCTTCTTGCCAAGATTTCCAGCATAGAAAAATGTTATTCCAGAATTCAGGGAAGACAGCAACTGCTCAGCAAAGAGGTGGCAAGAGAGGTTTGGACAGACTAAGATTTAGAAGAGGAAATTAGTAATTAATAATGTAAAAACTTTCCCTTCAAAGGAAGAAAACTAACGGCACAAACACAAAACTAAAGGAATATAACTGTTCAGTCAGAAACGCAGGGAAGTCAGATCTATCAAGATTGGTCCCATATGAGTTCCAGGATAGAGACCCGTATGAATAACACTAAAGTAATCTTGTCTTAATGTTGTTTCCTTGTCTTACAGCCGTGTTGCATGTGCGCCACGGGGTACCAGGAGGAACAGGCCTGAGAGGTCATTAGAAGAAAGATGCAGAAGAGACTGATGGACTGGAAAAACAGTCCCCTATAGGAACAAATCTAAGTGCCAGCATATACAAGAGACCACAGTAGATTGAATGACGTTGTGTGTGTTGGGAGAGCTTCAATTACTTAATTAAGGAAACGATGATACTGAGAGTGGTTTGAAGAGAAAAGCTCTCTCATTTGGATTCATTTCACTTTATATCTTTTTGGTGAAAGATGGAAATAAAAACGGAAGCAGACATGAAATTTAATAATGTTATTGCTAGAAACGAAAATGGAAAAAACACTGGGAATGAATTAAAGCTGAGGCATAAAATGCTAAAAAAGGAAAAAGAAAAATGTTCAAGTAGAACCTAAATAATTCATTTATTTCCAGTAGTGGAAGAGTATTAAAAAACAAGGTACAGTGATTACAGCAGGCAACTGGGAGTTGGGACTCCTGAATTTTATTTCTTTTCCTTAACATGTCATTCTGTAAGTCAGTCTTTCCATGCTCCAGTGTACCCAATACTTCTTCGCATGACAGTGATGTAGTTGGACTTAATTTGCTGATGCCCTGTAGGTGTAAATTGTTATGAATTGGCAGAAATCACTTGAGATTTAAGGATGAAGTTATCTTTCCATTAGGAGCTTGGCTACCAAAACAAACTCTCCATTGAACTCCCCCAAAGAAAATGCAGTTCCCACTGAAATTTCACATTTCATATCTCACTCCAGGTAGAATTTTCCCTTGTGAAGTGATACTTCTAATCGAATATCTCCCTCCAACTCCCTGGTGTAAGCGTTGCTTCTGGGTAAGCAGTGTGAATTGCCTCTCTCCTGTTCATAAAGTTGAATCAAAGCTTGGTTAAGTCTATTATTATTATACTTTCCCTTGCAGGCCTCAATATCATCTCACGTCTGAAGACCGTAGGCAATCACAGATGTGCTGATGAGATGTAGTACCTGCTTGGCCCTTCCCAAACAGACCTGCTGCTGATTCCTGACACTTGGACAAGAGGAGGGTTAGGGCTTTGCCGCTTTGCCGGGCAACTCTGGCACCTGCCAGTAGAGGCTGACAGTGGTTTACACACAATCCCTGCAGACGTAATAAGTGTCTCACCTTGGAGAAGCAAGAGTTACATCTAGGTGAGCCTAGGTACTTAAAACATTGCATTTGCCATCACTCTATGAATTGCCTTCCTACATGTATTTTTTGAAAATGCTCATTTCTCCTCTGGCAGATTTAATTTTTCAGTGAGACGTCCTTTCTGAGCAGAGAATTTATGGCCATAAAACCTGCAAAAGCACACTCAGCGACATGTTGAAGACAGTCCAGCTAGATATGCAAGTAAGCTTCCAGGTTGTTTATATCCATTGTAGACTGTGATGGTATTGACGTTGCTCCTTCACATCAGAGAAGCCATATGAGAATTTGGTTGTCTGTGATGGTGTAGATAATCGGTTACCAAAAACGACTGCACATTCAGATAGATAGAAGTGGTCTGTGGCTCATGTGTTTTGCCAAGCTCAGTTGCTGCATCTGGATTTGAATTGCTGAAATCAGCACAAATGTTTTGTTGGAAGCCACAAACCATGGCTTATGTCAATGATAGAGAAACCTCAGAAAGTTTGCAGGTTTTCAGTCAGCACCCAAAAGTTTGGATAGTTCTCCAGCTTTAGCCAAACAATTGAAATACTACTATTTAGAAAGTTCAAGTAGTAAACTCTGGAGAGCAAGTTGTTTCACAAGATTTCTGAAATTTATGGTTTTAATCTGAGGACAGAAATGTTGCAAGATCACCCCCTCACTTGGTATCTCTTTCTTACCTCCATTACTCACTTTTATGAATATTATCATGCCATCTGAGAATTCCGTTATGTTAATGAGGCTACACATGACAGGTTCTATCCAAGCCTACAAATGCAGCCCTTCTGGAAAAGAGCTTCCAGTTGAGATGAATACAACATCTTAAAAAGCAGGAAATGAAGTCACATCCCTGCAGTCTCACAGGGAGATGACAGAACTTGCCTATGACCATGACTGAGATTCTTGACAGAGCCAGGGACCAAAGCAGATCTTCTGAGCTGCCAGACAGCACATTATTGATAAAACTCTTAATTTTCTCTTTTTCCAGTGAAGAAGCACGAGTATGGATGCTGAGAATCAGTTACCAGGAGAAATATTTGCCTGAGAGATTTTTAAACTTCAAAACAAATCCCATTTTAGTTTTGAACAATGGTTAAGGTCATTTCCAAACTGGTACGAACGGAGTTGACTATCCCTAATTCAGAATAACAAACATCAGCAAAGCACCAGCAATTAACCAATTTGTTAGTAACTGCTCTGCTGGAGTGAGTGTGGGGCAACTGTGCAGGAAGGGAAAGAAAGCAGTTCACCGTAAATTTTACTGAAGATTTCAGCGTTGAGTCTGATAAATGGTTTCTGAAGGATTTTTCTGAAGTCCCTGGGACTCTAAGGAGAGAAAACATTTCTCAGCCCAGATGCTGTGAGCCAGAGTATCCTACCTACAACACCAGATGTCAAGGTGGAAAGATAAAGGGGAGTTGTGGTTCTAATAGAGAAATACAAAATCCAGCCTCACTGGGGTGGTCTTTGCAAGTATTGTATTTCAAATATGAAGATGGGACAAAAGTACTGCAATTTCTGGTTCTGGGAGAAGAGGGAGAAGAGTCTCAGACACCCATTTTTAAACAGTAAGTATGAGAATTACGAGGTCTGCACCTGCATAGCGTTATCAAGATCTGTATTGAGATTTTAACTCCTATATACAGAACATGGGTACTGCTGAGTGCTCAGCTGAGCACCCTCCTGAAAATACATCCTAGATGTCTGTATGTGAATAATTAGGTGAGTTTTGGTGAATTTGGAACAAACAGAATTTTAATGGTTTGAAATATTTACCCTTTCAGTCCTTATAGACACAGACTCAAATGCTGGCACATAAAATTTATTTTTATACCCTCTTCTAAGTAGGCCCTTTCTTTTCAGTGAGTCTGCTCTCAAACTGATGAAACTTCTCAGAAGTAGCAGAAATCTAAACCTGTGGGTTTAATCCTCTGTTGTTCCTAATATCCCATGTGAAACTTTTACTTTGGCATAAGAACTCTTATTTCTAGCTGAAATAAGTCAAATTAATTTAAAAAAAATATTCTGAAATAAAAATGGAACTAGAATATCCGTATAGGTATCTCTATAGCTATAGCAGCAGAAGTTTAATTCTGCAATTGCAGATTAGAACAGAAGTTTTCCTTAGTAAGGATATAAACCACACACTCACATCTCTCTGTAAGGAACAGTAGGCAGATAAAACTCCAGGTACTCATTGTTTAGAAAAAAAAAGCGCCATAAAAAACCCCTTTCTAATATCTCAATAGAAAGAGGAATATAATGTGGTAGATTTTTCCTATCTTCCTGAGTTGCTGTTTTTTGTCAAGCCCCAATTTTACTGCAAATGTTTGAATCAAGTTCTGCAGCTAATTGCAGACAGTCTAATTCATCTTGTTTCTTTCTGGTTCATATGCAGCCCCAAATACCTATAAAAAGTCTCAGGATATTGCATTTGATTTTTCACTTGACAGTTAGAAGTCAAATTTACTAATCTGGATTTATAACAATTTAGGTACAGTTTGTTCTCTAGTTCAGTAATAATTATGAAAAAAAATTTGCCTTGCCTGATGGCTATGTGTGTACATAAATATATGTGTGTAATTATAAAGAATTATTCATGTTTCTTTGTATTTGCTATATACTTTTACTTCAGGTAAGTGTTTATGGCCCATTAAAATGGAGCAATTCCAAAATTTCCTAAGCATGATGAGCGGTACCATAAATACGTGTACGCCGTTGCCAATTACTACATGAATAACAATATCCTGAATGCCATATGCCTTCATTAAGAGGTGAGCTTGGGAATATTCTCAGTTTCTGCTTTCTCTGCGTTTCTTGAGCAGACTCCAACCTCATGGTAGTCAGCAGCAGCAAGCAGTGGGGAGCTGCAGTTTTAATAACAAATTGTGACTAGTTGCTACTGGCTGCAAAGCAGCTCCCACTGAAGCACACAGCCCTCGAGGTTGCGGGAGAGTACACAAGTATTCAATTTAATAGACGTTCTTTTGAGTGAAATGCATCAAAGCCTAAGCAGACCCTTTGCTGTGGGAGATATTACCCTCAGCTGAAACTAGGGATAGGATTCTCTAATTTGCTCAAACCTATCCATTTACAGCAGACAATATCGTCATCAAAAGCTGGGAGGGGGAGGAGGGGGAAGGAGGCAAAAAAAAAAATCACTGCTACTCTTTTAAGAGAGCATTATGACTAGCTATTTCTCAGAGATGAACTTGCTATGAACACACAGCCTTGAATTCAATGACAGCAACGCTCTTGAAGACTTGAATAGCAGTTTTACAGTCTTTACTGATAATCGCATACACTTAGTTACTATGTCAATGCAAATTATCATCATTTATTATTTATACAAGATGAGATTTTCCAAAGCGATAAGGACAGCCAAGCACCTAACCCCCTTCAAAAGTCAGTGTGGGAATTAGGTTCCTGGATCTATCTGTACCTCCAGTGCCCACAAATGGCTTGGCACATCTGATGGGCTTGGCTTGTATTGAGTTATCCGTAAGATATATTTCTGTGGGATTTACTTTGATTTTCAGAATCTGGGTCTCAGACAAACAAATTCTCTATTCAGTTCAACTAGGAACTCCAACATATTCTCTTTGCATTAGCTACACTCTGTTGCATTAGTAATGTCCCATCATATCATATTAGTAGTCTGCTTTGCTAATACAAGAAAAGTCGTTCACGCAGTACAAAGTCTACTTGTGTTAAGCAGTTGTTTTCCTTTGTACTTCATTATAGACAGAGGCACTGAGCTCTGAGGGGGAATTGCTTCAATACCTCGGATTAGATTTGTCCAATGGGATAATAGGAAGACATTTTGCTTCACTTAAATTTGAACAGGGGAAATACAAGTAGTTCGTTTTCTTCCTTTTATCTTTCCAAATGCAAAGAGATTGTTATACTGATTTTATTTAACTGAAAGGAGTTCAGCTGGCTGAGATTTTCAGATGTTGGCATTTTAACTACTTTTGTGTTTAAAAAAAAATTCCCAAAACCCAAAATGGAGGAAAAATATTTATAGGACACCAAAAGGCTTTTTCCTCCTCCTTCTCACAACATCGTTCCCAATGCTGTTTGCTGCTGAGCTACTATAGTTCTGACTGACTGCAGTGAAAGGAAGACTCCTCGCTCCCCTGGAAATAATGTCACCATTTTTTAGTATGTTTACAGAAAATAGAATCCAGTGTAAATCAACATGGAGACTGAGCTTCAAACTGCTTTTTTTGAACTACTTCTTATATGGGGTCTAGGGATTCTCTCTTGTATATATGTGTCAGACATTTCCACAAGGACTAGAACAAATCTGAGTTTATTTTGTTCTTTACTGTCTGGTCTCAGAACCACTGGGACAACTGTACAGGTCTGTGACCCAAGAGTAAAAGCATTGCTTGAAGCTCTGGAATTGAACATGTGGCCACAACTTCCAAGGGACTGGGCAAGACCAAGCTAACCCTCTGTATTGCTATTGAGCTATTCTGCTAGAGGAACCGAGCGAGAAAACAGTTATTCACCTATTACGCATGCAGTTATATTGAGGCCAATCCAGCATCATCATTCCACTGAGCTCTTACACACACCAAAACCTGAGAAGAGAGGAAGGGAAAATGTGTTTATATGTGGTGAGAAGTAGTATGGTCTTATCTGGGGAACTGTGCCTCAACCGTTAATCAAACGGCAGGATCAGGATCCTTCCCCCTCATGCATGACTATACACAATATTCCCTCTAGCCCAAGATAACATTAACAAGCACGGGGCATGATGAATGTCTTATGGCTTATACACTTGTCATGTTTTCCAGAGCAAGGCTTATTGCCAGACAATAACTGCTGTGATACACCGCGTCTTTTCTTTTTTTGGTGTTTTCATAAATTAATGAGAATGAGGGGAACGCCAGGCGCACTGCTGTGTCAGATGTGACGTGTGCTCTGTGCAAGCATGCACTCACAGAGAGACTTCTCCCCGGCTGCAGAGCAAAGCCATCCCAAGCGGATCCTGGTAGGATTTCACAACTACAAACCTATCAATCACAGGCATGTGGCGTTAAGAAAAGTGTTTGAGAAATGTTTCAGGAGTTAGTAGAACTATCTTTGTACCTCTCCTGACCAGTTTTGGTGCCTCAGGTGATATGTACAGCCGCTAACAATCGTTATTATTTACTGCATGGTACTGTCTGAGATACAGTTGTGAATCAGTGCTTGACAGAATAACACAGAACAGAATGATGGCCCAAGTCCAAGAGGTGTCCAAAGCCAGGAGACTCAAACACTGTACGCTGAGCTCTCTCAAAACTCTGGCCTTTAAAAAAAGGAACACTTTCCCAAACCTGGCCCTATGGCCAGGTATGCACTAATCAGAAAGAGAAATGGTAACAAATACATTCTGTAAATGACTACGTATTTTCTGAAAAGGTTCTTAGGGTATTCACCAATTTGATGCCTCATAAATTGCCAAGACTAGAAATGTATTAAAATGTTTGGAAGGAATGATTTACCAGCTCTCTAATGGAACAAAACATTTAGGACATGAGCTTTTTCAAATCAAGCTCTGATCTGGCACAGAAGTGAATGTTACCCACCTGACAGCAAGACAGAAGACTTTAGTGCATCCATCTTGGAAGAAAGAAATTCAGGTTTTAGTATAGCAATTTTAAAGGAAGTGTTGTAATATCTGAAGCTGATTGTCTTAATGTGAGACTAGATAATCTTAGCTGTAAAAATAATTTTCCTGAAAAGTACAATTTTTCCCAAAGATAGCTACTTAAGAATTAAATCCTAAACCGTTGTCTCTTTTTTACTCTTTTCACCCCTGTATTCTGTAGAAGTTTTTTTTTAAAAATGCACGCTAGAGAAGAGGTTTCATTTTCTATAAATCTTCCCTCAAATATTTGGCTTTACATTCCTACACATGGCCTCGATTCTTTCATATTGACAGCTACTGCAGTCTCCTTCCTCGAGTTCCCCTATTGGGAAACTTAATGGTAGTGGACACTTGTATGGGTCTCAGCACCCAGGAAAACATATTGCACACAGGAGCTGGAGGCAAAGGATGCAATCTGCCCCTCACCCGTTTGTTTCTGCACTTTGCTGCTCACCTAGAAACTGCTACCTGTTTGTGCTGGGTGTCAACCGTTTATTAGGGACCCAGAATTAATTCTATCACTGCATTTTCATCCACTTACTGAATCATTTTAACAAAACAGAGTAAAAATAATTTAAAAATAAATACTTATCCCAAAATGTAGTTTCTGGACTAGGTAATTCGTTAACTTTGAAGTTAATGAGAAGGAAATTGATAGAATTATTAAAACTAACATTAGTAAAATAAAAATTTCCATTGACTTCTAGGGAGTCAGATTTTACCTCCCAGAATATTACATTATCGACCTAATCAAGCCATGTGTCATCAGCCATGCAACAGCTCTTCGGATCTTGATGTATGATGAACACTAAGACATGAAGAATTCTGATAAAGTGATACTAAAATGGTTTAATGTGTCAGCTTAATATCACTGACCTTGTGAAGGAGACACAAGGGCAAAAATGGGGCTGTGTGTGGTGCACGCATGCTAGGAAGTCTCTGGTTTGCGTGGTGGCTCTATTTGCTGATGTCAGAGAGACTTCAGTGTGATATAACATTAATATTGTCTCACATGTCAGGTAATGCAAATACAGACAATTACAAGTAGTGTGAGCATGTACTGAAGATGAGCTCTGTGACATCCATTATGTAGAAGCAAAATCATCTCACCTCATGAAAGATGGCAGCTTGAAGGCTAAATTTAATGAGTTTGATTCTGATCTCGTACTAGGTTAAACCAAAAGTGACTCTATTTCAGGTAATGGAAATGCAGTGCTGTTAAGCAAAAAGAGAGTCGGGTTTATTAATGCATCCAGCTATGCTTCTGTAAAAGCTGACAGCCTACTAAAGGTTGCTATTCATTAGCATCTGATTTTTGACAGTCATCATAATTGTTATTAGAAAACCTCCAGCAGTACTAAGTTGAGATACAAATTAAAAATAAGCCAGCGGTACCTTTAAGTGTGCCACGAGCTTTGTTTTTGGCACTGGTATCTTTGAGTGGAGGCTTACATTCAATTCAGACAGTTAGCAGGGTGCTGACAGCAACATGTTGGTACAAGACTGTACTTCTCTCTTTGGTTTTGTTTTAATTAAAGCCGCATTTATTTTTTTAAGCAGGTCATAAAGCTAACCTACTCTGACAACACAGAATTACATTATAAAATCATTCCTTATAATAATTATAAATCTCTGCTAAAGCAAATTGAAATGAAATTAAAATACCGGCATACGTTGCCTTTCTTCCTGATAGGAGGAATCCATCTGATCAAAATTACCACCAACTGCTCAGAGTTTGCAGCGAGGATGGATCCAGAAATGAAGCTCAGTCTTCAGCTTCCTTCTCCTCCGCATCAGTTCACGTGTCAGAGCCTTAGCTCCAAAGGATGCCCTCTACGCACCTAACGTCACTTGGCTATACCTGCACCACGTGGCACAACTACAGCTGGTTTCAGTGGCACTTTTTTCAGCAGCTAAGGATGGCACCCCCCAGAAGAATCCTTCCACACTTCCAGAGGGAATGAGAAATGCTGCTGTCGCAATTTAATTTTAAGTGAGGTAGTTTAAAGCAGAAGGAAAAAAAAGTTATACATATATATAAAAAAATACAATTATATAATATAATTATATAGCCAGAAGTGTTGAATGCAGCAGGCTGATTTCAGAAGGTTTACAGTCTGGGATGACATTACTTATATGACATGTATGGAAACTATGGGGTGGAATTTCCCTGAAAACAGTCCTTCCCACAATATTTCTGGCACTTTGGATTCTCTACGCAGCTAGAAATCCTGCGAGGACAATCTGTCTCATTGTACTTGAGTCCTCCTTGGTTGGGTTGGAAAGCAGGGGCCAGATCCTTAATTTATGTAAACAGGAAGAATTTTATTGAAACAAATAGAAAGGAATCAAGGGAAATTCTCAGTCCAAAACTATAATAAAGAAAAAGGTTTCTAAATCCTTCAGGACCTCAGAAAGTACAGACCAAATCCCTTCATAGAAGTGAGTGGGATGAGAAGAGGAGGAGGTGTTTTTTCTTTTCCTTTCCTGATGGCCTGCCCAGAACAACAGACATTTTTTCTGTTAAGAAGTTTACAGTCAGGGGAACCCCCTTGATCTGTTGCAGTGAAGTACTCAGTATTTTGGCTCTTCATTTCTCAGTGTCCCTCAGAAATGGGAACCAGAATGAGCTGCTAACTTTAGAACATACTGAGTCAAGAATTTCAGGATTAGAGAGAACACAGTGTGCTACAGTCTGCAAGTAAGATGCATGTATGTGAGTCACATGTTGTAGGGAATGTCAAGGGATGTCAAGGCATGAAAATTCTGGAGATTATGTCATGGTGGCCAGACAGTGTGGTCATTCAAGAAGTGGACTGAGCATTAAAAGGATGAAGAATGTTATAAAATGGAGTTTAACCTCAGAGTACTTTAAGTGAAATAATCACTGTAGACCATCTGGGAGTTCAGTCAAAGGGAAGTTGAGAATCCCACTTGCTCTGGATGCATAAATGACCTGTAGGAATCCTGGTGGTGGTGATGGCAGAGAAGAGTGACTCCCAGCCCAGCCTGGGAACTCCAGGCAAAGAAGAGCTCCCTGAAGAGCAGGTGCTCTGCCAGGATCCAGTGGACAAGAGCAGAAAGGGACAAGTCCCATTTCTGTCTCAGCTTTCATCTGAGTAACTCTGGGGATGCCCCTTCTAGCCACCATGAGACACTTGGGTTTCAGTTTCTTGCCAAGGCAAGGAGAGAAGCGATGTCCTACGTCACAGAAAATGGCCATGTATTAATGGATAGCTTTCCAAGGCATCTTCTGTGTCTCCCTTGACTCTCCAGCACCAGTTTGTTTTTTTTTTCTGGTTGAAACACATTGAGTTGGTGTTTGCAACTCAGGATTACCTGTTAGTGGCAGCTCAGTGGTGTAATTTACTTTCCCCAGGCCTCTGGATTGGGGCTGCATCAAGCTGCTGTTAAGTTTCCAGAAACAAACCTTAGCAAAATAAACAGAGCAAACTGTGCTGCTGGAATAACCTAGCAGGGAGGTTATGGGAGCATTCATTAATTGCTGCATTGCTTGGCAGGCTGAACTGGTTACCAGTTTCCAGTTGCAATGGAATCCAAAGTCCCAGTTTGGATCTCTCTAAATGAAACCCAGCATGGTTTGGATGCTGCAGCTCCTTTCATCTCTACAGCTGTTGAGATCAACTGCAATCTTGCATCTAAGTGATCTGAACTTTGTGTGTGCGCGGGTGGGGTTGACATATACCTTTGTGGATGAAGGCATTTCCTAATCAGGACCTTCAGCTTAAGCAACAACTTGCTTTCCCTAATGGTTTGGCAAAGTTAATCTGTATTGCCTTTCAAAGCATCCATCAAGGCTAGCTATTCACTCAGATTCCTCCTGAGAAATCTGCCTAGGGAAGTGGAAGCCTGGAGCATGGATGGGGATGGGTGAGAAGGAATGTAGTTATTCATATCTGATGTGGTATGATGTTTTTAACCTATTTGCAAATGCTCCCAGATATCACGATAGAGACAGAAATTGAAAAATATGCAGATACATCAAAAATCACTTCCAGGATATGGAGCAACTATTGCAACTTAGATTACAATTTTCCAAATGTCTTATTTCTTCACAAGGGGTGTGGTGGGAAACCAGAGAGATACTAAGTAAAATCAATCCCCAAAGAGCTAAAATTTTGAATGATAAAGAGCTGTAGCTGATATCTAGGAACTCTGTGGGCTATAAGTGAACACAGCAGCTTCTGCTTCTAATTCCACTAAGTGACTTCCACTTTGCGGTGGTGTTATCTGGGACAGACCATGAGTGTTTGAACTGGCAGAACAGGCAGCAGAAGACTTTCAAAGTATTCCTGACATTGAGCAAGTCACTTCATTTCCCTCTTTTGCTGCTCTTTGTCTGTCATACCATCCTTAAGGCTGAAAACATCTTGCTTTCAAGATCTCAGTCTAAACCTTTCGGGGCAAGAACAGTGTCTATTTGCTTGTCTATACAAGTGCTAGCACAGCAGGTCCCAGTCTTGGTTATAGCCTGCAAATGCTATTACAGAATACCTGGTAATAATGGGAAAAAAGGATGAAGTCATCCTGAGCTCTTGTCCCATTTACTCACCACCTATGGAAGTTTCTATATTTGCACCTCTGAGAGTACAGCAGATTTGCCTGGTCCCTCTGGACCCAAATTTGGAAAGACCTACCTTCTCCCCCACCTCTGTTGGCTTTGATAAAACAGGTTCCTGACAAATCTGTCAGAGGAATGTTTCTCCTCTGTGTCCTTTAAGTGCCCAGGAAGCTGGGCATGACATTCAAAGCCAAGGACCAGAGCAGAGTTTGGCACAGCAGACTATAGTAGCCTAGGTTACTCTCAAATCCAAAACCTGCCAAAATAACCCCCAAAACACCTATGATCCAGCTCACATATGTGTGTCCAGAGTATCTATGTTTAACTTGACTACTTAGTGGTTTTGCGGTATTCATGAATACACAAAAGTAGTGCTTGTCCCGAAACTTAGACAACAGTTTATTTCCTGTGCAGTGATTATATATATGCTGCTGAGAAGGGGGGTATGGCGTCTCTAAAGCACCAAAAAGAGTGGTGTATGAACCAGCACTGAAGGAAATCCATTTATGAAAATGAAGTGCTCCTTGGAGGGCCATTTCCAGTGTAGAATGATCAGATGGGATTTAGCTATTGGTTTGCCTTAATAAGAGCTTGTGGTAAATCCCTAGGTGCTGCATTAAAGAGGCACCTGAGTATGAAGATGGCTAGTGATTGTTCAAACTGGATGGGCCTTGAGGATCACATTTGCATGAAAGCATTCGTGTCAACACGTATGTGCATTGGCCGCACAGCTACCGTAAAAGTAGTTTCCACATCTTAGTGCTTACGCATACATTTTCCACTGTTGAACGTGCAGTTCTGGTGTCTATCTGATCATGCCAATTTAGAAACTTGAACATCTAAATATCTGGAAGATCCATTAACCAAAGTATTCAACTTTATGAACTGGTTTCAAATCAACACTTGCCCTACATTCTCTATTTTTTAAATGTCTCAAGTCATTTGAAAATCAAGCAGATCTGAATTTCACTTAGTAGCTGAAGCAAAGATAACCTGGTGACTTGTAAGTAGGGATTCATATACAGCACGAGTGCATAAAAATGGTCCTTTCAAAGTCTTGTCCTCACACCAGTGTTTAAAAGATGAGAGGAGACACTGAATTATTTCACCTGCTTAATTCTACAATGCAAACTTTTAGTAACTGGTAGAAGTAGACTGGATGTGAGAATTCCTTCAGGATAAAAAGTGCAGTAATATTGTGTGTGGCATATTCATGCAATTGATTGAAACGTAAAGATTCTTACTTTGTTGGCAAACATTTGAGGAAACAAATTGCTTCTTTTTTTTGCTATTCATGTAACCTTAAAAGTAAATATTCAAAGCTGTAGGTTCATGCTACAGACTACACCAAGTACTCTATACCATGTATAACTCTTCTGATTTTTACATTTCAGGTCCCTGAAAATTTGTTTATGTATACAAGTATTACCAATTAAATAACGCCCCTAAATGACATTAGTAGCAATGAAAACATTCAGGGAGATTTTTGGAATCTGTCTGTCTAAAGTGGTTGCTTTCTTCCCTTTCCTGATCTACACTCCTTTATACATGTATACAGAAATATCTGTGTACATATATATATGCATATATATACACACATATACACAAATCCAGCCACCAGCTCCATTTTCCAGTTACTTCCCACAATTATTTTATTTAGGAAGCTCTGATGAAATACTTCTTTTGAAAATCCAGCTCCATTGCTTTTAGCATTTTAGCTGCAAAGCAATTACTCAGCCTGTCAGGGTAATCATCATAAATATTGCTGTCCACGGTGTTTCTACAAGCCAATAGTAACTGGTTGGGTCAGCTCAGCTCAATTCAATGACCTTCCAAGAAACAGTTGCATTTGTATTCCATTCCCAAACTACAAACCAGAGTGCATATAAAAATGGACAATTGTTAAGGCTTTGACTTCTTTCCCATGCTCTCTGAGTCATAATCACTGACACCAGCAACTTTGAGCTCTGCATCCCGTATATCTGCAGGTGTATTCTCTCTTTTTTTTCTTGCAGAAGCTTGAAGGATATGTGATACCGTATGACTTCAAGAATCTGTCTGGACAACAGATACAGAAGCATGGGTTCATTTCAATTCCCCTGTAATGAATGGAGGGAGCTCTTAAGTTTTTACTGACTAGGTAAGCGAATTTGAACCGGAAGCCATCAGCTGAGAACAAACATCCTCCGGGAGCGGCAGCCACCAGGCATGAGGAAAGCTGGCTCCTGCCCCGCCAGCGACGTGGTCCTGATAGCTCTCACAGCATCTACAATAGGAATGACAGCACAAATCACTCCTCTTTCCTTCCTTTTCTTTCTCTCCTGTCTTCCCAATCTAAATACGCACATGTTGGGTGTCTCCCTCTTTTACCCTCTTCTAAACCACAGAGGCAAATCATGCTCCGAAAAGGTCACTAGCACTCAACATCCAGCCCCATCCCTATTCATTCAGAATATTTTGACGTATTAGTTAAATATTCTGTAATCAACCTATATCCACATTACACCAATGAGTAAACTGAGGCCCAGAACCGTGAGGCTGCAAGATCATACAGCGAGTTAGTGGTGGAAACAACTCAGGAGTCAGTCGCTAACCACATAAGCTATCCCTGCTGCTGGCCTGGAAAGTAAAAATAATGGTTTGGAGTCCTCCAGTATTCATTATTAGCTTTTTGGATGAGTTTTGCCTACGGGGAATGAGTTATTCTCTACTGTTGCATCAGTATGTTTCGCTTCAGCTGAATTATGTGGCACTTTATGGTAGGGTTGTCTTCATTTTTTTCTCGGCTGTGCTTAGGGAGATCTTTGTGAACATCTTGTTTGACAAATTCTGCACCACCCACATAACCACTTTGAGGCAAACTTAGCAGAGTCAGAGACTGAGCTGGGCCCACTTATCTTTGGTAGATCTCGTCTTCTCGTTGCTAATTGCAATCTGGAAGGCCCAGTGGCCTGAGCAGAGCGTGGGGCTTGGATCGAAGTACTCGGTGCTTCGCTTTGTTGTTTTGTCCTTGTGGCTTTGGGCAAGTCACTGAACTTGATTGATAGTGTGTTCATTTATGTGCTTGTTAGTTTCTAATGAAAATTTCAGCCAATGCAAAAACTATTTGCAGCAATTTTTTTTTGAAGGGAGGAGAGATTACATTTAAAAAAAGCCTTCTCCCACACTCAAACATTTTTCTTCCTTTCTTCTTTTTTAGTTTCCTGAAACCAAACATGGAAAATAATTCACCCGTAAACCAAGAAATACAGTTCCTCAAAGAAGATCCAGAAAAGAAATTTCTATTTCGGCAACCACTTTTCTAAAAAAACCAAACCCCAAAACATTTCATGGACATTTTCAAGCAGTAGTGAAGGGGCAGAGAAATGCCTGGTATGTAACCTGCCCTGTCTTGATCCAGCTGCTTCAGTCTTGAATGTCAACAAATAACTGGTGACTTTCAAAAATCTGTAGGTTGTGCTTTGGATGATATTTACTTAAGCGATATTTCTCGTGTATAGGAGAGTCTTGATTACATTATCTAGCAGAATAAAAACAGATGGCAATGAAGTAACTATTTATCTTCCCGGTGAATTTTAATACAAGGGGAAGTGAGGGCATAAAAAGATTGGTTTCAACTTGACATAATACCATCACTGGGAGCTATGAAATCTCTCCCCAACCAGCTCTCCCCATGCACCTAATCTTGACCTGAAGGCACTGCTACTGCTATAACCTTCTCCTACTTGAGCTAAACCATCTTATTTCCACTTCCTCTTCTCAGCCTGTTCCTGGTTTGACTTCCTCTGCACCAGCTCAGCTGCACACCATCTAGTGACCCAGCACAGCAGCGCAGCTCGGGAAGCACCGGTACTTCCATCCGTGCAACGAGACCGGACGGACGAGAATGATCCGTGGCAAAGGCAGAAAATTACAGAACAGCTCACTGGAGTCAATAATCGAAGCGCTGCCAAGTGTTGAGAAGTTTACCGGTGCTCACTGCAGCGGGGAGAATATTAATATACTTCTGATGAAAACCTGGCCCATCCCCATTTTGGATGTTTAGTATTTTCCATGGTTATGGCACAGCTGTGCTGAGCTGGTAGCAGGCTTGAAGTGATACTCCTCCATTGCACGTTCAATGATCAAGACCTTCTGCTTGTGTCTGTTATACTGGTTATACAAAGCAACCGTTCACCCCCCAAAGTGGTTACTAGGACATACACCGTGGAACAAGTGCAGTCAATGCGAGAAGATGCTCTTGGGGGCAAAGAGGACAGTGTGGCAGGACAAAACTGAGCTCTGAACCTTTTGTAATTCAGTATGCTTAGCAGCCTGGGTGGATGCTGAATGTCATTATCCCTTCAAATTGCCGCAGATTCGTTCAAAAGAGCTTTCTCTTGTCGGTAGGGCCACACGACAAGAACCGACACGTTCACGTCTGACAATGACGTTAACCACCTTTGGAGCAGCAGAAACAACCGCACCAGCCAAGCAGTGCTGCCTGCCAGCCTCAGAGATAGGCGAATCCGAGTATTCCAGCAGGCACCTGCCAACCATGATCCATTCCCTTCTGCCTCCCCTCCAGGTGAAACTCTGATTCAGCATCTTAAACAAAACCACAAAACCTGCTTGTCAGTCTGGGAGCTCGCTCGTCTCTCTCTTCCCTCCACCACAAGACTCTACACGCAGCCATGCTGCTGCCTAGGGGCTGGAGCGCGGGAGTGGGGTATGATCAGTAACAGCCTGACACCGGCTGCTGTTTGAGAAACTGCTGGGCTTTGGCTCACTCGGGGAGAGCGGTTGATGCTCCCCAGGCTTGGCAAAGCTGTTCAGACTTGCACTCCCAAGGAGCTCTTTTCAGCACGTCCTGGGCTTTGTCACCCAGACAGAACTTTATCAAGGGAGTTTGCTGCTTTTCACAAGCAGAAGTCTGGTGGTTTGTTCCTACCCAGGCTTTTTTTTTGATGTAATTTAATTGTATTTCATTTTTGCTAAGTGGCTTGAAGTGACAGCGAAGTAGAAACACAATAAAAGGATAATCCTGAACATAGTTATTGCTCCAAGGAGAAACACTGGAGCCTTCCCCACCCCAGACTTGCTTTGGCCCTCAGAGCAGCCTCTCTTCAGGTGGGGAGGAGGGCTAAGTAACAATTTTTTATCTGACACGAGTTGGCCAGAATTCATCCTCAACCTGATACAGCCTTTGCCGACATTCTTATACTTGCCTGAGTCATCCTGGTCCTTATTTGCACACACCCCCACCCCCCTTTCTTAGTCCTTGTTTGTTATTTTTGGTGAGGTTCACATATCACAATCAGGTTTATTTACTCTCTGGAGATTCTTGGATTTCTTTTCACATTTTCACTGATTTCCTACAGCACAGAGTCCAAGTTGAGAGCTAGCATAGCCTTCGTCTTTGTAATTCAGCTGGCCTCTTTATCCTCTTCTTGTCTGTCAAGTCCTTTCATTTCCTATTGTAACCCAATTTTTTTTGTCCTGTTCTCTGTAGTTAGTCAAACAGATCCATCCAAACTATTAAAACAACCTTTTCAGAATAGAAGTATTCAACTTTTTATCTCTTCCCTTAACAGAAGTGCAGGCATAGAGACTTTTGAGTTAAGTGAGAAGGGCAAATATATTAGCTCTGGATATCAAAAGAAAGGAAGAAGGAATTGTCATCCTACTTAATAAAATGAAAAATCTTGGGAAACACTGTGTTTAGAAAGTGGAGATGATGAAATAACTCTCTTCTCACTAAGTGTCTAAACCAGCCCAAACAGCCCCAGAATAAGCATTAACCCACAACCTGGAATTTAAGTCCTTTCCTTGTCTGGGTGGCTGCAGTGGTTGAAAACAAATCCCAATATCCTTGAATTTGAAACTGGATCTGAATTATGCCATTGCAGCCTCTCTCTCACCCATCATTAGGCTACATCTAAACATATGAATTTTGCACTTGAAGAATTGTAAAACTGACTTTTGCCCTGTAGTGAACATGTTTTGATAAGGCCTCAAGAATATTCCTGTAAATCAAGAGAAATGGCATAGATATGTCATGAAATATTGAAAGATAAGTTGATAATATAGAGTAACAAGAAGATACTAATTGTATTCAGAAAGCTTTTCATTAGATTGAATAGAAGGAATTAGCTCCTCTGTGATTGCCTCACAGTCCTAGCT
Organism: Phaethon aethereus; assembly: GCF_964289735.1. Lineage (NCBI taxonomy): Eukaryota > Metazoa > Chordata > Aves > Phaethontiformes > Phaethontidae > Phaethon > Phaethon aethereus. Next base: position 12,201,446 of record NC_138592.1, read on the forward strand.
GGTCTAGACCTAGAGGTCTACAAGAAGTAGACTAATTTTTCAGAGGCTTGAAGTGATGTGGAAGCAAGACTCCAGGCTTTGAACAGTCAGTGAAAGTCAGATTGAGAAAGGAGAAAAGCAGCATTACCCTGAGAAAGCAGAGCATGTAGATAAATAAAGCAACTTCCACCTAACGAGAAAATTTGCATTAAAATCCAGTCTTCTTTACAATTCAGGTATATGTCAATCCCAGGACATGAAAACTTGGTTCTGTTCATTGCTTAGGACAGAGTCACTAGGTTTTTTGACAACTGCTTCTAGAGCTTCTCTTCAAGCACAACTCCAAGGTCATCCCAGAGCTGGGTGGGTTCTTTTCTGACCTTAATCTAATCAGGGTAATGAGACTGCATGTGGAAGCACTTGCTAATCAGTGCTTGAAGCTACAAACAGGGAAAGCGAGGAGGCTCATTTGTATCCAGCCTCTAGCTAGAAGTACTCTGATTCTTGAGCAGTTGTGTAAGTAGATGCCTCTTCTATCCTTTGTTCTTTACAGTTTTATACAAGTTGTCATACTTGCTGCTTAGTTGAATAGAGAAATGAGCACTCCCTTTACATGTTGTACCTCTCCACACACAGAAATGGTGGTGGGTGACTACAGGAGTCTCCTTAGAGCGAGACAGAGCTTTCACCACTATGATATTATATCAGGTGGACTGGCAGAGGTCTTGGTAGGCTTTCCTGGAGAAGGTAAGTCTAGATTAAATGCTAATGAGGCACATGAAGTGTGCTTTTGAGGGATTTAGTGTCCCTCAAAGATCTTCTTTTAGGTTTTTGGTGGGCTTGGGCACCTGCTTCATGCTTTGATCAACAATTTGCAGGAAAGGGGAGATACTTTTTTCTTCTGAACAAATGAAATGGCTTATTCCAGTTCACATGCATCCTTCCCCAAATAATAACCTTGAATATGGCCTGTAGTGCTTCTGTTTTAATCTCTCCCTGTACAGTCTCTATCTCCACAAGGAGTTTTCTCTGTGTTGATTTTATCTAGGATCTGTAGCTTGTCTAACAGTTTTCTAGTTCAGGTTCTGTATATTTTTTGTGATAATGGATCCTGTGCAGCTTCCCCAATAAATAAAATGCAGAATAATTTGCAAGACTTGTGGTGCTTCAGAACTCAAACCTGAACCTAGAATCCTTGGTTTGGAGAGGGACATTGATGTTAAATCTTAGCTTAAAAATTATGCACTCGGGAGCTCAGCTGGAATATCCCTTCATAAGACCATCTGTCATGGCTGAGTTATGAACAGTTTGGTACATTGCTGATCTGTCTCAGCGTGCTGTTAAGTTGTTTTTGTCTCCCTACTGGTGAGGCACATTCTTCTTGTTCACTTAATTTGTTTCTGTCAGAGAGTGTTTTTATTCAGTGGTTGCCACCAAGTCGATGTGACATGAAACAGAAGGGAGGAGAGGGCCATATCCTGCCTGACCTATTCAGTGTCTCTATTGCTGTGACTATATAGGGTAGCTATGGCCCATCCTTGTGTCCATCCTGCTGCTGTTTCTCTGAGTCTCATTGCACACCCCGCTGTCTGCCTACTTGGAGTCAAATATAATTTTGACAATGTCTGTTGAGAGTGGCTAGAATTTTGTTCCCTTTTCCCATTGCTGGTGACTACTGGAGCCCTTCCAGCCTCAGTAGTGAGCACTTTCATCCAGTGAGCTGCACTTTCCAAAAGCCCTTCTGTTCCTTCCACAGTTCTCACTGCAGAATACTGCTTGTATGGAGTTACTTTACTTAGAATGGGTTGTATATAAACATGCATTTCAGCGCCTTCGGATTCACTACTCCATTCTTTCTTTCATGTCCTCCTGTCCTTCTCCCCTCCCTTCTCTGCTCTCTGTATGTCTTGTTATACCTTGTTTCTACATGCCTAAGTCATGCTTTAAATAAGAGCTGTCTGATTCTTTGCTTCTTCCCATACCCAGCTAATTATTTTCAATTTATTGATTTTCCACATGGAGATTAATGGGTTATTCAGCTCTCAAAGCCTGTATCCACACAGCTGTGAGCTAATGCATGGGTATGGGAAGGGATGGGGGTGTATGTGTTTATGTGGTTAATCACCTTTCTGATGAACTTGTGTAATAAACCGAAGGGATTTTTCTCCTCCTTACTCATAAAAAGCCACCAAGCTTCAAACTTTTGCTAATGAGTAATCACATTTCATAGGGAGTAAAAAGTAATAAATAAAAACCTGATAAGTTTGCAATAAGAAAATTGTTAACACGTGTCTCTTCTGTATCTTTAATTGCACTGGCTAATGTATTCTGGGTGTGAAAGAACCAGGCACAATGGCAAAGCACCACAGCACAGATGTGGGTGATGTGGGGTCAGAAACTGCCCCAGGACACCCTCCTCCTGCTTTGGTCCCACCCCCCTGCCACAGGTCTTTCTGCTTCCTTGTGCTGCTGCATCAGCCTGTGGGATGCAAACCAACCTTTCCTTGGTTCCTTATAGACAAAATCATTTTAGTGGCCCAGCGTACAACACAGCAGCTTGCATCATGTGGCCAGGCACAAAAAGTGCTGGATTTGCTACTGATGGAAAAGTATTAGGGACACATAACCCCCGGGTATGAAACATTTACTCTGAACTTACAGGTTTATCTGACCAGTGAGATGCCATGATATTACACTGCTATAAGACTGTGGATTTGAGCCTTATATCATTAACTGGTAATTTGGGGTGTAGGAACTTTTTTAAGATTTTGCAACCTCCTCTATTAACAGTTTTCACACCGCTTTATTTTGTCAAGTGTGAGTGTGACCAGGCTCTATCTGTAAGACAGTAACTGCTGAGGGACTGGGGGAGAAGTGGGGATAAGTGGCTAGGAAGTGCAAGCAGCAGTTAAAAATAAATTAAAACTTTGGCAAAGTGATTACTGTTTAGCAAGTCTGGGCTGAATACTTCCTGCTTTCCTGGAGCCTATCAAACTGGTAACCCAGATTCTCTGCCTCATTAGGATCCTTTGGCATGCTTGGCTTGCTGGGCCCTGAGCTGCAGATTTATAGTTGATAGCTGAACACTGCAGAAGAGTTCACTAATTTCAAGGCATGTTCAGAACTCTTCAAAAATCAACCCACTTGCTGATGTATAGCTTGAGATGTTCAGCTTAAACCAAACAAACAACCCACCTGCTTGCTGCAGTGAAGACCTCTTTAAACCTCTGACCTTGACTTTCATCCTTATTCCAATAAAACCAAAGCAAAAAGTACTTTTTCTGCACCTGACCTTCCTCTTGCCAAGGTTGGACAGATTCAGTTGGATTCTGGGCAAGGAGTTCCTCTCACATCTACTACAGCGTCACTTGTGACTGTTGCTCCGAGAAGCCTACGTTATCATGGGTAGGATGAGTTAAAATAACAATGTCCCAGTTAGAACCACTGGTAAGATTTGACTGAGAGTGAGTTAGAAATAGTAATAAGGATGCAGTTTTACAACGAAGTTTTAGGAATGAGTGGCTTAGACACAGGAGTTTGGAGGCAGAACATAGTGTTGCTCTGACCAGAGAAACATGGCTGCAGAGCAAGATAGAATTAGACACAGGCTAGAGATTTTTTTTAAACCAGTTCAAAAAGGGGGTGGTGGGACAGCTGAAACATGTCCAGATATTACTCATTTTTTCCCCCCAGTGTTAATCCCCAACACAAATTAACCTCAATCATTGTCCTCTTCCCTCTTAGACACATGCTATTTGTCAAGCCATGTTGCCTTAACACTTCCTAACCAGCTGGAATAGATTTAGCCTGCCCAAGTTAAAAAAGAATGCAACATGGCAGACTTTGGATGAAGGAGCAAGCATGCCTCTTGCTGAGTGCAGCCTCTAGTAGGTCATCGCAGCACATGTGTGTCTCCTGGTATGGCTTTTGTTGAAAATGGCTCAAGGTACAAAAAGCCCTGAAGTTTCCTGTTAGGCTAGGAGCGGATCAGTGTGGGTAAGGTAGTGTGGGCAGGAAGGCAAGCAAGCATCTGGTTTGAATAGCTCCGTGCATGCAATATCGGCCAACTTTCTGTAGGTTTCATGGTTGTTGGGTTTTTTTATCCCGGAGGTCTGGAACACTGGTGGACCCCACCCTCCCTGTGCCTCCTAGGAAGGCTGTGGTGAAGCTCATTGGAAGGGGGTCAGCCTCTTTTTCATTTACAGGAGCTGCTGAGGTTAGAAATGTCTCTGAAAAGCCCAGACATGCTCCCAAAGGTCAAGTGTCTCCTGTGACACTTGGGAGGCAGGAGGACCTGGTGCCTTGATGTGCTTCTGATGGGAAGGCAACATGTGAGAAGACAGGCGACCGAGCAGCCTGCAGGATACACATTCCTAAATGTCATTTAGCCATACAACCTGCGAGGGTGGAAAAGTGGGCAGATGGAGAAATAATATTTTCATTGAAAATTCTCTACCTCTAAAATATTTCCTGTCAGGTTCCTTCCAAGGAGGGCTGAAGTGAGGAAGGAGGGGGGCTGAGGTGGGATGTGTGGTGGTGGATACGAGTTTGTGATTCCTCAGGTCTCTCCATTTTGAGAGCATTTAACTCAATCCCCTTTTTTCTCCCCCTCCCTGAGAAAAGGATCATGCTAAGCATTACTGGAGCCGGAGGCAGTTTGGGAAGTGAAATAAACACCTGACTGTTAAATGCTAAAGGTTTGCTCAACCAAAAATAAAAATAGTTCTGGTTTCCTCCACGATGCTCTAGAGTTACGTTCATCAGAGCACATTGAGCTGGAGGTTTGCACAGGAGGAGTCTTGAACAGTTGAAGCTCTTTGGAGGGGAAAACTTTGAGGCAATAAGACAAGCCTCCCTCTGTCCTGCGAGGGCTCTTCTGCCATGGAGAAAATGCTGCAGCTGTTTTCCTGGTGCAACCTAAAAATAAACTCCCTCCTCCTTTCCTAGCTGCTCATATCGGTTTCATGGGTGCTATTGCAAACCCAAGATGTCAAGTGTAACGGGTCATTCTCAAGGGCGGGCAACAGTCCCCTTCATGTGGTCTGAGGGGCGAAAGGGAGCTGTGCCTCAACACCCTGGAGGAAATGTCAAGGGGTCTGGGGCTAAAGCCACAGTGGCCTCTGAGCGCTCAGGAGCTGCGAATGGCAAACGACACAGAGCAAACCCTGGAACTGGGCAGCGTGTACGTGCCTGCTCAGGGGTGGTCCCAGTACGTCAGATCAGAAATTATGGTGCAAACACTGACATTGGGAGTCCTCACTGGAACCTCTTTTGCTGTATCTCTGCTCATTGAGTTGAAGACATCATGTTGCTGTAGATGATCTGCGCCTCAAAGCCAAACTGGAGCATCAGGAAGTTGCAGTATGTGCAAAACTATTCTGCTTACGTGTCACCTCCAAAATGCAAGATGGAAAATGCTATGTATTATGAAAGATATTTATTGGGGTTGATCATATATGACACATTTGCAATATGTTTCCTTCTGTCAGGTCATCCATAGATGGACTAGGAAATATCATTTAACACATATGAAATAGAGCAGATTCCTTCCCTGTACGATGACTGCTTGCTCATTCCCAAAGCTTGCCAACTTGTAAAGTAGCCCAGAAGGGCTATCTGTGAACTAAGCCATACTTCAATAGCTATCGTATGGTCCTATGTAGATATTCTTCTGCAGGTAGCAAAACAGATTAAGCAAACTGGAGAAAAGGGCACCCATTTTGCATATTTTTAGATGGGGGAGGGAAATAGGGTGACTGGCTTCTCTACTCCAGTCAGCTAACACCAACAGCTTGGTGAAAAAAGTCCACACCTTTCCCCTTCTTAACTGAGATGAAGCAAATCCATGAGATTCAAAATTATTCAGGACTCCCAGATGGATAAAATGGGTTGGAATTACAAGGCTCCTAAACTTGCATTTGCTCTTGGGAAGTGGGAAGCCCAGAGAGAGAGAAACACCCAACCTGAGCTGAGGTAATAGCAAAGCTGGATTAGCATGGAACTGCTCTTGCTAAAGTGAAATTTGCTGTAGTTAACCAAAAAGTTTTAGGGTAAGAAATTATAGAACAATTTGGGCAAAGAGAAATGAAAGCCACCTGTTGAAAGTTAGCCTTTAACCTATTCCCTCTGCCTTCCCTTTTGCTTTCTCTCTTTCAAATTCTCCCAGTATCTCTGCTTTCCATAGAAGCAAATCTTCCCCAGGGAAAGTCAATTCTGAAGGCAATTTTCCAAAAACCATTTGGCAGAATTGGCCGGTACTTCAACTGCAAACATGAAAAGGCATTTATTCCACTAACTCAAACGTAGTTTGGAAGAGACATTACTGAACTTGTTTTAGGAATATACTTTGACTGCATCATTTTTATTGCTGCTTGTATAAATGTCAAACTCAATTTGCCTCAAAGCAGAAAAAAACTCAAAGTACATGATAATGTATATATTACATACAAAAACTGGGGGGGAAAAAAAAAAGTGTTATCTCCGTGGTAAACTCAAGCCCATACAATGTTAATTGTGCCCATTGTACATGTTCAATATTTCATCAGTGGTAAGAAGGAGGGTGTGTGATCCTGGTATTGAAGACTGTGTGTGTAGAATTGTTGTTAAGCTGGCCAGGTAATACAGGGTCCTGAAAGATCTAATAATTCTTAAATTTTGGTTGTTTAATTTTACAAGGTAAACTTTTTCCTTTTCATTTCTTAAAAGGGTGATTTCCCTGTTGTGTAAAGAATTTTTGGTAGCCCCATTCTTTGTGCACCATCAGCCATGTTTAACCGTGCACTGTTAGCACATCAGCTAACACACATCACACTTGAGATCCAGGACAGCTAGCAGCAAAAGATTTTTTTCTTGGAAAGGCAGGGAGGAAAGAGCAACTCTTCTAAATTCCTATTTCAATCAGTACGCATTGCCAAATTTTCTAGCAAGAAGCAAATTTTCTAGCGAGAAGACAGTTTATCTCAGCAAAACTAGACTTGGAATTTCTTAGGGCGAAGGAGGAAAGCACATCTTTAATCCAAAGGTTATCCCCCTGCTGAATTTCAAAGACTTGCTGCAGAGAATGTGGGAGATAGAGCTTCCGGGGGAAAAAAAATGCAGATGTTTTTATGATAGTATTAAGCAACCTAAATAATTTCCTTTCTGCCACTTTGTTGTACAACATAATTTACAGAAATTTTAGTTATTAGGACAGGCTACATATTAGGTGCTGCCATTTGTAAAATATTACTGCGAACACATGAGATTTTGCAATTTGAGTTTTAAGGTCTGATCCTGCAAAACCGTAACTTTCTTCATATGAGTAGCTGCAATGGCATCAGCAGTGCTTCTCATCTACATGAAGTTAATGTCTTGCACAATTATTTGTAGGATCAGGACATAAGACTGAAAATGTAATTGCTTTGTGAGTTACAAAAAAGAAAATGCTCTTTGGAATAATAGGTGAGATTCTCTGCTGCAGTAAATGATATAGGACCCATTGAATTCAATGGAGCTATCCTGATTCACACCCGCTGATATGGCCCATTAATTTTAGTGTATGAAAATGAATCTCTGCTCTAAAAATACCAATTAGTAATAAGCTTTGAGAAAGAGGAAAAAATCAATTTAAATTCATTTTGTGTAATGCACATTTTCTGTTGCTATTTTAGTTAAATTATTATTATGCATAATAATGGCAGGGCAATAGGTGCTGTCACTTTAGGAATTTGCAGCTGTGATGGGTAGTATAAAAGTTAGCATTAAGGAAATTTCAGAGAAGACCATCAAGTTCATACAATTGTCATTATTATGATTTGGATTAGGGTAGCGTGTCCCTTTTCCCCGTTGAGATCTCGTCCCTGTAGCGCTGAATACTGAAGAGAGATTACTCCAACTCAAAACAATTTACAGTCTATCTAGGGAAAATGAGCAGAGAAGAAGGGAAACTGAGGCAAGCAGAACTTCCATAGGAGTCAATCTCATGCCTCTTGACTCGCACCCAGGTGCATTATTCAAACTGTCAAGGCTGATCCTCAGGAAGGTTTTGGGCTTTTTTAAGGGCATGTGCAGAAGTGAAAATGTACTTTGGCACGGAGCCGGTTTCAGCATTCAAACTACCCGGAGACGAGCTTGCAGGCAAGATCCTGTGTGAACACCCAACTCTGCAGGCATCGAAACACCGGTTCGTCCATGGGGTTCATTTGCATGCTCATTTTGCTTCAATTCGGCACTCGATCCGCATGCGTTTGTGCGAAGAAGATCATACTCCTGTGCCGGAAAGTTAAGTGTTGTCTCTGTGCGTTGCCATTCAGCATTGGTTTTTCATGAACAATAAAAGCCTTTTGGGGTAAGTGGCACTCGGAGAACTCAAAGCTGGTTTCCTCGTATTCCAAGCAATCCTGAGATAGTAACGAATCGTAGTCATAACTGGATTATGCACTGTTACTCGTAATGTAAGTGCTAAAATGCAAAACCAAGAAGTTTTGGTTCATGCAGTGTATAATTAAGGGCGCAACTCAGGTCCACAGGACACTGCACAGGCCAAAAGTACCAGTTGGTTCAGAAAGCAATTTAAATCCTGGAGGACAACCGCAGCAAGGACAATTAAGCTTTATTGTTGCTAGCCGCAGCTGACTAGAAGCGGGGAGGATATGCTGAGGAGTCACTGATTGCCTTGTTCTTGCCGTCTTTCCTCCGCAGCGTGTAAGCGAGCGTTGGGCACGCTGGACCTTTGCTTCACCCCGGCGTGGCTGAATAAGGGTGCACGGACTGGAGTTTGCCCTAGTCCCTCTGGTTAAGACATCCAAGGTCCAGTGCCCCACCACGGTGATTTAGGAAACCGAAATCTGTAGATGCTCAAATATTGAGGGTCTTTCTTTTTAGGAAGTAAGAAAATTAAAACAGGTCATAGTATGTCAGTTCAGAGAACCTTATGGAGCTTTTTATGCTTTGGAAACTTACTGCTCTATACCTGCAAGTGTATTGACTGTGAGGAGTTAAGCCCATTTAACACTTCTTGGGATGACATTAAAGTCGTATTACAACAACCAAGAGCTCAGATATGGACCCTAAGATATGGAAGATTATTTTCACCTAACCTTCAGCAGCTGAGAGATCAACAGCAGCAGTTCACAGGGGCAAGTCTTCCTCAGGTCATGAACACCCTTCCTCCCTGATCCTCTTCTCCCACCAGCCCCTGTTAGTAGTTTCACCTTGTTCTGCAGTTATAAAGTTGTTTCTCAACGGCAGAGAAAGGAGGGGGAAAAAAAAAAAACCCCACACACCCAAGCCAACATTTCTTCCTCTAAGAAACTATTGACAGGCAGATCCTGTGGATTCCTCCTAGTACAGCTATCTTTGAACTGAGGACTTCTTAGTGAATTTGGGGAGTTTCCTGGGGTTTTACTGTTTTTTTTTTTTCCTAAATTGATTGTGGAATTTTTAAAGAAGGTTGGTGCCTCTGATCTTTTTCTCAGCAGCTGCAAGATCTGTTTCTCCCCCACAACTTGTTCCACAGAAGCCAGGTATTGGAAAAATTAAAGGGGAAAGGACAGCAGCACCATTTGCAGAGTCAACCTCAAATGAAACGAGGACCATTGCTATTGCTTTGTGAACAATCAAATATCCAGAAGGGCTTTGATCAAGTTTTGGGCTTATAATATTTGTGAATTAAGGATAACTGCAAAGGTTTACTCTAGATTTTGATTTGAATATTGGACATTCCTGAAGATCATTAATCCCCACTGTTTGGTTCAGGTCCCTGCTGTGAAATACAGATTTCTTGTTATTTCTTGTGTGCAGACTTTATTTTTCCAAGCTTTCAATGATGAAATGTCATTTGTAGCTTTTCACTTTTATTGGTGTATTTTCCATGTGGTGTTCTGTACCTTTTTGCTATAAGGATGCTATCCCCACTTGACACAAGACAGTTTGATTTCACTGAACTATGACTTTATACCATGCCTGGACCTGGCGTGGCGTTTTTAACGTCAGCTTTTGTCTATAGTTACATGCAGAGAGGTTAAGTTGCTGTGAGTATAAACCCTTTCCAAGGCTGGCAGACACAGATGAGTGTGGCCATAAGAATAAGATAAACCTATAGGGATGAAACAGTACCCAGAGGCAGAATGGGACACCTTTGGAGTTCTGTAAAGAAAGGGGGTAAACACATGCACACACGCACATTTTAATTTGGGGATGTGTTATATTGTGTTTCTAGCTGGAATAACCAGCCAGATAAAGAGTTTTTTCTTAAGAAACCTCCATCCTTCTTAAAAACAAAGTGCTGAAAATCTGTACAAAAGTGTACTCTACGGAGAGTTCTAAACTGAGTTTGGCTGTCTTGGGCCATCCTGATAAAACAAAGATCACCATCCAAGTACTTAGGTGGCTTTTTACTTCAATCCTTTTGAGGGACTTCTACCACCAATGCAATCACATTTATTTCACACTCAACCTTTCCAAATAATGTTGGAACCAGAAAATTATTTATGTGACCTGCTTAATTGAAAGAGCATTTCCTGTCAGTGATCAAATAAACTGTTATTGATCTTCAGCATTGGAGGCTACATACATGGAGCATTCTGGTATGTATTTTTCATTAAGAACCTTTTCAGAAAAAAAATCAGAATGTAAATGCAGCAAAAAAAAAAAAATCCTATAGGCGCTGAGATAAATAAGCCAAAGAGGTTTAAGAGTGACTGCAGTGAAAAGAAACTGTGCAAAGCACAAAATAACACCACCACCACTGACCGCACGAAAATGTAAAGGTTTCAATATACACACCATCCTGCTCTGAACTCCCAACATTTAGTGAGAAAAAACTATTTTAAGTCACAAAGGAAGGGCTTGGGCAAACAGCGAAGAGTCTTGGGAATGAAAAAAGGTGCAGCAGTCAATGGGATTTCTCTTTGGTACCTGACCTGAGCAGACCCTCTGCAAGCCCTGAGACAAGCTACTTACTACTACCCCTCATGTTTTTGATATAGCTGGGCACTATTCTTCTTAACTCATTTAGAAAGTTAAATCTGATCTTGATTTGATTGAAGCTTGAGTTCTGAAGTCAGCTAGGGTCTGCAGCACTAAATGGCAAACTCCCTACATACGTATCAAAGATGTTGGTATCTGCATCGCTCTTGCCTCCCTTTCAATGAGGTACAAATTCCCTCATTACCCTCTGAGAGTGATTCAAAGAAGAGGTGCAATGAAAAAAAGTGAAAAACTCAGACATTACAGTAATGAGGTTGTGGCTGCTTTAACTATTCTGCTAAATAGAAAAGAGCCAGGGAGTAAAGTCCTAATCCTGAGGCCAAGGGGCACAGCCTGGCTTGCACCCACCCTCAAGGTTAGAGCTCATTTGCCTTGCGACGGGCCAAATGCAAGCCAGGCTGTGAGACAGCAACTAACTTGTGGAGGCTGTGATGACCCAGGCTTTGAGCTTATTCCTTGATGCTTTTACTTAGCAGTACAGATGTACAAAGGAGAGGACGTGACAGCCTTCAAAATTCCAGCACTCTGTGCTTTTTCCACCCGTCTGAGTTTGAAAGCAGAGACTGAGACACAAGTCGTGTTTATTTACAAGAAACTTTCTGACCCAAAGGCATTATATAGCAGAAGAAAACCTTGAACTGTTGATTACCGGGTGCTGAGAAGTTATGATTCCACACGTGCTCTGCTCATATAGTCTTTTCCACTCATCCGGTATCAACCACTGTCAGAAACACTAGGGTGGACGGACCTTGCTTTGATCCAGCACGGCACTCCTGTATTTAAAGTGAAGTTTAGGATATGTCTCATTTGTCACTAGTTCTGTGACAAAGCTATTGCTCACATCACGTCTGAGAGAGGGAAATACTTATTGCACTTGCACAGCTGAGACCAGAGGCTCCTCTTGTGTTCTGCTTTACTTCTTACAGCTTCTTCTGAATTTGCTTGGGAAAAATATAATTTAAATGTATATACTTAGAACTACGAAGAAATCAAGGGCAGAATTGTCTTCACTCTCAAACTATGAAAGCATTCACAACACTGGAGAGCTGCTGAGCTAATTGTTATACCCTTCTCCGGCTGCAAATTTACCAGGCTGTAGATGGAATGTCATCTTGTCATTCTGGGCTTTTTTGTCTATTTTTAAGTGAAGTCTTATTCAAGCTCCATTTTTCAGAAGGGTTTTTTCAGTCTCTTAGACCAAAATACTTTGTGTTTTCCTTACTATCTCGTTTTAAAAAAGGAGATCAAATCATGAATGCATTCTCAGCCTACAGCCATTTCACTGGTAGAGTTACACTGCTCTAAAATATAAGGCTTATAATGGAAACACTAACATAGCCTTGACTACCACAGCCCTGCTCTAATATCACTGAACTTCCTCGGGGGGTGAAGCTTTGCCTCAGGAGCCTTAATTATCTGATGTGGTCAATTACTCCAAGATAATGACGATTTTATCAGGTATTACTGCTCAAATATTTTACGATAGACAGGCTATTTAATTGCATTCCTGACCTACCAAAATGCTTGCAGATGACTCAATTAAACGCTGAGAGGAGGTAGGGGGAAGGGAGGGACAGCACTTAAAATCCTTGCTTATAGTTCCTTTTGAGAATTTTCTTCCTCTTGAAAATCCTTCCATCCATCCATCCATCCATCCATCCATCCATCCATCCATCCATCCAAGCAAGCTGCGTGTGTTGCATTGCCTGGACAGGAAGTTTGGGTACGCATACTCAATATTAATGTACAAATGGAGAAGCATGTCCAGCCCCTCTCCTGCTGAGGGATTGGCATTGGGTCCTGCACAATCCCTGGGGTGGATTAGCAAAGTCGTTTTAACATCCCTGAGTGTCCCAGTGCAGACGAGCATGGTGAAATGAATTTTCTGCTATACTGAGGTAAAGCGGAATTTTTAAGACAATGAGGAAATGTCTTTATTACAGCAGCCTCCGGGGGTAGTCCCAGCTCCTGTAAACCCTTTCAAATACCCCGATGCAAATCCCACTGAAGGCGGCAGGCTGGTCCATTTTTCTCCCCGTTAGCCCGGCAGCTCCTGGCGCTGGCTGACATTTGCCCGGGAGGCGGAGGTCGCCCCGAGGACTGCTCTAATTGGCACCTGCGCTTCCGCGGTCGCAACGGGCCCTTTCCCCGGCACAGAGCTGCCATGTCTCACGAACGCTTTGGCTGCACAGCCAGCGTGCCCCAGCCTTGGGCCGGTCCCCGCCCCGGCTGCTCCGGCGCAGGCAGCGCAGACCTGCGGAGCCCTCGTGCGCCGAGCGGGGCAGAGAACTCCTCCCGGTCTCCCCAGTCAGGCAAAGAGCGGGGCATTTCCCCTGCCGAGCAATCAGTTCGCTGCTGGTTGAATGGGAACGGCTCGCAAGATTTTGAGGGTAGATTATTTCCCTGCCGCTTACAATAATGTTACTGTGACATTTTCAGCAACTGTGTTATGGGCTCGGCCAAGAGCGTCGAGAACAACGGCAAGGCTGACCTTCGCTTCAACGGTTGCTGGAATTCTGCTGCATTTCTCCACAAAGGTCCATTTGTCTTTTCCACCCTGGAAATAAAACGTATTGTTGCAGTACTGTCGCAAAAACTGGCAGCAAATCCTCCTGGGTAAGAGTGTGGTTACCCACTATTGCATCAGGCTAACAGAAAGGAGAGATGACATTTCATGGGGTTTTACTCAGAAAACTTTTCATGAGAATATTATTTCCATTTTATGGGGTTTCACAACAGAATTTTCACGGGTGGCATTTTGATCATTTTCTGTTATGTTTTCAGCCTTGCTAGTACTCTTTTTCAGTCACATTCCAAAGCACAGCATCCACAAATATTCCCAAATATATCCTAAATTGCCCAGGAAGGAAACAATTTTCCTATCTGAAATTAGAACAAAATATGATTCTGAAATGTCAGATTTTAGCAAACCAAAATGCTGCAGCAATTGGTTTGGATAAGTGAAAACAGTTCGGTCTGACTTTTAAAAAATATTACTATCATTAGTTTTCATATCAAGATGAAAAGTCATATTGAAACTACTGTAATTCTTTCATTATTAAGAACAGTGACAACCAGCAGTGAAAGGAAGCGGAAAAAAGACGGCAAAGTCTTAAGCACCGTGTAATCCACCGTTATTTTGTCCAATACCGCGCAAGGAAGGAACGGCTTTTAGTGAGGGATGGGGTGACCCGAGGCCGGCAAGCGCGGGCGCTGCGCAGTACTGCGCAACCGCAGCGCGGACGCAGAGAACCCGCTACCGGAGCCGCCTGGCCCGCGGCACCTCCTTTGCCGCCCGCGCTCTCGGTGGGCACCGGGACGCGCCCCAGCAACGCCGCGGCCGCGGGCGGTTCGTCTGGTGCCATAAAGCTGTGCTGCCGGTTGTTTTTACGTGTGGAACCCAGGGCGAGTCGCGCGTCACCTACGCTGCGGTATTTGCAGGTGAAACGGCTTCGCTCAGCCCGCCTGGCCCGTCGCGCTGCTTCTCGGGCAGGAGCCGAAGGGCGGGCGCCCCGGCGGTGCCGGCACCGGACGTCCTGCCCCTGGTGCGCTCGGACCTCAAGGGCTGTAGCCCTCGCAGCGAGGCATTCGCCCTCCACATACCCCCTCGCAAAACCCGACCCCTCTGGGCTAACGCGCTTTCTTGCACCGGTTTCCATACAACCAACACCTCCCCCCCCCCCGAACTTATTCCAAATATTGCAAATCAAATTTTTATGCCTGTAATGCTTCAGCTCCTTTTTACAGCACATACATATTTCAGAGTTACCACTTAATACAATTATAGTTCATTTAGCCAGCAATTACAGTAATAGGAAGACTGGCAACCACTGTCATTCAGACTGTGGAAAATCAATGTTGCACAAAGGTACTTTTATTCATCCTATGGAGTGCCTCCTTCGTTAGATGCACGTCCTCTGGAATCACAGGGAAAATTTAAGATCGCTCTGTTTTGTGGGTGTGGGGTTTTTTTTACATTTATCCATACACTATTTGGTTTCCAGACAGAACTATAGTGAACGACATCCTGAGGCCCCTTCCAACCTGATTTATTCTATGATTCTGTGAATTATTGGATCTGTTCTTTCAGCAGATCCATTTTCTATTGCATTTCACCTGACAGAGGACCTTTGACAATCCATTTCTTAGAGGTAACACACAATATGGTTGTCCATGGGCAGTGAAATAGAAACTTTTGAGTTTTTTCTTAAACCTTCTGTACAATGTTTGCTTTTAGTCCAGATTTCATAAACTTATGTCCAGGAAAGCATTTAACTAGGTGTTTCAGTTAATCTTTTTTTTAACAGAGTTCTGAAGAATCCATGTAAACATATGGCTACAGTTAAGCAAATGTGCACTAGACAAGAATGAAGTGCTGAATTACAGATGTAGTGCTTCCAAAAGAAAGCTAAGACTTTAACCACGTCTCCTGAGTTTTAAATCTTCTTTCTCAGCCACTTAACCAGGCTGCAGCAAAGCTACTCTGGACTGATGGTTAAAATAGCTGTTATATTTGCATTTCGTTATGCGAATGGTCTTAAAAATTAACACCTGCATAGGGCAAAAAAAGAGATCTGTAATTGTACCTGGAATATTTAGTCCCCAAAAGGGCGTGGCTAGCAATGGGAGTAGTTCAAAAAAGAAAATCCTTAAATCACTGCCGTTACTGCAAGGAGTTGTTTCAGCAAGGAGACTAATGATATTTTTGCAGGTTGCCAAACTTTTGCTGCAGAAGAGCCTCTTGGCAGCAGATCCACTTGATTCGATGAGCATTACTGAATTTCCTCGTTGATCTGTTTGTCTCTGCATGGTGCCATCTTTTGACGGTGTTACATTATAGCCCCTTGTTCTTATGATAAATTATTTTAATCCATCACCAGAGCACACTCTTTCTCTAATGATGGATTAGTGTTATGCATCATCAGGGCGAGGAGCATTGATAACGTACCATAAGAACCCCCACTGACAGTGGAAAATCTGCCAAAAGAATTAATTTGCTCTGCACCAAACTGAAACCAGAGATAAAGGTACGGTTACATACGAGGCAAAAATTCCATGCAGAAGCAGCAAGTCCATCTCCAGTGGCAATCTGGGGCAGGAATAAAGGTGGAGACGTGGTCACTTAGCCACATGGCACTGCAGGGCCTGTGCATGGGAGAGTTGTGCACCTGGGGCCAACGTGCACAAAGGTGTAGGTGTGTTGTGTGGGTTCAGGGATGCAGCGAAGTCCCTTCGCGATATCAGAGCGACTCTGATGAGTCTTCACGGAGCGTGAGGAGACCTGAAGTCATTGGGGGTTGCAGAGGGAGCTTGAAACTATGCGGTCTGGCTCGTAGAGGTTGGTGCAAATCTCCGGTGCAGGTAGCCCCGTTGTGCTCCTTTCTTGTAGAGCCAAACTGCAACTGTCTTCTGCTGGGTGCACGGGAAGCTAACCCGGGAGGAGCAGTCCTTAGGGGTGGCATGTTCTGCTGCTCAAATCCTGCACCAGGTCTTTCAGGATTTAGCTCTCTTAATGTTGAGAGAAATCACAGTAGACGTGTCATGTGTTCATTACATCTAGTAACTCCTGCAGTATTGTGGACACAACTGAACAACAGAGTGCACCAAAATGTAGGGTCAGAGATAAACAACGATAAAAGTCTACTGAGTCTAAAGTCGAAAAGTCTACATTTTAGTCTCTGAATTTTAAGAGCTTTACTTGGGCTCAGTCATGACTTCCTTTAACTTTAGCTGTGGAAATAAAAAAGAAAAAAAAAAAGAAAAAAAAAGTGGTTTCTTATTTACAGTATTGTAAAGTAATGTAGCCCTCGGTATATTTTTCTTCACATTCATGGTTATAACTATTCTACCATACCTTGTGTTACAACTGTGACGATAAGCATCAAGAAAACGTTGAACACCAAAGAAAACACAAGGAAATTGAACAGGCTATCATTCACCTTCAGGTAAATCCGTAATACAGAAGATTAAACAATATTGGCATCATCAGAGGCTGGGCTCAACTCATCCTGTAATTTCAGCGATAAAAGTGAACCAGTCTATTGGCACCTGGGTTCTCCAGGGACTGCTCTGCACTGCACGTCCTAACATGTCTGTAAGTGCCTGCAGATCATTCTCAAACAGAGGATTTTCCACGCTTTGAAACACAAGCCACAGAACCCAAATACAGAGCTTGAATTTGTGGCCCCTGCATATGAGGCTGGTGCTTTTGGATCCAGCCATCTGCCTCTCTCTGTTGAAACTGTGACACTTGCTCGTGATGCTAGCTCATCTATATCTCAGCACTTTGCCTACCCAATTTTTCTAAGGAAGGTGGAAGACACTTCATAAACAAGCAGTGATGGAGTAATCCGTGGTGATTTGACAGATTTGGGGACAGGGCTAATGTTTTAGAAAGAGTTTTGGCAGGGCAGGGCATGGCCTGAAGAACAGGACACGTCCAAGTTAAATGACTAAACAGGTAGTTACGTATTAAAGCTAACGATTCGCTGTAGTTTTGGTGGGAGAAAGGCTTTCTTCTCATTAACTACCTTTGGCACATGGACTGGCCTGCCCACGGAGATTACTAAAAAAGGGAGGAGGTGTGTGTGGAGGGAGGAGAGCAGCTGTTTCCCCTATTGGTGCAAAACACATCTGTCCCCACGCTGCTTGTCCCAAGCAGATGTTGCAGACTTTGGAGCCACTGATGACCTTGAGACCTTTTCATCAGCTTTGCTGAGCTTTTCATCGACTTATTGAATCCGTGGTGTGTGTTTATCCCATGTCACTTCTGGGCTGTGCCGAGAATGATCCCAGGCAGCTACCAGGACTTGCAATTAGTTATACATATAGTGCACTGATGGATAGTTGGTCTAGGAGCTGAACTTTCTGAAATGTATAATAATTATTAGTTTTTTTCTCATGCAACCTCTGAAGAACGAATCTGAGCACATCTGCTGCCTGGCATTTCATCCACAGTTTCCTTCTCTTTAGCATGAGCCTCACTGCTGCATTTGACCTGACACCTGGAGAGGATCCAGGGTGAGATTTGACCACGAAGGGTCATGTATGACATGGAGCTACAGGTTCTTCTTGACTTCTGATTGAAAACTCTCTGCCAGATATCCCAGGAATATACCCTAACGGCTGTGATGTATTACTGTGTTATCATGCCTGTTTGCCTCATTACAGACTCTGAATTTTATCAGGCAGCTTGTCCTCTAGTGTCTGGTAACCAATTACTGTGGTCTGCAAAGAAGCCTGAAGTACTTTGCCAAACACTGCTAATAAACTGGGAAAGAGCCTGAGCACAGCTTCAGGTTGCCTTAAGGAAATTCCAGAGAGCACTTTCCACTTTATTGTCTAGTTCACAGTATGAACTGGGAATTATCTTCAAGAGTCATTCTCTACACAGAGCTAAACTCCCCTTTAAAGATTGTGCCACACTGGATTACTGCACATGGACTTGCCTCCATCCAAAGGCTGCTGAACTCAGTAGGAGTATTTCAAATGACAACAGTGAGAATAGGACTCAGCCCACAGTCTGAAACGAGATACTTCAGAAGAAAATGAAAAAAAACCCCTGTATCCCTTTTATCTTTTACCATAGCTAAAGCTGGTAGGAAAAATCAGAATGGGCAAGTGCCTGCACTACAAGTGTGGCAGGTACCTCTTGCTCCATGCTTGTGAAAAAGTTGTATTTTAAAGGGTAAAATAATCAATAGCGCTTTGTGCAAGTCCTCTGCAGCAAAGTGAATGTCACATGAATCTGTAGTATGTGCCTTGTTATACATTTAATATTTTCTTTTGAGGCTGGCTTGCCCTAATAGTCCAAGGAGGAAGGAGCTGACATCCGCACTGCAGAAGTGACCACCAGCCACCCTCCCTCAGCCGGAACGTTTCTCTTAATCCTGCTCATTTCTCCAGCACTTCAAAGGGCTTCACCTGCGGTCTTGCTGCTTCAGATGACTTGGCTGGTACCAGCATAAAAGGTGAGCAGACTGGGAGCCCCGCTCTGGGAGAAAGCTGCTGGGAGCCCTCAGAGCTACGCTGTTCGCAGCCCCACGTGTGTACACACACACGTACACACACACACACACACACACACACACGTTCTCTCTCTCTGGGTCTAATTTTTCCCCCAGGGCAGTCTTCTAGAAAGTTTTTTTCCAGGTTGTAAAAGACCAGTTCCATAAAGGAATAGCTTAGTGCTACAATGACATGATTTGTGGCTTCCAGGCTCCCAAGCTGTAATTTATTCAGACAATTAGCGGCAGCCCTATATTCTTGACAAATTCTTCACTTGTGTGCAGCTACTACACAACAAGGTGCTTTTAAGAACTGTGCCTTATGGATTAAAAGACTCCCCCCGCTTTTTCCCTCCTTATTTGACAAGTTCTTTTCACAGTCAATGGAAATTAATACAGCAGGTTAGAGAGGTGATATACAATAATCCAGCCAGCCAAGAAAGCATTGTCTGAAAAGAGCAAGTACAGAGCCTACAGGAATGTTCAATACACAAAAGGGAATGCTTCAGCGTTTGCCTTTTGGTGAAGTTATTTCACCCTTCACTTCACATAATCCTCCAGAGTTACTGTACCAGATGTCACTGCGATGCCGTTAATAAGCGTAAATGGGATTGAAGTGTGGGTTAGGTGTCCAAAAGCTCGCATCCGAATGCCTGCCCCGGCAGCCGGGTGCCTTTGCCCGGACCGCAAACCGGCTGGAGCATCGACCGGCTGCGCACGACGTGCCTGTGCAGAGCCCCCCACGACGCAACGCTGAGACTCACAGAGCTGCGATATAAATCAGTCCAGACCTTTTTTCACACACGAACCTGAAGTTGAACCAGAGTTATAAAACCCAGATCCAGCTCTAAATCCTGCCCTCCTCCAGCGCTGCTGAAGTTCAGCCTGGCTCGATGCACGGGGCTGGGTCAAGGTCCAAATCCTGTTCAAACTGGGACCTTGTCTTTCAAGAGCAGGAACCCTGCTGAACCTAAGGCTCTGCTTCCTGGCACAACGTGAACTTTTTTTTTTTTCAGGGGACCTGTTAAAGCTGCCACATTAGCAGCACGACGAGCAGCCAGCCTCTGATCCAGCCCATTCTTACACCAGCCTTTCTCAGCAAAATGAGGACAAAAGCGATCAAATCATTGTGGACTTTCTCCTCATTGCAGGAGCAAATCCTGAGCTGATGTTTGGACTAGTTTTTGGGCTGAGGTGCTCTGGCTCATCTCCCTCCAAAAAAGTTTAGACTTGCAGTGAGAGCTCTGCAGGGCACCCTTCGGAGCCCTCCTTGTAGCCCTGCGGTGCAGTGGTACAGGTGGGAAATTACATTAATGATCTGTACTACTAACTTCATATTATGCTTTATAAACACCGATAACTTGGAAAAAATGGTTTTTTGGCCGGACTGAAATTTGTTAGCATGAAATTTTGAGCAAGCCACAAGAAGATAATAGATTTTTTTTTTTCACTAACTATGGGCAGAGAAAATGAGGTTTAACAGACCATAAATGATTCATCTGGAGCTCAGATGCTGCTGTGAATGGGTATCTTAGAAATACTTGGAGGGTTACAGAGGTGTCCGTAAAAACTGCAGGACTTGGCCCACTATTGCTTTTGCTCTGAGTCAGTTATATGGCATTCAGTCCAGTAACAGCAGGGCTTCACCCCATAGCAAATGAAAATTCAAAGTATTTGGCCTCCTGTGGCAAAACAAAGTGTTTGTTCAGTGGAACTAACGTAAGCAAATTCCTCTTAATTAATAAAAAGAAGTATTTTCTTTCAACCAAAGCAAGATTGCTATTGAAAGATAATGAAGATCTTTTTAAAGATCTTGTCTTGTTTAGGAATGGATTTTTTTGCCACACTAAAAGGGAAAAAGATACAATAAAACAGGGATTGAATCAACACAGCTGTTAATTGCAAACAATTTTTAATAGCGAATAAAAATACATTTTAGAAAATAAGGTAAATTAATAAAAAGAACAGGTAAATTAAAAAGAGAGACCTGTGGGAAGAAAAGGACGTCAGTGGAGCAGGGTCTGGAGCTTTCCCTGGCTTTAACGCATCACCCCGGGATGTTCCTGTTTTTCCTGGACCTGGATCTTGTGTAAGTGGATGTAGTTACTCTGACTTCGGGGGAGTCGTGCCGATTGATACCCACGGGTGGTATGACACCTCCGTGTGTAACGCTCAGACGTTAGCGCGACTCACAAAGGAAGAACAAGCCATTTGCTTTGCAAAGTTAATTCATAAAGCCACCAGGGTACAGGATTCCAACGTGTTCGTCATTTACTTGGGAGCCTGCCTCAATAGGCTTCCTCTTCCTTTTTTTCTTACAGAACAAGTTTCCTCTCCCCTCTCTCATTGTCTTCTTTTTCAGCTACCACCTTGTTTTGGGTTAATTTCCCTAAACAGAGAC
Organism: Phaethon aethereus; assembly: GCF_964289735.1. Lineage (NCBI taxonomy): Eukaryota > Metazoa > Chordata > Aves > Phaethontiformes > Phaethontidae > Phaethon > Phaethon aethereus. Next base: position 12,222,800 of record NC_138592.1, read on the forward strand.
ATAAATACCGTATCAGATTTTCTCTTTTTTGGCTGCGAGTCAGGCCTGCTGTGCTGTGGAAGCTTGCTGGAGTCGCAGAACCTGTATCTGCAACAGCAGCTGCACTTTGCCTTTGGAAAAGGAGTCAGGAAAGAGCTACTTTTTTTTTTTTCAAGCCTTCATTAATCATATAATTTAAACAGAGGAAAAAAAAAAGATAAAACAAACTGGGAAAAAAAACCCCAAACCAGAACCAAACCAAAAAGGAAGAGAAAGCTGGGATGAGCACTTCTCATTTCTTCTGGCTTTCAACACGTCTTTATTCTCTTAGATGCAAAAGCCACCAAAGACGATCAGGAATGTATGTGTGAGAGAAAGAGAGGAGAACCTTAAAAGACCGCTGTGAAAAAAGTCTGGAGAAGATCTATTTCTTATCAGTTCAGCCTTCTGGTGTGGCTGCCAAGGAGCGGGACTCTGCCACTGCAAAACGGGATTTGACTCGCCGGTACAACGTTTTGCTTTGCCGGCAGGCATCAGCGCGGGCGGCAGGACCCTCTGAGCAGCATTTGTCAGGAAACAGGGGAAGAGGATCTTGTTCAGGAATATTTTACGCGTGTTTTGTTAAGGCAGAGAACATTTCATCTGCCTCTGCTTAACCTTGCTCAGAGCCCCCCAAAAGGCAATAGAGCCCCTACAGTGAGGTCTGTTTATTTTCTGCTCAGTTGGAAAGCAAAGGTCCTATTACCATTAAAGGGAGTTACAAGTATTCATCAAAGAAAGAAATGACCCATAAAGGCAGTTAAGTTAGTTTTATTCCCGCTGCATAAGTAGATCTCTTTTCTATATATAAAATGATGGGGTTAGAAAAGGATATTCGTCAGGCAGCCCACTGATTTGATTGGCTGCCCTTCCCCGAGTACTTTATAATTTGTAGTTATAAATAAGTATGTTTTTAATAATCAATTGGTATTTAAATAACATACAATAACTGTCTTATTAAATCCCACTTTTTAGAATGAATAAGCAGTGAGACATTGAAGACGCGGGTACCAAACAGCCACAGGATTTCAGACCATTTTCTTTTTTATACGCAAGCCATAAATATCGCTATGGAATTATTCGGTTAGCCAAGGCCCTGGATGAAGCCAGCAGAAGACCCTGCTCTCTGATGTTGCCTTTAAGTGATCATATACTTTTCTGGTACGATGACTTTTCAAACAATAACCACACATTATTTTCTTTGGCCACTCCTTACAGTTCAAAAGGGGTGGCCTCAAACTCCAGAACTGAAGTGAACTAACGTGTCCTCAAACCAGAGCCCAAAAAGCGAGGAGCATCTAATAGCAGGTTTGGGATTATCGGTCTCAGTCAGCTGGGTCCACACGATTTCCAGCACTTAAGCTCGTGTGTTGCCTCGGGAAGGGGGGTTTCAGGCTGTATCTCAGCCTGTCCCAGCTGCCGAACTCCGCTGACCCCCGGCCCTTCAAGTCGCGTCGCGCGCCGCGGCGCCGGGCTGAGGAGGGAGAGGAGGTCTGGGTGCCGGCTCTGAAACCTCGGGTTCAAGGCGGACGTGAAGCTGGCTGGGAAGAGAGACGATTTTTGGTGGCTGCGAAGGGGCAGCTGTGGATGCGGTGGCAGTGGGTCCCTGGGGCACGTGGCCGCGCAGCTTACGACGTCACATGAGCGCTGGACTTGCTCCTGCCCCTAACCCGCAGCCAGCGGCTCTTGCAGCTCCTGCCTCCAGCAGCACACCCAGCCCTTGTCCTCCTCTTCTTTTTTTGATTTTTCTTCTTTTTTTTTCCCCCCCCTTTTACCCCCCTGACTGAGCTGAGCTTTACGCCTCGGCGCAGAGCCCCTCTGGAATTTCTCGCCGCTCCACCTCCGCGGTAAATGGGGCGCCGGGGCCGCGCCGTGGGCAGCGCCGGCAGCCCGGCCACGCAGCCCGGCGAGCCTCGCGGCTCCCAGCCGCCGCGCCCTGCCGCCGGAGGACAAGAGCAAGTCACAGGTAAAGTTTACCAGCATGCTTGCTCCAATAATTTTGCCATCACACTTTTTTTCCCCAGTTATTATTTTTTCAGCCCCCCCCTCCTTATTTTATTTTAGGCGCCTCTGAGAGTTCAACTGTCGCCTGAGGCTTCAAACTAATTTTCTCTTCAGAAATGATTGCAGAAAGCCGCATGCATAATAAATCCCGTTATTGCTCTTGTTATTAAAATAGGTTGTTAGGGATGTGGACTTGGAGGCCTTTTTGTCTGATGACAGCAGTTCTTCTTAGCTAGAGCGCTTATGGCTTATTGACTAAGGCTGCCAGGTTCAAAAAAACAAGAAAGAAAGGGAAGAATAAGAAAAGAAAATCAAAAAGAGAAGGAGCTGTAGCTGCTGCTTAATAGTGAGAAAGTTGGGATGATTTGAAGCGGTTCTTTTAATCATGTCCATGGGCCGTATTTGAAAAGACCGTGCATTTCCAGCAGCTCCGAGGAGGCCCCACTGCGAGAGAGTCTGTGGTGAGCTTTTTTCTGGAGCAATGATTAATTAATACTTCTTTGACAAGATTTATTTGAACGATTAATTACTGTTCTGTGAAAGCTGGGACTGCATACCCTTGCCATGCTGGTCACCCGGCACGCCCCGGTGAGAACCAGAGCCTCCGATGAGGGTCCGCAGCCAGAAGAGATGAACAGGCTGAGGGACTGCAAGGGAAAATGAATAGGACCGTTCCCTGGTTTTGGATGGGGAGCTGACACTCATGGAGGCAAAGTGACTTGCTCAAGGGCACTCTGAGCCCCTGTGTCAGGGCTGGTAATTGAAGAAACGCTTGTAAGTTCCTGCTTAGCATGTTGACCGTCAGCTCGCGTTTCCTCGCTTTGTTCCAGCAAACCGCACGCTTCATCCAGCAACCCGAAAGTTTTAGCAATCCAGAGCAGAGCCCCTTCAAAAGGAAATGTGGTTAAAGCAACAAATCTCCTGTGAGAATGTATTCTTAAAAGCTTTCCAAGCAGGTTTGATAAAGGAAAGTACACTGTCCAATCATTAAATGGAAACATTTTCTGGTTACCACGTGAAAATATGCTTCATAAATCACTCTTGTCCTGTAAAATGAAAATCTAATCATGGATGAGGCCATGCACTTAGCAAGTTTCTTATGCGTGGAAACTACAAAGCAGGGTGTGTTCCTACCCCGTGAAAGCAGACGTGTCACATCCACCCCGGAGCCAGAAGTGGCAGCAGTCTCACGGGGAAGCTTCTCGCTGCAGGCACGGGGCGAAGCACACGCCGCCCGCGAGGGAGCGCGTTGTTTCCAGCGTGCTCCCCGCGCAGAGCTGGGAAGCAGCGAGCACTGCTCTGAGCCACCACCTCTGCCAGTGCCGCTGGCGTGAGATGAAGTGAGAGGAGGTGTTCAGTGGCCTCCTTGACAATTTGGTGTCTGGCCGCCTCTTGCTCCCAAGGGCAAGGCACTGCTTCATTGTCAGCACTGACTCTGAAATCTCCCCTTTAAGATATATGCAGATGATGATATGCAGTGGCTGACAATTAATGATTATTTTAGCAACAAAGAAATATGGGTTGTTTAAAGTTTGGGGTTTTTTTTTTTCCCCCAGGGTCAGGATAGCTTTTATACCGTAATGTCCCAACGAGGAACCTCTGGAGATTTTGCCGTCAAGTCTGTAGCATCACGGTACTCCAGGCCTTGCTCTCAGTTTCAAGTACTGGGAGATATCCATATGATCCGTGAGCTCAACCTCTGCAGCATGTGAGCTACCCAGTCAGCACGGTGAGCCAGGCTCACATGTTAGATTTGTCCTGGGAGCAACTAGATCAGGTCCTTTGGCTCTGAGATGTTGGACCATATTGGAAGCTCAAGGCAATGGGGATGTGCCATCTCATTTCTGGTGCCAGTGGGCTGAGGTTTTGCTAGGGACTTCAGTGGAGCTGGGACTTGACCTGCTCTGTTCAAGAACAGTCTCACTGCCCAGGTTAGGGTAAAAAAAGGTGTTATAGACTAATAAGACAACTGAACGTAACACCACAGAAGAGGAAAAAGAGATAAATCTAGGAAACACTATTACCCAAAGGAGAAATATGGTCACTCAAAAGCTGTCAAGACTAGCTAAATGCAAAGACTCCTGTAGAAAATATAGAGTCCATTAGAGAAAATACAGGCCCAGTTGCACATTTAACAGGTTGAGTGCCCCAATTTGCAATTCTTGACCAATTAATTTAAGGCATCCGTTTGAGTGTGGAAGCTGACGCTAGACATAAGTATATAAAGTTGGACTAATGTATTAATATAGTATACTTATATATATTATACTTAATATACTTTAATTATTAATATACTTAAAGTGCCCAAATTGAAAACAACATGCCTTGCTTCAGTAAGAAGAAATTAATTCAGGCATAGCTTCCTCGTCCATGTTCCATTTCTAGGTGGATTTTAAAGAATGCAATTCACGCCCCAGCAATACAGAAGCAATTACAGAAATGGAAAATGACCAAGTCATTCTCAGGTATTCATAGAAAATTGGCATCTCCTGAATATTGAATTGTACTAGCTCCTAGCTTTCTATAAATACAGAAGATCAATAATTATCAGGGAAATGCTTTGCTAACATCTGAAAGTTGGCAGGACTGACTTCAGAAATGCCATTTACATGGTACTGCCTGAAAGAGAAAAATAGTCTTTCCCGTTCCCTTGGTGAATACACCACGTAGCCTCTTGATAAGGAATAATGATGGGCTGTTCCCTTTGCACACTCAGGAAAGGCGTGAATGAACAAATGCCGGCTGCAGCTGACTTGCTCTTCTCCGTGATGAACACTACCATGTTCCCAGTCCTTCTAGTTTGAGGCTTGCAGAGCTGCTTCTGCCATACATCTTCATGGGGTGACGGTGTGTTAAGAACAGCTGCTCCTGAAAACCACTTGGAGAGTCACTGAATAACAAAAATGTTTAGCGCTAACTACCCAAAGATCTCGGGGCACTTTCTAAAGGAGATAACATCACCAGCCTTATTGTATGGGCATGGGTGAGTGAAGGAAATCGCTCAAGCTTTTCGGCGCAGGGTTGATGCCTCTCGCCTTTGAGCATCAGACTCCTGCCAGTTACTTTCTTTGCTTCTTTCCTGCGCCGTTCCCTCCTGGGAGCACCGCCGAGGCAGCTGTGCAGTCCAGGGACGGCGCGTTCCCCCTTCCCAACTCCAGCGTCTTAGGGTTTTCTTCACTGCAGCAGACTTCAGAGTTTGGGAGAATAAAGGCAGAAGGGAATAAATAAGCTAGAAAACATATCATCATCATCATTACAAACATAAAAAGCTACAAATCTGTCACACTGCAGAGACTCTCACTTCTTTGTTACTGTGATTTATTGGGGAGCTAATTTTAAACAAGTTTTCTTTTCCAAAACCACAACACAAAAACAAACTGAACGAGCAAGCCAGAGGACAGAAGCTAGTCGCTACCGGACAATTTAAGCAATAATCTCATTTGCTTTGTAGTATAAAAAGCAATAAAGGGCTGTTTACTGAGTGAATAAACACTGAATGAATCACAAAAAGCTCTTTATTGCGATTATACTCCAAGGCAGAGGAGATTATTGTTATTACACAAGAAGGCACAATGTGAAAATTTAACTCAATGCGCCAGATTTTCAGACTGTTTCAGTGGTACAATTGTGTTCGGGGAGTACATTGTGTCTAATCTTAGCACGCTGTTTTGACAATTCTGCATGCAAATCAGGTGGTGGGGTACAAATGCATTTAATTAACTATTTACAGCCGATTTATGCAAGCCTGGTGGCTGGACACGTGTTTTGCACAAGCGATGGCATGCTGAACTGGTTCGAAAATCAGTTGCCCTGCGTGATACATTTAGCCCTGCAGGAGACCCACAGAGGTTCTGTAGCGAGGAGCTTCCCAACCACACGCTTGGCCGCAAGGTGCATGACGTGTCCTCCTCAGGGGGCAAACCTGCGCAGTTTCCATGTAAAGTTAGTTTCAAGGAGGTGGAGAAGGCAAATGTAAGCAATAAGAACAACATCAATGAGCAGAGCGCCTTTCTCTTTTTCCCCTCACCTGTTTCTAACACTTTTTTTGTCGTGTCAGGTAGTCTTGTCTTGTCTTGCAGTCCTGATAAAGCGGTTGTGCTGAAAAAATTAAAGCCACAGAGGTTTTTTTTTTTGATGTGTGGGTCTTCCTACTATATCAGGCCATTAAAAATAGAGGGAGTTCTGAAAATAGGACTCCGTGGCATGGTCTTCCTCTCCTGGCTGGTCAGCAGGGATAAATTCTGCTACAGTTCAGATGCGCAGTGCTCGGTCCTGCAGGAGCCACCAGCCTTTTGTATGCGTGTGTGCCAGGCGTGTGTCCAGGCTACAGCACTGCCTTCTGCAGAGGGGTGTTGGTTAGTCTCCTGACGTGTCCCCATGTCTCCTTGTGCACTACTGCTTCAAGTGTCACTAGTCTCCTCCTAGCTGACCCAATGGACATCATCTCCCTCAAATGATTATCTATCTCTAGCTGTTGGGGATTTGCTAATTCTCCACTGAAGATTTTTATGTCCTCATCCAACAGAAGAAGTTGGGGAGATGTGGTCTTTCACCACTGCCTTGTCTTCCTGTGAAACCTACTGTCTTGGCGAAGGCACCAGTGTCTGCGCTGAGAAACAGCAGGAGAAGATGCTCCCGCTTGCAGAAGATGCTCTCAATTAGAGCAGCTTTTCCTGCTGGGACTGTTACAGATTGAAAACTTGCATAGCTCGTGCCCAGAGCTGGATTATTAACACACAATCAGCAGCTAGTTGTTGTTGAATGAGAAAGGTGGCCTAAGTAGATAAGATGGCCAAAAGCTTCATTCTCCGTTTACAAGTAGTTGGGAAGCCGCTGAGAACCATCCCTAGTGTGGCCTGACTGGCATCTGAACATGAGAAACAGTTTGGTCATATATGAATTGGCCTTTTTTTTTTTCCTCTTGGCTTCTACTTCTGAGGTGTTCTAGTCTGTTGTGTATGACTGACTGTAAGCATTCATGGGAATGGAAGAAAAACCAAGTGAGACAAAGGTCTTTCTATTATGTATTCATTTAAAAAAAAAAGAGAAAATGCCTAGATCAGAAATAATATAGTTTGTTAGACAGGAGATACATAGAAAAGCAGGCTTGAACTCTCTTTAAAAAATACGTGCAAGAAGGTCATTATGGATTTTTTGTTTGTTTTTAATTGCTTTGGGGTTTGCTTTTTTCCCCCCATTTGAGATGCTTTTAGCCACACAAGGAGGGAATAGCAATAACATAATGTGATATTGGCAATCAGTCTCATCAGGCAATAATAATCAAATCCACCTGCTTGGATGCAGCAAAAAATCCTCCTGATTTTTTCCAGAATTGTAGGTCTGCTCCATATATTGGGTTTGATTTCTGACCTACCCAGTAAGCAAGCAATGAGCTAAACTCACAAGAGTAATTTGCAGCAAATAGTTCAAATTAGCTCTGGTGTTTGTCCACTTTTGGGGCCAATTAAGTAGATCCCAGGGATTTGGGTTTTATTTATTTTTTAACGAAACTTAAACAGCCTCCTGACTATGCTCTTTGTGAGGCTCACACCAATTCAGCGCTAACAGCACAGGGAACAGACACTGCAGAAACAGCGTTAAGGGCTGATATTCGAAAATACGGCCTTTTGGATCTATTTTAAGCCAAACCTCCCGCGGGTGAAAGAGGCATCCATTTGTACCACTCAGGTAAATTAAGAGGAGGAGTATAGGAGCTTTGTCATCAGCATTTCCTCACCTCACCTATCGTGTTACCAACCTAAGGAAAAAGCAAGAGCGGTAACTGGCAACAAGAGCAAATGATCGTTAAAGTAAAATAACAGAAGGAAAAAGAAAATACAGAATATTATGGGAAGTGTACATGGAAAAAAACCCCACAGACCTTAAAAATATCAATCCCCTGAGCTCAAAGCAATGGATTTATTTTTTAAATTGTTAAATAAACATGAGACAGGAATGGAGGGGGCTGCCGTGGATGAGAATAGAAAGTGTTTTGTTGCTGATAGTTCTGAATCTCCTTTGAAGGTTTATTTTGCGAAGGCCGAAGCTTTCAAGCCTTCCTGAATTCAATTCCTTTGGGCTGCTGGCCTCTGTAAACACTATCATGGACTACCAGTGGGGAGAGAGGAGCTCTGGCCCTAGAGAACAAAGTCTTCATGTTCAAGACACGATTTCTCAGAGTAAGATGTGGTTTTGGCTGTTCTGTTGAAACCACTTACACCTGGTTTACTTCAGCACTGCTGGGCAGGATATGGTAAAAGACCTGGAGTGTTAGGACCAAACGTACCAGATGTTCCTACACATACATTCCCTGTCACAGCGAAACTCCTACCAACAAGCCTGTCCCCTTTTTCATTCCCTTGACCACAATTCAACAACCTAAGCAAAACATAATTTTTAAAGTATACTTCTTTTTTTCCTTGCAGCTCTGACTCTCATTACCCTTTTGGCCAAGTCCAACTTAGCTTGAGTTCTCCTTAGCAGCCAGGCTCTTGTGCTAGCATTTGCTACGTTTGATAACTCGTTGGTCTAACAGGTATATTTTTGCACTCAGACAAAGCGTCCTCTTCCGACGAAAGTGAGGGGTTAGCGCTGGCTGTCCTGTTTAGCACTGACGATATGTAGGACCTTGCTTGTATTTGCTCCCACCAGGACATATGCGCATGGAGATAGGCAGTGGTGAGCAGGGGAGGAAGGCCTTGCATTACTGAATAAAACCTTGTCAGACCAAGTAGAAAAAAAGCTAACATTCCCAGTGGATCCATCCAAGGTTTCATGCTAACTCTTCCTGGGACAAGACTCCAGGAACATAGGGAATGACTTATAAATCCTCCAGCTGTTCAATAAATCTCCTTCAGTAGATACAAACTGAAGAAACACGGAGCAGTAAAACCTCCAAACCTGAGTTAAGTTTTCTTCTAGACCAAGGAAAATGATAAGTCAGAGAAAACAGATGCAAAAAAACTTCTGCAAAAAACATCCACAAAAAAAGTCAAACATGCTCGCAGTGCTGGCCTAGCAGCAATACCTTCAGACTGCCTCATCCCACCTCTTCCCCAGCCAAGCCGAGAAGCCCCTTCACCTTTCACGGCGATGTAATCCGAAGCACTGCAGCTACACACAGTCAGCAGCAACTTGTTGAGGACTGAATACGGCTGATATGATTGAAGAAGCCACCCTGGAGGACGATGGTGTTTCTCCTGCAAGAAGCCACCGGTGTGACAGCAGCAGTACCAAGGTGCAGACCTGTCCACGTAGCTTCAGTCTGCCAAGAAGCACTAACAACAGCTGACCACTGAAACTGCCCAGGTTTATTCTGGTCTCTACCTACCTGCTCAGGAAAAAGCCTGGGTCAATACGAGTGGGTCGTCACTGTACCTGTAGACTTCAAGGGATTTTTTTGTCTTTTTCTTCTTTTTTTTCCCATGGCACCAATCTCTACATCATCTTAAATTCAGATTAGTCTGCACCAGCTGCAGCTTATTTTAATAACTTTTAATAAAAGTTATTTTTAAAGGGAGAAAGAAACTGCACCAAAATAGTGCCGACTTTTCCTGGTCTTCACTTTTTCTGACTTGTCTACCTAAAGCCATAAGATCTTCCGTCACACCGTGCCCCTCAGGTTAGAAGTGTGCAACACTTGTGATTTCCCTCTGGGTCTGTAGGTGCTACACTAGTACGAGCAATACCTGACAGTGTTTAAATGCTGACATCTGGAGTTCACTTCTTGAGGATTTTATGAGGGGGGGAAAGCTCATTTTATATGTAATATTACATGTCACAGCTTTGTTTTTCATTCCCAAATATCACCCCTTTCCCTCAATTAGCCAGCCTTCTGTTGCATGAAATGACTGTCATCTTGTGAGTAATGTAATTGCCTTTTGCAAGATGAAAACCAGGTATAGTATTAAAAAAATCCAAACAACTGAACCACCTAATGGGGCAAATGCTGCATATATACACATAGCTTTGTTTAACTTTGGAGGTGGGAGTGGATAGACTTGGAAAAAACAGGCTGTGCTCTGTAGCAAAATGCTAGTGTAGACAAATATCTAGGCCCTGCTTTGTGATTTAAATAGTAAAAAACTTATATCCATACATCTTTATCACAAGTGATTTCAAAGGCCTTCGGAGCGCAAGCAGAAACTATTCTGCTCAGTTCTGAACTGCAGCCAGCCCTGGGGTGAAGCGGCACGGCTATTTAAAAGTGATTTACTACATGAGGTTAAGAGGAGCATTCGATGCAAATGAACTCACTGGATGATTTCTGATGGCTAACATGCCATTAGCCTTCCTCATACCAAGCCAACTTTTCACAGGCTTTTGTGAAAACCACCATGATTTTTTAAAATAAAAGCAAATTTTAAAAGCTCAAAGGGCTTATCCAGGGGCAGGAGGAATTGAATTTTGTTCATGAGGCGTTCTGCAGAGGAAATTTCACTTACAAAAGAAAGAAGGTTTAAAAAAAAAATAACCTGTCTGGGTGGAACCTGGCAGAAGTGCCTAGACAGGGGACTTTCCCTGCTACCCTGCACTAACTTGTCCCATTAATCCTTTTAATTTCATGTACTCATTTGTACACAGCTTAGCTTGTTCACTGCATGCCGGTACAAATCATGTTTTGCTCCCTCTTCTCTCATCATCCTCCTTTCTCTGACAGGACGCTGCTGCTGCTGCAGTAACTCATGTGGTCTGTCAGGTGGGCCACTGGGATGCAAATCTCTTTTTGTCCCCTTGGGGTGCCATGGATACTTTATTAAGAGTTTGCATCTCTCTCTATCTGGGGAAGTGATGCACTAACTGCATTTTCCTTCCTCTCTAGGGGTCTCAGAGGGCAATAAATAAATAGATAATCTCTAAAAATGTCTAGTAAATAATGGCTGAAGGAGAATCGACTCATAATTTATCTAGGTTTTCTTACAACTAAAATTTGTTTTAAAAAATGTGTGTTTCAAGTATCATTTCCCCCCCCTTTTTCCTGAAGCCATGTCACAAAATAACTTAGTGGTACATAACCGAGACTCATTTGCACTGAGTATCCAAAACTCTGTCTAAGTCTAAAGGGCTAGTTCACCCACCCATCAGATTGTGAAAATATATGCTCTATACCATATTCAAGTCAGGACCTGATCTGGATGTGATAAGTCCTCCCTACTGTGGGGGATGCTTGGAGCTGCCATTTAATTTGAGGGCCAAGTTCTAACAAACAAACATGTGAAGATTCACCAAAGCTTCAAAGCTAATTGTTTAAGTTTACCCAAACCCGTGCTGACTCCCCTTGTTTGGTGCTGCTCAGTTTGTGCTTAAGGTTAAGTATACGGCAGTGAAGTCCGCAGAGAAGCTTCCCAGTAGATGTAAAGCTTTACCATTTTTCTGAAAACCATGACATTCTGAGTACTACTTCTGACAGCAATTTTGTCTTGTCAGGAGATGAGGAAGCAGTTCAACTTCTCAGGCTTATATATATTTAAAAAAAAATATATATATTCCTTGGAGCGTAATGGAGCTGTGAGAATTGGCTGATCCAGAATCGGTGTGTTTGAACACACAGCTCTTGCAGTGTTCAACAGAAAACCCTACACCAACTTCTGGAAATCAGATCACGCAGGATTTCCAAATGTTTGTAAGACCAGGGTCTTTTGGAGTCACATCTCCACATCTAAGACAGAGCAAGAAAGGAATGTGAGAGAGAAGCAGACCCTCCACTAGAATTCTTTCCTGAACGCTATGAAAATAAGATTATTTCCTTTTGAAATCTCTTTTTCCTGATTAAGGCAAGGTCATCTCAGCTTTTGCTCTGCCGGTAATCCCTTTGACTAGACACGGGCTGCTCCTGCCTCTAAACCCTTGGTGTCGCAGGCAAAGAGGAGGCAGGCGGCAGAGGAGTGGTCCTGGCTGGCCAGAGCAGGTCGAGAGAACCAGCACCCCGAGCCGCTGGCGCACACGTGCTGTGACACAGCCTTCGTTAGCGGGTCGGACACCGGCTTTCTCCAAGCCATCTCAGCTTTTCCAGGATATAGGTCAGATGCTGCTCTCAGAAGGAGCATCCACTCCATATTCTATGTTTCCTGTGCCTAAACACAGGGCCCCATGCACTATATACGGCACACCTTTCAAGGACAGAACTATTCATTTCCTCGTGGATTTTTCAATAGGCTCATCACGACAGCTTCCAAGCGCTTCTCAAATACCCACAGGTGTTTCTTCAGAGCAGTCTGATGAGGATGGGAAAAGCTGAGCTCTTGAGGCACGAAGACTAGGATAAGTCACCATGAATTTGATGTGCCTGAGATGAAATAACAAAGATGCATTGGTTTCAGAGTTGAAGTTACATGGTGGTTATGAAGCTCAAGACCCTCCTCACCTCCAGGCAGGTGAGGGCCCAGCATCCCTGCACACAGATCATAGCAAACTGATTAGACCTGCAGAAAACTAGGAGCCCGCAGTGCCTCATGCCACAGGAAAGCTGTGATCAGCGCTGCTCCAGGGCTTCGTGGCAGAGGCAGGCCCAGGAGGGCATTCCACTGCCTCCCCCAGGAGGGCATCCCACTGCCTCCCCCAGGAGACTCACTTCCCACCTCCTGCAGTTCACAGCTTCGTTCACTGAGTGTTTTGCGACCTTAACAAAGCAAAGTATCTTGGGGTCCCACGACTTTGTCTTCCCTACTGCTCTTGGCAATGCTTTTACCTGCAACCCACTCACTGGGCAGCGATGTGAAGCCTTGGTCCACTCAGAGCATACCTCTGCTATCTGCTTTCTTTTCTTCTGGCATACGCCTGATGGAAGGTTCTGTTTTCCAGACTCAGCACTTGGCCTTGCTAGCCCCCACACTGATCCATTCCCACCTGGCCACAAATGTTCTCCATCTCCTCGTGTCCCTTAAAAATATGGGTCCATATTCCTCAAGATACTGTTATCTCTGTAAAGAGAGTCACTGTCTTCCCCCAAAAAAGCTCCCCCTGTTTGTCAGTCTCACCTTGATTCACTTCCCCTCCATCCTTCAAAACAGAAAGACTTATGAATAAGAAAGGTTTGCTTAGCAAGTTAAACTCAAAGATGACTTTAAACAGATGGTTATGAATAAACAGAAGATGAAGCACAGGCATCCAGCATTGCAGCTGGATCACTCTCTAGTTGCCTTGTCTTTGTCTAGAGCCAAGCAGCTCTTGCCCTGCACAGCAGAGTGCACTCTGCAAAGTTTGGGAGAGAAATGTAAATACTCAGCTTGAAACCCCGTGCTTCACGATTCCCCGCTGTGTGCCCGTGGGGTGAAGGCTGTTCCCGTTTCCTTGCATCACACTGTAAGCAAAAGTCTCTTTCCTGCCTGCCATCTTCTGACTTCGTAGAGCTTGCTGTCAGCACCCAACCTCAAGACACCCTACGCTACACACAATGTATTTCACAGCCCAACTAGACCCATTTAGTTTACTACTGAATTTCACGAGTACGGTGACCATGGGCTTGTGCTCCACACTGTTCAAGGCTTCAGTGTTGTGTCCCATCAGGGACTCATGTCCCAGCTTTCCCAGCTGCGGAGGAGAGCTGCCAATAGGTCAGCATTTCTACCACACCCACAGGCCACACACGCTGGCTGTCCAGCACCTTACCCGTGGGCTGGTTTCTGGCACTTCACAGTCTCATGATTTTTTTTCCTTTTCTAGTTGGAGGCTGGAGCATGAATATCTGCAGTGCATCTTTTCCACTTCCTCCAGAGCCTCTTTTTGGGATTGCACCCGTACGTCCCCTACACCATCTCTTTTGTTTATACGTAAGTATATATCATAAGACTCTTGATTAGCCTTGTCCTAATTACTCTTGCCACAGCATTCACTCACCAGTGAAGAAAGAGCAGCACTGGATGCAAATATACTACATGGGGTTCAACTTCTGCCCTTGTAATTCTTATCTCAGTTTCTCCCGGCTGTAATTTCCTTTGAAGAGCAAAATGCATTCTTCTCAGTATCACTTCTGACACTCTTACTCTAAACGAAGGAATCTCACTTTTCTTTTAATTAACAGCAGTTTCCTCATTCATCTTCCCATCTCCATAATAAGACGCAGATCTTCAGTTCTGGACAGGTTTAATGCAACCTCCCTAGGATCCCAAAAAGCCACACTCCTTTTGAAAAACAAAACAAAACAAAAAAAATCAGGAATACTTGAGGTATTAAGGAACAGGTTTGACCACTGTTAGATGATTGAGATAATCCTGCCTTGAGTCAGGGAGAACTAGATGATATCTTCAGGTCTCTTCCATCTCTATCCTTTTATAAATCTATTATTTTACACAAGATGATCAGGAAGCATATTTCTCCATTGGCATTTCCCAGCTTCTGATCATTTGCAGTCTTAAGAATGCTCCTTTAAGGGGAGATTTCTCCACATATGGGCATGCTTAATGCAATAAAATAAAGGAAATAAAGTTGTTTGAATACTGTCCTACAATCACTGCTCCTGTGATGGGAGCATTCGTCCTAGAGGCTATCAATCAGCCACTCCTTGGAGCAAAAGGAGAATCACTAAGCCCCTTGAAGCTGAGTAACCCTGCGAGCCAAAAACCATGCCCCATTTATATGTACCCTGTACGTCGGCAGCGAAGCAGTTAACAAAACACTTTTGTTCATGTGAAAATACAAAGCAGCTGCTTAGTTCTACACTTGGCAGAAGAAGGCAGCCCCTCTGCACTCCTTGTCTTCTGCTGCTCTTGGATCGTCGCAGAGTTAACCAGCTGTTGCGTTCCACGTGCCAGTTACACCAGTTCGGAAAAGCAAGAGCCGGGATAGTTTTATGGCTGTACAAAAGGAATGAGAATAATACACTACTGAACCAGAAAGGACAATATTTATATAATAAACATTTTCAGGAACATAATGATTCCTTTGTCGTCAAAATTTCGGAGTGGTTAATTGCGCACACAAAAAGCGCACCTAACCCCCGTGCTCAATAGCAGTTAATATGTTCCCAAGGTGTCTACGCACTGCAGGTCTGGCATCTGCACAGCCCTTCCTGCAAAAGTCCTCACAAAATAGGGCGATCAAACGCTCAAACACTTCTGAAAATACAGTTGCATGTACGAAATGCTTAGTTTTTTATGCCTGTGAAAATGCAACTTGGATGATTTTGTTTCCGAGTTTAAAAATATCGGACTAAACCAAGCATTGAGGGCTTATTGCAGAAAGTTCATAGTAGCTCTGTGCCCGCTAAGAGGGTCTTCAGGTATGAATTACAATTTGGTCTTGAGATATGGTGGACACAGCCGCAAATATCAGCTGCAGAGTGAGATTCGGAGTCAGATCCTGCCTGTTGCTTCAGTTGTTCATTTCGGGCTACGCTCAAGTTTACTGAGTTCTGTTTCTGACTAAAACCTAGAGCAAAAATCTACGTGAGTCAAAACAGACTTAGTGTGGAAACTGTCCTAAAAGCTGCAGTGTGCATAACTGGTGTGCTTAGCGGTGTCTTTTCAGATCTGTCCTTTGTTTCCTAAACATCGTAAGGAAACTCCCACACTAGTGAACTGATGACTTGGTAAAAGATCACAAAGAGTACCTGAAAACGAAACAGAGAAAGAAGAGGCCATTCCTAAAAATGAAACCATTTTTACCTGGGAAAATTTGCAAAGAGAAGCCAAAGGGTTTGCAGAGTTCATATGTTATTTTCTCTCAGAAGCTCTGCTCCCCGTACACAGAAGTCTATACTAAAATTTAACCTGAATAAACCGACATCCCACATTTCACTATTTTAAATGAGTTCCTAATAAACAGACTTTAGAGAGGGAAAAAGCATTAAAGCAGGCATTGCTGTTCGATCTCATGGCGGGTTAGCCCAGCCTCCCAGTCCCCTTGGAAATGCAGTAGCCACACAAGCTCAGATCAATAAAAGAACCACCCTTCTTGTTGTTTCTTTCTTCCCTCTGTCCTGGTACATCATCCTTCCAATGCCTAGTGGCTGCTTTCTCCACTACAGTGTCCCTAAACCCCGACATTAATTTTCCATCGCCCTTGACACCAAGTGCCCAGGCCCCGGCAGTAGTGGCTCATGGATCTCCTCACTCTCTCCCAATTTCTGGACTTCCCTTGAAACTGGGTTTCTAGGAGTAGATTTCCTGTGTTTGATTTCTTGGATTTGCAGCTCCTAGCAACGTTTGCCAGTAGCACATGTCCTCGGTGGCCACCACATGGATTTCCAAGCTTTTTAATTTTTTTAATGCAAACAAAATATCTTTAAAGCGGGGGAAACTCAGCCAAATGTAAAACCAACATTAAAGGGCATTCGAGCAAATGGTATTTGCAAGGGGAGGGAAAAGATTTTCCTATGTCCAAGACTTCTTGAAATTTCTGAATCACTTCTCTCAACAGTTGGGATTTTTTTTAAAGGAATTATCTCAAATATTTTCCTTTTGTAACAATAACTGTAAGTAACACATGCAATAATTATATCAGGTCAATAGAGATATTGAACATTTCAGGACATTATTATTTCAGAATTTGGCTGTTTCCTATCTTAAAAAAACACTATTCAAATTTCAAATCATAAAGTCACCTTCAAACGAGAAACAAAGCTTTCTTTATGAAAATGTTGAAAAGTCCCACTTCAGTAATTTCTTCCAGAATTCCTTCAAATCTGAGTATTCATCAAAGCCAGCCTTTCCCAAAGAATCCGGTTAGATTTCACTGAAGCAGCAATCGAGTAATAAACCAAAGTCCTTGACCAGCAGCAAAATTCTTTATAAAAAAAGCCTTTTTTTTCATATATAGATCAGGAGGTGAGCTCAGTGAACATAATGAAGTATGTTGCATGGTTGTCTACTCTGGTTAATTTATTATATTCTGTATACACACAGAGGTTGGAAACCTGACTTGCCTTCCAAACAGCTTTCCCAGCACCTCCCTTCCCCATCCAGCCCAGGACATATTGTGACCTAAAGAGTAATATTTCTGTAGGGTATCTGCAGCTCCGCCGTTCCTGGCAATGGGACCGGTTGGCACGCTGGAGTTACTCCTGGGAGGGCCACGGTCGGGCAGGATGAGATAATTGCGATGAGTGCTGCGTACCGACGTGATGCTCGCTTGCGAGCTATTATTGGTGGGATGTAGGCTAACGGCTTATTCGGTCAGGCATCCCACCTCCAACGGAGCAGCTTTGTCTTGGCGACGGAGTGAATTGTTACTGTTAGTTAGTGGTGTGTGGGATTTGTGTTAATGCCATTACTAGCTGAGTTAGTAATGCGATGATAGTGCCAGGCTGTTAATTAATTGTTTGCAGGGCAGTTTTGGTATCTAGATCTGTGACTGGAGAGCTTCGGGTCTCCCCGTAACAACCACCCTGCACCCACCAGAGGTGTGGTTGCTTCAGCAAGAGTACCTCTGAAGGTTATCCCTCCCTGCACAGGTCGCCAGTATTACCTTTCAAAGCAATGCTCTCATTTTTGAGAGCCGCACAAGCCCTTAAACCTGGTTATGCTTCCTGAGAAATAGGAAATAATAAAGAATCCCAGCTCAGACAAGGAGGATCCCTTTGAAACCCTTGCTTTACAGTTTGCCCACGTACTGGGTGAGCGCAGAATCCTTCACCACTATTTTACCATGTTGTTTTTTTATATATAAGTAACTTGTATTTTCACTGGAGCTGGGATTGAACACACCTCTCCTTTACACAGGGCTAGTGGTTATTCCACAGTTTGTCCCTTTTTGACGCAAGAAACCTTTCCCTTTACTCCAAAAAGTTTGTTTCAAAGAATTGGCATTTTCCAACCAAAAGACTTTTAATGACAAAATTCCTGAACAGCTCTAATTATACCCTACGGCTCAGTCTGAGAGAATATTGTTACCCTCTGTAAAATAACAGTCCAGCATCCCATCCAGCGTCCCTGATCCTTAGGAACTTGGAGGAGGAGCACTGGTGAGAAGTACGGAATTTTGGGGTGCTCCTAGGTGGGTGCGTGCTGCTGCTTTGATCACCCTGGATAAACAAAACCCTCCATGACTGCTGGGGGATTCAATCTGGGTGGAAAAACGTTACAAAACCAACCGTTTTCCATGTGCTGCGGGCAGTGGGAAAACAGACAGTCAAAGGACGTACCCATCCGAACCGTCCAGCCCCCGCGGAACCGTCCAGCCCCCGTCCGAGCGCTGCGCCCACCACCCGGCGAGCTGCGAGAGGTCGCGTGTGGGCTGGGATCCTTTGGCGCATCATCCAGCTTTCCCACCAATTTTTAGAGCACGTCGCGCAGCTTTGGAGTTAACTTTCTAATGAGGATAATTATTATTATTACATACACATATATATATATAAAAGCCCCAGATCCCTGTGTGGTTTCTTCAGATTGTCCCAGAAAGAAAACATTTTCATTGTGTGGGCTGTGATTGGGAACACATGTACACGCCACACCCCACTTCGCTCCGCTCGCTCTGGTACTAATTACAAGGGGAGCAGAGCCCAGTGCAGAGGTTTCTTTAATTCCTTGGTTTTGGAGACTCAGCAATTGAATTACCTGAAGAGGCTGGAGCTTCTCTGGGGTACAATCAGTCATGCAGCGTTTGGGTTAGGCCAGGGTGGGGAGACATGGGTAATATATACATGCTGGCAGCATTATATAGCCACCCAGCTGGGGAAAAAGGAATTTCTCTTAATTAATGGCGTGATGTATGACACGTTAGCAACACAAACTCTTTAATAAACCCTGATGCCTTCCCTTACAAGTCAGACAAGATGAAAGCGCGCCGGGTTACCTGCAGGAACTGGGTATTCAGAAATGCTGGCAGAGCAGCTTGTGGTGAGGGAGTTTTAATAGCTGCACATGGTGCTTTTGATTCTGGAGTCGATTTTAGACAAAGCTGCCTTGAAGCAAAGGAAGCAAATTTCACTTTCAACCTCGCCCAAGGCTGCTACCCAGAGATGAAGATATTGGTGAAGACGACTGAAATATTAATTTAATTAACTATAACTCCCAATAGGGCAACTTTGGGAGGTTTGGTTCAGAGGATGCTTATCTGAACCAATTGAGCTAAAGTACTGGCTCTCCAAGTTCCAGTTCAAGTTTTTGTTTGGCACAGATGAGATGCAAAGCTCAGATTCACTCAGGTTTGCCCAAAGTATAAGGGTACTCAGATTTGGCTCATGTCAAAAAAATATGTTTACGGTTACAATGAATTTGGTCTTCTCCCACACTAAAAGCTATTTATTTAAACCTCTCATTTTGGTCATGTCTTTTCCATCTTATATTTCTTAGCCTGCTAGGTCAAAAAGTGAGTAAATAGGTCAAGTGCTTCATAAAAAATGCAATGCAGAGGAGATGTGGCTAGGACTTGGACCCCAGAGCTCTAAATTAAGCATATTAGCAAAGACTGTTATGAATTACTATTTATTCTTAGGCACTTTGATGGTCTTTGCCTCCTTCAAGACCAGTTTCTGGTTTAGACCAAGAAAGGAAAGGAAAAGGAAATGCCCCAGCTCTTTGGCAGCTGTGGAGATCCCTCAGCCGAGATCCTGGAAGCACTAAAACCTCAGAAAAAGAGAGATGGGGACAATAAAGACAAAATGTGAAGAAAGAAATAAAATCTTAATCATGGCCCACCAAAGGCAGCAGAAAAAATGGGTGTGACTCCCATGGCCTTCAAGACAAGCCCATGACTCCGAGAAGGGACACAGATCCCAGACTGCATATGCGACAGTAAATTTCCAACTCACCTAATAACAAATAAAATAGCAAAAAAACTTTAGGACTCCTCTCTAATAGTTTCATGGCATCTTGTGTCTTTGCACTTGGAAAAGGAAGACAGACCCCTTTGCCCTGAGACCAAGACCAGGGCGTAGCATAACATTGCTCTGTCCAACTCTAGATACTTGAGATCTGTGCAGGGTGACCCATAAGGAAAGACTCCAGAGACCAAACACTCAACACAGGGCTTTTTGTCTATATTACGCACCACAGTCACATTGCCTTTCTTCCATGGCTCTCCATAAAGGTGAGAAAGAACAACAAACTCTCCAGTGAGTAAAAAATTTGCATTCCTCAAAAGACAAAGGAGAGGAAAAGAGTCTTGCTCCAAACATGCTTCTTCATTCTGATATAAAACTTTCCTTTTTTGTTGAGAACAATTTAGTGTGGCCAATAAAAGACCAGCTAATTTTTAAATCAGCATGTAGCCAACTCAGCCACCCAGTAGCTCTGTCCTTGGGCAATATTATTGAAGCACACACAATCTATACTAAAGCGATCAGCTTCCCTCAGGCCTGCCAAGGGGATGCGTTAGGCGAGCCCAAAATATGACAGAAGGAAATTTATGTGCAACTTTTACACATAATATCTCATTATGACTCTCCCCAATCTTTCAATTTTAAAAATAAACGGCCTTTGTAATGATTTTACCAGGAGCATGTTGGAAGGGAGATTGAAAAAGAAAAAGGAAAGTGGCTTTGGCTACAGTTATTTCTTTTGCTCTTCTCCTTCTCTCGGGTTTTTCTTTAATTTTCCTGAAGATGTTTCCACTCAATTTAGGAAGAAATGGAATTTCCCCCTCCCTGCCACCACTCTTTTTCTGTTTTGCCCATGTTTTCAAAGAATGGAATGGCTGACATAATGAAGCCTCTGTCAATAGCAAAATCATTTTGACCGGTTGGTAAATAATGAAAGTTTCCATTTAACGTGCAAGCCAGCTTACCCAGGGGACGAGCACTTGGTCCCCTTCCAGGCCAGCAAACTGTCATCCCTTGCAGTCCGCACACACACACATCTGAGAGCATTGCCTTGCAGCAAGGAGAAACAAGAGAGTTCAGCTGAGACCAGAGCTGGTGGTTGCTCTGTCATGAAGAACATGCACTGTTGGACGCTAGAGAACCGATTGCACAACCGTGCCAGCTGGTGCTTGCAGGATCAGGCCCAACGTGGAATCAAAAAAATATAGAATAAATAAATACGCACAACTAAGAGGGGGGAAAAAAACCCAGCGATGATCGATCTGCAAATACACGATCGCAGAGCTGGACGGTAGGGCTCGGTGTGATAACGAAAGGGTAATGCGGTACGTTTGCCCTTCTCCACTGACATGCCAATCACTGCGTGATTTTCTAACGTTTCGTTGTGGGTATCAACAGGAACGACTTCACGTGCTATTCATGCTCCACAGACCACAGCTTAAGAGCCCACGGGAGGAACATATACCTGAAGTGAGAATCAGTTATAAGCGTTTTCGGGAACAACCTCCTCTTAGAGGGTAAGGAAAACAAACAAAGCCAAACTCTCACAGCTTCTGCTGGTAGCAGAGGGGGTTGTTCTCAGAGCGGAAAGCAGAGTCGCTGCCAATGTACACTGGTGGTGGAAAGCGCTTTCCCTTTGCTGGCGGATGGGCAAATAACCATTATCAGGCAGAGAGAACTGGAGCAAATGTAAGAATATTCTAATCTGTACAAAAAAAAAAGCTTTTGCTGTTACACAGTACTGCACCTCCTGGTTGTACTACACCATATTCCCCTTGCACCCCAAGTTCCCAAATATCTTCTCAGGAGACAACAGCTTTTATGCCTGTTCCCCTTTAGTTAGTCTCTTCCCTCTTCTGAAGTCCGTGTGCTGGGACAGCGTGATGCTGCTAACCGTATTTGCTTCATTCATTTATACATTGCTGCTTCCTTCTTCGTGTGACTACACACCGTTTGGTTTTCATTTTTGATGTGCTTGTGAAACCAGGAGTAAAGTTATTAGCACCAAAGATGTGTAAATACCTTTTGGAGGACTCATTATTCTCTTCATTAATCCCCACATCTCTCCAGTGACTCCAGCACTGACAGCCCATCAATACCTGCCCTCATGGAGCCAGTGGGGTGATCTCTTCCCTCGGGTGGCTTTCAGCTGTATCTTTTCTCTGAGGGCTGAGCTATGAATTATTTGTGTAATAAGGGGTAGCCAAAAGAAACCTTGGAGCTGGATGCTGAAGTAAATAAGAAGAGTGTATATATATTTAGGAAATGGCCATGACAAAAAATAACGTCAGAAAACATAGAGAATGGAAGAAAAAATATACATCTTGGCAAGAAGATGGTGTATTTTCATTGTATTTATAATGTATTAATTCTACATTTGAAGAGATCAGTTGGTTTAAGCAGGACAATTTCACTTCATTTATTATCTTCAAGAAAAAAAAGGGCTGAGGTCAAAGGGCTGATCCTCAGAAGCTTATTCCGCACTACCTAGAGCAAAATAACTGGAGGCGAGAACTGAACCAGGATCTCCTGGGGGCGATTTTATAGACTAATGCAGTTCTTTTACCCATCCCACCAAGGCCTGGAAAAAAATTGTATTTAATAGGAGTCTTCCAAGAGAGGGCTGAAACTGAATATGCTGAATTTGAAATATTTAAAGGAGATTTACCAGTTAATGTTGGTCAGCAGGGATTGCTTGTTACAGTAGCTTCACCGTAATACTTGGTTTTGGGAGGCAATGGCTGCACCAACGTTTTTTCCATTACTATTAGTGACACAAAATATCATCAGATAAATAGAATTTAGGAGCAAATGGCAGCAAATCATCAGCCTGGGGGTTGCTGTGGGTTGAGTGGCATAATGCGGTTAACGACTTCTCTGGGCCTCAGTTTTCCCCACTGTAAAATAGGTACAACCCATTAGGATAATGAGAATTCATTTATTCTTAGATGCTGCTTTGAATTTGGCATCTGCCATGGACACACAATGTATGTGAAGAACTTCAGACCGAGCTCATTTTGAATACCCCTGACACATGCTGTACATTAAACATATGGCAGTAAAACACCTGAACATTGAGCATCCAGGGTGGAGTGTTGCAATTCCACTGATTGCAGTAAATACATGTTTGTGTTATAACATAATTGCTCAGCTTTTAAATCAAACAGCACAACAATTAGTGCGTGGCTGTTCTTCATACACCTTAACATCCCTCGCTTTGCTGAATGTTTTGTATGAGAAATTTTACCCCTTCGTTTGAACAGATTTAAAGCAAATCTGCCTCAAATCTTTCCAAGCTCGCCACATCTCCAGGTATTACCTAGCAATGCTACTGCACTCACTGAGCAGTCTGAGGCTAGAAAACCCTCTTGAAGCGAAGGCACCTTTGTTCCACCACTGATTTCTTTGGAAATACAAAGCATTGGACACATCCCAAACCCATTTTTCCATCTGTAGAATGGAGATCCTTTTCTATTGAGTTATTATAATGTGATCCACCACTACAGAAGCTGGGCATATCCTTGAAATATTTTCTAGGAGGGGTATGAACACATATTTATTTCCAAAGGAAAAGATTGACTGGAAAGCTCAGAATTTAAGAACATTAAAAAGGGCAAGAGTCTGGGACTGCGGAGAGAAGAGAGGAGAGTACGCCGTGGTGGGGCTCTTTCAGCCTCATCTTTCTTACCTGCTCTTTTGGAGACCTCCGGTCACAGGCCAGTGTCACACGTTTGCTCCCGGCAGGCTGAGCACAGAGGAGAGGACCTGGTCTGGCCACTTGGTCACGGTTACCTAAGGCAGCCAAAAAGTTCAGTGACTGCTTGTGGTTTCAAATCCCAGAACCCATAAAGCACAAATACAGGTTCTAAATAAGAGGTTGTGACCTCTCCACTCACCAATAAAACATGCCCAAAGTCATAATAAACAAAACATTACAATTCAGGGTGGCAAGGCATAAACCAGTCATATGTATTTTCTTTCTGGCCACTTAAGCAAATCTTAGTCTTTACCAAAAACTACCTCAGTGAACTAAGTTAGCAAAACAACCGCGATTACAACATAGGTTAAAAAAAAAAGAAAAAAAGTCAAATAAACTTAACCTAGGGTTTCTCATGGGATGTTTTATGTTCTTGTTGTTGCAGAGCAGAATATGGGCCAGGATAAACATGGAAGGGACACGAGTGTGATAATATAATGATACCTTTTATTAGCTCGAAGGCGAAAAAAGAATAACAGGGCTTTGGGTACATCAAAGGTCTTTTTTCTTCACTTTCAGGACGCAGAAAGGAGAAACCACAGCTTGTGTATTCCTGACAACACTCATCTTGTCAGGAGCAGGAACTCATGTTGTGGGCTTTCTCTTTCTCTGGGTAGCCAGCGAAGGAGGGGGAAGGGGAGAAAAAGAGTTGCTTTGTAGGAATTGAAGGAGCCGACATCTGGTTATACGGCAATACATATTTCCAGGTCATACTTAGCAGCACGAATAATAAACTAAAAAGAGTTGCTGGCTACTTTCAGCGTGACACCGTGGTAACCCTGTTAAGCTGTTTTCCGTGGGCTACCTGTGGAGCTGCAGCGGGTCGCGGTCAGGGGGGAAGCAGAGGCAGATTTTTAGGAAATACTTACTCTTGCAGGAGATAAAGATGATAAGATCAGAGCCAAAGATGGGTCCTCCTGTGTATCTGAGTCTTTTCACAGAGGGGTCAGGATTCAGAGCCACTGGAGGGGAGAAAAAAAAAAAGGCAAAATGAAAACAAGTAAAACAAACAGTGCACATGAGGAGATAAACCTGTGGATAAAAGTGATGTGCTGGCAGGCCGGTGCCGGCTATTATCAGATGCAGCAGAGCTGGTGCAGCAGATTAATGATTTCTTTTCCATCCTCTTACATCTTTTTCAGCCCCTGCCATCATTTATTATAGCATCCTTACTTTGTTACTCAGGCTGACAGAAGGGGAATCAACTTTACCCTGCAGGTGTTTTCAGAAGTTATCCTTTCCCCAGGAACTGGATCTTAGATTTGGTGAGTAATAGTTTTTTTTTTTTCCCAACAGTTCATGACACTGTTGTAGCAGATGCTTTTTCCCTGGGTATTTCAGATATGCCCACCTACATCCTAAGCAGTGCTGGTCCTCTGTGAATATATGTTTGTAAATGTAGGAAGTATTTTAAAGTATTAGGCTAGAAAGTATATTAAAAGACCTATCATTTACATTGATTTTAAAGCATTAAATTTTGACATCTTCAGTGCAGATAGACCAAGAAGCTTAAAATGGATTTATCACTCAAGAAACAGATTACTTATTACTCAAGAAACAGAAACATTTTGCCCTTTTAAATTGGATCTCAAACTTCCTCAGGCAATAATGGCGTATTTTTCAATTGACTAAAATAACAAAGGGGATTAATAGGATTTGGGGTGACTGGAAAGAAGGAGCCGTCTCTAAAGGACATGAGCAAAGGGAGGTGGAAAGAGAAGCCTTTCCCAACATTTTGGTTTCTTGTTAATACCCTCCCACCTTCATTTAGTGCAAAATTGATGCTAAACCACTTGTTTCCCCCAATGCTAGTATGAGTATATAAAATACATATATATGTATTGTACTGCAGCAGAGATGCAGCAAGGGAAAGCACGAGGAGCCTAACGCAGGCATGTGTTCAGGAGGCAGCCAGCAAAAGGCTGAAGGAACAAGAGAGAAATCATCAGCTAATTAGCTCTATCAAAAGCCAGGGATGGGGATGGCAAACGTTTGAGAGAAGGACGGGGGGGAGAGAGGCTGGCAGAGGCTGGCAGTGATCACGATGGCTGATGGAGAAGCCACAAGCCTTGCAGACATACGGTTCGGGCTGCAGCGCTGACTTTTGACCCCACGTCTCTGTTAAGCATTTGATGAAATAAAATAACGCATTTTGATTTTTTTTTTCCTGCCTGCAACAGCATTACCCTGAAACACAGAGGCACAACGGCAGAAGGAGGACAGAAATACGCGTTGATACCGGGAGCAGTTGCTGCGCTTTCCACAGAACAAGGCACTTCTGGGCAAAGTTGAAGGGCTGGGAATATCCCTGTGGGGCGGCCGCGGGAGCGTGTACCACCGCGCTGCAACCCAGCGGCCGACCGGCTCGGGCTCACCCACCCCACCGAGCTCCAACGCTCTGGGAAAAACCTTGATGAATTTTAAAAACGGCTGGAGAGAACATGTTAAATCTCCACGGCATTGCCTGGAAACCTGGCCCGTAGCACAGGAGCTTGCCCTATTTCAAAGGACCACAGGGAGGATAATTTTGCTGATGCTAGGCATGCCCCAGCTGGGTCGGAGAGATACTTGGACGTTACCGGGGTGAGTGCCCACGGATCGCGAGATAGCATTTAAAGTGTGCCTTCCACCTGAAAGTACTTGGGGGGGAAAGCGAGCGAATCACACCCCGTCACCCCACCAGCTCTGTAAGAACAACCAGGAGAGGGGGACCAGATGCCAAAAAAGCATGCCTTATATCCTTTGCCTTCTTCAACATGGCTTTTCTGCATTTCTTCTGGTCTCTTCCCAACCGTTGAGCAAGTTATTGTTTGCTGCAGTACGACGCTAAATAAAAATTAGGCCTCTTTGGGATTATCTTTACGGATTATACAGGTTTTATTTAACAATTAACTGTGCTGCTAAGGCCAACATGAAAAAGCTGGTCACTTTTGCGGAGGATTGAGCACTAGTACATGAGCACACCGAGAATGCCAGGTCGCAAAGTGCCTCTTTGGTATCCAGTCAACACACAGGCAATTTCATGGGACATAGTCCATAAAGTTCTTTTTTTTTTTATTATTTCTTTGCCACAGAAAGCCTCGGAGGATGAATAATTCTGAAGACAAGGATGTTGCTTGACCTACTCTGTCAACATCAGCTTTACCCAAGTTCACGGGGCCTTTACACAGGCCTAAGTTTAAATGTTGTCACACTTTGCAATAAACATAATGACAAATAAGAGAAACTGTTTTGTTGCCAGTTTTTTGGGGTGGTTGTGGGGTTTTTTTCTATCGTAAAAGAGACCAACTGGGTGAATCTAGTTTGCCTGTCCACACGTCGCTGCGTTTGTGGAAGGCATACCCCGCTTAGACAACAGCTGAAATTGGCTTTGATACAGGAAATGCGAAAGAAAGGAAAATATACGAGAGATCTATAGTGCTATTTATTGTAGCAGCTTTGGGTCATTCCACAGGTCACTATTTGCTTTATTGGATTAACAGTGAACACATGTGTGTGTATCACACACACACACAGACTAACTTCTTGTCTTTTTCGGTCTGGCTTATCGGCTAGGTGGCGAGAAAATGCCATTTCTCCTTTATCATAGCGCAGCGTTGACAGAAAGCTTTGCCCCAGCACCTGCCAGCCTTACCCCAAATTCCTGTCCAGCCCTCCTGGGGGCCCCTCCAACCATGTGTAGACATCCCCTTTGCGTCCCACAATGGTCCCATTAACCTGAACTGCTGCTTCAACCTCCCTCCAAGCCATTCGCTTTTCCTCGAGCAACACGGAGGGGCAACTTGCTACCAGTTTTAGGGAAATCAAAGACAAATCTCCCATTTCTGGCAGGAGTAGCCGCCCTAAATCTCTGTCACTAGTGCAGCTCTTTAAGAGCACAGTAATTCTCCACCAAACTGAATCTTCTCTGACATTGGCAGCACATCAGAGACAATTTGCAGGCATATTTTTTCCCCTTTCCTAACAGGAAATAGGGCTTGTGTTACATTTACAGTGACCTGGAGCTCCAGGGGCAGACTAATATCTCACCTAAACAAACAGACAGTATTTCTTCCCTGATAAAGGCAGCCGGGCTGAAAGGGAAAGCCAACTTGGCTGTGGCCTTCCCAGCTCCCAGCAGCAGTATGGGAGGTGTCAACAACGTGCAAACCTGCGAACACCAACACAGGGATCCAGGATGATGGTTCAGAAGGTTTGGAGCTGCAGGTCAGCATTTGCACTCAGTCTGTGTTTCGCTTTAATGAAATGACCGTTGTCCCATCTCATGTGTACCTCAGTGGGGTTCCCTCTCACCGTGTGAATTAGGGGTTTCACCACTCAACCCATGGCAAGGCAGAGAGGACCCAAACACCCCTTCTGCTAAATCTCTCCACCCCCTTGGAGTCTGCAGCGTTCTCCCCGGAGGTTCCCGCTCACCTCTGTGGGGACAGGGAGATAATTCTGGGCTTTATTTGTGGTGGGTTTAAAAAAGCAAACTCCAAACTGTGTGAAACGACTCTGGGGGACAATAACTTGCAACAGATGTGACGATTGTTCAATGCCCGATTGACAAGAGAGCCTTCAGAAATAATAAATGCCTACATGTGCTTGCTTGTAAGACAAATAGCATTCAGATACTATTTTTCTTGGATTTCCCTCCCCTGATATACTACTGTGAGTTTTGTCCAGAAGTGATATCCCTTTCATCCCTTGTAAAAATCAGAGAAACAAACCAAAACTGATGAGCAAATTGACCGATTGCAAAACTCCACACTGTACGTGCATCACACTAAACATGCACATGAAAAGCAGAAGTGAAAGTTCTGGTATTGCACCCATTAACTCCAAATGCCAAAGGCACGAAAAAAACCTGCATGTTTCAACGGTTTGCCTGTCCCAGCAGCAGGATTTACCTCTCTGCTACCCAAAACGCCACTCAGCTCAGCAGCAACCATTTTCCTGGTATAAACAGGCTTTGCATCGGACCCTCAGCTTCCCCCAGCACGCACAGGATCGGACCTCCTGAAAATCTCACGCCCTCCAGGTTACCCAAGGAGAGCACAGTTTAGAGCTGAAGGCAACATGTCTCCCAACCTCAGAAATTTTTGGCGTTCCAAAATACCATGAAGAAACAAAAATTCTCCGGCTTTTGGAGCCTTGTTTTCCCCCTGCACATCTTTGCCCCTATCACAACAAGAGAGTTGCAGCAAGGTGGAGGGATGCCCCGATGGCTCAGGGTGAGCGCCCGTGCCAGGTGCCCCTCTGTGCGAGACCTCCCTGAGCCTGAACCCATCCCACAGGATCCCCATCTGCTGGTAGTATAGGAGAAAGTACACTTCAGGCTCTTGAGAGTCAGACTTTGCAGGCGAAAACAGTACAGGGGCAGGAGAAGCGAAATCTGAAGTGGGATAAATGTCTGTAGCAGAAGATGTTTTCTTAGGGAGTAGCAGAGAGACAGCGACAGGCGAGGGAGCGATACTGCTGGAATCACTCGCTTTAAGCTGTCACTCGCTTTAAGCTGTTGTTTTGGCTTTTTCAGTGCAACCACAAGTCTGTTCATGTTGGGCACAGACCTCTCTCTCTCCTTGGTTATTTCCAGGAATCAGCCATCAACAGTTGACAATTAGAAGAACAGCGTGAGAGCTGCGGCTGGCCGGTCTCACTAGGTCTGAGGTTCTCGGTTAGGTTTTTTTGCCAGAGAAACAGCTGTTGACCTTCAGCTTTTCTGTGTCACTCATTGTCATGGCACTGAATAGAGGTATTTTAGGGTGACCATATCTGTTTACACCAACAGTTGCAACATAGCCCCTACAAATCTCACTGTTAGGTGGACAAGCAATGTGCCAGCCAGTCGTCACTCCTACTCATGTGGATACTCTCTAATTATCCCCCTCAATACTTCT
Organism: Phaethon aethereus; assembly: GCF_964289735.1. Classification (NCBI taxonomy): domain Eukaryota; kingdom Metazoa; phylum Chordata; class Aves; order Phaethontiformes; family Phaethontidae; genus Phaethon; species Phaethon aethereus. The sequence continues at coordinate 12,252,156 of NC_138592.1, forward strand.
GCTGTTCCAGGGTTGAATTTGGGAAAGCAACTGAATTTTAACTCCCTGAATCTGATTTGGGGCCCCCAAAACCTCCTGCTGAAGCTCAGATTGAAACCCTATGCCAGCCTCAAACGAGTGAGAATTTTCTGTGACTGCGTCCTGTGGTTTCAGCTGGTTTTGCAATTAAGTTTGTGTCCTAGTTTCGTTCTGAATTTCAGCTGATGCCATGCTCAGCTCAGATAAATGAGAACCTTAAAACAAAACTCAACCCTGTATGAGCCTCTCCTCTGAACTAACTGTTGCCCTACGCTTTTTTTTTTTTTTGTTATTCTCTTCCCTGTTCCATTCCTAATCAAGCCAAACTCTTCTCTAGTCACTGCTCTTTCCTTCATTGCACAAGTGAAAGAAGCCTCCCACGGCATTTGGAGGTGGCTGCTAGGCCTTTACCTCCAAATACATGTTAATCAGTAGCTTTGCTCTGCACCTTCATGAATTTCTGAAAATATGAAAGCAAGGAGATCTGTTCTCCATGGATAAGCATGCACTGCCGGGCTCTCTGCAGCCTCTGAATGCTGGGTTCAGTATCCACCGCAGCGCCAGCTCATGTGCACACACAGATGACTCTTGTCTGTGCATCAGAAGGAGGTTTAGCTGGTGCAATGGTGTTTTTGTAGCCTGAGAAGCACTTTCTTGCATTGTTAATGGTCCAGTGCATGAAAAAGACAAACAAGCATTAAAACGAAGAGTGGTCAAGCGGGTACTCAAGGGCTTCACATCTTTCCAGGAGCCTGAAGCCAAGAAGTGAAAATTTAGTCTAAAGCTGAGAAACCAGAGGTCACAGAAAAGAGGCCACGCGTACGTAGATGTTTGTAGATGCAGTTACTTACTTTTGTTTTCGCAGTTAAAGGTGTTGCCTCCATCTGTGTAAACAAGAAGCAGAAAAAGTTAACGTTACAGGAAAAATACAGTAGAGGGAAAGAGAGTCGAGCAGATTTTGGCTACACAACAAAGAGACTTGAAGGGATTAGGGTTTCAACTCAGTTGTGCCCTCTTTTTCCAACCCAGACGAAGAAAAAGAACAAACGCCCCACAAAAGGGGGAAAGGGGAAAGACCTTTAGAGGACTGTACCAGCTAGGCCAGCAACAGGACCTGGGGAAAGTCAATTTTATTTTAATGCGGTGGGAAGTGTGCCTGGAACTCTAAATAACGTTCGGTGTTGTAGGTAATGTTACACAGAGCCCCAGTTAGAGGGGTCCTGAGTCGACACAGCTGGAGGGAAAACTCAGCAGGGGTCCCATGCTCAGCAGCAAATAAATAAATAAACAAACAAACTTCAGCCCCATTCAGATATTTATAGGGGTTTTGTTATTATAGTTTAGGTACATTAGAAAAAAACCCTAACGTCAGCCAGTAAGGTCCTTAGCTGTATTTCCTTCGTGCGACTAGTGGTTTTAAGGTATTACCTCTCTACAAATACACACATTTCTCACTGGTCTTGTCCTGCCCAGTATTCTCCAGCACGTCCTTCTTGCCCCCACAACCTTTACAGAGGCTCTCTCCTATGCAGTTTCAGGTGCATCTTATCTGCCAGATATAAGACACTGAATTTCTTCATTTGACTAAAACTGCCCAGGCTAAAAAAGCATTTGCTTAAGACATACCATGTATTAATAAAATTTTTTGCTTAAATGGTGTTACAATCACAAGTGTCGCACAAACAGTTAATGCGATTTCTGAAGAAATTATTAAAAGAATCAGATCATCAAATCCTGGGAAATCTGAGAGAATCTCAGGATCTGCCCAGGCTGCAGGGAAAGAGAGCCACACCGCAAGTCTTGCCTGCCGGGACCCCGGTCAGGATACCTGGTGGCTGGCCCTGCGGATGCTTTCTGGCCTGTATTTCCCTGAAGTGGAAACTGGGTTTGAGGGAGATGTGGGGTGCTCTGCTCCGGCATCTCCTCCCCGCCAGGAACTGCGGGGGGCTGGGGCGTGCCCCTCACCCCGGGCCACTGCGTGTGCTCCGGGCTCCCGTGATGGAGACTGGCCAACCGGATTAAAAGGAAAATACCAGCTGACAACAATTTTTTTTAAACCGTGTAAAGGAAATATTGACGAAGGACAAATAGCAAATGTATGTAGCGAGTAGAACGATTAAAAAAACCTTAGAAGCTCTTACAAATGGTTGGCATTGGTTCAGTCTGTGTAGTCACTCTAGATACTAGAATTCTTCCACAAAAAATGAGAGCTCTGGAAAACCTGGTGAAATTTCCTTTTCTTAGCTGCAAGTGTGGGGTCATAAATGGCTTTAATTTTTTTAAAGCGGCCAGATAATAACAGATGCACAAAGCTTTCCCCGTGACCCGCTCCCTCACACATACAGACGTACACCACCCAAATCAGATCCCAACTGGACGGCGTGGGCAGAACAATGGGAAACAGAGAGCATCTGGTTCTTTAAAACAAAACCAAAAAAGGGAGGGGAAAAAAAAAGAAAAATCACACGCAAAGTGGTTAAGTAACCATCTCCTTCCCTCCTCCACCTTTTTTTGGTAACTTGATTGAAATCCAAACCACAAAGCAGATCTCTTTGGGGTGGGGAGCCAGGGGAGAAGAGGAGGGCAGAGAGAAGGAAGGAGATAACCCACCAGCTCCGTGCCCTTCCCAGGTCTCCTGCCTTTTCACACAGATAGTTTGGTCAGAGGAACTGGGCAACGACTTCTCCGTGCAGGCCTGAACTCCATAAAATCAAGGAGGAACACCTGATGCCACCAGTGGACTTTGACTCTACACTTAAGTGAGGTTTTTTGCTGTTCAGTATTAACAGCATTTATTACTTTCCTACTTCAAAAGCGTCAGGCAACAAATCACAGAGTGAAAAAAATGCTTTATGTGATTTATCCGACCTATCTTGTACAGGCAGTAATAGAACAGGTATAAAAAATATATTGTTGTTGCCATCCCTGCTGGCATACGATTAAGAACAATCAAGAATCCACTAGATTTCTTTATCACATCCCAGTACAATATCTTTGTCTGTAGAAAACACATAAATTGTAAAATAATTGAAACAAGTTCACCCAGGGAAGGCTCATGGATTAGATGCTACCAGGATCTAAAGTGACCTTCAGGTCTACAATTTTTCTCTTATATTCTTTTCCACGAATCCAAAAAAAAAAGCAATGTTGGTGAAAAATCAAAGGCCGCTTTTGAAAAACTGGAAGTCAAGATGAGATGAAATGCTTCACACCACACAAATACAGGCGGTTTGTACTGCCAGCGTAAGTACATAAGGAACCAGCCATGTGCTCTACCCTTTTTATACCTCTTAGCTGTGTAAACTACTCAAAACTGGAGGGCACATGTCACTTCCACTGACATGCAAATCATTACTGCTTTGTCTGCCAGGAAATTTGTGTAAACCAGTGCTGAGTTCAGGTTCATTATATTGACATTTTCACCAACAAGTAAATTGAAAGGTTACGTTGTTGACATACCAGATGTTGTGCAAACTGCTTTTCAAACCATGGTTTCCATACATCTCTATAAATAAATAAATTAGACGCTTACAAATGGTGTGTGAATCAATATATGGTAAATCACCCATTTATATACACACAGCAAAAACTACGGTGTGTAAACCCCATATTTCACACAATGTCAAAACCTCCTTTTTCACCCAGTACTTTTCATTTTCCTGAAAATAGCTGTCATCTATGTAAATGTTTTCCCTCAAGACCAACTGTTCTTCATAGTAGGAACATTACACGGAAACCTGGGCGCCTGAATTAGCACATGGTGTTATCAATGGGAGTTAAGCACCCAAGTGAGAGTTAGGCTATGGCACATCTTTAAGGATTTGAGCTTATGTATCTAAAAGAGTAGATTTGCATGTGCTAACTTTAGGCACACTCAAGTTTTTAATATGGATTGGCTCTGGTTTAGATTTAGCCACAGGGTATTTTGACCCTCTCCATCTGCATTTTTCCCCCATTGACTTATTGCTGATAACAAAAATAAGCAAAATAGTATTTGCCCAATGAGATACATATTCGGGACTGGTTCTGCTTTCATGGTGATGCAAATTAGGACTCGCCTTTTAATTACAGTCTCTATGAAGTATGTGTGCTCCAGGATGAAATCACAAAGGTTAATAACGTTATTTTAAAATGGCATTGCACTCCCTCGGTCTCAGGACTGAAACAAAGTGGAGCTGACCTCAGCTTAGCTTGCAAAAGCCTTCAGGTACCTCAGGCTCCATTTCTGCAGGGGAGAAAATGCTGTTTGGTCCTTGTTCATCAAGGTCTCCCACTGCAGTCATTATTTCTCTAGAAGTCCCCTGCAGTGCCAGTGATTTCTTGCCATGCCCGGTTTCCAATGTATGAATTTATTCTGGTATAAATCAGGGCAAACTAGATTAATTTTCTAAATCTCCAGTTGCAGAGAAATGAGATTTCTTGGAATGATGGTGATGCCTTCTGCCAGTTGCCTCATCTCCTAATCAAGGAAAGTCATAACAAATCAGCTTTTCTGTAGTACCTTATATACATTCAACATACGGATGCAGAATGGTTTCAATACACTCCAAAAGGCTCCTCCAAGCTGGAGGAAGCCTTGATCAATTCAGACCCTTCTCAACCAGCTGTGACACAGGACTGTGTCTTTCCCACTTTATAATTCTTCACTGAGTGCTCATACTGAAATTGTTTCATAACCACATGAATTTGGAGTTTTCATTTCACCCTTGGAAGAAATGTAGAGGCTGGCACGGTGACAAGTATAACAGTGTGTAAAAGCACAATTAACTTATGCTCCCACCCCATTTTTTTACATTTCTAAGGAAGCTCTGAGATTTCAGAGTGATTGTTTTCACTTCAGAGCCAGCAGCACACGATCCCTTCACTTCATCAGCAATGCCATACAAAGCCGGAGTGCTCGGTCACCGGCATGAGCCCCTGTCCCACCGCCGGAGGAGAGAAGTCACAACATGTTCTGCATCTTCAGGCTTCCTAACCGAGGGGAGCAGTAATTAAAAAGGCCAAGTGGAGTTACATACAGCACTAACAGAGTTAGGCACCGTAGTCCCTAGGTTTTTTCCTAGTACAACCAACTTTTCATGTCAAAATGTGAATTTGTTTATACATAGACAACTAACACCTTGGAGACAAAAGATCAAACAAAGCTTTTCAATGTGATTAAGTTAGAATATGCCAAAAGACGCTGAAGTTATCTCTTTGCCAAGTATTTTGGGATCCTGAACTCTCAACTCTCTTGGTAAAAGAAAGATGCTAAAAAGAAAATGGTTTTAAACACTCCATGTTAAGATCCCAACACTGCAAATATTTATGAACTTTCATATTTACCTGCTTTCCAAAGACAGCTTGGGTGAGCAAAGTTAATTGTAAATGTTTTCAGAATATTGCCCCTTCTGTCTGACTATGATTTGCCATGTGGCTGAGACAGAGTGGTGTGTGAAAGTGGTGGTTACTGAGTCAAGAAACCCTTTTATTAGTTTGAGGATGTTGGATGAGTAAGGCTGAGGTTCTCTGTGCTGAACACGGACACTGTATGATACCATTGCTTTGGACTTGGTTCCCCGATGACTTCAGTTTACTGCCACGTGCTTCCCTGAGTTCTCCGAGTGACACCATGTAGAGTATCTCATTCGCATTTCATCTTCTTCCTGATGAGAGTAGACCCTCAAAACTCCACGTTGATTTTCCAATATATCTAAGCAACTGCCTATTTTCCTTTTGGTCACCTCTTTATTGACCTTTCTTTGGCAGCTCTATGTAGATATCTCACCAGCAACTGGGGCTAGCACGGATCAGGGGTGCTTTCAGATTTAATCACCCCGGGCCCTAGTAATCTCGAGTCAAACCAACCCCTCCAGAGTTGATCTGTCTTAAATTCGTTTAAAGTTTGTTTTAGATAGCCATCAGGCTTGCCACTTCTAAGGGAAAATAGTTTAAAACCAATATCAAGCAGACTGTCACTTCAGAACCACCATCACTTGGATCATGGATGGCACGAGGCACCAGCCAGGTATCATATTTCCAGCAGCATTCAATAGTGTCACATATGCTTTTCCTTTACCACCAACACCATAAAGACATTCTGCCAGACACAATCATCTGTATCTAGTCTGGCAATTTATAAGCTATCCTAAGCGCATAGTCTGAAGAGCCTGGCTGTTAAAAGAGGAACAGCCAGCTGCAGCAATGGATAAAATTGCATCTAAAAGCAAAACAAAACACCACCACGCCGAGCCTTTGCTAGTTCTCTTTCACAAGCCTGTGACCAGATTCGTGCAGGGTTTTCAAACTCTGTTTAAATAAACAGATAAGCAAATAGAAGTATCCTGCCTCTCCTAATAGTTGCAAGAGTTTCAAATCAAAAGCAACATGCGTTCATATTCGCAGGAAAGGCAAAGGAGATTGGGTAGGTTTTATATTGTGAGGCTTTGCTCTGTGGATTCTGATTATTTTTTTAAAATCTTGATTGTTCAGTTTTAATGGAGTTCTAATGAAACACCCTCAAGCTCTGCAGTGGTTTGCATCTATGGTTAGCAAGCCAAATACCAGTATGTTTTGTTTCACAAGTAGCATTAGAGATAAGAGAGGGCAAGATCATGCCCTGGTTTTACAAGGCTGTAAGAGGCACTTAGGGGCCATACAGTCCCCTGCTTGGCTGCCTAAAGCCTACTCTGGTCATTAAATAATGTGAAAGGCTTATAATAACAGCTGGTGACTAATATATTCCCTTTGTACAAATGTTTTACATTTGTCACTACAACCACTGCAGAGGGACAGTTCTGCTCTCCTAAAGGCTGAATCTTGCCCAGAATTCTTTTTATTTACTCACAACTGCACCATTGTAAGTCACCATTTGCCAAATACTATCACATCATGATGAGAGTTTACATCCTACGGTAAGTAGAAGCAAAATGATCATAGTCACAGGATCTTTAGGACACCAAGGTGAGATAAAACATCTTAAGCAGGAAAAAGAGGTGGGAAAGGTGTTTAAGAAGCTCTTTCCTTAAACTACTTGGAACCATAATTTCTGAGAGAAGTTTTCCCAGTCTGGAAAAGGAAAATAACCCCACAGTTTTGTGTGAAGTGGCAAAGAAAAGTAGTGCATTGGGTGCCGAGATGCACCACAATTACTTAAGCTCTCTCACGTGAAAGTCACAAATGAGGTCTGCCTGATACTGACTTTCTGCTTTCCAGACACACATGTCCATTTTTACCATATTTCATGGTTTCAACAGGTAGCATATGAATTACACACAAGAATCACATGCACCAAACATGTCTTGCTATTGATTCAGTGCCACTGCCCTCTTATTAAAGAAAAAAAATTGCATTCTTGGATGTCCTGGGACACCTGTGGGTCATCCTAGGCAAATGGAAAATTATTTCAGTGAATCACTTCTCCAGATGAATTTGTGACTTACATAGTGAAGCACAAGCCGACAGTGAGCATGAACCTGGACTTGACTCCGAGTTCCTGGAGAAGTACCAGCAGCCTCCTTGTTCTAAAGGAATTTTAATTGATCAACTTCCACTCTTTGTGGTCATTTATTTCTTTTTTACTGGCCTATTTCCAAGTAAAGGTCTAAGCATTAACCCTGCTTCCACCACTTTAACCACCTTTCTCCATTTGCAAGGAGGATCAACAGATGAATATACGTTCCGCAAGTGGGAACTTATATTCAACTTTTTCCATTGTATGCGAACATGTGCACCTTACTGCAGAGAGCACCTGAGACCCACGCTGCCCGAGACAAAACAATCCCATGCAGAAATACGAGGCACGCTGTCCTGTGTCATTTGTAGCCTATAGACTCCCTTTTCAATTACAGCTATGTTTTCCCCAGACTGTTTGCCTTTCTGGCAGTAGTATGGGCAATTTTACATAGTAAACCCTTAGAAACTAAAAAATTCCAAGCAACAGAGATGATGATTTTTTTCTACTTGTACAGGTCATGTTAGGACGAAAAAATATTACAGCCATTGCCTTGGGTCAAGCCACGTACCGTCTTTGGTAGTGTCTTAAAGAGTTTACACAGAGAGGCATAAGAGGAAAGATTGATGCCTAGACCTGGTGCAAGCGTTACAGCAACGATTTTGCCAAAACCTCATTTCTGATCAACCAAAATATTCCCCAGCTCTGTGCTAGTTTCTGCAAAACCTAGTGATTAAAATAACCATGTCAAACAATAAAAACAGTTCAAAAGCATTTAAATGTTTACTTTTCAAATTTTCAGAAGGAAATATCTGCATTTTTTATTAATAATTTTAAACTTACTTCAAATTTTGTGGGTCCTCTATTTAAAACGTAAAGAAAATTAAATTTACAAAAACAATTAAATGAACTAAAATGAAATTAAACTTCTCATTTGACCCAAGAAGGAAGGCTGAGAGCTTTTCAGTTCACAAGCTTTTTAAAGACAGATTGTTCCGAATACATGCAAATGTTCTTTACAAGTATTTTTGCTGCATGTTGTCAGAATTGTCAGAAAACAAAAAACCTCCGTGACTGTGAAGGACACAGACTCATGTGGCCTCCAACAGCTGTATTCCATCTAACTCTCCTAGTTCAGCTTTGGTTTCCTATCAGTTTGGCAATCCTGAAGGTCCAGAATATCTTGTGGATAACATTAGGCATGAGAACATAGGTAGAATTTAGGCTGCCTGAAAACAGCTTTGAATTCATGGACATTTTTCATCCACTGCTGGTCTTCCAGGAATGGTGCCACTCTAACCTACTTCTTTCTCCCCTTCATCTAGGATTGTGTTCAAATGGCACACTGAGGCTCTGCAAATGGCAAATGGCATTGAAATGCACATATGTGCCACAATGGCACCAAGGGATAAGGCAGGACTGGCATCGGGTGAAAGGAAAGAGAAGCACACCAAGAAAAAAGAAACTTAGGAGTGATGAGTCAACTAAATTCTCAGAAAGCAAGTGGTGAGATGGGATGTTCCGGTGACAAAAGGCGATATGATTCATAGCAAACCCACATGAAATATAAACACGTGACCCAATGTTCTCTGCCACATCCAGGGATGGCTGAATACTCACAGAGGTGTCACCGGGAGGAAACTCTGCTAGATGCATATGGGCACCTCGCCCCTGGAATACATCAGGCTGCCATACATCAGAGACTGAAAGAGGAACTAGACGTGGCTCTGCAAAATTTGTGCTTTCTCATGAACCTTTTATAATATTGCAATTTTAAGTTCAAGCTCAGCTGTGGAGTTTTCTTTTGTGACTTACATTCAATATATATTCTCATCATCGTTTGGTCCCAAATTGTGAGCTCCTTTGGAATAACGACTGTTGCAAAGGTGAATGCCAAATCACACTCTGCCCAAGGAGCCTAATATCTAAGTGTAGGACAAGAAGAGAGAGAGAGAGGCAAACAAACAAGAAATGAGAGGGGCCTATGCGACAGCTACGATAAGCAATAGTCTCAGCACATCATGTTCCCTGGCACTGCCGGATTCTTTTGTAGGTATCATGGCAGGGGAAAACTTTATTCTCTTGGTCCAAAAATAACCTTTATTTTGAATGTTTTGTTATAAATTTTGTTTGATCAGTCACACAATCTCTGGAATGAGAAAAAACATAGGCTATCTTAACATACAAATAACTCATTGGATATTTATCTTCTAGCTGTTTTTCCCAAGCAGTTTTATAATCTACACACACATGTGTTTAATTGTATGCTTTAAATGAACCAGCATTCATGCTGTGCCTTAGCTCCATTATGAAAACACGTTTTCAGGATAGATGAGATATTTTTACAAAACAAGATTTTACTACTTGTTTACTTGTTGTGGACATGATCTTGTAACTGTTTCCGGCTTGTTACAGGGTGAGGTTACAGGGATCAGGTCTGTGCTGCACCTACTGCATTAGGAAGCAGAGAACTTTATCATATGAAAATAGGTTGAATTAAAGAAATCAACAAAGAACCGTAAATGACACGGTCAAAAAATGATTGCCAAGAAGATAATCCAGCTCAAACTAAACTTGGTGGAAATACTCCAAATAACATCAGTAGAGGCAAGTCCTAGGTATAGCACGGGGAGTTTGTAAGATGGGTGTGTTGGCATATTTTATTTACATGGCAGAACTGTAATTTCTTTATTTTTGAGATATTCATATGCAAGGCCCAGTTAAAGCAAAGGCTTTGTCTCTAGCCGAATTACTGCTAGAACTCGTTGTGGCTTGGTCTGTGTTCCCATACACAGGAAGGACTGATAGACTGGCCACAGAGGAAGGAGTACGTTTAATCTACTCACCGCCTTCCTCTTCCAAGTAAAGACTGGAATTACAGGGGAGGAAATGAGGCAAGCCTCAGCTCCTCTTGCTGGGAAGAGGATCTTAGGCTGTGTGGGGTAGGAGACGGGAAGGAGAAAAGGCTTCCTGAGGTTAAACGGCCACCAGCAAATTACTGGCCTCCCTCAAACTGGAGGAATCAGGAGTGTGATTCTAAGGGATACAGAAATTCCTGCTCAAATTAGAAAAAGGATGGTGCAGTTTAGATGCTGCCTACTGCACTGGGTGATACCTGTGGGCATAACCTAGTACAGAGTAATGTAAAAACAGCTGAAATTTTAAAACTTAGGTCTGCAGACAGATACAGATCTGTAAACCTCCATTTGACACTGCAGTGTGTAAGGGGCTTTTTTTAAAATTCCAAGCTGTGGCTCATACCCGTAATGGAACCTCTCTAGCATCATCCCCATTATGAGAGATTTTTGTTTAATTCTTCACAAGCTGTACCTTGGGACACTAAGCCGTTTTCCTCTAGGTAACTTGTTCAAATCAGGCTGTGAGTGACAATGAATTAAAGTGTTTACCATCTAACAACAAGAGTTTGGTGGCTGAAATAAGCTGCCTGTTGCCTTGAATCAGACCTCATTCGGGTGGACTTTAATAACCTACGTAGCTGCCTGTGCTAAGAGACCTACCAGCACAGTGACCCAAGTGCAGTGCCAGCAGTGCTATACCACCAGTATTGCCTAAAGAAGGATAGAAAAGGATTGTCTGACCACTGCTTCCCCGGGGACCTCCAGGGAAATGAGATGTATCTCATGAGCTTCTCAATCAGCAGAAATTGGAACAAAAACAAATAGAACAGTTGGTGGTCTCAACAGTGCTTCTTCTGGGCAGTCATCCATGTTGCAAAAGTGTTCTTTGTGATGGGCACTAATTGTTCTTGCTTGCTAGAGCTCTTAGTCAAGAAGTCAGAAGTGAAATTACAACAGAGAGTTAAGGTCAGGGTGACAAAAGCATTTAGGTGCCTTTCCCCAGATCAGGAGCCTGAACTTCCATGAGAACCAATGGGAATGTTGGTCCCTATGCAGGAATCAGGACCTGGACTCACCTGACCCATATATAATCCCTACAGTGTAGTCAAAATGCTGTTGTTACAGCTTTTTTGACAAAGGAGGAAGAAAGGCTCTTCCAGAAGTCAGATCAGAGCTCTTGTTGGACACTCAGCTCCCCTGGAGGTGCTCATCTCATGCATCAAGTAGAAAGACCAAGATGAATCCCAATTCTAAAACCTCAGAAAATTGCCCAAACTGAGATGTCTCTCAAACATAAATATTAGCTGTCTAATCAGAAAGCAGGTCACTGAGTGCTTCCCACAAACAATACATTTCTGGTTATGCAAACCTTATAAGCACAGTTTTTAATACAAACTAAGTATTTTCATTGCCAGTAAGTTCAGTGCAAATTTATGTATTTTTCAGCAAAAAATGTTATGTTTTTAATTGCATTTCTAATCTTATTTTCATTAATTAACATATAACTTTGTTTATAGAACTGAGATTTTTAAAAACACAGTTGTAGAAAACACAATTTCTCTGTGTTTAGATTTATAGTCTGAGGCCCATGTCTACCTAAGAATAGATCTTATCTATTCATCTCATTACAGAGGTACCCTAAAAACCTTAATTTTCAGGAGTTCCTGGTAACCAGAAATTTGCTCCCTAACAGGGAGCTGTCAGAAGGTTCTCATGACAGACGTTGAGAAATGGTATGTACCCGATGGGCAGAAATGGTATTTGGTGTGTGATGGATCAGCCTTTTAAGCTAGTCACCAAAGCTAGTCACCACTGCAGCTTTTCCCATCATAGGTATAATCCTAGCTCTTATTCTTCTGTGTGTTTCCTGAAGGAGTAACGTAAGTGGCAAATCTTCAGGTATGCAGATGTACAAATGGGCTACGTCATACAGAATGTCAGAGGACATATTCTGCAGGCTACAAAGAAACAGAAAACAGAATCAAATGAAACATAAAGAGTCTGATTATACAAGACAAAACTGGTAATATGGGGTTTTATCGAAATCAAATTAATATTTCTAAGAATGGTTAGCTTTTGGTTTTAGGTTTTGTATTTTCTTATGAGATATTTCAATGGTCAAAGGCCAAATGTTTAAAAATTCACAATTTCAAAACAAATGGTGGTGGTTCAGTGGAAAATGTTGACATTCTTTCACTTGAACATCACTGATTCTTGGGGAATATTTCATTCTACAAAAGCCTTCAAAATCTTATCCAACTCTACCTACTACTCTCAAAAGGAGAGTAGGAGGGAAAGGGGAACATTCTTAGCAGAGCAAACGGGGTTTAGGATGACAGGAGCAACTTGATGTTGCGTGGGAAGGTGAGTTTGTGTAGTAACTGCTCTGATCTGAAAGGCAACGTCCAACCCCATCTCCTTCTTAACTTCAACTTGGAGCGAGCGTCAGATCCCAATGTAAACTTTCCCATCTGTGTTATTCTATTAACTGAAAGGGAAAGGGATTAGCATGTGTACTTGTCACATCTTTTGACCTGTTGCATACTGAGACCGAAGGTAATGTTAAAGCAAACAGCATTCTTCTCCCTCTGCCAGGATAAGCAGGGCACGGGGGTGGCGTTTTGTTAAAAGAAAAGAAAGCTAGACCGCGTAAAACAAAGTATGTACCCTGTGCAAAAATAAATCTTGGAAGCTGAAGATTTCCAAAGGGTATACCTTAAACAGGGCGAGAGAGAGAGAGAGAAAACATTTGAGAGGAAAGTTCCCCTCCCTGCCAAGAAGCAGATGGAGGGCCTTCCCACGGAAATAGCTGCAGAAGACGGATCGCTGACAGAAACCACTGCCAAGTGAAGGAGGTCCCACTCATGGTGCTGGTAAAAGCTTAGTGGATGAGAATATAATACCCTGATTAACACACATGCTCCAGAGAAGGGGATTGGAGTGTGGCACAGCGCTCTTTATTGCGACAGAGTGTGTCTCGTACCCCCAAAAGGAGTGCACGTTTGGAAGGTTGATGTGGCCTGGGGCTTCATTCCTTCTTTTCATATAGTTTCTTTTTTTTCCCCTCACTGTAAATTTATAGAGCACGTGTGCACACACACACAGACATGCATAATGGCAACAATAGTCTGCTTTTCCTCTCCCTTCCCCTCCATTTTATTTCCAGAAGGCCTTTGCTGTGATTGGGACAAGATGAAGTGTCGGGTGCTGACACTGACAGAGAATACATTTGGGTATAGAGGGTTTAATGAAGCTAGGCACCAAAAATCTCTTTTTCAAATGTTTCAGTTAACTTGGCACTAAATTATTTACAGAAAAAGAAATTGAGGGCTTTTCACTCCTTCTGCTTTTTCCTAGATGTTTCTGGTTCCTTTGTAAAAATCCATAGACATGTATGCATTTTGTCAAAGAAGGAAACAAATTCAGCACCTCTGGGATGATCTAGTCAGTTCAACAATGGGAAAAAAAGGCAAATAAGTCTATTGCTATCACAGAGAGCCAAATGAATGGGACAGGATGACCTGGGTACAATATGTTCAGGAAACAGGCTCTTCCAAGAAGGCTGAGCAGGTACACCCTGATGTCCCCAACATTTGAATGAGAGCCATTATGTTACAGTTATGGCCAAGGCGATGTCAACAGAGTAGACAGTTACTACAAAATATTAACCACAACTAAAACACAGTTCCACTTTTGACTGTTTTTCCTCCTCACAGTGCATGATATCAACAAATTAGATTGAGTCCAGCAGTGGACTATTGATTGCCGAACACATGAGAAGAGGCTGAGGGAGGTGCATTTGCTCAGCCTGGAGAAGAGAAAGGTTAAAGGAGGGGATCTAACTGGTGCCTTCTACTAACTGATAGATGGCTACAAAGAAGATAGAGTCCAACTTTTTTCAGATACTCGCAGTGAAAATATGAGAGGCAATGATCACAAGTTGCAGCAAGACAAATTCCAACTTCATTAAAAAATAAATCGAAAGGAAGACAGTTAAGACCTTGAACAGGTTGCACAGAAAGATGGTGAAACACCTAAACCTGTAGATTTTAAAAACTTGACAGAACATGGCCCCTTAGCTACCTTTGAAGTTGTCCCTCTCTTAAGCAGAGTCCAGACGATGTACAAATGCCAATTCTAATCCTAACTAGTCCATGACTCTGAGAACAATAATTGTATTTTTTGCAGTGATACAGACAATCACTTTCAGAAATCCCCATCTCCTACCTCAACTCTAATGTCCTCCTCTAAATGAAAACTTTCTTGTGCTCTAACAAACCAGACGACAGAATAAAGCATTACTGTACCATCTGCCATTTGTGCTTTCATGGCAGGGCTTTTGATTCTCTGTGAGCATCATCATCATCACCATCTCTGACAAAGAGGCCATGGCTCTCCCATTGTGTAGGAAGAAGGCAGTGTTGGGCGAGGAGCTACAAAGCGTGACAAAGAGGAACATCATGATTTTCCCTTGACCTCAATTTTTTTGATGGGAAATATTTCCCCATACTTTGCAAAGTATTAGGCAAACCTGGGTTAGGGTTGTAGGGAAATGCAAGGGAGACAGAGCATGGAGTGTGCCTGTGTTGCACGGCACCAAATGAGATCATAGAGACTGCTGCTGAGATTCCTCAGCACTGATAACAGTGTTCCCAGAGCGTATATTAACCCCTCTCAGAACAGACTATTGAACCAAAGTTTACGGCAGGCCATTATAATAAATGCAACCATTTCAATGCAGTGATTGGAATGTTTACAGGGTGTAATTCTTGGCTAAACAAAGAAGGCATTTTTGGGAGGCCAGGTGACATGGGTCATTGCTTTGCTGAAAGACAATAAGAGATAAGAGCGGTTACACTTCAGCAGACTTACTCTTTTCACTTTACATGACTGGAAGGGTCCAGGCTGACAGTACAAGGCAGCTTTATTGCAAATTCCCCTGTACGACAGCATTACCTCCTCATTTTCTTCTCAGCTCTTGAATCGTCTTTACTGACTTTGTCTTCCAGCAGCACATAGCTGCCCCACCACAGGCCAAGGCCATGGTGCACTGGGCAAGCATAGAATGAAACCCTAATGCCATTTCCAACGTGCCTTAAAGGCTGTCATTCCAGCAGAGAGATATATATTGGTGTTTGTATACATTGATAGCCTGATATCACCAGTTTGCTTACCTTTTAGAGACACTCGAAAATTGCATTTCCCAAGGCAAATATCTAAGTGCATTGTACATACACTGACTGACAGAATATTTCCAAATACACAGTCTTGAAAATATTCTTGGCGGAAGTTCCTGGATTTATCTATCTCTGAGCTTAGATATTAGGAGGTCTTATTACCTGAAGTCAGATGTGAAGCTGCCTGGGTTCCAAGTTTGATATCCACAAAAACACACTGTTCTTTTTAATCAAGTAATTAATATATGCTTTCGTATAGATGTGTATAACAATGTATGTGTAAGTATGCATGCAAATAAATAGAGAGACGTACACACACATATATCTAGTGCATACTACCAGATAAAGAGGAGAAGAATCACAGAATCATTAAGGTTGTTTAAGATCATCAAGTCCAACCATCAACCCAACACCACCATGCCCACTAAACCATGTCCTGAAGTGTCACGTGCACACATTTTTTGAACGCCCCCAGTGATGGTGACTCCACCACCTCCCTGGGCAGCCTGTTCCAACGCTTGACCACTCTCTCAGTGAAAAAATTTTTCTTAATATCCAGTCTAAACCTCCCCTGGCGCAACTTGAGGCCATTTCCTCTTGTCTTATCGCTGGTTACTGGGGAGAAGAGACCAACATCCACCTCGCCACAACCCCCTTTGAGGTAGCTGTAGAGAGCGATGAGGTCTCCCCTCAGCCTCCTCTTCTCCAGACTGAACAACCCCAGTTCCCTCAGCCACTCTTCATAAGACTTGTGCTCCAGACCCCTCACCAGCTTCGTTGCCCTTCTCTGGACACGCTCCAGCACCTCAACGTCCTTCTTGTAATGAGGGGCCCAAAACTGAACACAGGATTCAAGTTGCAGCCTCACCAGTGCCGAGTACAGGGACACGATCCCTGTCCTGCTCCTGCTGGCCACACTATTCCTGATACAGGCCAGGACGCTGTTGGCCTTCTTGGCCACCTGGGCACACTGCCGGCTCCTGTTCAGCCGGCTGTCAACCAGCATCCCCAGGTCCCTTTCCGCCGGGCAGCTCTCCAGCCACTCCTCCCCAAGCCTGGAGCGTTGCATGGAGTTGTTGTGGCCGAAGTGCAGGACCCGGCACTTGGCCTTGTTGAACCTCATACAGTTGACCTCAGCCCATCGATCCAGCCTGTCCAGATCCCTCTGCAGAGCCCTCCTACCCTCCAGCAGATCAACACTCCCACCGAGCTTGGTGTCAAAGAAAAACCACATCAGGGCACCGCTTTACATGACAAATTTGCAGTCTCCTGAAATGGGCAGACAATATATGTTTTCACCAGGATTATTAGGTCTGTGTACTAGTGGCTTTAAAAAGACTACAGGTTTGCTCAACAGAGCTCACTAGTACTGCTTGGCAGCTTTCCACTCTAGTTCCGTACTGGCCAAATAATCTGCCTAATGCATTTTAAGTCTTAATTAGATTTTTCTTACTTTTTTTTTTTTGTTTTAAATTCTGTCTGAAGAGAATATTAGCTCATGGAACAAGTATTTATAGCCTGCTTGGTGGTGTTCTGACACCAAAATGCCAATATTCTCACTACCAGGCACTGCCAAGGCTCAACGAACACACCTATACATACGTACAAACAGGCACACACATTCCGTATCCTTGAATGCTCTGTAATGCCAAAAGAAAGAGACCTCCTGATTTGTCCTTATTTTAGCAGTAGCAAAGTGAAAGGAAAACATGGCATGGGACATATTAATACCTTAAACATTTCTTTTTACTTGTTTAATTAGTGATGCAGTTTTTCCAATTAGGATCTTTTAATAATTTTTTGTTGTTGTCTAACTTCAATATATATCTTAAAATTCTATATTTGAATACGCCTGATTTCCACCTTTTCTTACTCACAATTCTTATTTCATAGCTGATGGGGTCTTAAATCTGTATAGGGTGGTGACATTTCTCATAAGAATATCTTCATTTTTTTCTGCTTTAGAACTGGCGAACAAAAGGAGCACCAAAGCATTGCTCAAACTTTTTGCAAAGTTATAGACCTTTCTTTACATGGAGGAATTTAGACGAAGTATCTCTCTAATACAGCAAGTAATAGTGAATGGCTCTTGTAGGATCTCACAGGTTAAAATCTTAGGTTTTTCCCCTAAGTTGTGAGGGACAGCAAATTGCACATCACCCACTGGCTTCAGTGGAGTCAGGGTTCTACACTGAGTTTTCTGAAGGGCAATATATCCCTTGATTAGCTAAGTGATAGCGGTATAGGTCTTATTTGCACTTGACCTTCCCTAATTTAATTTATTACCTGCTGGCTGTTGGGGTACCTCTAAACTCAGTGTAGACACTGTCCTGTCAGCGAATCACCATCCTCACTGCTATCAGTGCTCTTCACACAGCCGATACGAATTGTGGTTCACATTATGTAGCTTACCTCTACTTTAAGTAAAAAGAAACTGCGTCAGTATTAAATAATTTCGAATTTGTCTTTCTACGCTATGCAGATGTTGGTATGAATGAGCATATCAGGATGTGGTCCTCAACAAAACAAAAATAAGGTTCATTCAGCATCAGTTTGAGTTTTGAACCATGGTTCTTTAGAATCTAGATGCGAACTGCGTGCTATCACTTTGCGTATTCCTTCATGCTAATAAAGTCCCACTACACTAACAGAAAGTCCTCAGAGTAGTCTTTAAAAGGAAAAAAACCCAAGCTAAATCAACTCTCAAATTCCCATGTAAACTGGGTTTAAGAGTGGAAAATTTCTTTTACCTATTCTTTGGGTGGTACAAAAATCTAAAATTCCTATAGCCCTGCTTCCCTGGGCCAAGTCAAACAAGGATATTGTCCTTTTAATGTCTTAAAGGCTCTGTTTTCTTGTAATGCCAAATGCAATATTTTTTTGAAAACACTACACCAGAAGTTTCCCAGCTGAGAAAACAGGCTGGTGAAAAATGGTTTCAGAAAACGAAATAAACCATGCAAAAGCTGTTCAGGGTGTGTGTATGAAATGAACATCTGGATCTGGCTTGTTAAACTGCCTCTTTTTTTCTCTCTCCCCCCCTTTTTCTTTTTCTCACAGCTGTTCGAAGGAGTCCTAAGGGCAAAGAGACAGGTCAATGGACTGGGTTACACCTTTTTTTCTTTTTTTTTTTCCAAACCTCTTTGCACCTACGCAAGGAATCCAGGCCACATGTGTGTTTAATAAGGAGGCACAAACACAAGAGAGAAAAAAAAATATCTCAATTCCTGTTGGTTCTTAGGAGAGACACTGAAGGAAAAATAAACTCCGGATTTCAAATTTTCTCTCTCTCAAAATAAAAGAAACCTTATGGTTCCAATAAAATATTTCTTTAAAAACTCAATGGATTATTATTTTTTCAAAAAATCATGGTCTTTGCAGGGTATACCTTTTTCTCTGTTCCTTTAGACAGGAATAACAATGGGTTAATCCCTTACCTGCTGGAGCACGAGGAAATTATAAAATGCCAATGGCCTGGGTTCACTGAACTGAGTCTTCCTATATCACAAAATAGATACATACATTTATATTGAATGGGTTCATATTTCATTTCAGGCTGCAACTTCCCCAGCTTGAGCAGTCCAGAAACAAAAGAGAGAACAAAAGAAACTGAGAAATTATCTGGAGATGGTATTTTCTGAGAAACAGATGATTCGTCTTTTCCTACTGACACGAGGTCCCGTGGCATTGCTAAAGCGATGGCCAACAGCAGAGTATCTTTTAGCTGCAAAGGGCTCCAGCAGCCTGCTCCTGGCAGAGCTGTAGGAGATCTCTCACGTGGCTCTTCTAGACAAGGTGTGAGGGCTGCGTTAGGTCTGACTCTAGTCTTGGATCATGGGTCAAATGACCATACCACGTATCTCAATCAGGGCTGCTAAGATAGCTCTAGTCCACTGACAGTTAGCTGCATGAAAATACTCTGTTCCCTTTGAAATACAGCCACATGGCATTGTACCCTCATATACACAGATGGAGACAACTAAGGAGCAAGGTCACCAAACCTGAGCAGACACTGACAGTTACTATAAGTAAAAACACCTTCTTTATTTAAAGCTCTATTTTCTGCCCAACTATTAACAATTTTTGTGCTCCCTGTGCACATCTACACTTACAGAGTCACAGAATCAGAGAATCATTTAGGTTGGAAAATACCTTTAAGATCATCAAGTCCAACTGTTAACCTAGCACTGCCAAGTCCACCACTGGTTTAGTCCCTAAGCACCACATCTGCATGTCTTTTAAATACCTCCATGGCTGGTGACTCCACCACTTCCCTGGGCAGCCTGTTCCAGTGCTTGGCAACCCTTTTGGTGAAGAAATTTTTCTTAATATCCAATCTAAACCTCCCCTGGCACAACTTGAGGCCATTTCCCCTTGTCCTAGCACTTGTTACTTGGGAGAAGAGACCAACATCAAGCTCACTACAACCTTCTTCTGGGTAGTTGTAGAGAGCAATAAGGTCTCCTCCAGGCTAAACCCCAGTTCCCTCAGCCAATCCTCATAAGACTTGTGCTCTAGACCCTTCCCCAGCTTTGTTGCTTTGAGGGAAGTATTGCACTTGTGGGTAGATCTATATAAATACACACTTGCTGTTGCTTAGAGATTTTGGACACACAGGCAGAAAAGTTTGTGACCCCTGTAGTAGCAAACCTGAACCATGACTATTTGCTCTACCTCCTTTTACTGTTTCTCCTCCAAGTTGTGCTTGGGGTTGGTTGCACTATTGCAGTCCAGTAAGTAAAAAAATAAGTCCCTGGATCCTTGAGTTTATTTGGGAAATCTTACTTTGGCTAGAAATTTGATGTTGAAAATCAAATATCTGAGTAAAGGCCCTTTGCAAAGCACACATCCTACTGCCAGGAAAGAAGTTGTATTGCTTAACATTAATAGTATAACTCAGGCAATGCAGTGGTATTTTCTAGAAAAAGCCTTTGCCCAGTAGCCTCTGTCGAAAAGCCAGTGTTTGTCAATTGGTGCTGCATCTACAGACCAGATTAAACACACAGCAACAGTGTTGAGCTTTGGGAAGGTCTTGCAGAGAGGAGAAGGCAGCGCTGTTTGTTGATGCGATGACCCTGGATTTGACCTATGCAAATACTACCAAAAAAAAAGTTAAACACAAACAAAGGATGCGTAGAAAACAGATCCCACTCCAATGCCAGCACTTGCTTGCCCGTCCACCCTAGGTCTGCATGAGACCCATGACAAGAAGATAAACCTAAATCTGAAATAGAAACTTGCCTTAAGTCAGTCCAGTGATGGCTTTAGGGAACAACGCTTGGTCAGCGAGGAACTAATTTGCCCGTATTTTCCCAGCTCATACCTTCTTCAATAGGACTGAAGAAGAGAATTACCTCAAAATCCAGCTGAAGGCAAAGTGAATTCTCCTTTTCTTCTCTCCTCCCTCTCTTTTTATAAAAGACCATGAGAAGAGCACGGCAGTGAATATTATTTATGGAGCACCTAATAAAAATGCTATGGGGAAATAATTACTGGAAACATCTCACTGTGTGACTGTAAATGCCAAGGCCCCAGTGCGCTGATTTAATGGACCGCTGCTCCAGTCCGTTATGCTTCTGCTACCGACTTCAAGCCCCCCTGCCCTCCTATTAAACCGCTCGCACCGCCGTCAGATCAGGACTGTACGCTGCAAGGCTTGTGGCAACTTTCCAGAGAGGGATAATGTCAGCAGGGGTGACGCTGTGCTCACAGGGAGGCCTCGAGCCATCCCTGCGAGAGAAAAGGGGCTTCGTGAAGAAATCACAGCGCAAACCTGAAGGTTTTGTGGTTCTGAGACTGAATAATGTTTCATAATCCAGACACCAGGTGCTTTAGGTATTTCTGAATGCCATTGGTTAGATGTGAATTCTTCCTTTTTTTTCCCTACCCATTTATCATTAACAAACCACCAAACTGTTTTTTATTTTTAGGTGGTGTTTTTTTTAAAACATCCCTTTATAAATAACCTCCTGAACCCGGTGGTACAAACGCATGCAGCCTCCCTGCACAAAGGGCGCTTCTCACCGAGAATTACTCGTGCCCTCCGCCTTTTCGCAGATAGATGCAAAAATATGAAAATTCACAAACACCTTGTAAGTGATAGGAAAAACACAAGGATTTCAAGTTCCTGCTTTCATTTGCAAAAACAGTCCTGAAAAAAGACCAGAGGGCTATCATTTAAGTGCTGCTGCTGACTTGCTAAATGAAGAGGAGAAAGTAAAAGGCAGCTCACTGCTATGGTGACAGCAAGAACAAAATCATATCCACTCTTTCTGAACCCAGCAGTTAGCATGCTTTTTTTTTCTTTTTTTTTTATTTCTGGTTTTAATGTAATATTTAAGTTGGAGCTAGAACAGACTATCGAACAGTAAATCACTACCAAATGCAAATTTACCTGTATATCTGAACTAAATTCTCTCCTACATTTACAAAGCAAAATCCTACCATTTGAACTGCGAGCTCCTATTGCATTTAATGGGAGGCAGCAAACTCCAGACGTTACTTGGAATATACATGCACTTATCTTGTTGTTACAGGTCTCCCTCGCAGAACTAAAAGAGAGCTTTAGTACCAGACAGTATCTCTCTGGGGTCATACCCAATGAATAGTGTTTTTTGAAAGGATTATTTCAAAGGAACTCTGAAAAAAAATCTAATGACTTGCAAGCTACAGGATTGCAGCATGGGAGGAAGTAGATAATGGAATATGACAGCAATGCATTTTTCATAAACCCAGTGATTTCTATCATAACGAGAAACCCATCCATAATTCGGAGAACTCCCCCTAAGAAGGAGACCTACGCTGTCGCAGGAAGCGCGCTGAGGAACGAAACGACACGATAATAACGGTGATGTTACTGATGAGTCCTGTAGCTCTGTCTTCCCTTCCGTCTCACCGAGGTTTCAGGCGCGAGTGGAGAGGAGCCGTTCCCATCCCTCTCTGCCTCGGCGTCGCTAACCGGGGAAGCTCTCAGGCGAACATCCGAGACCTCATGATGGATGCAAAACCCCGGAGAAGAGGCTGTTCTTTATCTGCCGAAAGTGAAGGCCTGCATCTGCTCTCAATTAGCAGGCAATTAGGGGAGTTGAAAACAAACCTGTTTACGTTGGCTATGAAGTCTAAAATAATTTGTGAGATGTCAGGACAGGATATTAAGATGTTAATGATCTTGTTCCTTTACTTTTTTGCAGGCAGCGTGGTATCGCGTCTTCCTTTCGCAGCTCCATATGCAGCCACAGATTGATCAGCTTCTGGGAGGGTGAGGAACCACTGGAGGCTGGTTTGGATGGGATGAGAGCTGCGTCTTACAAATAGTATGTATGGGAGACCTGGGGATGAGGACTTCTTTGCAAAAAAAGAAGGCGGTTGTTCATTTTGAATCGTGAAATAACCTCATGTCATGGACTACGGCATTCAGAGGTTTCAGCCACGGCGCCCGTAGCAAAGGCCCAGGCTGCAACCTCCCATGAAAGTCAGAAACAGTGACAGAACAAATCCAAAGACAACTGCAAACCTCCGCTGGACTTGCGCTGGTGGAAGAGTTCTGGCCCCAGTTCTCCCTCCACGAAAGCCAACACGGGCAAGTGACCACGGTACAGGGAGGCTGTTTGCTCCCCGAGCAAGCGCCTTGCACGAGACATCTAAGGAAAACTGTGATCTCTCAACTTCAGATGAATGTCTGGGAATGTTCTGTGTCGCCTCCTTCCAAATATCTACTTACAGCACTAACTCTTTCAGAAGAAAATTTTCACCACTGACCTCTCAGTTCAGCAGCAGCCACCGGGGTGAGGTTGCTCAAGGTTCAGCTAATGCTTCTTGGTTTCGCTTGGGTCACTTCTGATCCGTCACATGAAAAAGGCTTTGCAGAACCCTGCGTCCTCCTTGAACAGAAAAATAAAAGCAGCGTTAGTATCCCTTGCTTCTGAAATCACAGAACTAGTTTCCACTGGCGCAATTCAGTAGAGGAATAGTGGAACAGATGAGGAAAACTGCAGAAAGCACCTGCCTGGAACATGCTTTTTGCACCTTATTTAATACAATAGGTACCTTTCCTACCAACTGCTCAGGTTAATTCTGTCAAACTTATAGTGGGGCTTATTGCCGTATTAACCTGCTGTGATACAGTCATCGCATCCTACCTTTGACCTTCATAGTTAACCAAAAAATAATTCTCGTAAACAACCCACTCCAAGTTGACAAAATTGAATTTTTTCTGTTCCAACTAATCAACCATGTTGCCGTAATTATTTATGGCATCCAAACAGAGGCCTAAATTCACCCTGCCCTCAACATTTCAAAAAGCCAGCGAACAAGAAGTGCACCACAGGTGCCACTGTGCCCTCTTGTGTTCTCCTTTGGGCCATCTCCTCTCATCCTCCTTTTTTTTTTCCACCACACGCTATAGATCCAGCTCTAATAAGAGCCAGGTGTTCAAGGCCCCAGGCTACAAAATAGCTTTAATTATAATATTAATAGCATTCTGCTAAATCAGAATAAAACCAAATAGGTCAGTATTTGTGGTTACATTTTTCAATGTCCTGGTGTTTGTTTTCTTTCCAATTTTATGTTTCTTACTGGCATTTATAATGCCTAAGAGACATTCCAGAGGCCAAAATACAGGCGATCTGATCTTTGCATGATACTCCTAACTTTCCACAAAAAGAAATACCAGGAGGAGATCAGATCTACATTATACCGGCCCCAGAGGTATACCCTTCAGTCTTGACCTCCTTTGATGAAAAGCAGAAGAGCTCAGTATTATTAGTATTTATTGTCATTATCTTAATTGCTACTATTATTAAGCAGCCCATGAAATATATTAATATAAATAACACAAACATAGACATTTGAAACACGAATTCAAGCACAAAGAAAAGACACCTCCTATTTAACAAATATTAAACCAGATTTATTTAATACCTTCCATTAATAACTCTTGCAGACGCATGCTGTATGAGTCAGTATATAGTAAATGTTAGGATGAATGCGTACAGTATGGGAATGCCAGCCAGTCTCCTTGGCGGACGTTTATTATTTAAAAGATTTTTTAAAAGGGGCTGTGTTAAAAGAAAAGCATTATATCAATTTAGTTTCTGCCAGTGATATTCAGATCGAGTCAGTTCAGTTCAAAAGCTGAAAAAATTAAGCTTTTGCCAGTTCATTTGCTGGTGGAGGGAGCCTGTCCTCAGCAGGGGGAGAGGGAGCCACAGGGCGACAATTCTGTTTCACAGCATCAAGGTTTCAAAACGCACTTCTGTTCCGCGCGGTGCTGAAAACAAAGCTTTTCAAACACTTTCACAGAGGTGGCACCGGTTCATTCCCACGGGCATCACGCAGCTCTCCTGACTGCGCTTCGCCCTCCCCGTGAGGTGCCGGGCAGGAGTCCCCACTCGCTGGCATCTCCACCCGACACAAACCGTTCCCTTTCGCTTAAACGACACTTGGCTCGACATCTGCTTGCCAAATCGTGCCCCTTCTGCTGCTTACATCCCTCTGGCCAGGAGCAAGCCCTGGGTACGCGCCGAGCCCGCTCATTTGGTTGGTAACGCTCGACGCAGCGAGCTCAGCTCATTCGCTCCCATCTCTACGGACTCCTCGCAGCTGAGAGTAGTAAAACATGTTCTTGTCAGTAAACTACACTACTGTGACTCAGATACTGAGACACAGGGTGCAGTTGTCGTGTGTACAGTAACACGGTGCCATATTTAGAGTTTCTAACCATAACCACACTTGCAAAAACTGCATTAGATCAGCAGCCAGTTTCCCGGACTCCCACTCCTTGTTTCTGACTTCAGGAATTCAGATTATTTGTCTTGTACCAAATAAAGTTGCTTAGGAGATAAAACAGTAAGAAGGGAAAACAGAGGGGGCTAACAGTTAGCTTTAATCTGTTCTGTCTTGGATAGATAATGCATATAGTGGAAAACAGCAGATAGTAAAAAAAAAAAAAAACAAACAGCAAATTGAAAACTAAAATGAAAATAAATCTTTTTCCTTTTTTTTTATTTTTTAAACTTCTAACATTATCCTTAGCAGCACATACGTCATTGGCAGAAGTGTTGGCCAATCTTCATTAACTACGTTTGTCCTCGTTAAGACTGTCTGCGAATATTGGCATAGAAAAAGCAAGACGACCCACAGAGGAAGGTGTCTGAGTTCAGCACTGTGTGACTACTGCTGCTTACTGCAGTTAGCCATCGGGAGGGAACATTTCAGCTGTCTTCGTTTAAGATTTTTTTCCATAAAGAACAGGTTTGGTGTAGTGTAAAGGCTTGCATGCTTCCTGCTCTCCCTTTTTTTTTTTTTTTCAGATAACAAACCAGGTATTGCTGGTAGGATGAAGAAACTTGAGACTCTCGCACAATCGTGCAGGATGTTTTGGGATTAGGGAGGATCAGAAGCTCCTGCTTTCATTGCAAGAGAGACTGTTTAACAGTGAGGCCAGCCGAGATCAGATACCTGTCCTGGGCAAGCAAAGGCAGATAAACATCATGAGTTAGAGAAGGTGACAAGAGCAGGAAGAGGGGATCCGGGACATATCAGGTAGCTCTGACCTAGGTCCCAAAACATCTACTGCCTGGTAGGAAAGAGGAGTCCTATACAGGTGTATTTATTATTTTGTCTACGCTTGTTTCTCTCCCATGCTATTTCAGAGACAATCATTCCAGGCAACACCTGCACACCCACTTAATAATTAAGGGAATTACACAGGAAACGCCCATGGGGTTGGGAGGCTAAGAGAAAAGTGTGGACTTCAAGTCCGAAAGGTCACGGTTGGTCCTGTGGTTTTAGGGCAGCTGCACCACAGACCTTCGCTGCCTCGAGCATGCTACCAGCCACCGAAGGACAAAGCAGATGAGACTTGGCACAGTGGCCGGGGGATGTCCAGCGTCTGGGAGAGCTGCCCTGGAGAGCAGGGACTGAAGCCTTTCCAGTGTCCACTCACTCGTCCACCCTCGTGACAGCTGGTACGGTACTAGCACATCCCGGTCCCTGTGGTACTAGGTGACTTCTGCATGGCTGAAATTAATTCAAGCCACTCTGAAGGCAAAACGGGGTTGGAAAACTGCTCCACATATTTTATTCTTTATTTTTCAGTCATTCTTTTACTGAATATGCACTGTTCTGGCAATGGTGTGGGTTTTTTTTTTTTTTCTTTTTTCCTTTTAATAGAAAGAAAACAAAGGGCGACAGTACAAATTGTCATAAAAGGGAATTGGTTATGGCCCTGTTCAGATTAGTCTGAGCGTTGAGTGCTGAAGAGCCCTCTTCTATCAACAGCACTAATATGTGCTACTGACCTGATTCCTTTTGAACCGTTATCGGGGCAGGGAAACAGTTGTGTCCAGTTATCCAGGATACAACTGAGATTAGAAAGATAAAAATCAGAGCTGTGAAAATTAAGGCACTTAGTGATATTGCTATTTTACAGTGGACCCCTGGAAGTCCCTTAGGTGGAATCCCTGCCCTTGGCAACCCTCTTCTCTATTGCAAAAGGCTCAGATTTGGGGTCCATCCGTCGCTACTCTGGAGGCTGGCAGCTCTGGAAGAGGGGGCTGGCTGGCTCTGCTCTCGCTGTTTATTTTCTGGGAAGTCAGGCTTGGTCAAGTGGAATGAGTCTTGTGTTCATTTTAAGAAAGTTTATATTTGACTCTGGTAGGGCTGGAGAGGAGGTGAATGATAGGAAGAGGAGGAGATCTGGGATCTTGTGTGGCTGCCCCCACAACACCACAGGCAGCCCCATTACCAAGGCAGCAAGAAGATGAAGCAAAGCACCAAAATCAAACATGCCTGTTTATTTTTTTTTTTCTTCAAAGCTCAGAGATTACTCTAAATCTAAATCCAGCTCTTGCTCCATAGCTGACCTTGTGGCCCATGAAAAAATGTAAACTAAATTCCCTGCTTTTAAAACTCATCTTCTAAACTTCAGAAAAACAATTCCTAACTTTGCATTACAACCTGACTCATCCTGCAGCAGCAACCTCTGCTTACTATCCACGTCTTGGGGGCCTAAAAGTCTCATCAGCCACCGCTGCCCTGCAAGAGAAAGTAAGGGTATGCTTTTTTGTGCAGTTATTGGAGCCATTCTGCTGGGATGAGGCACAGAAGCAGACATGGAGAAAGGAACCGAACCAGCCTGAAGTCTCACGCCAGTTTCGCATGGTTACATAAAGCACTTTTAATCTTTTTGGACTGTGTCCTAACAGCAGGAAAACAGAAACAGTTGATGCCAAGCAGTGGTGTTGCACCTTTTGCAGGGCAGGCACGACATTACTCCCTCCCCAGTGCAAAGGGAGCGTGAGCAATCCTGCCTTGGCTGCACGCAGAGGAAGCAGTAAGTGGAGATGCTCTGTGCAGACTTTGCGTTCCCCCATGCGGCGTAAACCAAAACCAGTTCCTGCAATTCTGTGCAATAACACAGAAAGCTCGCTGGCTACTTCTCCCACCCGTCTCCTGTGGGTATAGACTCCTGGCCTCTGAGGTAAGCAAGAATGCCATCCTTCTAGATTTATAATCACAGGGGTTTATAAAATACGGTGGTGGTGTTAGGTGCCTCGAAGTGAAAGGGGAAAATAAATAAATAAATAAACTACATAGGCGTTGCCACTGGAAAAAATAAAAAAATCTGATCTCAATCAACCAACCACATTTACTACTCTGCATCCATGGCCAGGCTTGCTACATAAACCACCACTGTCATCCCTTCATTCTTTTCAATACTTCTCAGGGGCATCCATCTTCCTTAACACAGCGTCCCTGATTTCAAAAGCCAGACACAAATTAATTCCGGGAATCCTACAGTGGGGAGACATTAAAACCCATTTAGAGGTTTCTGTGGAGGCCTCTCTCCATGTTTATTTCAGTCAACTCAGATCACAGCGTGGCATGCTGGAGCCAGCTTGAAGGAGCAGGAGGTTATAGGTCTGCGGCGGACGGCAGGGACACGCTGGGCTGGGCTTATGCAATAACCGAGGGGTTTTGTTTTCTGTGGTAGAGTGTCGATGGTGCGTACGTGGGATGAGGGGACTGGGCAGAGCTCTGTTTTAGATACCTAAATTAAATATTTCTTTTATTTTCTTGTTCACTCCTTCATTCTTAGTTAAGGCATTAAATCTCATAGGTTTCATTTCCAAAGACCAGCTGCCTTCAAGATTTGCTCTACAGCTCTTCAAGGCTAGGAAAAATAAGAGTGGAAAAAAGGAGGGGGAGCTGAGCCACAGTATTCAGAAGTAATGTGTCTAACACATCTCCCTGGGTCTGAAAAAAGAAGGAAGCTTCCTACAGGTTTGGGGGTTTAAGTTACCCTCTGGGTTAGGTGTTAAGTGGCATCTCTCCTTCCAACATGTAAACATTTATATTGCTAAGTGTCTCACTTGCTCTGTTTTCTAATAGTGTTTTAAGATGTGCAAAGAGCTGCGAGGATGAGGACAGGGAGCTGCCTCCTGACTCACCTGGCCCACAGACGGCAGGGTCCACGGGTCACACGTCAGCTGCACCACGGTCACCCGGTTGCGCTATTAGCCGCTGGCATCGAGCATTACAGCACATTTTCTTTTCTCTAGCTCATAAAAATTATTCATTTTGTCAATAAGCCCTCCTATTTTTATATTAATTTTGTGGGAATTTTTTTTTTCCGGGTATTGTCAAACCTAGCTTCAGACAATCCATGGATAAAATAAACATTTCCTGAAGATCCATTTCCTTCCTTTGTGCTTCAGAAGAGGAAGAACACCTTGTCCGAAGCGGATATGCTGAAAGGTTTGGGTTGTTTCAGAGAATTGACCATCATGGCCAACTAAGCTCACACCTTAGTTTGTGACCTACCTGCTATTTTTAAGAGCAGAGGAGAGCACTCAGGTATGTTCTGGGGGGGGCTTGTTCTTACCAGCATTTCCACACCCCATCATTTGTATGAGATTTCTGCATTGTGTGTGTTTGCGAAGTGGGATTGCAAAGCCAGCGTGACATGCTGATATTTTCACAGAATCACAGAATCGTTAAGGTTGGAAAAGACCTTTAAGATCATCAAGTCCAACCGTTAACCTAACACCACCGTGGCCGCTAAACCATGTCCCAAAGTGTCACATCTACAGGTTTTTTGAACACTTCAGTGATGGTGACTCTACCACTTCCCTGGGCAGCCTCTCCTTTCAATATGAACAATGGAATAGCCATTTTTCACGGGCAGAGATGGACAAAAGAGTATTATTTAGAACTCCTTGAGTGCTGGGACTCAGAGAGTTCATTCAGTAGTTTTTAAAAATCTGTTAAAGTTATTCTTTGTGTTGGTCAAAGGACAAGACCTGTTCTTGCCTATTATATGGACCTATGGAGGTGGCAAGGCCACACAGACCCACGCCTTGCCTTTGGCAAGTCCACTTCATCAGGTTATGCCTCAGTTTCCAAACTATACCATGAGAACAAAGAGAGGTACCTATCTTGTTACACACTTGGGGCTAAATGCTTTTTGGCTGTAACAGACATGAGCTACTATTAGAAAACTGCCTTATAGACAGTGTCTATAAATGCTTGAAGAGGACAGGCTCAAAAGCAGCATTTCAGGGAACAGAAACTAAATGCAAAGGAAGAGAAACTAAATTCCTTGAAAGATCTATAAGAAAAAAATACAACAGACACATTAATTATTCAGCAAAACTCAGATGTCCATTAGTGGCTACTTAGACAGCGTTTTGGCAGGATATCCTACCTACTGTATCACTATTGTATCCCCATAGCTGCACATTTTGCTTTGGTATGTTCGTGAGCCATTTCTCTTGCTCCTGTCAACGAGGAGGCTCTGCCGCTCCCCGGCTCATTACGAGTGGTCTCTATTACCATAGCCGCTCCCAAGGCCAGCACCCAAAAAGCCTTCCATGGACTGCTGAACAGCAAAATGAAGTCATCAACCCTGAGGAGAAAGAAGCTGTGACAAATTTTCTTCTTTTCCCAACTGTAGATCAGTGAAGCCTCATTCTACTGAAGTGTGGGATCAGATCCTCATCTCCATCAGCCAAGCAAAGCTTCATGACATGACTGAGATCAGAATCTGGCCAGTAAAGTCAGAAAGCTTGGAGAAGTCATATTCAGTGCTCTTGGGTGCCGCCTGCAGGTTTTGAAACTGCAGTTTACTAATAACTATTCCAAAACAACATTGAACATAGTTAATTGTGGAATAAAAAAGGGACTTATTACATTAAGATTCCTAGAGAAATCAAGGACTGAAAATATAAGCCTTTTTTTTTGATTCAGTATTGAGTAAACAGAAGCCAAGATGTATATTTTTTTCTCACAATGAGTTTTTGTGATGATTTAAATCCAAGAAGTTAAAATTTAGTAAACAATCCAGAGGGCCATAAACTCATGCAGATCAACCTGGAAGGAAACACGCACAGGAACCTTCCCAGATGTTGCGCTCTCTGACACAACATTGTGCTTTGACAAGGCCTCACAGACTTTTAGCCACATAAATAGCCTTTGAGGACCCTCGTTCCAGCCCCAAAAGGTGGACCACGTATGGACATTTACAAAGTTGCTGCTATTTTCAAGCTCTTTTTTTTTTTTTTTTTTTTTTTTTTTCACTCATTGTGGTAATGCTTCATGCTTCTGGACTGTAAAAGTCCAGAGGCCCTGGCCTCGGTGCCCACAGACAACCTCATCAAAGGAGTGATAACAGAGTAAGGCAGCAAAGTGCCACCTGGAAGCATGAGCAAGTCCCTGTTGGACCTACCTGCCCATGGCCAATGTCTCTCCTGGAGGTCTGACGTTATTTGTGCCTTCCTTCACCTCTTTGTTCTCTGACTTTTTCATGAGGCCTCAAACTGGTTTCCCAAAAGGCTCTGCATTTGTTCTGGCAGCCGTCCATATTTTGCTTCCATGCAGTCCTCTGGGTCTGTGAGGCTGCCGCTGTCTCCCCTTCTGCTCCTGGTCCCACCACTTCCTCCCCACGTCCCGTACTTGAAGTACAACTCAACTCGTAATGACCTAGTTAAAAAAACACAGGTTATTTGTTTGCGGAGCACATTACACACTCGAAGACAGTCAAAAACAGCTTAAAGGGGATGTGGGGGCCTCCAGGGTTAAGTAAAAGCCATTTCTGATACGCAGCTCGCTGGGACAGCCTGAGCTTGCTGGAGACAAGAGATTTGCCCTGTGCGTGTCCGTGCACGGGGCTGGAAGCAATGGCAGCACCTCCCGCACCCCAGCTGTGCCTCGGCAGAGCGGGACCGGTGTGGGGATGGAGGAGGGTGGGGAGGAGGGCGACCGAGTCATCTGCGGAGGCGTATGGTCCATTTTCAGTCCTGAAGGAGGTGATAAATGGAAGATAAAACAGAAGGGGGAGGAGTTAAAATGATTCCAACAACAGAAAAATTAACTTACCTTTTCTGACGCTCTCAGACCCAGCACTGGATCCCGGCTGTATTAGCGATGGCCGTTAAAATTTAGGTTTTAAAATCCTTTCTATTTTCTTCATAGAGAAAGAATAACATTGCTCCCCCCACCTTGGGAAATACATACTCATTTCTATAAAGAAACTCAACAATAGCAGACATTTTTTCATAAAGTTTCCAAAATGTTTTTAATGTTTTTGTCAACTTGATTAAAATTGAAAGCATTGATTTGGTTTTAAAATTCACAGGATCATAGTAAAGTCTGAAAGTTACCGATTGACTGTTTTTTAAAATTATTTATTTCTTCTATAAATATGGAACAAAAAGGAAAAGAACAAAAGGAGGGATCGAGAGGAAAAAATCAAGCAGAAACACAGAGCCGGCAAGCCTGCAGAAAGACTGTATTCACTTGCAGTCTTTTCTTTCCCACAAAAAAGTTAAGCCTTTTACCACTGTAAGAATCTTTCATGGAAATTGCTGTATTGTCCACACAGCTATATTCAATTTAAAAAAATAGGACTTCGAGAATACATTTTAACCATCACTCATAAAATATAGCCTTTTCTCCTTTTCAATGCTTTCTCTCATATGTCAAGTCTCTACCAGACATTCAAGGCCCTTCTTGTTGAAAAGAGAAAGAGGGGAACGAGACAGAAGCGAGAGGAGGGGGGATGCGAAAAGGAGGAGGCAGGAACAGGCCGGGCGCAGCAGAATCGGTAACAGTTCAGCGTCCTGTTGAAAATCTCCAGTGGGAGCCACAGAAACGTGTCGGTGTCCGGCACGACTGGCCGCTCGGGGTGCCGCACGGGAGATCAGCTAGCCAGGGAGCCAGCTGGCAGGACGGCCAAGATGGCGGAGCCCAGCACCGTGAACGGGCGTGCAGCGAACCCAGCTCCACGCGCTTCGCCTGCCCGAGGCCGGCAAGGGGACGGCTGCGTACACGGATTGCCACAGCGCGGAGGGAGGGAAAAGGGGTGAGGGATGTCTGTCCGGCTGTTATCAATTAGCTTTTAAATTTAATATTTTGTTTCTGGTTGAGACTGAAGGCTCTCCGAGGCTGGCTGCTTCCTCCCCTCGAAAGCAAAACACTAGACAAATCTTTCTAAAAATATTACCACGCTTGTCCTTCGGAGTTTTTACTTCTGAAGGAGGAAGAAGTAGGTCTAAAAGGGATGTAGGGAAAGTGTAATTGCTTTTTTCCTCTTATACATAACCTAAAACCTGAGCATTAACATCCCTTGAGAACGTGGGGGAGCAAAGAACAAAGATTGAATGTCTATCTTTATGGAGTGTTTTTTCATCCAGAGGATCCCAGTGTCCTCTACGCCACCGGTAACACCAATGTCACCGGAGAGCTACGAGCACATAGTGAGTAAAGGATAGCCAAGGCGCCAAAGAAACAAGGTCCAAGGGGCCCAGCAACGCCAGGAACTTCACCAACTTCAGCACTGAAGCTCACAAAAAAATACATAAGAAATCACAAAATAAAAACTCACGTGCTGCTGCTACCCCAAACAATGTAAGGGTAGCCAACAGAAATTAAGAATAAGGCAATTAATGACCACACCACCCACTTCTGAAATGCAGGCATCGATTGACTGGTGCCCAGAAGGCAGTCGGATAGCATCGCTGCGTGACGGACTTCAGGAAATGGAGGGTGCCGTACCCATGTGAAACTAAAGGCGGTTTTTTGAACAGCAAACTGGTTAGAAACGGGAGGAGCAGAATAAATATGTCAACGAGAAGGCAAACAAAACAATAGTGTGCTTTCCTACGACCTAAAAAAAAATTGGTGTTTAGGGCAAAACTGGGAAGCATTGGCTTTCTTAGGTAAACAGCTTATTTACGACTGCTGCCCCGCTATATACTTGCATGGGAACAACAAAAGGCCAGCAAAGCGAGAGTCAAGCACAGGCTCACCGGAGCCGCTCTCGTCCCGCACTTGAATAGAGCGTGTCTCTGCGGGTAAGCGCGGACCGTCTCGCGCTTGTTCCGCCCGCGCGCCAGCCGGCCTCAAGCCCTGTCGCTGCATTACCGCTGTGTCTTTCCCGAAGCGTTAAGCTCAGACCCCTCAAAAAGGCGTATCGGCGCAGGCGGGTGCCAGGACACAGGCTCTGTGGCACCCGGGCCGCAGCTGGCCTACGTCAGGACCAACTCAGGCCACCAGCAGAGCGGTCACGGCTGTACCCGTCCAGCCGGGCGCGCCGGGGGTTCCGGCAGAGGCGCGTCCCCTCGGGCTGCGCGTAAAGGACGCGTTGCCGACCGGAGCGCGTTCTGTCCGCGGCTCTGGCAGAATGGCGTATCGTCGGAGCCTGAGCTCAGCCCCCAGCAGACTCCGGCTACCGCCTCCATGTGCCCAGACACGTTCCTTTCATGTCAGTGGCAAATCTCCCTTTTGCCTCAGCTTGTTGCGGATTTGGTCAAGCCTGGTCTTGTTTCTTTTGAATCAGCAGGAAAAATCTAGTTGGGGAGCGGATAACATTTTTCTCCCAGCCTGAAGCTTCTTTTAAATGCCAGATTATCCTCGTGCAATGCAACCTGAAGTCCTCCGCTCTGACCGGTCGCATTCCTTCAGCCACCTAGTTTTATTCTCTGGAGTTTGTATCCTGGAATCCCAGCAGCAGCAGCAAAAACAGCTGCCAACATCCTGGGAATATCTGCCCTGGAATCTCAACTACTGTGTGAAGGTGCTGCTCTCCAGTTTGAGATTTGTGTTTGCAAAGGAAATCTGTCCAACAACAACACTGAGAGAAGAAAAAAAAAAGGAGGAAAAAGGGCTTTATATAACAGAATTAACAGAGCTTTTGCAACAGTAACATGAAGTTAACAGGCAACTTCTCCTCCTCCTTCTCTGCCCCCACCCCAACCTCCTCCTCTAACAGCAGTTTCATTTGTTTTTGTTTCCAAGCTTCTTCTACTGGCCACTCACACAGCCCCGCTCCCTTTGTCTAATTTGGATCGCCAACCTCCACACAACCGACTCTTGCTGTAACTGTAAATCTTTTTATGGCCCTTCTGCCTCTAAACTGTAAAAGCAATGCCACTGTAAGCTGCCTAAATGGGTCGTAAATCCACTTAGTGCACTGAACGAGGGAAAAGTTTTTAAGGGAAAGAAGGAAAAAAAAAGGCAAACTAAGGTGGCTGGAGGGACACAGAGGGGGATAAAAAAACAAACCAAGGATGTATTTGCTAAATGGAACCAAAATAACAGGAGGCAAAGGGAAAATATGAATGCTGGGAGGGGGGGAAAGGATGAAATAACGCATATTGGTGGTAAAAACAAACTGCTTCTGAAGGGCTGCTCGGTTTATTGACGCTCAAAGTTTTATGGGAGGATGTTGGTTGCCCTCGACTCCTGTTGGCATCAGTAGGACCTGGTAGCACCGGGAGAGCCTACGAGCCTGCCAGCAGCTAAGAGACTCCTTTTTTCCACTGGGTGGTCCAGGGACTGGTATCTGGGTCTAATTCTAGCTTTTTTGCACTGCCTGACTCACAGGTTTAATCGTGGCTCCGTGCCTCAGTTTATTCATCTGTAAATGGGAGAGATAGGTATTCCCCTTCTTTATAAAATGTTTTGAGAGCTGCTTAAATACCACCAGGGAAGGGGCAGAACTGATTCCCGTGGCAGTCAATAGCAACAGTTTAGTTTGTTTCTCTAGAAGCGGAGGCAACTTTTGTCTATGTAATTTATTGCATTTATCACCATGGTATCTGAGCTCTAAGAGTATTATCCAAATTCCACTGAATTCACTGAGTGTCTTTCCACCACTTTCAATAAGTTTTGGATTTGACCCCAAAGTCACAAAAAACCCGAGGAATATGTCAAAAGAATGTAAGTGGGTGTGAGTTGAAATTGAGGAGTTTGGAGACTGGAGTATGCAGAACAGTAGCTATTTAAAGATTGAGTTTGCTACGGAGTGTTCTCTTTTAATAGGGTTATATAAATACATTCCCGTCTCAATATATGTGGAAAAACAGGCAGTGAGGTGAGACTCTACTGCTTTATTTCTTATGGGAAATATTGTGCATAGCTAAACCACCTCTTCCCCTTTCCTCACCCACCACCCACAGTCCCTGGAAGCCTTCAGCAGCTGTGTACAGTGTGAAGAGGCACATCCGGGAGCACTGCGAGAGTTAAAAAGTTCACAGCCCTGCCTTTATAATAAAGCCCCTGTTTTCATTGCGTTCTCACTTCGCCTTAAAGACTTGATCTGAGTTTTGGCACTCAACATGCCAGAATGGGAGGGGAGACTAGCTATGCCTATTATTATTGGTGTTGTTAATTAATAATAATAATTATTATTTTATTGCTCTGCTCCCTTGCAAGAAAAAGAGGAGGGGAAAAAAAATAAAAGAAATGTCCTTGCTTGGCTCTCTGCAAAGACCAAATGAGTTTCAGTACAGCTCCTTCAGAGCCGGTGTGTCCCCTGCAGAAAGTCACTGCCAGAGTGGGCACCAACTGGCCTCTCAATTACCATCCTCAGGAAAAAAAGTCAGTGGCCAAAGAGGACTGAGAGGTGAACCCCTCTTTTATCACCAGTACCATATGTGCAGGGCACTGACCAATAGTTCAGGACAGAAGATGCTGATACTATAACTGAAAAGAATCCTGTTAAAATGATGGAAATCTTTGAGTATGAAAAGTGGGGTCTGCACCTGGATAGTAATTATGTTCCAAAGGAAATCCAGCTAGTATTTTATTGCTTATTCTCTCCATGCACTTTTTGTACAAGAACAGTACAAGGGCTGGAATATTTCATATCGGGAAGCTTCCAAAAAAGTGTTTACACTTCGTCAGGTCAATAAGCTACACAGATTTTTGCAATATTATCTCAATTATGGTTAACTATTGGAATACACATTTTTTTAAAAACCTTCCTAAAAACACTGGCTCGGACCCTTGGAGCAGGCAAACTCCTGCCAACTCCACCAAACTCCATGAAGCTCATATACTCAAAAAGCAGCTAAGTCTTCAGTATCTGGGAAGTGTTATAACTACAGCTGAAGTCAAGTGAAACTTATTTTTGCCGTCAGCAGAGGTAGAGCAATCTGCCTGCACTGAGGATGGACCCCTGACTGCGTGTGTGTGCTGGAGAGTACAACACAGATGTCTCGGGGTGCAGGACACTGCAATGATGGGGGAATCCTCTGGCCGAGTGAGAACTGGCTCCAAGACAAAGAATGTGTCCATGTATTAATAACACCAGGCTTGAGCTGGATTGAGCCTGTCTGTGTGCAACCAACCATGCAAATATATTATAAAGAGCTCACTTTAAAAGGAAAATGATATGAAGTCTATCAGAATTGGGTATCTGTCTTTAAAGACCTTGGGAGCCCGACAACAGTTGTACAATAAAATTACATACAGCCAGAGTGACTTGATTACAAGGCAACGTCTCCTTTGTTGCCAATTCTAGGGATTTTATTAATTCTAGTGAATATAGCACAGGTCTCAAGATGACTGATGCTTTCATTACAACCTTGGCCTCAGCCATAAGGTGACTATTATGAATCTCAACCTTCATTTTTTTTAAAGTTTTAGCTGTCACCATTCAAAGAAATGGTATTAAAAATAAACTACGAAAACTTAAATGTAATAAAGAAGAAAAAAGAGTAAGGTAAACCCTATAGAAATGCAGAAGACAAATTAAAAAAGATTATTATCATAATTATTTCTTACCCAGCTTGACTTTTTAGTGATCATGTTCGATGTCTATAGACGTTACTGGATAGCTGAAGCAGCAGAGTTACCTTGAATGAAACCCGTGTAACAGAATTTAGCTATAATCTACATTTGCTTTAAATTTGTGCAACCTCTAGTAGAGAACTAGGAAATGGTCACAGATTTAATTTACTTTTCACTTCTGATGCTCCTTGCATACTGTGGGGGATACGAACTTGGCAAAGAGTTTGCATTTATTAGCACATATAAATTTACGAGGATTGTTTGGTCTTGCTGTTAAAGCCCAGATCTAGAACACAGGAATATGTCAGAAGCTGAGTGTCATTTTAAAAGCACGCTTAGAAACCATGTATTTCTGTTGAAATACTTCCTGCACAAGTAAACCAACTTCCCCCCAAAAGTTGAGAGAGTAGAAACAAGACATATCCTAAAATATTCTTTTTAAAAAACCTATTTCATTATTTCTAAGATTTGGAAAACCTGACTCATGATTTCTAAATACTTGGAATTAGAAATGCTGCTGTTAACTGCTCATCACTGTTTCACACAGCATCACCCAGACACAAGGACAGATTTCTGTCTCCCTAACTAAATTTGGGATGAGTAGATTTATTGAGATAGCTTGCAGAGTCTTACTTTAGCAGCTTAGGTTCGATAGTAGATGTTGGCATTTGGTCTCCTACTCGCTCCTTCTGTGTAAACACCACTGCAGGCACTGAAAGGCCGAGCACCCCAGGATGCTGTAGTGTATTTTGGAAGATTCAGGTATGCGATTTTGCTATGGACCGTCCCCTGTGACCCTGGCTGACACAGATAAGCCCAGGCCCCTTCAGAGAATTACATGCCGAGGATCCAGACCTTGACCTCTTCTGCTTGAATTCCCCAACTCTGAAATGGAGGAAGTAGCATCGCTAAGCCGCAAACCGCTAATAAATGTGTAATTAATGTAACAGAATCCAGAGCATCATGATGCCACACTGGGGAAGCTGGTATGGACTCACCTTAGGACAGCTTGTGTGTATAAAGAGCAAAATGTGGTGCAGAGATACGGGCTCAGGAGCTTAGACCAAAACAGGGTGGAGAAGCGCTGCGCGGACCCTTCCACCGGTGAGATGGCTCCAGTGCAGGTCATTTGGATAAGTCCCTGCTCTGTGTCACAGCCCGGCGGGGGAATAGCACTGAGGCAACATCACGCTGGAGAGAACTAAATTGCAAGAGAAGTTGAAAATATTTCAATTTCTGAAGTTTTCAAAAAGGCATTCCAGAAGTGTTACTGTTCAGAAAAGCCCTTTTTTTCTTTCCTTAAGTAGGTGTAGAAAAGAAGAGAGATGCGGATGCAAATCTGTGCTTAGCTCTGGAGTGCTGCTTTATTTCTGTTTGCTTTGCTTTACTCCTCCTGCCAATGTTTAGGATGAGAACTACTTATTTTGGGGTCAGTCTCGACTTTCTTGTTCATGTCAGTTTATTTTGGATCAGATTCCTAGACTCACGTTCGCAAACTCAAACAACTGTTACATCCACACATAACCTACCCATGCTATTAAAGAGAAATAGCTTCCTCTCAGCTTGAGGAGAACTTGCTGTTGACAAACTCCTTCCCCTCTGAACCATAACCTTTGACTCGTCCTGTGGGGGAGAAGGGAGAAATGCAATCAGGTGCAGAATGCCAACACACCCCTCTGGGGTGACAGACATCCAATTTCCAAGCAACCATTAAAAGGTCCATATGGAATTTCACATTTAATATGAAGCAACAAGAAACAGGAAAACCCAACGGCGAACACATGCCATATGTTACCTCTGCCTGCGAGCTTGGGCCGGTGTCTGAGCCTTTCCAGGTGCTCTCTTCTGCACTGAGAGCAAACTGTGGGGATGTTCAGCATGCTTGGGGTGCTCTTACACTGTATTATTATTATTTTAACTAAGAAACTAGCTGCTTGGTCCATTTGAGGAGGGTGGGGCTTTAAGACAGATGTGGAAATAATCTGAAAACATGAGGGTCAGGCAGTGGAACATTTCCAAGGCTGTATGAAACATTAAGCAAGTGAACGGAAAACATTTATTTTTCCATCTTGTATTCCACAGCAAACTTGGATTTCTAAAGCTTATCTTCATATCCACATCATAACTGAAGACTAATTGTGTTTTCCTCCATATTTTTCTGCAGATCAAAAAAATTCAACTCTAGAGTCTCCCCATTCATAGCAAAAACTTGTTTTCCCCACCTCTGGCATCAGCTCAGCAGCCAGGAAGCCAGCGTCCAACGTCAGGGACGCTGCTGGACTGTGGGGAACTGCTGCAGCCCGCGGACCTCTGGAGATGAAGACGAAATGAGGCTTGGTTGCGTGTAGCACATTGATAAGATTTTGGCCCCCATTTCAGCATGACCCAGTAGGTTTAAATTGCTTCATTTCTCAGCCAGCCAAGAGCAAATGGGTGGTAGATGCGATATGGCTGTTCACTGGAAATCACTCTTGATTGATTTATCTTCTCCTCCTCAGTAGTGTATGGGCTCAGTATATGGCTTGGGCACATAAATTACAGAGAAAACACCTTTCGCGCTTATGTATAGAGTATGTACGTTTTGTCACCCCATCAGAAGAGAAGCTTTTGTGAAGTCTTAGCTCTAAGTGTATACAGAACAGAAACGACCATTTAGAAATGGTCGTTGCTTGACAAAAATAAAGTCACATTTCAAAAAAATAGTTTTGAGTTAGAATGAAGTAGGACGAAGTAACTTTGATAATTTTTTAGTTAAACAAAGAAACAAACAGAAAATGCTGCTGCTGGCTAGAAAAGCAAATGAATATTTAGGAGTTTTTTGTTTGTTTTTTGAAAACTAATAAGAGCTGTGAAACTCAAAAAAGTTTTCACTTCTCATTAACAAGATCTCAACAGTTTGGGCTCTGCTTTTGCCTTTTTGAGAGAACATACAAAGATGTTTCAGTTTCATTTTAACATGTTTACAGAAGAAAAGCTCTACTAGCACTGCTACATTGTTATTTCTGGGGGACGAATAAAAAGATATTGGAGAATTATTCATAAGAATCATTTGTGTGATTTATATACTTTCTCGTGATTGGAACAAGGGCCTCGTTTGAGGCTGCAAGACTCTCGGTTTCTACCCACAGGCAGATGTAGTATTGAGAACAGTCACCTAAACCTTGATTAAAGACAACAGAGATTAAAATCAGTGAATGAAGCTCCAAGACAAGGGCCGTTTTTATCTTGGGTTTGTGCAGCACCCGGCAGCAGAGTCCCGACTCCAGACTGGCCAAGGACCAGGGTCTCCTCTCCAGGCTGGCTGGAACGCAGGGGAGAGCCAGGTCTTTGCTGGAGGAGGAAAGCTGTGAGAAGAAAATGTAGGGAGGGATTTTGCAGACCTATGCTTAATATTCATTAAGACCAGGCAAATTTGGACAAACATGTGAGATGAGATTTTTAGACTCATTATCTGCGTATCCCAGCTTTTAAGACCCCCATAGTGCACCTAGCTCTAGTATGTCTCAAAGTTACTTTCCACCCTTAAGCTCAAAACTTCAAAGCTACCCCAACCGGGGAGACTTTTTCTGCTTACCAAAGCTCCCTCTGAAGGCAATGGAGATACATTTCCCCCCCTGCACCCCAAGGTCAGGATAGGGTTACAAGTTTCAGATCTGTTTTAGCACCTTAATGTACCTTCAGTTCTGAAATCTGATGTGCTTGTCCAGTTACTAAGGTAAATGGTGCATTACTGCCAAATGCAGAAACCCTGGAGAAAACGACCATCACAATAAACCTCTAATAATTAATAGTTATTAGCAAAATTCTGCTCTTCATATCAGTTTGGTGAAAGAATAAGGGAAATTTATATATTGTAACCATAATATATTACTCATTCAATGCAATATGAACTCCTGCAACGTAAAGACCATCCTTGTAAACCACTGCCAGAAATCCCTACCGGTCTCACAGGATCCCAATCAACGCCTCCCCAATTTTCCCAGCCAAAGCCATGCACTCAGCAAAGCACACCTGCCATAAATCTCAAAGCATTACCAGCTTTCAGCAAAAACTGGTAACGTTAAGGCTGGGGGATGATGTATGGGGATGTCACCAACTCCCTCTTCGCCCGCACGTACCCTTTTCCCCTATCGCAGGCATTCTTTATCGGCTTTGGTGACTCAGCCGTTAAACATCTCCCAGCCATCGAGCTGAATGACAGCCGGCCGCCGGCGGCTTCCTCCCTCATTGGCAGCGAGCGGCCAGCGGCCGATGTTTGTGGGAGGGTGGAGGAGGGAGACGGGAGCTGGGCGTAATTAACGGGACAATTGAATGGGTTATGCCTCTCTGATTTCAATTAACCTCTGAACTTTGCAGTGACAAGATCTCATGGTTACCAACTAACTTCAGCAAAAACCAGATGTTATAATCCAAGATCTCAGATAGCTCATAGTTGGGATTTGATGATAGCCTCTTTTCAGATCACTTAATGCTCACCGAAAGAAAAAGGAATAACATTTCGGACTTCTTTAATACCATAATTGTGTTGGAACTGGGGTCTGATTATGGTATCGGAGTGGGGGTCTGATTCTCTTCCCAGTTCAAATCAACTGCAGAATTCATTATTGGGAGGAAATAAAGTTCCTTTTGAGAAATATATTAATGACATTAAGGACACAGACGTTCACAGCCTGAAAAACAGATTA
This sequence comes from Phaethon aethereus, assembly GCF_964289735.1. Lineage (NCBI taxonomy): Eukaryota > Metazoa > Chordata > Aves > Phaethontiformes > Phaethontidae > Phaethon > Phaethon aethereus. The sequence continues at coordinate 12,294,400 of NC_138592.1, forward strand.
GTGTAGACATATAAATTAAAAAAATCTTTGTTCAAGAAAGACTGAGATAAGCACAGAGCTGACATCAGAGGATAAAACAATCTAGCCGTGTTAAGGATAGAGTTTTCCACGATTTACTCATGTATTTTAAAGAGATCACTTTTTAGTTTTAAAATCCGCACAGTTTGAGAGATTCGATACAAGAGGTTCTTTTAAAATCCTATATGAACTACAAAGATTTCTAGCTTGCAATAAAGCCACAACCAAAAATTTAGATTGATCAAAAGGATGCAAATTTTTTAAATGAAAACATCCTGTGAATTCTTCTACCTTTTTAATTCAGAAACTAGAGAGAGAAATCTTGGTTTAGTTGGCCTTCGGTTTCAATACAATTCTGTCACTTAAAATGTTGACCATCTCTGGTTAGTGGAAATAGGTTTAGCTCTGCTATCATTTATAGGGCTGCAATGGCTAAAGAGGGTAAACTGTTATCACTTTGTGTATCGGCTCAAATGAATTAGTTCCTAATCTTTACGCAGCTATAAATGAGAGCCAAATCTGAATTTATGACAGCAGACTGTGCATTTTCATGTAGCTGCAGTTACAGCACCAGGCATGAGAGACACTGAAGGGTGTTGAAGCAAAACCAAAAGCCATGGTGCAAAAAAGATTGTAAATATCAGAAAATGTGACCGGACTCATAACATTTTAAACAGATGCGCTATCCTATCAGCAATTTCAAGACAATTTGAAGACAAAATCAACGTTGATTATATGGGTAATAATCCTCTCTTTACAAATGCTTTAGTAAAAATATCAGTTTAAAAAGAAAAAACATGAAGAAAGATTATAAATTCATTAAACAAAATCTGCTGACTGAAAGGTGTAGCCTATTGTCAACCACTTCTAGGACTTTGATATGCAATTCTTCACAGTTTAAATAGTACAATTAGTCAAATCAATCGCAAGCCTGCAAATTCTTTATTCATAAGAGTAATTAATTATATCTATTAAATAACTTCTTTTAATGTAAATTTCACAATCTAGACTGATGTTATCAAATATTTTTCTCATACTGGGTATTTAAAGCATCTGCAATAAATAAGAGCCAAAAACCAAAGCTTCTTTAAAGCACAATATCCCACTTTTCAACATTTAGGACATTTCAGTGGATACATTCAAGAAATTCCTTTTAGACACTGGAAGATGCCAACATGACAGCACACTGCAGGAATGCCCTTCACTTTCTTACACATTATTAGCCCTATCTAATAAAGCCTACTGTCCCAATGATAGAAGCATCTGGCTCTTCTCTCCTAATCAATAATATTCAGCAAAAGTCCCTTCTTCCAGCACCAGCATAAATTATCAGATATATGCAAATAGGCTTGCTAATGTTAATTGCCAGGGCTGATTGGTGATTAATTTTTTGATTATGATCAATCATTCCGCAGGAATCTTAATAAGACATTCAAGGCAATCTGCAAATTGATAATAATTAGGGATCCCAACTGGTAACGCACCCACAGCCAACTATAAAACACTGAGCGTGTTCCTGTGAACAAAGTTCTCCCCTTTTGAAGAAGAGAAAAGGGAACGATCAAAGCCTCCGGAGCCCGATGGGACCATGCTATCACATGTAACAAGAGGTTCCTTTTTTGCCATCTTTATAGTAAGATAGGTTATGGCATCCTCTAACACAGCTGGCCACCTTCGTGTCCCTCGTATGGTAGGAAGCGAAACGGGAGTTTCATTTACATGACAATGCTTTGGAAACAATATCCCAAGTCACAGTCCTCCAGCCCAGGAAAATAAGCGATTTGCAGGAGCACAGGATCCCAGAGAAATTGCCCTCCGCCGAGCCAAGGAACACCTCTCAGAGCAATCCTGCAGACCTGCAGGGATCACAGGCAACAGCGTGATACGATAAGAATTTCAGGCCATGCAAAGTTAAACAGGGCCAAACAGGAGGTTCGTGTGATGCCTTTTTTTTCTAGCGCAGACCAGGCAATAGCATTAAATTTCTAGCAGTGAGTTAGAAGAGAAATGCTTTCCCTGTGTGACACTTGTTTGTATACTCTAGGGTGAAAGTTCAGACGTTGTTGTAAATACAGCAGCTCAAAATGTAGCTTGATTTATAATATTTTCTTTAAAAATGGTTTCCCTTGCAAACATAAATATCCTTGTACAACGTTTGAAACCCAAACACTAACTATTGCTGTACAAGTGACTGGAAGAGGACATGAAGTTTACCAGACAAGCCCTCCAGACAGAACGGCAGCTCCCCAAACACCGCTACCTGCTTGGGTTGCGCCAAGGAGCTTCTCAAGCTCCACACCACTCCTGGGCTGGGGCGGCTCTCCACTTGCACGTCCCAGCGTGGCGTTTCACGCACATCCTCAAGCGCTGGCCCTTGCGTTCGACTTCGCTTTACGTTCGTGGACAGAGAGATCTTGACACCCGCTAGGAAGAGCTAAACAGTCGTCGCCTGCTGTCAAAAATGAGTGACATGCAGAGAGTGAGGAACATAGAGGAAAGTAAATTAAGAGCACGTAGTATCTCGGTATCGCCTGTCATGTTCAACAACTACCCGAGCTTTTGAAATCCCTGTCTTCATGGCCTAATCCTGATTTGCACAAAATATTCCTTTTTACATGTCAAGAATGGTGTAAAATATGGTTGAATAGAAATGAAAATAAATCCCTGAGGTCTACAATTCTTTCAGTGTTGCCAAATGTACCATTTTATGATGATGTCCAAGGTATTTGCTCTTTTATTTGAAGAGCTTGCAGTTAGCACTGTGTAAGTAGCTCAGCCTTTGTTTTCATTGAAAGGACAAAGTAGGGTTGGCCCCTACTTGTATGTGAAATTTTCTGAAGAGAAGTTAGTTTTCAGCTGAATATTATTTTGCACAAGGAAATACCTTCTTTCTGTCATCTTTCAAGAAGAAACTGAAACACGGTTTTTACAAAAAATCCAGCTTTAAGTGCAAGTTTTTACACAAGTAGGAAAATAGTTTCTTTTTCTCCCAACAGTTTCAATAAGGGGAAAAAAAACCCAAAACCACACAACAAAAACGGAAAGGAGTACATGCTTTCTTTCTTTCCTGTAAACAAGAAATGCTGTAAAATAACACATATATACATGAAGTTTTTAACTATAAAATGGCTTTCAACTAGGCATTTAAAAAAGCCTAGCTCCACTGATTTTTTAATCTCATTATTTCTCAGACAGTTTCAAGAATTTATAGAGGGAATTTAGTGGCCACAGCAAGCGCAGAGTGTCACAAGGACTAAGCATGAGTATGTACCAAACACATTTACCTTAGACAAAACCAACCCAATTCTTTTCCAGTTGTCCCAGCTCAAGAACAACTCCTCTATTGTCAGGGGAGAAATTCTATTGTTAAAGTGATGCCTTTGATAAACAAATTGGGTCCATACTTTTAAAGTTAACATTCCATTGGTTTTTTTTAATTCTGCATATTTTCTTAAACCAAATAAATTCGCAAATGTTTAAGTTCTCTTTGCAGCTGAGAATCCTCACTGCTGCCTTTATAAATCTCGCTCAGGAAAACTGAAATGCTAACACGTTTCTTGGATTTGGTCTGTCATTCCTCTCTAACTCCTCGCACTTTTACAATTCACAAGGTCATGAGTACAAAATGTGCTTGTTAACTTGCGCAAGAATAAAGCTGTCAGATGGGCTGAGGCCTCCTTGTGTACCAGTTTAGTGAAATATGATTATGCAAGCTGTAAAATGGATAAACCTATTAAATTAATAAATCTGCTGCACCATAGCCTACCACTGATGTCATTGCCTTACCTACAAGGCACCCCTTCTTAAATTAATGCTTGATAAAGGAATAAATCTTTTAAAGCCATACACTAAAGCTTTGCATTGGAGAGTTTTCTTTTGTGTTACAAACTCTAAGTATTTTTTACTGCAATGGATGTACATGACAGAAAATGAATTCCAGGAAAAAAAAAAAAGAAATCTTAGAAAAAATGTTATTATCCAGCTAACACCGTAGGCTGCTTCTTATTTGTACACAACTAATCACTTCCCTGTGTCTTTTTTTATTCTAACGTGTGAGTGGATTTTAGTGTTCATGAAAGTGAAGGATGATTAGTAGGGTAGTGGATAAAGTGGAAGGGCACTGCCTTATCAAAGACAGATTGGGTCAGCTACACACGGGCAAAAGAAATCATGATTCACTTCTTTCAGCTGCTTTGATTTATTACTCTAAAGGTCCAACAGTGAAGTTTCACATCAGGGGAGAGAGAAGGAAAGAGAGTTTCAAAGTGTTCATCCTTCTTGACTTCTTAGAAAGCCGTTAGCATATCGTGTTTGCTAGAGTACAGTGTCCCTGTTTGTTATTATTATTACTATCTATGACACAAACACCCTCACAGCAACAAAAAAGCACTCTACAAGGCACTGACCAAACACATGGCAAGGCAAACCATCTGCCCCTGAGATCTTACAGTCTAAAATATAAAAATCAAGAAGTGGAAGGGAAACGAGCACAGAAAGTAGTTGCTTTAAGATCACATGGCAAACAGCCAGCAAAAATACGAAACAGAAAACAGATTCCCTAGATCCACACCAGCACCCACAGATAAACCTGTACTTTGGTAATGTTAAAAATGAGACAAAAATAAAATCCCAGCTCATCCAAAGGCATCCAACAACGTGCTCAAAACTCAAAAGTGAATTTGTAAAGGGAAACAGGAAATGAAAACTAAAGAGGGTTGACATGATTACGGGGTGTTAATAAGAAAAGACATAAGCCAGGGGCCTTGATGTACAACTAGACAACAAGAGGTTACGTTTGGAGTCAGGGCTATGCTAATTTGCAAACTTGGGTCCATTTCATTAAGTGAGCTGAGAGACAGGCTGTCTCAGTCCAGCAGAGAGGGATCTCATTATCCATGTAGGGAGCAAGAGATAAGAATCTTTTAATAATTGCTGGGAATTTTTTTTATGATGATATGGAATGCCAATTTATGCCTCTCCACTCAATGTGGATAAAAACCAGCCCCCCTCCTGGCTGTGGCCATTAGGACAGGGAGGGAAAACAGAGACTAATATGCTTGCCCGGGAGACCGATGCTGCAAAACTCCATTAAATGCACTTCATAGTAGAAACATGTTTGTTTACAGTGGATGAAAAACTTTGCCAACCCTTTTTACTTAATAATTAATAGGCACAGCTGTAGGATTTAGGGCCCAATCCAAACACCAGTACAGTCAATAGGCAAGACTCCTACTGACAAATGGCCTTCGGTTCAAATACTTTACTAATTTCTTGGTAAGGAATGGTTCTGAATTAACACCTTTGGAAAAAGCTATGTGTGTTACTTTGGCAAAAGCATTGTTCACCTCCCTTCCCCTTTCTCCCCTCTCCAAAACACACCCTCTGCAGCCATGAGAAAGGCGCTTTCTAGAAGCCAGAGGTTTGTACAGTTATTCTCTTCCCTGCAATAAGCGTTCCACCCACTTCAAGCTAAACACAACACAGATTTTGCGATAGGGACAACTTTAGTCTATAAGGGACTAATTTTGAGAGACTTGCATCTTTCACATGACCGTACCAAACACAATCACGGCTGCCTCTAAAAGCATTGGCATAAAAAAGCAGGGGTAACATTAGACAAGGTCTCGTGCTCACATGTTACTGCATAGTATTTGCTAAGGGCTGAAATACGGACACAATAACTTACGGAAATCACACTAAGTGCGTTAAAGTTTTAAGAGTAAAGTTTTCCCTCTGCCCAAACTTAACGCTGCAAGGAAAGGAGGAAGCAAAACTGTTTCCACAGCCAAATCTGGTCATTTGCTTGAAGTCACCAGGTTGGACTGTACATTAGTGTTGGAAAACACTGTCCAGGGAACTCCGAAGCTGTGCTTATCTCTAAAGCTTGGCTGCAGGATTTGTTTTTATGCATTGGGTCAACCTAAGTGCGATGTACTACTTATCTATCTCCTCAGCAGGAACAGAATTGTGAGGCTCTCTTCAGCTGACCTTGACTCTTTTTCCCAGATTCTACTTGTTCATGAACGATCTTTAATTCTCCATATGCCCATTTACTATTTGAAATGATTTGGCCAATATCTTTTGTGAAAGGCACTCCCAGCCTCCACTTTGCAGGCGAGATTGGAGAAAGGAGGATTGGTAAACTGGAAAATGGCGTTTCTGGATAAAAAGCCTATGTCCTGGATCCTTAATTACATAGGAACAACTTGAGAATCAGCTATACGGGCACAGATGCTCCCGCAGGATTACAAAAGTGCCTTCTGTGAGCATTTTCTGATATTTACATTTAAGGAAAAAACTCTGTCTCCACAGATAGTGCTGCCTGTAAATCCATTCCTTGGAGCAATCCTGGGAAGCAAAGCCTGCATGCCCCTTGGAGCAGAGCTGTGAGCGGGGCAGTGACGTTCGCCGTGGTGCAAACACCTCCCGAAACGGCGGCAGGGTACAGCCCAGTGGATAGGGAATAGGAACGACTGGAGGGAAGGAAGCACAGAGTAAGTACGCTCAAAGGACAAGGCTGGCGGAGGGAAACCCAAAAGGCTGGAAAGGAAGAGAAGCAGCAGGCAGGAGCGGCTGGAAAGGGTATGCCTTCACCCCTCGAGCCGGCGCAGTGGGAGAGCTCTCACCGAGCGCACAGAAGGCGTCCCATGCCTGACCCGAGACCGGTGCTGCTACTGCCCCTCCTCTTCCTCACAGCTGGAAGAAAAAAGCACGACGTTTATACATCCATACTGAAGCAGGAGCCAGACACACGCTGTTTCTAAGCAGCCGCTGTTCAGTCCTCCAAATTAACAGTGCCCGCATCAAAGGCTGACAGAGATGCGTATTAATGAGTGCCACTTCTCGGGCGGCTGCAGAAGAGGTCTCTTTGCAGAAGCGGTTGACTCTCCTTTTCATAGAGAGACGAAATGAAGCAGATGGCAGAAGGAAGGCTCAGGTGAGCCAGGTCCCAGGAGGAACCTCGAGCTGTGCTAGCTGGGAGCGTGGCACAGGCTGCTGCCGTTCAAGATTAGCCACATGCTTGCTCTTAACCTTGCAAGGACAGTGCTTCAAATTGTCCTCTTTGTAAAGCTCTGCTAGAAGTTACGGTCTCAATTCTCCACTCTTCCCTCCCCCTTCACCACCACCACCCCCCTACCCCTCAGAGATATGAAGAAATACGAGCAAAGGCTGCAGTAGATCATGTCAAGCTAATATTAAATGCCTCTAATGGAGCTCAGAGTAGACCAGTCTTCTTAAATGTCTGGATGTTGCCTGCGAACACCCAGGGACACTGCAACTGAAAGTCCTGATCACTGGAGAGGGAAGGGTCAAATACCAGCCTTGTGCTTACAAGATGTCTTGAGTTCTTGATGTCTGAAGACTTATCTTATAAAGTGATATTTTCAGTCCTCTTTTGTTAATGTCTTTTAACTAAATGGAAAAGTGTCTTTATTAACAATGTCATGTGAATTTCTGTTACCGCACACTTCAAACCAGAGTTGAAGTATCTAAATAACAGAGTTTCAAGCTTTGAGCACATTTCAGTCGATGCTGATCAAGTCAATAGGCGAATTCTGTCACTTTTGTAGCTTTGGGCTCCCCATGTCTATGTAATTGCTGTATTACATCCCATTTCATCCCTGACAGCTGTGGGATGATGTACATCAGCCTTCACTTTTAAAAGTTTCCCAGTCTCCCAATCCTCCTAACTAAGGATATTCCAAGCTTTACTTTCTAATTGACAACTTCATCATGTTAAAATATATGGTGATCTTTTCAACTGGATAAATGATGTCCACTAGGGGCTTGTATGAGACCACTAAATTTACTTTTGCTTTTGAATTAAGTCACCAAACTTCAGCCTAGGTATTTAAAGATGAAAAGCTAAAATTCAAAATCTGACACTCCCAAAGCTTCATGCTGGTTGCTCTGCTCTGCTCTCTTCTCTCTCCTGTGCACAGGTTCCTGTTGTCAAGTTGGGAAATGTACAACCAAGCTACCTCGGTCTGAATTTATTTGCAGTGTGCCGAGATAAAAGTGCAGCTGTAATATAATTAGAATTTAGTGGGGTAATAGGCTCCAGATTTTTTAAAACTTATTTTTTATTAAAAGGAGACCTCTCTCTCTGCTTATTTCTCATAATTACAATACGAATTTAAGGTACTGTAAAATTAATAGAACACTGACTCTAGAGACTGAAGTCTCCTACACTGGCAGACAGACAGCCTGTCCCTGCCGGTGCCCTCCAGCTGTGACCCTAACCCTACAGATGATAACAACTGCTTTACCTCCAGGCAAACTCATTTATTGACCCTTTAAGATGGATGTTAAAAGACCAATTGAAGCTAATAATGTGTAATGCTTTTTGCGAGCTGGATCCTTGACCGTACAGAACAGATTTTAAATTACCCACCTCATTACATGCCACAAAAAAGCTGTAGAAAATTCACCATATACTAGGGATAAAAGATATAGATAGATATAGATAGATATACACAGAGGGAAATTTGCAAGCTGGAAAGTGCGGATATGATAAAGCCACCTTTAGCCTATGAGGGGTCTGATTTGATTTCAAGTTTTAGGAGTTTTGGTAAACGTGAGTAGTAAAACCAGTCTTCATTGTCCCCTTTTCTTGCAGGGTACCAAGGCCCAAGGCACATGAGGATGGACCTTTTAGCCTGATGCTGGTGTCCCAGCAGGGCTGGGCAGACTGGACCACGGTCTGGAGACCTTGCAGCCCACTGACCCACAGCCTTGAGGTTCTGTAAAGGATTTTGGAGCGGATCCATTCACTAGTTCTCACTCCAGCTGTTAATTTGGCCACAGCAGCCCCGAGAGGCCAGGCCAGGAGAGCCACAGCCATGGCTTGGTGTCTATCAGGGAGGATTTCTGCCCTCTGGCTTGCCTGTGTTGTGCATCCAGATGCACGTAGGAAAAAATCTTCTGTTTTCTCTGCTCTCATTTCACAAACAGGTGTGGCTGTAGCTAGAAGTCAGTGGCTGTGTGCTACAAATACAAGAAAGAGACTTCTGAAGACTCAGACATTACGTCCAGCCACATACCTGGGATATCTACAAGTAAAACAGATTTATGTACACACACACGTATTTGCTCAAGTGTAGGATATGATATAACTATAGCAAATTAAATAATATTTCCTAAGATACTTTTTAGAAATTGAGTTGTTATCTATTCATCAGACTCGGTAAATACATCTCTCACATACAACATGTTTAACTTCTGCTCAGGTTACATTACTCACCTGCACTCCTTGTGATAATTAATGTTCCCTCTATCAGTTCCTAGCTTGTCAAAGCTCCTGCAAACAAACAAAAATATTAATAATTGAGGGAATTATCCTTTACCCATCTGAGACTAATTCATAAGGGTTTGTTTCTTTTTTACTTAATTACTTCTATGTTCACACACATCTTCTAGACCTGGTATGGAGTTACTATAACCCCAGTCCTAGTAATGTTCGTTCATGTCGGCACCTTCAAGCAAGGGGATAGATCCCATCCTGAATTGAGAAGTTCAACTTTACAAAGCACAAGCTTTGCTTTGCTAGGTGTGCATTCAAGTCTGATTGCTGTTCTTACACTTCATGGATGCAAATACAGGTATATGCCCATTTTGGTTCATAAACATACTTATTTTCGCCTATATATACATACTTGCATGTGCTGTAAGTGCATACAAAGAAGCCCTAGACCTGTGGCCAGGTTGATTATCGTGCTGCGGGTTATGTTAGTTCTGGCTCAGTTTTCAGAAGTTGTGTCTACATTTTTTCCTTGCATCAGGCAGTTCTCTCAGAGGCAGCTAGTGTTGCAGTCATAGATGAATAATGATGTATTGCCTGGTTCCAGAAACAGCAAGTGCACTACTGGTAAGTGCATTATGTGATGTTCATGGCAATGGTACCACTAAAGACCCAGGGTATAAAGCTGGAAGGCTCTCTTAGCCCCTCTACAACCTGGGCTCTTCCTCAACATCTACCAGCTAGACCCATTTTAATCCTTCACAAACAGCTTCCATCTTTATCCTAAATGAAGTCATGGAGCTTAAACAATGTTATTTAACCTCCCATGCCCTCTCCCCATATTTCTACCAGTGCCAAACACCCGTAAACTCATTCCAAAAAGCCACATGTTACCCAACCAATGCTGCCTAAGGAAAGCATTCAGGAGTGTTTATGGGGCAGCTGAAGTGTAATGATTTAGTAGATGTTTATAAATGTTTATACTGTACAGATTAACATTCCCCAGGGGGCCTGTAATGAAGAGAGTGCTCCAACTGGAATCAAACCAGCCAGCCTAGGCTGAATGAGCATGAATGAATCCTGCTGGCCTACCCTCACGAGCTGTTTACTCAGTTTGAACGGATTTCCTCTATCCATGCTCCTTCAGCATTTTGTTTTGGGAAAGGCAGAAGAGGAGTCTGGTCTCAGAAGGAGCACAGTTTGGAAACAAGCTAGAAAATCCATCCCCTCACTTGGATCATAGCAATTACTCACAAATTGCACTAGACAAAAGAACAAAGAGCCCAACCCTTCTGCTGTGGAAGTTGAGGCTGAAACTCCCATTGACTTCAAAGGAAGCTGGGTCTCAGAACACAGTCTTCAAACATTCCGCTCAAGTGTAAACACCAAAAATCATGTTGAAGCAACTAAGTCCTTCTTTTGGACTAGGATCAGGGTCTCAGTATTTACAACTTAGCAGTTTCACGTTAGGTCACTGTATTTGAAAAACATGACTTTAGATACTGCGACGCTGTGCTGGAGGTTCAGAGCAATGGCTGGTGAGCTGCTTTTTCTAGAAAAAAGAACACCGAACAATAGTGGTGGACAGCTTCACTGAATGTCTAACTGAAGGTCATGGACCTGTTTCATTCAGAGTAAATTCAGAACAATTTCAATTTGTTTAGTGATGGCTCAAAGAGTAAAAATATTTGCTGCTGGTACTGGGATGCATGCAATGGATTTCAAATTGCCATGGGCTTAACAACATGAACACCAAACCCAAAGCTGTAAGGCTGGGAACTGGTAGATGAAACTGTGTCTGCCTTGATGCCTCAGAAGCAATGAGCAAACAGGTTTTAAAAGATAGTAACAGCAGTGATGACCTTGGGAAGTATGAGAGAAAGATTGTTCTTTTTGGGCATGGCGCCAGGTGAAGAAAAATCAGGCTGTGAAATCACAAGTAAGGGAACAAACCCCTCTGGATTTCTGCTGTGGTCGGGAGAATAAGACTTTCTATAAATGACACGTGTATATTCAGAAAATGAATCACCTCAAAGGGGCCAGGAAAAGGTGGGAAGAAAAGAGAAAGGATCATGGCATGGCCATAGACAGCACGGGACAATGAAGGTGGCCAGAAACACCAAGCAGAGCGAACTGTATCTTCAAGAGGGGGGTACCACTGCCAGTGGAGTTCTGCAGACTGAGGGCCCACAGCCTTCTTCAAGCTGTGCTTTTCTGCTGGTGTGATAAGATTTCTCACTTCTCCCAAATTTATTCTCCCTCTGGCTCTGATAGCTACATGTCTGCACAGGACAGACAGTAGCATCACGCACTACCAATGTTCTCAAAATAAAATCCGAAATATTCCTTGCAAACTCCTAAACCACAGCGCTGAAGGCGGTCGCATTGAAAAGGTCTGCTGTGATTCTGCAGCCTCTCTAATGGATCAGACAGATGTCGAGCGCTCAATACATAAAAGGATTTCTTTCAATGGGTTTCTGAGATGTTTTTAAAGGCTCAAAAATAAGCTTGCTTTGAATCTTGGATGGAGACACTGGACAAAGGTAATTTTGTCTGCAGTGGTTTATTTGCCCATCTCACAAGGCTGTCTGAACTAGTTACGGTGTTTGGCAAACACTCCTGGTACAAATTCTACACTGTAACCTCACTTGGGTCTTTAGACCAGTGGAAAAGACAGATATTTGAAATCTTCTAGAGCTCTGTAACATCAGGTAATTAGCTGTAGCAGACTTACAAAGTAGGAAAGGCTCATGAGAGCTCTGAAATGAAAGCACAAAATACCTCCTGGAACTAATTTTAGAGTGGCTTGAAGTATTTAATCCTGCAAATTATTGCCAGCGAGGAAACATCAAGGTACTGCTGGATCTTAATAGTGGCAAACCAGCAGGAATGGTTCACCCTACGCTGCCTCCTGCTGATGGCTAAGCAATCAGACGTGCTTTACACCACTCACAAGGCACAGGGGCAGCTATGTTTTGTTCCCAGTGACTTGCAAGGCGGCCTGGAATTGTTCCTCTCTTCTTTGTGTCTGCAAGGGATCCTTTATCAGCAAAGCCAATGCAGCCCAACTTTGCAAACAGCAGAGAATAAGGAAGAGGAGAACAAACACTGGGGCTACAGACGGCACCCCACCACTGCATTATGCTGGACCCTGGTTCCATGGATGGTTCCTCTGATGGTCTCAGAGGGCAGGGAAGGGTTTCTAGAGGGGCACAAGGAAGCAGAGTGCTTTATTCTTTCATAACTAGAGTCTGCTGCATCTAGAAAGATGCCTTTCCAATTCCTTGGTCTGCTCATGAGTCCTCATTAATGAAGTTGAGGAGATTGGATTTGTCCTTTCATCCCTCTAGGAGGCAGTTCTCCATGTGTGAAGTGGGGAAGGTAAATGTCAACTTTGTGAGGACTCTTTTTAGGAATACGAAATGGCAAATATGGGACTAGAAAACCATTTATTAGATTCTTAAGACCAATCTGCTCTCATACAGATCTTCAGATCTGCAACCCCCTTTATTTTCATCACACACCATGTGAGGGAACTAGAAAACTGCATGTTTCTTCCCACTGGGAAGCCACTCAAGAACCCCGTTGCTGTAGTGGCTAAAAAACTTCATTTATTTTCCAGACTGAATTTATTCATAGCCAATTAGTACTCATTTGTTGTTGTTCCAAAATATTCTTTTATCTTTAGTAAGTAGTCTGCCTAGCTCTATGAAAGCTGTATATTTGATCGCTGCAGAACCTAGGAGTTTCCTCTTCCACAAGCTGTGGGAAGACGTGTTAATAACAGAACGTACTGTAATACTGCATGCAAATTTTGCAGGAGCCCATCCAGGTGTGTGCAAGAATCTATGTACTAATTTCAAAACTGCTTCCACTACCAGCTCTCCCAGCTGGAAAGATTTTCCCATCTTTTAAAAACAAAAGAGAAGCAACGAGTTACAGTTTAACATTTTCCTGAAAACTATTTTCCAAATAGTTTAAGCTGAATTGTCTGTTCCTCTCCAAAATCCACCAGGCACCAAGATGCATCTCAAGATGCGCAGTAGATAAGAAGCTTATCTACAGAGATAAGAATTAAGTTCTTACATATTTCTCTGAACAACAAGTGTTTTCAAATTCAGATTTTATTTCTTTTTAGGCACAGGTATCCTTTTGCACATGCACCATTTATATCTGCAAAACCAAGTGATCAAAATGTCAGAACTAAAGTTAACCATAAAACCTTATTCATGTGTATTATGATTCACCATTTAAACATAGGATTATATCTTGTTTTCCACCAGATTCTACCTCAGGATGGACAGTGCTCACTTAATAAGCAGATATTCAATATTTTGCTACAGCGTCATTATTCAGCATGTGGCTTGAGGTCTTATTTACTGCATAGTATTCAAAACCTGTTTGGAAGACGCAAATGCTAATTTTCTCATGAGTTTTTCTAGGGCTCTTATCAGTATGGCATATGAATACTTCACAATGTTAATTTCTTTTAACAACACCCCGTAAGACGAGAGGATATTATTATTCCTGTTTAACAGATGGGAAACTGAAACACAAAGATATTCAGGTCAAAACATTCTGCTAACGTAGGGTACCCAAACTGAGGTGTCTGGGCGTTGATTTCTCAGAACGTTTAACGTTGTACAGCATCATACGTCAGGAGAAATACCACCAAAAACGTGTTCTGCAAATGGGAATGCAGAAAACAAAATAAAGTTAATAGCCAGTTGGGAAGAATTTAGCTTCAACTGACTTCTCTAAGACTGGATGAGAGTTTTGCAGTATTCAAATGCCTTAGCCATGAGATCCCCCATCTTCTTCTCACTCCTCTGCCTCTTACTACACTTCTCCCAGCTTCCATACCAAATACAGGCAAAGCCCATCACACACCAGCTTCCTCCTCTACCCAGCCGTGACTCATCTCCTGAGCTGCTCCACCTTCTGAAGCAAATGAGAGCAGGGTCCTCTGCTAAATACAGTACACGGTCATGTAATTAAAGACTATACCAAGCACATGTACAAAAGGAAGCCAAATAAACACTATGCAGGAAACCTTAATTTCATGATTTGCCGACACCCTTTTCTAAATAATAAGCTTTTCAAGGAGAACACTGGCTCCATTATATGTACATGCATATATATATATATATAAAAAATTATATATAACCCACATATATATTTTTATATATCTATAAGATAAATATAATATATAGGATTAAAATGTTAAAAGCGTAATAATATAAATTTATATATATTTATATTATTGTTCCTGAGTCATATCAGCTGAAATTTTCCAAAAACTGGAAAAGGTACCTGGCATGGAACACTAAGCCCAAATGATTACATTTTTCAAGCTGAAATTCGAGGTGATCAAAATCTGCCTATAGGTTTCAGTTCAGCATTTTGCCTGTGTCTTTCTGTTTCAGGGAATCAGGATACATGGACTTGGGTGAATCAGGACCGCTTCTATTTTGTAATGTTCACTGCTGAAGGAATACATAGAGGCAGCATTCCAAATCTCCAGTATGCAGGAAGTTCAGTTATTTCGTGATTTCATTTCATTCTGAATGGGGAGAACACCTATGCTTCCCTTGCCTCAAACTTTCAAATTCCCCTCAAAATTTTATTTGTGTTGGGTTTAAATTGTTCTAAATAAATCAACCAGAGCTGATACCAACATAGGAAATTTCAAACACGAATGTTCAGAGTTTGACAGAGTTACAAGGAAATAAAGCAGCCTGGAAAGTTTCAAGCAATCTTAGTTTCAGGTACATCACCAGCTATTTCTAAAACACCACCGCAGCAGCACACAAATTTTGTAATTAAAAACTTTTTGAATGTGGTAGGTGTTATCTTCAGTACAGTGACACCGAGGAAGGTATCCTCGTTTTCCAGGTACTGTTACTGCCTCTCCCACCTAGACACAGCAGAGCGAGGAGTGGAGCCCTCTTCTCCCCCACCCACAGGCCTGCCTCATTTCCCACGTTTGTGAAAAAAGACCCAAATCCAAACCCTTTTAATCTAAAGGGACCAACAGTAAGAAGGGGAAGAAGGGGCGGCAGTGCCGAGCTCCCGGTGCAGAGGCAGTGACTCCGGCAGGCAGAGCCCTGCCAAGCCAGCGCTGCGGCAGCTTGTGGGCACACAGAGGGCACTTCGAAGAGGCGAAACCAGGGTTTGGGCTAACCAGGCATTAAACAGCACGCCAAGCTGGGCAGTTTGGCTGTTCCAATGATTGATAGTTTGTTCTTTTGTGTTTTCTTGTCAAGGGGAGGAGTAGAGTGCAAAACTTATCTTGACTCGGACGCCTTTGAAGGATGCCCCGGGGCTAGCCGTGAACCTGGGCTTCTCCCGCTTCACAAAGCATCAGTCAGAAAACCTGCCCGCGAGCTGCTCGATCAAAAAACCCCAGTGTCAGGATCTTCTATTTTGAAGGGAGGTGAAAAACGGGAATGAAACACTCGGCCGAGAACGGCTCTTTCCGTGGCGCTCAGGCAGAGGAAACCGCGCAGCGCGGCAGCTGCCAGCAGCCGGCGAGGAATTCCCCGTCACGCGGGCCGTGACTCAGGCTGCCCCGCGGGCCCCCTCCCGCAGCGGCAGGGCCGCGCGGGGAGAAGGGAGCGGGCAGGCCCCGCCGCGCCCGCACCACCTCTCCGCTCCCGCCCGGCGGCACGCTCCGGCCAGGCCGCGGGCCGCCGCAGGTGAGGCCCGGCTGGAAGAGCCCTGAGCAGCCGGTAGCTCTTCTCTGCCTTCGTTTTCCTTATTCCTCTGCTCCCCCGGAATAACCAGAGCATCGCGGTCAGCTCCCGAGCAGTCACGATGCTGCTATAACAACCCACGGGGGGTTTAGCACCCGTTTCAAGCGGTGTAGAATGAGGCCTCGCGCACGGCAGCGCTGAAGCAGGTACCCGGGTGCCTCATCAGTTTTGGTCGATAAATTATCAACAGAGCTGCTGCCGCAGCAGCGCGAGCAATTCGCAACGTTCGTATTTGTGCTTTGGGTATTTATTACCGTGTTTCGCACAAGCCCTTTTAATGCCTCCAGGAGTAATTTATGGGGACAGAAGAGCATGAAAAGAGCAGATCCCACTTATTTAAATCTCTAGACGATGGAAATCGCACGAGAGGAGCAGGTTTCACATGGCTTCCTCTCCATAAATGGCTTTCTGAGGCAGTAAAAGCCATGTAAAAGCAAACATAAACACTGTACAAACACCAAGATATTCAGCTTTGTTTGGGTTTACCCGAACGCTGCATGGAGATTTTCAGGGTTATTCGGGTTTGGGCTCTGTTTTGCTAACTCATTCCATAAAAACGTTGCAGGTTTTAGTTCCTGCTAACATCACTGACTAGATACATGTCTTAAAATTTCTTTTAACTAATTTTGCTACAGGAGAGGATTACTTTATAGAAACAGTTCTTAGTACTAATCTTGTTACTTTTCAGATTGAGGAGTAACGTGTGTGACTGTGGTGGCTCTTTTTCTCTCTCTCTTCCCCCCCCCCCCCCCTTTTTTTGGCAGCTCTTACTGCTCCTGCTCCAGAGCATGAAGCAGACTGATCTGGATGCCCAGGATGGTCCAAGTTTCCAGCAACTGTCATGCTGGTTATTTATTTTATAAAATAAGCAAATTAGTGAAGCATGACTAACAAACTTTTTGATCCAGTGAACACCCATCTGGGCAGTCACATTAAGAATCGTAACCTTTTAGTGCTAAGAGTAATAGCAGTGACCTGGGACTGGTCACCAAGTTTCTTTCCTAGGGCTGTGTGGTGTAGTTTTGGAAGTATCTGTCACACACAAAAGCTTTACATTTGTTTAAAGTGGGAAATGACATTTCTGAAATAAGTAACATTTGCCTGTAAGAGGCAAATTACAGGGGTTTCTTTGCCCTCTCTTTTCTCATTAATTGATACCCTGACTCCCTAATTTCCAGATAAAGCCATAGACCACCAGATACAATGTTTGTCTACTGCAGTTCTACTATATTTCATGTTTTGCCCCATGAGACCCAATTTATTACAGTGATGGATGTAATATAAGAGTATATTTTAAACAACCACGAGTGTACCTGCTTGGCTGCTCATTTTTCAGAAAGTCATTCCAGGAAGCATTTAAAAGTCAGGAGTCTGCCCCAGAATTTGTTTGAATAATCCCGGCTTCACGATTCTGCAAGACAGGACAGAAAGTTAACTCGACAGCTTTCTTCTGCTGCTAGTCACACCAAAATGCCACAAAGGCAGCCTGGCTCCTTTGACACACTGTTTTCATACAGTGTTGTGGGGAGAAATCTCTATCTAGAGCTTCATGCGGCCAAAAAGCCTGCACATATGCTCAGCTTCCCTTGCTGCTACCTCTGTGTAACCAGAGAAAATAAGCCCCAGCATATAAAGCTGCAAACACGTTCACAGACCTGAGCTTTGGAAAGTTGCAGGATTATTCATAATTTCACCAGCCTGATTCAGCAGAAGGAACATGGAACCATTTCGAGTCATATTTAAAGCTGTTTATGGGTACTGGGAAAAGTTGAGTCCCCTGAACAAAACGTAGCTTTCTTTCAGCTTCTTCCCTGGGTTTAAGGAGAATTAAACCTTTCTGAAACTTGCTGGGAAAGGAGGGGGCGGTGGGATAGAGAAGGACAATTTATCTCTAAATTACATTGCTCTTCAGAGTAAACCACAGAGAGCTGTAATGGGACAAGTAATTTTTTTACATGGTATAATTAATTAGAACCCATAAAACCCAATTAAACAGCACTTTTGAGACTATCAAGTGGTGCATGTTTGAAACTGCAAATACGACAGTGTAAGTACATTTTTATAGCTGGGCACACTCCTCAGGATTATTTTCAGTGCTGTACTAAAATGGGAAATGGCACCAGTTTGGCCCCTGCTAATAAATCGTTTGGAAACAGGCTATATTAATAATCTTTATGGGGGTAGGATGGAAGCCAGATGGGGCAGGGAGGGGAGCGTGAAGGTGGCATAATATATTGGCCTGGAAAACATAATCCAGGCCAAAGCAGAAATCTAATCCTGGTGCGTATCGGAGAGGGCTGGGACTATAAAAGCAGAGGTGGTGGGCTGAAAGGGGACTTGCCCCGAGAGATCAGGGAGAGCATTTCCAAGGCAAGGAAGGTAATATCCTACCAGGTAAGCACTGGTCCATCTGCATGAGAAAGGAAGCAAAGAGAAGAGCAAGGCTCCAGCAGAGTTAACAGCCTCTAGCAAGGCTGTAAATGCGAAATGGTGCTGGGGAGCTCCCCTCAGCCCTGCCTTTCGCAGTGGCCATATCCAGTCTTGCCCTATTGCCCTCAGAGGGGGCTGTTGCCTGCGCGTGCATGCGACGGGCTCGATGCGTGTGTACAAGCTTGATATACAATCTAGCGTGAGTAAAAGCTCACTTTGCCCTTGTTTATTTACACGAGGCCCCATTTATGTTTAACTTGGCAGCCAAGAGGTCTGCGCCTTGTGCCAAGCGCTAATTCCTTGACTGCCCTGACAGGCCCTGGCGTGCGCACCTGAAAGTCATTAGCGCTCGGGCCCATTTTGTTCTCACATTTCGAGGCAGTGACCCGCAGCCACGTACAGCTTCAGCAGACGCTTTATCATCTGCCCTGTCATCAGCTTCGAGCTCAGCAGCCCGGGCACTGCCAGACCACAATAAGCAATGTACTAATGAGGGCTCAGGAGAAGCCTCTGTCTTAGCAAGCGGCTCCCCTCTTCTGCACGGAGGGCAACTGATACCCAGCGGAGGCCACCTTTCTTCTTGAATTATGACTTTGTTTGGGTTTGGAATAATTTATCCTTCAGAAAATAGCAATGTAGTGTGATAAATAAACAACCCGTGGCAGCTGAGCTTTGGTGAGGGAACCAGACAGATTAAATTCTAACAGCCCCGTTCAACTGTACAATGCTCCTCATGCAAGCTGTTCCCAAGAAGGGTTGCTTTATCTTATCAGTCACTCAGAAAATTCCTCCAGAGTCACCTATCAACACAGGAAGAATATTTTATCTAGAAATGCAGAAAAATATACTTTCAGATGAGATTTGGAAGGAGAAACACAGTGAACAGCTGGTCTGGATAGAAAGAGTTGCAGTGGAGACTCGCACCATCTACAGGAAGAATATAGGGAGGACTTAAGAGTATAGAGGAGATAAGAGCTTTCTGCAAAAATGCTATTGTGCTGCATGTTATGCTCTCTGAAGGTTTGCAGGGTGCCATCACATTCTTTATTATACGTGGAGAGGCTATCCATCCCTTAGTTTTTAAGAGTCCATTTACTAAATTACAGAATCTTATAAATATTTGCATTTCATAAGCGTTATGCCATTTCACCTGCACTGAGACCCTTAAGCTTTCTCCCCTGCATAAGTTATTTTAAGATCTCAGTCTTCTGAGCAGCTCTAAATACTGCCATTTTAGTTTGCTGGAGACATTTCTTTTCCTTCTATTCTCTCCATGTGTAATTTTCTCTTTTTAAAATCAATAGGGACTAAGACTGACAAACTAATAGTCAGTCCCAGACCACAAACAGGTTTTGGACTAAGTTCTCATGACCTTGAAAAGGAAAGAATGGGAGACATAAACCACTGGAGAACTCCAGATTTCCGTGAGGGGGAACAGCATTACGTTTTTTTCTGTGGCAGCCTCAAGGCTATGTGCTTTGCAGTCATCACTTACTAAATATTTATTTAAAAAACGAAATGAAACAAAAAGTCCAAACAAACAAAAACTCATTTTGAATTCCTCTTGGAGACTTTTTGAGCTCTTCTGAGCCCTGCACTGTTGAACACGTGGTAATTTAGCACAGGACCTTACAGTCAGAATACAACCATAGACCTAATACAATGTTTATACATGCTTTCAGACATCACAAAAGCAGTATTTTCTCTGAAATATATTAAGTAGATGCTGATATTGACTTTTTTCCCTAGTCTGGGTAGTTCATACACAACTTCTCTACAAGCCTTGTACTTCAGGTCTCTGCTTTCTAAACTGTTGGGCTTTTGAACATTCTTCATTCTTGCAGCATCCCTGTAAGATTAGCAAGGGCAATGCTACCCATCTGAAACACGAGGCACTGGCACACAGTGTCTTAACAGCTAGAAATGAAAATGGACCTGAACACGTAAAAGCTGGGATAATTTAATGTAAAATATGCGAGATCCTTGCTCCAAGAGCCCATAATATAGGTTTTCTCCCAAGAGATTTTCTTTTTTTAATCTGAAAAAGAAAAGGGTGCTCTGCATTGTACAAGGCATACTGAGCTGAGAACCTTCTTCCCCGACTTAAGCAACATACATGGTAAGAATAATCTGTCTGGAAGTTGCAGAACCGGGCATTTAGTAGAGATTCACACAGACACATACAGGGTCATCACGTGGTGAAGGAAGGAGAGAGAAATTACTTTCATCTTACATTCTAGTTTAGATGTTTCAAGAAAACAGCAAGTTCTAAGGAGATTGGAAAGCTGGGACGGCAGCAGACTGGTGGTTTAGTTAGTTAGGGAGTAGAGGCACAATGAGTATCAGCAACCATCAACAGGATGGCAAATGCCATTTGTATAGACATGTGTCATTCCTGTACGGCAGCCAAGTGAAACTACAAACATTATTAAAAGTATAAAGAGGCTTTAATTTACATTCCTGCTAAGGAATCATTATGTTGCCAGAATATTGCAAGTGGGCTTAGTATAAATGAGAAACTGGCCTTAATATTCTCAGACAGAAAAGTGAAATACACAGACATATTGACTTGGATTCATATTCTCTCTTCTGTTCACCCAGGGTATCTGCATAGACCAAAACTGGGAGAAAGAATATGAATTTTCACGTCTCCACATTGCATAGCAACTTCAATGAGCAGAAATGATAAAAAAAGTCATTTCACGTGACAGCAAAAATGGCCCTATACAGCATCATATCCCCCAACACCATGGCAACATGCAGCTAGAAGCACTGCCTGAATCGTCTCACCCCTGCCATCACAGCAATCATGACGCTCAACTCAGAACTTCAACTCCAACATCCACCTAAACAGAAGCCATCCAGGAACCTCCAGTACCTCAGAGTTTTAGCACAAAAGACTAAAAGCTGTGAATACCACCAGTGCCTTGGGAGAAAGCTGTGTCCTTCACTAGAGCGAGGCACAACAATCAAGCAGTGACCCCTGCCAACGTGACCAGGGGCAACACACACCAGCCGGGAGCTTGAGGAACGTCTCACTACCACCAGAAGCATCTATGCACTCTGCCCATCAGCCCATTTCTAGGTGTGGCCAATTCCAGATACTTCAGAGGAAGATGGAAGAACAAACACACCCAGAGGCCAAGTTATGCATGAAAGGAGGGGGAAAAAAACCAAAAAAAACACCCCTCTCATGCCTGTGAGGAAGCCCTCGAGCAAAGGAATGAGACATGGGGTTCAGAGCAGACTGTGAAGAGAGTTTTCCATCAAAAAGAAAAAATCATCATACGAAAGAGAAAAGGTAACTCAAACACACATAAGCAAAATGGGCAAAATTCTGAGGCCTCTCAAATCAATAACAAAACTCTCAAACTTTATTTGGACCAAGACTTTGAGTTCAACATATTTAAGTATTTTCCTACATTTATATCTAAGTAAGAGATCTGTAGCTCTTGAAATGTCTTCTTGGGATGTGTTAATTTTGATAGGAAAATGAAAGGTGCTAATTTGTCCCTGTCACTGTATAATATTAAACAGTTAAATGTGGTCTGAGTTTGGAAGCAGTATATGGCAGACATCCTTAATAAAGTCACTCAAAATGTATTGAAAGAATAATCTTTTCCAAATCTGTCAACAACATCCTAGCCACTGTTCCTGGCAAGAAAACTAGCTTAATTTGGTAGAACAATCACTTTTGCTGTCACAAACATTGTAAAACAAATGGGGGCATGGAATGAAAAATAGGAACATTAAGAAGACCCTTGACAGATCCTCAGCAGCGTGCGGCTGTTACCGTGGGGTATTTCCAAGGAACCGCACAAGTTTTAAAGGTACAAGTCTACGCAGAGGGTGGGAGGGAGATTAGACTGCAAGCAAGGACTGAGGCACTGCAAATTCAATTCACCGCGTGGTTTTGCTGTGAATGCTTTTCCAGGTCTCACACCATTACAAAGGGTGTAACATCATAATGATGTCAACTCTTGGACCAAGGAATGACCTGGTTTAAGTTTTACGAGGGGAAGGATGAATCCTTTCAAAGGAATGGTGAGTTGAATAATACAGAACTGGTAGGATCACAGTTCAGGGAACTCACGGTTACGCTTTGAACTATTTTTAGCAAGGTACTGCAAGTTCAGGGATAGTATAGAAAGGGGCTGCGCAGCTCAAGCGAAGCACAGCCTCTCAAAGCGGTGACAATTTGCTGTCAATTTTGCAGAGAGAGAATCAAAATCTCTCTTCCCTTTCACTGAAGGTGACTGCTGTAGCAAGGCTGCTGCTCGTGTGCGTGTGTGCGAATGAGCGTCAGAGCCTGTGCCAGGAGCCTTCCCTCCCTGTGCTCCGCACTGGGACAAAGGACGAACACCCACCTCGTACGTGAAGCAGCACAAGCCCCTCTTCGCTTCTTCGGGATGCAACAAGGCACAGCGCAGCAGGCAGGGTGCTGCAGCAGAGCCCAGGCTTGCTCCGTCCCTGCCCCACCTGCAGCACGAAGTCCCTCCTTGCCACACGCCGTCTCTCTCCCAAGTGTGCTGTGACTTTCTTCTGCCCACCCAAGCGGGTACTTGATCAACTCAATTTTATTCCCAGCACTTTCAGTCTGTAGGGAAACGCAAAAACCCCTGAAATTCAGGTATGAGAGAAGTCGTAGGCAGGTAGGTAGGTTGGTTTTCCATCAAAGCTGTTGCTGTTCCTGCAGTAAGAGCATGTTAATAAAGACCTTCCCTGCAACTCCCTTTGGAAAGCCACTGCAGATGCTGGTTTCTGCCAGCCCTTGTTGTGTTTTTCCTTCTTTAAATGCATACGCAAGAACACCCAGTTATTGCCGATCGCCAGAAATACACAAGGAATGGGTTGCTTTATAAGCTTTACAACAATTATGGATAATGTTGGAAATATATACTGTATATTTCCTGTATGGTGGGACTGCTACAAGCACAGAAAATCCACATTGAAGGGGATTTCTATGCAAGCTATGCAGCAGATGAAGATTGTATTGCAAGCTTGAATTACTGATTCAAGCTGCTGCTTCTCCTCTCCCCGCCCACTTCTCTAATAGCTTTTAAACTTAAATAGCCATATAAGTTAAAATGTTCTTTTATAGGGCGAAATAAACAGATTTTATGGTTCAGAAACTGCAAATTTAGAGATCAACACTTTACCACTAATTCATGCAGGTTCAAACTAAGGAAATGGCTCATTTTGCTCTATATAGTGGTTGAGATTTTTTTTTTCCCCAAAAAAATTCAAGATGCATTTTAAATTAGATGTTATGAAAATTCTGGATGCAGTCAGTGCTTTCTCTTGACAAAATGCATCTAGCTTGCTGCTTTCCAGGTCACAGTTCCCATGAAATCAGAGGGAAATGACTACTGAAAATCCCAGAGAGGCTGGAAGTTGATACAAAACATTACAACTTATTATTCATATTATTGTCAGGGCCTTTAAAATGAAATAAAATTAAAAAACCACCCCACCAAAAAAAACCAAACCAAACACCAAGAAAACAGAACAACAAAACCCAAAAACCTCACAGGAAAGTTTTCATGTGCCGTTCTGGAAATATAGAAACATCTTACGAGTACAAATGTAATTTATACTTAAACTTCTTTTTAACTGCCAAAGTACTATAAAGAACATTTAGCTCCAGCCCATTCAGTACAATCCTTTCCCTTGGGACAGCAATTCCAGCCGCCATGGGGAACCTGAGGAGAAGCAGTACTGTCAAGCCCCGTACCTTACACAACATATTTCCATTACAAGAAGCATCCACTGGACTTCATGGATAGCCCTGGCGCTTCAGTGAGCCAGGGGAAAAACCACGAGCCAGAGATGTGAATTCCAGATTCATACAGAAATAATTGGAGGGTATCAAACCGAAGGAAGATACAGCTTGGAAAGCTTGGTATGATCTGAATGCACAGGAAATTATTTTCAAACTCAGGAAGGGCAAGAGCCGTATTCGGCTGTGCAGTGGGGAGACTCTGCCCTAAATGCTCTAAAGAAAAAGTGTGGTGCCCTGATAGATTTGCCGTAAAACTTACAGTGTGTTTCATTTATCCATCTATCTGTCTATTCAACCCTCATCGCTATGATTTTTTAACATCTGATAAATCCAGTAACAGCAGAGGAGTATTTTTCCTCCCATTTATCAGTTACATTAACCAGCATTTAAGTGGTTAAAACGGAGGCTTTGTTTCCAAGCAAGGATAATCCTGTTCCTGAGGACACCAGTAATGGTGGTATATGACAACATAATCAGCAGCACAAGGATATAAACAACTCCCAATTATCCCAAACCAAAAATTTTTAACATCTTGTTACATTTTTTCCTTAGGCCTTAAAATTACTGAGTTGTTATGGTTGGGTGCTTTGTGGTGAATAAATCTAGAATAATTCCCTGGAAAGAGTGAATTGCCACCGAAGTGCTGTTAGTGCAAAAGACCACAGTACCAAGCTTGCCCTGGCTTTCCCATCCATGGGGAAAAATACATACAGTGTTCTCATCATGTGGGGCAGGACAGAAATGGGGAGGAGCAGTGGTGATTTGATTTCTAGGAAGTGGGAAGCAGTGACACACCCCACATGGAAAACAGGCAAGAGGGAGAGCACAAGAACAACATACAACATCGGGATTTCTTGCACGCTTACTTCTGTCAAAACACCAAATTCTCTAGGCCTCCAGGTAAGTAATAAATAACAAACCATTAAAAAAAACCCCATGGCACGCGAACACCATCTGAATGAAGTTTGAGAGGATCAGTAGGTGTGATTTCCCACACAAGGTGCGCTGAAGCACTCATCAAGGCTAAGAGCTCTCACAGAGATAGGAACACAAGGTTTTGTGTTAGAACCAGAGATGTCACAGGACACGGCATTCAGATTTGAAGCCAGATCAAAGTAACAGTGTTGAGAGCCAAATCCCGGCTTGGGCTTTGAATATACCTCCAAAACATGGATGTTTTTGGATGTAGAGTTTGGGTTCTGTCATCCATCTAATCTTGAACTGGGTGGATCAAAGATGTTCAGTCAGAGGCTTAGCGAAGTGCTAACAGATACTTTTGAATAGAAATGATTCAATAAAGTGCTCCAAGCAAGGAATAAATTTGTTGGTGGACAAGTTGTGAACTGAAAGAGAAGTGAAACTGGCCGAGAAAATTTCTACGTACCTATTGATTAATTTGGTACGTTACCTTGTGAAGTTGGCTTTATTTAAAAAAGGAGGAAAAAAGAGGTACAATGTGGTTGAGGAATTGGACTGGAAAGTCAGTAGCCGTGCCAGAAAAGACTGGAAATTAAGAAGGATGTCCAGTGGTTTGAGAGCTGGCTTGGAAACCAGTAGCAATCATATGTTTCGTGCTCCATCCCAAATTTCCTGTATGACCTTGGCCAAGTCATTTAGTGTTTTGGTGTCTCAGCTTCCAACTTGTCCACTAGAGGTAATAAACCTTATTTAAAAAAAAAAATATTGGGGGGAGGAGGTGAAGAACTCTATCTCACCTTTTGCAGCCTTATGACTTATCGGTAGCCTGATATACTCATTGAACAAAGGAGATCGGATGGCTTCCTGAATTATTGAAAATAGAAATACAGAAATACAATTATATGAAAGAACTGATTGCAAAACACTTAAAGCTGTCAAGGACAAGCCTGGTGATAGATCTTCTGACTTTTCTGTGCTTTAAAAATGCCATGTTCCTGTTCAAGCTATAAAAAAAAACATGGAGAGGGAAAAAAAAATCACACTACTCAGGCTGGCACTGGTATTTGCTCTGTAGACGGCACAAACGCTAACTGTATTTTCTACATTGTTTATGCCAGTGTAAAATGGAAATAACTGTAGGCCACCAAGGAATTAATCCTGACATACACTTGTATGAGATCTGGCCACATCAACCATATCATTTATTCCAGAGTTTGCATTTTCTTGGCCACCATTTTTCAGCCTGCCCTAGTCAACTGCAATAACATTTTTGGCCAGTACAAACTTTTGACCTGATGTCTGTGCAGATCTGAAAGGAATTTCCCCTTCAATACACATGATCTTCCATTAAGCAAAGCCAGTTCTATAATTCCTGGAAGAATTAAGAGGTACAAATATCCTGTGGCTCAGGATCCTTGCCGTTAGTGCTGTGGTCTCCTTTTAGGGGACAAGAAGAGAATTCTTTCACACGTAGTAGAGCTGGTCATTTAGGTATAGCCTTATGCACTCAGTGAGTAAAGACAGATTCCTAAATAATTCAAAATGGAAATCTCAGACTCATTCTTCTGCTCTAAGTGACCAAGTGTTATGCAAATTTTGGAGTGGAAAAATATGCAGTCAGTCTTGCAAATGGAATTACACCTTAGATGGGTTGCTGTGTTCTGGAGAAAACAAAGGATAAGAGTGTAAGACCTTGTCTAAGGCCTTTCAGGTTTACTAATCATGGAGAACTGCAACATTTCTCCTGCTGTTACACACATTCATTTCATCAGCGGTGACGCTTAGAGAGGGCCAAGCATTTCTATCACCATGTCATCCTAACCTGACTCACAGTACTTGCTGATGAAGGCTTTTTTCTTGAAGCATTGCTATCTTTAATGGAACAACACTCAACAGGCAACTGTTCTAGTATAGAAAGGAAGCAACCTTTAAATACCTATGCAATTAGAAGCCGAATGTATATTGAAAGCCCAGTGAATGTTTGCATTAAAAGTCAAGCTTTTAAAAGGTATTTAGGCAATGAAAACAATAAAAATAATTAAATCAATCAGTAAAATTGGAACAATTAGATTAATCGGCAACAGAGACATAAAAAAACTAATGCTATGACCGTACAACGAAGTATGGCTTTGAAAAGACTCAGAAGCTGAAACTCTTCCACCTCCTAACTAATCCTTCAAGTTGTGTTTTTCAAAATTTCTGCTGCTACCTAAGCCTCATAGCTCGTTAAAATCCCCCCAGAAGCCTACATGGCCCTTCACTTACAGTACCCAACTGCACTGCTTGAAGGGGGTAAAGCTGTTGCATTCCTGATGGAAATGTTAAGACAAACTGTGGAAAACAAGGCTTATGTCCTAAATCGCACTCGCTTGTGGATTTACACTTCTCCACCTTGGGAATGTAGCTCCCCTCAAACACATGAATTTTCTCCCTAAAAAGCCCCACCACAGAGTGTCCTACTAAGCTGTAGGGGAACAAAGGTGGCCCTTAAATTTCCTATTCTGAAGGTGAGAGCTTTCCATTGTAGAAGGTAAGCAATTCTCCCCTTCCTGGAGTTAACTCTCCTCCCTGTCCAGCATTGCCTCTGGTCTGCCCAAGTGTTTGGCTTGCATGATTGCTCAGAACAGTTAATTCTGCAAAGGAGATGGTGAGCCTTCGAGGTCCGCTACAGTAGGGCACGTACAGCCTTCGAGGTGCTACCCCAACTGCCCATATCATGTGTGAAAATGGGAATGAAATGCCTTTGGGAATACAGCCAAAGGCCTTTAGTACTTCAGTCATTGGGGGAATTATTCCTCCTGGGATCCATCTGGGAATTTTGGATTCCAGCAATTCATTGTAGCTTCCTCAAAGCATACTTTGGGTCTCTGAAATTGGCACCTATGTTGTGGGAGACTATCTTCGGGTCTAAAACTTGCTGCTGCCTGCCTCCTGCAGGAAGGTCACTTGGCAAAGGCATGCAATGCCATGCGTATATCACACCATGCGTGGACATGGTATTTTCATTTTCCAAGCAACATCCAGCTGGAAATCACTGAAACCTCTTTAGCCACAGAGACAAAGATACAACAGAGAACATCCTCAAAAATTAATTACATGCATCTTTAAGCAAAAGCAAGCAAAGCCAAAGTTAGCTGTAGTGTAGAAATTCCTGTACAGATTACACACCTTATTAATTCTAGACCAGTGAACTTTCCTCCTAGTTTATAACAAAGCATCACGTTATTAGTCAGGTTTTCCAGCACCTTCTGATAGAAATGGTGTTTTTATCACTGCATAAAAAATACAACACGAGTTAAATGTTCGGTATTTTCTTATAAAATATTTAGGTTTATAAACTGTTGCAAACAGGCTCGTGTTTATAGAATATTCAGAGACATCTGTAACGCCTCTCATGAAAGCTAATGTATAAGCTCTTAGCTACTGCAAAAGGGTTTTAAAGATGCTCTGCCCATCTTAAAGTGCAATTCTACATAGTCTGAAGAGCTACTTTGATAACAGTTTGTTTTGAGCTTAATGTTTATTCCTCTCACTGCTCTCTAGGTTGAAATTTGCTTACTTTACGAGTGAAGGCCCAATGCATTTAAAATTTAAATACCCGACTAGGACACTGTTACTCAGCAAAACACAAAGACATGACTAAATTCAGGTACATGCTTACATCCTTTTAGTCTCAGGGCTCAAATCATATGCCCACATTATTTGTTTTAACAGACAGAAAAGCAGTTGGGAATACAGGCATTTCTAAGGCAGAAGACTGCAGTTCACAAAGGAAAGATTCTCTAATGACTTGTTTTCTAGGTATTGCCCAAGTATCTACCACTACTAAGAAACAACTGTTGTTTCAGTTTCCAGGTTGCTGTAACTTTTGGGGGTTTTTGTTTCTGCAACAGTGAAGTTGTCCTGTAGATATTTTACTTTTGTTCCTTCTTATTAGTAAATAAAATAAAATAAAATAAAACAAAATGCTACTCAGACTACAAGTACACAGTTGCTCCCACATCCATCAAAATGCAAAGGAGAGGTGGGATTCTTCTCCCACCGTCAACAGACTGCAAGGTGTCACATTTTCATGTCAAACAACAGGAATAGTGAAGGATATTTATAATTTTGAGTGCATTGTTTAAAACAGAACAATGTCAGAGAAACTCTCCTTGGATTTCTCCTTCAGCTAATTTAGAGGCAGCATAGCTGATGCAAGACGACTGTAAGTCTCAACCACACAACCTAATGCCAAGAGTGGAACAGCACAGTCTGAAGAGAGTTACGGCATTCCCCTCAAACCTATTTCCACCACACATCAAGTGTAAACATGGATCTCATGTGGTTCTGAATCAAAAGGCTTACAGTGAGGATCTCCGGTTACCTTCATCTGGCTCCATTCAGCATCTTCAGAACAGCCCTGCCACTCAATCGTGTTATGACTTCTGCAGATGGAGCAGTTGCAGCATTTCATATTTTAGGGGACTAAGTGGTTGGTGATGCGTACCAAACCGCCAGCTCCACAGAATGACAAGCTTTCTGCTTCCTCACACAAGTCCAACAGCCTGGAAAACAGCAATGCGAGATGCCGTGGCAGTATTTCTCCACTATTAAGGAGCAATTTCCATATCTATCTCTATCTTTGTGCATATCTACCTTTTAAAGTTCCCGTGCAATAGGCGATGCTTATAGCTGTGATCTCAGACCAGGGGCAAGCACTTCACAGAATCATTAAAGTTGGAAAAGACCTTCAAGATCATCAAGTCCAACCATCAACCCAATGCCACTATGCCCACTAAACCATGCCCTGAAGTGCCACGTCTACAAGTTTTTTGAACACTTTCAGTGGTGGTGACTCCACCACCTCCCTGGGCAGCCTGTTCCAATGCCTGACCACTCTCTCCGTGAAGAAATTTTTCCTAATATCTAGTCTAAAATTACCACACTGCAGATATATACATATGCATCAGCCCAGGTAAAGATGACCACATGGCAATTCCAGATGTGAGGAGCAAGCACAAGCTTCTGCCTGGGACCCTCAAGCAGGAATAGGGCAGACAAGCTATTAGCAGATACAAGAACATGAAATGGGGGCCAGATGAGTGCAACCCAAGCAGACCCCATGAAAGAAACAGCTCTGAAATCCTAACTGTGAGATCTAGGAGAAAGTCCCAGGCTCACTTGTGAGGACATGACCTGCAGTACACACAGTGAGCTGCTGGCAACCTTTCTCCATCAGGTAACGACTTTCAGTTACTACTTGTCTCTGCTCTGTTCAAACTCTATTCACAGCCAATACTATGGTGACATTTTGAAAAATGTATTTGCTCAGGGAGCCTTTGCAATCCTCATATTGAGCTGCTATATTTCAGCATACCATATTGGAACCTCAGACTAGCGTACCGGTTCTTTTGATGGGCATGTCGCCATTTTACAACAATAATCTGTACACTAGATAAATAAGCTGCACACTAACCATCTCCCCTGTTTAATTTCTTATTCTCACCCTCATAGTGCTGGGTCTTTGCCCATCTAAATGTAATCACAGATTAATATGGTGGGAGTCAGTAAAGTGCTACAAGGAAGTTTTATAACTCAGCTCTCCCAACCAAAAGAGTGAGTAAACCAGCACCAAGTGTGGCACCAGATTATTCTTCTGGGCAGACATAATCATAGAAAAAAACAGGTTGTGAAAGCAAAGGGGCATGGGCAGATGTAGGGTACATTGGGAGAACACCTTTCCTCTCTAAAGAACAGAAACGGCTCTAATCTCAGAGCTTTCTCTATTTATTTACAGTGACCCATACATAGTTTGTACTTGATTTTAAGGAAAGTTACAAGGAGGAGTAACTTAATGTGCTGTTTGCCATGGAACGTGGCAGAACTGGTGCTCATCACCAGCACACATAACATGGCATTTACCTGATGGGAGAGAAAAATCTGCACTCAACACAAGATGATGTCAGAGCAGACTTAAAAAAGGAGCTAGGTGACCAATCTTCTATCACATGTTCTTACTCAAATGGTGCACAAATGTAACTCTAGACTGACAGTTGCAGCCTGTTTTTTCTTTTTTACATCACCTTTCTTTCAAGGGTGTGAGGAAGTATTACGGCACCTTCTGTTGTCTACATCATATGCTTATAGATAATACGGGGATTTTCTGGTTTGACCACATCATGTATAATAACCAAAAGTGTAGGTGACTGGACCAGGGGGACTGGACTGTAGGGGACCTCAGTGTTCTCCCCAATGGCTTTTCTCCTGCTAAGAAAAAAACATTTTTGCTTTGTTCTCCTGTGCAATTTCTAGGACCTATGGTCATGGAGATGAAGTTACATAGTACTAAAAGGTCTACAGCAATCCCAGGACAAGAGTTATTATCTGGAGAGAAACTTTTCCAAGCCCTTAAGTTTGGGGTTTTTTTTGCATAGTTTCTACTCCTGTGTTATGTGGAAGCAAACTATTTTTCCCCATCACTGGACAGATCTGTCACTTTATGGGTCTGTGTCCTCAAGAAAACTCAACCACTATAGCAAATGCAGAAACATGTCACCTAATTTCTCACTAGACCTTCACAGAATGAAAGGCAAAACAAGCCCACCAGATCATATTTCTCCTAAACTCCTCAAAGCAGTATTTCCTTCAAGGATCCAGCCCTTCTGAAGCTCCTCCTCCACCCATATCTAATTGGCTTTCTTCAGTGATTTGCAAGCCAGGACTGAAGAAAATGACAGCTCCCTTCTGATATCTTTGCATTTAATATACAATTATTTCATCTCTAGTATCTAGACACAGTAGACAGAAAAGTGTTGTTATGGTAGATAAATGGCATCTTGTAGATAGGGCAACACAGGGCCACAGAAATACCTGCACAGACAAACAGCTATTCTCAAAGGTCGTCTGTACAATGCTAATAGCACTGAATATGACCTTCAAAAATTCTTTGCATAGTAAATTAAAAATCCTCAAAACATGAATTTATAGAAGAAGGCAAAAAAAACCCCCACAAAACCTGAAGGGCTTTTATTTTCAGGACAAGGATGTTCTGATAAATTAAAACAGATTTATTCTTTAAAATAAATTTAAATAATTATAAGCTGAGGAGCACCTTGAAAAGATTCCCTTTCCTGCCCCTTTTAGTTTAATTTAATGAGGGACACTAGTTAACAATGCCAATAATAGACCGTTATGGTAACATGCCATGGCCCAGCTCTAATCAGACAGAAAAGTATCAAGGGTTGGCCAGTGTGCAGTGATTATAAGGTTGAGATTATTTAAAACAATAAAAAAAAGAAAAAGAGAGCAAGAAATGTTGAAAAAGGACCTTTGTTTATTTGATTAACTCCTTGCCTTCTTTTTTAATTCTTTCCTCTTCTTCATGTAGACATTTTCCACTCACATCTCCTAGCTTCCCTGCTTGCTTTGCTTAGCAATGCATGTCTTGCAAGCATGTGAAAACTATTCCTATGGTACCAATAATGCGTATTTTGAAAGGCAGGCTTACCCTAAAAAGCACTCGGAGTCAGAACAAGATGCAAGACAAGTAGATCCAGCAAATGAATAGGAGGCATTACAGCGAGAAAATTACGACAAATATAAATAAGCTGGCGAGAAGAAATATCATTTCACTGAAACACGCAATTTTACTGAACCCAAAATCATTCCTGGAGACAAATCCGTCTTCAGAGAGCTTTTAGTATGAGGATTTTTGAGGTCAGGTCGGCTGTGATCAAAGACAGCAACATCCCAGGTATTTTGACTGACTGTGCCCACGTTTTGCCAAGGCATCATCTGGCCCTCCCATGGTGCAAAACTGGCACGAGCCATCTTCGGGAAGGAGAATGTTCTTAAAGCCAGTTAGTCCATACCCTTGTCTTGGTTTTACCAGAAACGCCACGCAACACTGCGCAGAAACACCCGAGCTAATTCAGAGCGAGTACCAAGAGCAGCACAGACACGCTACCCAGCGAGCTGCCCAAACTGATCGGGCGCGTTCCGGGGCGCAGGGCTGCGGTGCAGCACCTGCCCGCTTCGCCCCGAACCGAGACGTGAGCGATCCTGCGTCATCGGATGCCGACATTTCTGGCACGGTGCGGGCAAGTCAGGCAAGTCTGGTCACCCAAACGCTGCCGGTAACTCTTGTTAGCAGCGATCTACAGGATGAAAGACAGCCAGCAAACCACAGCACTATTGCTTTGAGGTTTTTATTGTGCGTTATTTTTTTTTCTCCCTCCCGCCCTCCATTAGGGAATTACTAATTGTTCCAAACTGCTGTTAATTGGCTTACAGTTCCACATATATTGTCAAACTGCTGGTCAGCTGGCGGGCGCACCGTGCTTTCCCAACAGATTTATTTCACAGCTGGATTTGCAGTCTGAAAGGTCCTTCCCATTTCCAGCTCTGCAATCCTTCCAGGCAGAGGGAGGAGGGGAAGAGACAGATGCCTTTCCACAGAGATGTAACAACTCTAGCAGGTTCTCAGCATGTCAATAACAATCTAATCAGGCTGCATTATATTGAAGGGAAAATGAGATTTCTGACTTTGCCAGAACACTTCACACATCCGCTTGCTCTTACAAACACATACAACACACTCCGGTTTCCAGATGCAGATAAGGATAACCACAGAGTGGAAAACAATCCAAGAACTAGTCTAGCCAATTGCTAGCTGGACCTCAGCCTCTTTCCATCTCCTCTTCTCGCTCTGGAATAACAATTGCTGCCTGTAAATTTAATGAAATTTCATAGACAACTCCTTTGCGTTTACGTCGCAGACAGTGCCCTGCTGCTCTGAGGATACGTAGGAAAGATGACTCAACAAGCTGTCCCACCTTGCCTCTCAGCCTTGGTGTAATCGCAGGGAAACGTGCAAACCTACGAGTGCCCAGGGAGCAGGAATTTGTCCTGGAAAAGTCCTGGTGGCACCCCTTGAGAAAGAATAGCTGCAAGGACCTCCCCTCCCCGCCCGGCCGACCAGCCGTACTACAGGGCGTGCAGTGATAGGACATGGGGTAATGGCTTTAAACTGAAAGAGGGTAAATTTAGCTTAGATATAAGGAAGAGATTCTTCACTGTAAGGGTGGTGGGGCACAGGAACAGGTTGCCCAGAGAAGCTGTGGATGCCCCATCCCTGGAAGTGTCCAAGGCCAGGTCGGATGGGGCTCTGAGCAACCTGATCTAGTGGAAGGTGTCCCTGCCCATGGCAGAGGGGCTGGAACTAGATGATCTTTAAGGTGCCTTCCAACCCAAACCATTCTATGATTCTGTGAAACATCACACAGCTCACCCAAGAAGTAACGCACCAGGCTTTTCTTCTGCTCAGTGTAATTCCTGCCAGAGCTCCCTCCTTGGGCAGGGCCGATTAAAGCTGACCTAGCCCAGGCTGTAAAACTCGGGGTATCATCCCCAGATGACCGCAGTTAATGTAAATTAACCACTGGCTGGTGAATCGGTGAGCAACAAACGACCCCAGACAGCAGTGCTGCACGCTGGCTCCTTCAGCATGCTCGGAGGCAAGGGCTCATACCCAGTAGCAATCTGTCCTTAACAAAAAAAGTAAAATTATGAAACAACGCAATAGGATTCTGATTCCAGATTCACTGCCTGGAGGAAGGAGGAGGATATTTTATTTCTTTCCTGGCTGATTACTTAAAGAAAAAGAGAAAAAAAGTCACTAGCTCCAGTGAATGAAAAAGAACCCTTTAGTCCAAACGCCTCAGCCAGGTCATCCAAATTCCCGGTTGCCTTGATCTCTTTTCCAGCCAATGAGCGTCTCTTAAGCTCTGACTGATGGTGTCATATATTTAAAAATGTGTTTATTCTGACAATTTGCTATGCTTTTATGTAAGAGGACAGGCAAGCAACCCATCCCCAAAACCTCAAGGAAACAGCACAAGCCTTGGCTGCAAGACTAGTTTGCTCCCTGTGGACTGTCAATGCTTGGACAAACTGTTATTCCACCCTTAAAATATGTACTTACCCTGAAAAAGAAAATGCACACACAAACATACAACTAGGTATTAAGAGCTTTGGTAGATCTGTGACTCTGATCTTGTGACTAAGGTGTCAGCTGCTTCTGCAGAAATGGACACAGTAGTGGAAAAAAAAAAAAAACCCAAACAAAAAAAAACCAAAGGGAGAGCAAACACTGAACTGCCCACAGCTGGACTGAGCTGAACTTCCACTGCTAAGCCACTAACACTAGGTTTTCCTCATTGCCTCAGTGTCAGTGAGGTTATGGAAACCAGAGAGGCAAACAAATGGGAATTTCTAAACAGATCAAGGGCTAAAGGAAGGGAAAAAAAAGGGTGTGGGGGAGAATATTCGGAGAACATCCGTGTTCTGTGGAGGGTTGTGTGTTTCTCAGAGTACCCAAGAGAAGGGGAGATATGCCTATACAAGGGAGGTCAGCGGGTATCAGATCACATCACCCCTTTCCTCTTTCCCTTGGCTGCCTTTTAACACTCCCTTCTGAGTACACTTCCCTTTGGTTGTGGGAAACGCATAATCCACCAGCCCTCTTAAAAAGCATGTTGCAGTGGCACCGCCTGAAATAGAAACCAGATTTCTGCCTTCAAGTCCCCTGCTCTACCCTCTACTATCAGACCTAGCCTTAATCTGAACAGAAGAGACAGGATTTTGGAGTCAGGCACAACCCCACCATACACCAAAAGAGCACAGGCGTTACTCCAGAGCTGGAGGGGCTCCTTGGTCCCCCTCACTCGTTTCCCCTCGGGAGTTCAGCCCTGGATTTAACATGAATGCCTGCACGGACGTGGTGGAAATGCAGTCCCAGCTCTGCATATGCATTTACATGCTCAGGGGTCAGCAGCCCTGAAAACGATGCCCAGACAGCCACATGATGAATGGAGCATAGGGACTAGATTAAAATAGACTTTCAAATGCAGTTCAATTTAAATAAATCCCCCTATTTTTGTTGCCATTGACTAGCTTAAACTATGTTTAGTCTCTGCCATTTGTCTTCTTTTTTTACAACCCATTTGTGGTTAGCAGAGATCGCCTTTAAGAGACTAACAACAAAAGAGAGGCACGTGAGCTCACCATCTCCTAGGTGACAGCCCCACACCGCACACTCACATTCCCATGGGTTGCCCCAGTGAAGGTCCCTGCTTATATCCAGACCACAAGCTCCTGGGATGTCCACCTACTGCCCTACGCTGCACGCCGATGCCTATCCTGCAGCATCTTCCCACCCACCCTCATCTCACAGCCCAGAGTCCTGGGGCACAGTCCACTGTTGGGTTCCTCTTCCCACACCTACATCCAGCACCCAGGTCAGACCAGCTGCATCAGCACCCTACCACAGCCTGACACCCATCTGATGTACCAAGGGAGAGAAGGTGTTGAAGATTTCACAGAGGGCTGGCCAGAGGAGAGAACGCAACCTACACCAAGGTGGCACGTGGCCACACTCATCTCCAGGGCCATGGGGTGCACCAGCCAGGCTTGAGTGAGTCCCTGCCCAGCACAACCAAGCTGCTGGAGGACACCTCAGCCAAATTCACACCCAGTACACTGCCCATAGTTCATAGCACCCACTGGAAGGACCCAACTGACCTTCTCCGTGCCCAATACCAGGATGCTAATAAGAGAACAGGAAAAGATAAGAAGTTCATGCCTGGTGTCTTCAGATGGCATCAACTCTGGAGAGCAGCCAGCCAACCACTCCAGACCAGAAGCAGCTGAGTATCACCAACTAGCTGATGGTCAAAGCAGAGCATTTTTAGCTGTAAGGCACAGCAATTTCTCATCAAATTTCTCATTGCCAGAACTATGCCAACCTGAAGTACCACGTTCGCTATTAAAGATGTCCAGAACAGGAAAGCATTTAGGAAATATGACATTCCTATACATGGCACTGCCGTAGGTAGGACATGTTTTTCCATCCAACGTGACTGCAATTAGCCCTGGATTATCACAAGTCTACAGGATGCCCTGCAGTAGCACCCCAGGCTCCTGCTGATCACCTGGGACAATTCACGAACGCTCACATTAGCAATACAGCCACATGGACT
This sequence comes from Phaethon aethereus, assembly GCF_964289735.1. Classification (NCBI taxonomy): domain Eukaryota; kingdom Metazoa; phylum Chordata; class Aves; order Phaethontiformes; family Phaethontidae; genus Phaethon; species Phaethon aethereus. The sequence continues at coordinate 12,331,564 of NC_138592.1, forward strand.
GCATGTCTCCGAGCTCCTGCACCCAGTTTGGGACAAACAGACGTCCCCTTTCCACCACATGACAAAGTACATAGCACCTAGCCGTAATGTCAATGAAGTCTTTTTGCGGGCATCAGCAGCCCCATGGGACTGACCTGCAGGGCTTGTGAGTATCCCTCCATTTCTGATGTTCTCAGAAATGTAATTGGTGAATAGACACACACTATAAAGGGCAAAAAGACTCTGATGTCAACATATACAAACTTTTCCTGCTAGCAAATAAAACAGAATAAATTGGCCACACAAAGAACCTACCGGCAAAGAGGAAACCCCAGAAATCCAGCCCCCACTTAACATCACTCAAGAGGACTGCCTGCTCCATCATGAGTCTAAGAACCAAGGGAAAACACTTACTTACAAGGACTGGCAAACAATAGTCAAAAATTCACTGCTGTAAAGTATTTTCATCCTTTTTTTTTTTTTCTTTGGTTTCATGTGGGGGTTGGTTTGTTTGTTTACTAGGACCTCTGTGACAGTACAACGCCTAATTGAATAAAGAGAGAGTAGTCTTCTCTAGATTCAGTAACTCAAGAAAAATACGTGAATTGTCCAGTGTCGGGATCCTGGGTGCATGCAAGATCCTGCTTGTGCAGCCAGCTCCTGGGCACTTGCAGCAATGCAGGGAGACGCGTGGCCACCGTGGGACAGCACTGTCAGAGAAGCACCTCTGCAGATGGTGGTCGATGACACCATGAGCTCCTCTCAGGTTCTTGTAGTGCTGCTGCTTGTCTTCACGCCACTTCACCCACCAAGCCACGCTGCCGAGGAGGGCAACATTTTGCCCACTTCATTTCTTTCTGCTTTCTTTGTCATGGTTTGGTGTAAGTCATTATTGTCTCACTTTGCAGCAGCCAAACAGCCCGATAAATCCCAGGGGTGAGCCCTCTGCTAGAGCCGTGCATGGTCGCGGGCAACCGAGCAGCTTCCTTGCCAAAACCTCCTACCTGAGGCAGTCCTGCATTTCCCACCCACAAGGTTTTTCCCTGAACCCTTCCAGATGGGACACACTCAGGCAGCACTGGAAGGGCTCAGCAGCCCGGATGCTATCAGCAGGCTGGGAACGCAACCTCCAGGGCACCATATCGGGGCTGCACAGCTCCCATTGATCTCCTCCCTTTTAAGTTGGTGGAAAGCTAGCTTTCAAAACCAATTCTCTTTAACCTCTGTGAAAAAGGAGAGATCTCGGGGACTAGAGTGCCGATCGTCTTAACACTGCATTACTGGGTGAAGGAGCTTGTTTGAGATTCTGATCAGTGAAGCGCAGCTCAGGGGAGCCGGTCAGAAAATGTCAAAGACGGATCAACGCTGAAGAAGATGGTTGTGTTTTTCAACAAGCTCCACTGCTAAAAATGCTAGGGAGCAGCGGCTAGGAGGGAGGGAAAGGGTGTACGATGACATGGAGGAAGGGAGAGAAAGCCTGAGCCAGCACGATGAGCATCCTGAGTCACTGTGCTGGGGAGGTGAGGCTGCTTTGCCAAGGAAAGGCTGACAGGGTAAGTAGAGTAAGTCAGATGCCTGGCGTAATTCCACAGTGTCTAAAAAAAAAAAAAATTTTTTTTTTTTTTTTTTTTTAACAAAGGGGTGGTGCAACTCTAGCCACAACGAGAATACAAAATCCCGCTGATGTGAACCCCCGTCACCCACCGCCCCGACCGCGAGGGCTGTCCCTGTTTGCGCGTACGAGCGAGGGGGCAAGCGTGGTCCGTGCCAGGCATCTGAGCCAGTCCAACCCCAGGCTTGTGCGGAGCAGCTCCCAATGAATCACCAGAGCGCTCCGTCCACAGCTCCCGCGGCCACGACCAACATCGCTCCACCGCGAGCGTCGAGAGCAGCCGTGCACTCGGTGCCGGCCCTGCCCGGGCCGCGTCCCGTCCCCACGCCAGCCACGCCTCGCTGGGGCTTGGAGATGTGGCGGCTGTGAACATCTCCAAGATGAACATTTTTAGATGAGAGAGGAGCTTGTTCTGCTGACTCATAGATGTGATTTTCATAAAGAAGCAGCGAATTTGTTGAACTCTGATTTCACTTTGCCTGCATCTCCAAGGCTACTTTCTGTGGCTATAAGCCATCTAGGTTATTAATCTTTCTTCTTTTTTTCTTCTGCTATAAAACCTTCTACATTTCACTGAACTTTTAATTAGAAATGCAACAGTGAAAACCTGACTTTTTTTAACATATAGCAAAAGCACTATGCTTCACATCAAGGCCTTTGAAAACGTGTCATGGTTCACCTATCAGCAAACCTCAGCCTTTTTTTTTAACTGGCAAAGTGCAAAGTGAATATAAATACCTGAAGAAGAAAATAATGGTTTTTTCCATCATTACCCGAGCACTAATAAAGCACCACATTTCATAGCCCTCTGAGAACTGGAGTAAAGTTGGGACTGACAACAGGAGGAAACCGTATTTCCATTTTGTCTCGTAAATATTTTTCCTGCAGTGCTTTGCTTCAGCACTGAGGAGCTAAGGACACAGGCACAACAGTGTTTGTAGGCAGAAATGAGATCTTTCATTAGATGAACAGGAATAGCCGGAAAAATTAGATAAGTTCCCAGGTGCTTCCTAACCAGTCCCTCTTACACAGTCACCAAGACAAGTCTATTGAAACCCCTTGAGCTGAAGGATTCCGTGGGCTCTGCTTAGGTTTGCTTTCAGCCTTTGTTTCCAGAAGCGTAAGTGCTTTTTGTAGCTTACTTGACCAAAGGGCAAGGATTAGATCTCTCCAGTTTCAGAGAAGTGTCTGCCCACCCCTTAAACCAGCCAGAATGACTCCAGTTGCTTTAGGAGCTTTGCTTTCTCCCAGGCTCCTTTCCTTTCATTTGTGAAAAGAAATGGCCAGACGAGGGATTTAGAAAATAAACACACATACAACAAAAAAACATAAAAAAGCACAAGTTAAAACAATCCCCTTTTATGATATATCATATCTATTCTCCTTAGTCCCTTCCGGAGTCGAACTCTCACCAAAATCCACATCAGAGAAAGTTTGATTGCTCCCAGTGCAGGGACCCTGTGGCGTAGCTGCTGGAGAGCAAAGGAGATGCTGCGGTGTTTCGTACGCCGGCGGCCAGGTCACCAGCTCCGTCCTAACTCCGTAAGCTTCACGGGGAGAGAGGGAGGAGGAGGGCGAGGGGCCCAGCGGTGCCTTCTCCCAGGTACCACAGACCTTCCCTTCTGTGAACTCAGCAGATAGGAATGGAAATCACCGATGGAAAAACGGGACAGCAGAGAGCACAGAGCCCTCTTTGTGATCTTAATCGCAGCTTAGTGCTGTGCGGGGCCTCTGCGCGTACGCACTGCAAGCATGGCTGAAGAAAAATAGCACTCAGTGCTGTTAAAAATTATCTCGTTCAACCTTTGAAAATAAAAGCAACGATTATGAAAGGTGACAATGTTGCTCTGGATGTTCTAACTGAAATTTGCTGCCATCTTCCTCGATCCTCTGGATGCGGGGCTTCAGTTAACCAGAATTTGATGATAAATGCTGGGAAGGGGAACGAGTTTTGTATCATTTGCTTTAAGCAGAAGACAGTCAGCAAAAAAAGTCAACAAGGGGCTGTGAGGCAGAGATCAGCCTACCTCGGTGCATGGACACCTCACAGGATTTTAGTATCATGAGAAGAACGAGCAACCACCAGGTTCAGAGCCACCGAAGCCTTGCTCACAGTTCAGCAGCCTGCAGAGCTCTTACACACACCTCCAGCAGACCTCAGCAGTGGGGTCAGACTCAGATGCTTTAACAGAAAGTCCACAAGATGACTGAATCTGGAGTCTTTCTGTGGAAGAACAATGGCAAAATCCTCCAGCCAGCATTTGAATCCGTAGCTGGTCCTGACACCTGAATTACTAGCAACCCTGAGGGCTGCTTTAAAAAGAGAAACAAAATCACAAGATATGTCAGCAGATTTTCATTATGAGGAAGCTGAGGTCAACCATATTTCTAAATTAATTTTCTAGTAAATATTGGTTAGACTTTAGGTAATTGTCCCTCCTCCACCCCATCCCCCCTTTTTAATAAGTACAATTTACTAGAGTTACATAAAAATGAGTAATACATTAGTTTCACTTAGACCCAATATTAAATGAGTCATTTCTTTCCAGCACATGACCAGGCTATTTTGTCTCTCCTAAGTATACTGCAGAAAGATAAAGATGTTACTTTTTGCCCATAAACAGACACTGTAAATCATCTGATCTTTTAAGTGACAACGAGTTCACCTCTTGAAAAGGTCCATTTGAAATGCACCTTCCCCTGTCATACCCCCATCCCCGCAGCTATGACGAGTCCTGGGAAAGGGGCACGTACTTTTGTTCTCACTCAGACAAACCGTGTCTTAACTCTCTCTGGATAAGGGGGGGGGGGAGAGGCTTTTTGACAATGGGGCCCCAGAGGTAAAAACATGGTACATTTGTTTATAGATCCAAGGCTCGATAGCCTGATGCTCCCTCTCTTCAGGTTTTGAGTAACCAGTGTTCATTCTTGCCCTGGTTTTGGCTTTTCTGCCCTTCTCATCTTTCCAGCTCTGTACATCTCCAATACACTGTCTTTAGAAAGGTGGTGGGTTCTGGCTGGGACTATAAAGTGCAGTGTTTGTGTAGATAACATGATTACATTGAAATCACTATTCTCTCTTCCCCAAGCTCAGCTTTTCCCTTTGGTTTTATCCCTCGTTTGAACTAGAGGAAACATAGCATAGGTCAGGGGTTCCTGATTTTCTCATAAATTAGGCTCAATTTAAGAAAACCTGGCCAACTAAACCAAGAAAGTTATTCTCTCTTAAAACAGAGAAATTGATATTTAAAATTAAAAATGCAGCAGAAACAAACCCTCCAGAGTAGGGTAGAGCCCTTCGACCTTCATGCCTCATCCCCCAAAGCAAAAGAGGGTATATTTTGCCCTCCATGAGGCAGCACATGCTCTGCAATGTTCGCAGGAGCTCAGCGGGTTTGGGAGCATGACACCAGTTGCTTCGGAGCCCCAAATCGTTGTCTTGCAGATGGGCGAGGCAGGAGGGCTCAGCGCTGTCTTGCACTGTAGTGGCAGCAACAGCTCTGCATAATCTTTGTCAGGTTACTCTGAAGTTAGAGTGGATTTACTGAAGCATTTTTTTCTTTGCTGAGTTCACTTCTGACCAGTCCCACTGGAACTATATGGCAAACTCATAAATATACCTAAGTAGGAATCGGGGGCAAGATTAGTGGTAAAAAACAAAAGAGTTATTAACCTATTTACTTTAACGCAGCCTGACAGAAACAGGTTACTGCATCCAAAATCTCACCTTAGAGAGAAGGTCTTATACTCTTTTCACACCTTTTATATCTTCTCTGGCCTGCTTCACATCCGAATTCACAGAGCATGTTTTAAACGCACAGGTGGATGCTCCCTGGCGCCATTCTCATTGTCGGCTCCAATCACTGTCAGCAAACACACCCCGGCAAATATCCCTGCTGTAGTCTAACCTAACCTTGCCCTTCACTGCCATCCAGAAACCAGCCCATAACTTACCGCCTGCAGAAAACATTTTCATTTTCCTTTCCAAGGAAATCTCTTTACTAGACCAACTAATACAGCAGGAAGAGACAAAATACCTTTCATGCTCCCAGGCCTGTTTCCGGAGGTCAGGAATGGGAGTAGGAGATTTTTCATTCATGTTGGAGTATTATTTTGTTCATTGGCATCATACAACAGCATTTGCCATACCTCCAAATCCATATGCAACTTTCAGCTCTCTTAATGTAGCAACTGGGGTACCAATTAATGCATTTTCTATGTGGGGATATTCACTCTGCACGTGACTACCCAACAGCACCGATAGTAATCAAAATATTCACTACACATATGCATACACCTTACTTTGGTCCCAGTAAGGATATTTCAGTGTCCTACTATGAACAGAGATTTAAACTTTTTTTCTCCCTTAACCAAATCTTAGTTTTAAGAAAAGTAGGGGTGAAAAAAAGAAAAAAAAATATCAAAAACCTTATTGTCACTTCTAGTCAGAGGCAGGCACAAGGAGATCTCTTTTCACATTTTCTGGTTTGGTCCACAATGTAGGAAGAAATCATCTGTTCACACAGGACAATTGTGTTCCTCTGAACTTATACAAACGCGGCCAAAACACAGCGTTGGTAAACATTTGCAAAAGCTGCTCTCTTGCCTTCACATCTGCAATGCAGATCTTCATGACACTTCTACAACTCAAGTCCCACCCACTTAGCTCAATTCATGGAGCCACAAAGAGGTGACTTGAAGCTCCTTTTCAGATCCCAAATCTGAGAACTTGTCTTGTCTAAAGTTTGAGCTAGCAATACTGAAAACCCATTTTTTCTTTATCTTTTTATATGAACTGTGTATCACCATCTTCTCACTTCTCAATCTGAGCCAGTTTTTCATCCGGTGCCTTCCAGTACCTCAGTCCTGAGGGTACACTGAGGTCACATTTCCTATATTTTCTTCGAAATTTTGAAACCTATGGGCGGGTAGAATAGAACATATTTTAAGACCTTCCATGACTTGGGATCTGGAGCTATAAGAAAGGACTATGTATTGCGGCACTGATGATCAAATCATGAGTTGGCAAGACTGGGCTTTCATTCAACTGAACCACAAATGCACTTGAAACAGTGACTTGCTTTTCTCCTTTTGTTTCAGATCAGCCCAGCATCTTTCCTGACATAAAATGACCCAGGTCATTTCTGCTCTGAATCATCAGCAAAGAAGGGAAAGGAAGAAAAGTGAAGATATCGCACTCCACAATCTTCATCCCGCAGCATATTACAGAGAGCACAACTTGATCATAACTTCTCTCTCCCATGACCTCTTGCAAAATAATGCCTCCTCACATTCAAGTTATGAAGCAAAGCAGTTCCTTTCACACTTAAAGTGCACACTGCCTGCGATGGCAAGATAAAAGTCAGCCAACAATGCACAGAATTTCAGCTTATCTTGAGAAAAATGATACCTCAGTCAAAAATGGCGAGGGCCACGCAGTGAATGCAACTTGCCCAAGGTTATGGGGGAATCCACATCAAAGAGAACTCAGACTCTCCAGCCCTGCACTGCTTCAGCACACAAGTGAGGCAAAGAGACCGTTGTCCTTAAATTGTGGGTAACTGAGGCTCCACCACAACCAGCCTGCACAATAGCACTCATCCAAGGGAGCTGCCTTCCCCGTCCCAAACCTCAGCAAGTACTCGTAGGACATGGCTGCACAGTGCAGCTATCCCCAAACCGGTATCCAGATGATGCATCCCCATGCAGCAGAAAGCCTACCACATGCCCTAAAGCAGGGCAACTATGTTATTAGTTCAGGTTTGAGGCTGTTTCTTACAGAACCCCATGCAGGAGGGAAGCCTACCTGTTCGGAACCACGCTTCCTCCTCTATTTTCAGTCACATGGACACAGCACATGGATGTAGGAGCTACACCAGACATGACCGTAGCCTCACTGGGAAGCGTGGAAGCCCCCAGTCCTAGGAAGGGCAGGCACAGCATTATTTCCAGACATGCTCCTCTTCATCCCCAGCCTTCCTCACTCACCTTTCCCTCAGAAGAATCACACCTATTTCAGTGCACGGCAGAGGCGCAAACACCATGCTGCAGATCACCAGCAGCATTTCAGGTTCCTCTACGTGTCAACACCAATGCCTGAGCCAAGTCTGGATGCAGGTTTAAGCTCTCTTTGGTTGCAGAGTGTATCCAGGGGAGAAAGTACATCTTGATCCTCCACCAAGGACCTCTGCTAGCTGTCAGGCTCGCACTGATTACAGATAAAGAGGCAGAGGAGTATGTTGCATTTCTTTCCTTTAGACAACGCTTCAAAATTCCTGTGTTCATCTACAGAAAACACAAATGATGTGGTTGTTTAAGCTGATCACCCTCGCAGTGGTTTAAAAAGAAAGAAAACAGAGCCAGGAAAACCCAGATTTATAGAGCTGCAGTCTGTTTCCAAATAGAATGAAGAAGAAAAGCTGCCTGTACACACATGTTTTTCCAGCCCTCAAATTTGTCATCTGTACTGGTCTTGCATGCAGGGGTAGTTCTCCAAGATACCTCCAGGTAAGCGGAAATATAATCGCAACCCTTTTTCATACAAGCCAGACAGCACTAAGGCAGCCAAAGCTCCGGGCCTGCCCTTTTGTTTGCTCTTGGAAACAAAGATTAAGGTCACTGAGTAGGAGAAACACTGGGCCAGTCCCTCCTCAGGAAACCCCAGAGACGTGCCCAAATAGCAGATTGTACACGTATCGAGACGTAGCAAATGGGAAAGGCCCGCTCCAGCGCCGCATGCTTACCTCGCGCACAGCCTTCGTCCGCTCATCTTCATCGTTAGCCATCTTACTGCATAATCATGCCTTTAACAAAGTGCAGTGCCTCCTCCTGATAACATCACCCTGGGGAGGCCAAAGTACTTCAAATGCAACGGTTGGCATTAAGCAAGGAGAGTTATTGTTACGCTTCTTACCCCTACTTAAGCTCGATTTGGGCATAGATTAGAAGTGCAGAAGGGACAGACAACTGCTGAAAGCAGAGAAAATACTGAGGTTTCTTGTCCAAGGCAGAAGAGGGGGAGGGAAACGGGCTGGAGGTGACTGTTCCTTAGCCAGCTTCTGCTAATCGAAGCGAGCCATCCTCATCAATATCACTTTGCTTTGGCAGCTTTGCAAGAGGAAAAAAAAAAAGAAAAAAAAAGGAAAAAAACCCACCCCGCACTCCCCTTGTGCAATATGATTTAATTGCTACGTGTACCGCACGCGAGAGAGGAAATCCAGGGGTTTAGCAGCAACGTGATGAGCTACATCGCCTTTAATGCTTTCAAGAGAAAATTCTTGCAGTGGGGGAGCAGGAAGGGGGAAGGCGCATCCCCCTCCGACCCCCAGGGCACTTTCTTTGCCACTCCATCTGCCACCCCCAGCTGCTAAATCCTCCGTCACCAGCACAAGGTGATCTCGGACCGAAGAGCACTGCTAACACATGAAAGGAAACAGCTTTGGCCGGTTGCCTCCTTACCAGCCCCGCTCTCCCCACCCCCTTCCTTCCCGTCCTCGCTGACATGTTTAAAGCATCTGAAAGTCAAGGTACTGAGATATCGCAGAGCGAGTTTCCCTTCCCTCTCCCGCTCAGATGGCTCTTGTCAGCAGCTCCCTCCAGCCCTACTCTCACCCCGTTTTCCATGAGGATTTCCCTCCCTCCTTCCTTCCCTCCCGCTCTGGAGCTCGCACCATTTCCTCGCCTGGAGCCCACAGCCCGGAGCCCACGAGCTTTGTCTGCTTCCCTGGGTTCAGCTAATAAATTGGGATCAGGGGGTCACCCAGCAGGGGACGCGGAAGCCTGAGAGCCTCTGACACCATTTTTATTAGTTTTTACTATACATACCATTTCAGGAGCCGGGATGCCATCCCAGTGGGGCCCTACCCATTGCTTAGTAACTAAGATTTTGTAATCTAAGTTTTGACAAGGTCATTTTTTACCTTGGGAGAGGGTGGAGGAGGGAGAACCCCCGCGTACATTAATTACACAAACACTGTGGGGACAATGTAAATAGGAACCCATTTCCCTTTTGCATCAGGGCTAAAGAATGAAAAATCTTTTTACCGTAGGGCTATTACAAGCCAAACAGGCCAGCGTATTTTAAACTACACGCTGATACAGTCCCGTCCTTCGCTTGCAGATTGGATGAGTGCACCTCAGCCTTTCCCCAGTCTATCCCTAATAAAACATGCCGTCAACAAAAGCGACCAAACCTGGAGGTAGCCACAGAGCCTTGATGCCCAGGTTATATCAAATACCCCCATGCCTCTGCTGGCACCATAGGGATGACCCTGATCGAGCTAAAATTAAGTAAAAAAACCTCCACTGGCTTCAGCATCACCGTGCTCATTAACCCAGTGTTTGGTTAATCACTGCTGGCACATAGGGTATAAATTACCTCTCGGCAAGCTCTAGTCCCAGCAGACAGAGGTGTGAAGACCTCAAACACCCACTGGCCTTTCAGGTCAATCAGAAAGTGGCTTTTTTTCCCCCTAATATAATGTTTCTTAGGCTAACAAGCGGGATGTTTAGAAAATATGGGAAACAAGGAAACACAGCCACTGAGAGCAAGTCAGCGCTGGGGCAATTTCAGGAGAGCAGGTACAGATCAAAGCCACACCAGTGGAAGCGCTTTGGCGAGAGCGCACTGCCGTGGCGGTGGGGAAGCGGTGCCGGTGCGGAGGGGTGAGCCGGCCGGCCCGCCCGCCCCAGCCGAAGCGAGGCAAAACAGTCATTTGGGCCCACAGCCACACAAGGCACTGCAGGAAAGGAGCCAGTCTGCCAAGCTGGGCCTTCTCTCGCGCGTTTGGTGCTGCTTTCTTCAACTGCAGCTTCCCTGTGTTCAAGAACCCCAAGCTTTTTTTTTTTTTTCTCCCCTCTTGTGTTTTTTTTTTTTCTCCTCCATCTGCTGCTCTGCTCTGATAAATTCATTCTGGAAGGAGGAAAAAAGTCCTTTGGTCGCTGTTACCTTTCCCTTCCACCCTGTCCCTGTTCCAGAGCCGTGTGAGGTGTATGCCTCTGATGTGGTTAAAGTAGGACTGAGACCGAGTAATGCTTTGAGGTCCTTCGGTATGCATTTTGCTGGCTGTCACCTCATCGGGCTCCAGCATATGCTTTGAGGTTAAGCCCCAGTGTTTGTGTTTTGGGCCTTTGTTGTGGTTGCTTGATTTGTTCATGATGGCTTTGGCTCTGCCACCCCACAAGCAAATGCAAAATTCACAAAGTGGTGACTCAGTCATTTTATCCACTGGCGGCAGCAGCAGCAGCTGGCAGAAGCTCAAAAGAGATCAGAGAACAGGGCAACAAGTGTCTCCAAGATGGATTTCAGACAAACAAGGAAAAATGAAAAACCTGAAAAAGCATGGGGAGAAAAAGCCTGATATTAAATAAAGAGACAGAAAAACAGCTGGAACGTCAAGTACAGACTGAAGAGATCAAAAGTAAATCAGCTCTGTGATAGACAAGGAACTGTGCTGTGCTTCTGAACAGCAACACTCAAAATATGGCAACTCACTGGCCCATCCAGCTTTTTCCATTGGTTAAACCTGGCCTGCACGTCAAAAGAAGTTGCTTTTTGCTGCCAGCGCTGGAAGCTCAACGCAGAACCTACAGATCAAGCTGTTTTCTTCCTGCTTCAGGCATCAGCCCTAAAAAAAAAAAAAAAAAAATGACCCCAGAGGACTCGAAAGCTGGCTTGCTCGTTTGGCTGATAGCATATGAAATCGGATAGCAAGGCTTGTGCTTGTCCTTCTGCAGTTATATGGGCTCTGTGGGTTTTCAAATAACAAAAGTATGTCCCCAGACATGAAGCGGGAACTTCATCCTGACCTGATTTTACATCACGGTAACACCTTCATCCCTGGAGGAGAAAAGAGTGATTCTTACAGCGTATCCTCTCCTATCTGAACATATAGTACCAAAGGCACTTACTCGGTAGATATACAGAACTGTGAATAACATAACGCAACCGAAACTGTGACTTTTCCAATAAAAGCAAGACATTATGAGCTATGATGCACATAAAAAGGACATTTCTACAACTAACCATGTTTCAGGTTGAACACACAAGAAAGTATCCTGTATGGACTTACATGATAAGGTACTCTATAATAAAATATCAAGTTTGCAGAGGGAGGAAAGATGGTCTTGTGCTTAAGGATCCTGTCCTTGGTATAACCCACGGTCATCCTGTAAGACCTCAAGCACGTCTTGCCTTAGCTCTGTTGTACTTGTGAAATCACTACAGAGTGTAGTGATTTTTAAAATTTTTTTTATTTTTAAACAGCATGCAGCAATTTACATTCAGAGAGTTTTATAAGTCATTTCTGTCTGTTTGATCTCCAGCCCCAACTTTTCTGGCAAAACAGCAATTAGAGCACAAGTGCTGAGCCGGCTCTTTGCTGCTGCCCATGCCCTATCAGACTCAGAAAATGATCGTGACTCAGTCACCTAAGCTGCGTTCTGTTTATTCATGTGCAAACTGGGAATCATTATAATTGCTTTCTAAGCATTAATTGATTATTCCTCATAGCACTATTCTAGAAATCCTAGAACAGAGAGGAAGAAAACCAACAAGAGGAGCAGACAGCAGCAAAGCTGCAAACAGCTAATAATGTTTTGTTTACTTCTTTTCTTCTCTTCTTCTGAGCACTGAGATGTGGGAAGTTCTTTCCATTCATGTCCTGACTTCAACATGGTGTGCCACGGTTTGCTCTGTGACTTCAGTCCATCCGTCTCAACTTTCCTTTGTTTCAGACACAATTCCATCTCAGAAGTGAAGTCTACGTTCCCAGGGATGGCTAGCAGGGGTTTTCCCGACTCCCATGAAGACAATGCAGGTATGTCCACTTATATCACTACCTACATTTGCTCAGATCAAGAAATCTGCTATCTTTCCCTGTCATTAGGGTGCAAGATAGTCAGATAGATATCAGGAGACAACTCCTGAATTTCTAGGTGCAGTTACCTTCTTCTACAACTTCTCTATCCATTTGTGTATCTCCAGCCACTGCTCTCACATACATGTGCACATTTTGTCCAGCTGGCTGAAGTCCTTCTATAGCTCTGCACGTCTCCTTACCTGTTAGAGCAAGAGGCTGGAAAGCAGTTGTGACCAACACACTGATTTGTATAAAGCGAAATTAGTCCCCTTCCTTCCTGGGGCTGAACCGCCCTGAGTGCAGCATGGTTGGATCAGCAGCTAAAATCCCCGAGCAGATAAGGAACAAAGTCAGAGTGGCAATAGGTGTGTTACACAGGCAGATTAACTTCACACCCTTCATCATTTCCAGCAACAAAACAACAAAAATAAAACACAAATCAGACTACAAAAACTCAAGTCTGGTTCTCCCTCAGGAAAAAAAAAAAACAAAAACCAAAACACCAACAACAAAAAAACCAGAAAAAAAATACAAGCCAAAAAGCCAACTTTTGGAAATCACTTATATGGAAAGATGCAGGTATATAGCTTGGTAATGCAAACAGTGTCCTTTTCTCTAATGGCGTATTTGCTTAACTCGTAAAAAATACTGCTTTGCAGAGTCACAGTTTTGATTTTTATGGTGTTAGGCTAAAGTTATTTTACTATTACAGTTATTTAGTCACAGGTCAATTAGTCACATGATAGCAGCTGCTATCACAGAAGATTAACTGGAAATATGGTCTACACATTTTACTCCTAAAAAAATCAGTTTCCTCTTATTTCAGGTAACAACATGGAAATGTATTGAAAGGACAAAAGGAAAATTCACACAATAAGCAGGGCTAGGTAGTAAAGATTCAAGCAGATATTCTCAGCTCTCTATAAGATACTCACAGATTTGTCCCACCTGAAACCCAGTAGTTTCTCATGGCGGAGGAGAAAGTTATTTGGGAAAAATACACAAGTGAAAAATCAGACATTTCTGCTAGCAGGCAGCTAGTTGAACACTCATTTCTCTCCTCAGAGAGTGTTTTAATGGAAAATCTGACTGATCTGGCAGAGACCGTTCCAAGACAGTGATACTGAGTCATAAAGCAAAGCCATAGCTACCATACAGCCCGATCCAATGCCCCTGAAGTCAATAGGAAGGCCTGGACCAGGCCCATACAAATTAAATGAAGTTTGCAGCACGGTTTTTATTAGCTTGGACCCACTGGAGGAGCTGGCAATGAAAAGCTGCTGCTTTCACGAAGACTCTTCTCTCACTGCTGTCAATGTCATTTCTGTCCAAGGATGTTCTGCAAATTGAGACAGGCATCAAACCGAGGAGTGGTCTTTGGAATTTGTTGTTCAAAGAGAAGGGGAGGAAAACAGTTTCACAGCTGTAGGTTGAGCATGAAAAATATGGCAGGTGACAGAAAGAGGGTCACCACACTGTGAGAGTGTCTCTGACAGTGTATGGGCTTGGTTTTCTGTTACACCATGTGAATTTAGTGCTGCTAAAACAGGGGGGGGAAATGCCAATCTATTTAAATCCTGGGATGAGGATCAGCAGCAGCCATCACTTAATAGGAAAAAATATTCTCCCCCAGATGAAGAAGGGAACAAAATCTATATAAAGGACAAGCAGTAACAGAAATCAGACATGGAAACATAAGGCGGGATATAAGATAAAAGAAGATCCAAGAAGGGACACTGAACAAGCCTAATTGATCTCCTGACACAAGGCACATCCCTTGAAGTCAGACATCTCTTTCAATAGCAGGTAGGGACCAAAAAATGACAAAATACGATAATCTGCCAATTCAGGAAGACAGAGAAGAGACAGAGACAGGTTTGTATGTTATAGGACAAAAGAAAAGCCATGAAGGGAGCCCTTGACCTCCATCTCTCAGCTGTCAGTTTAGGTGCAAGACAAGAATAGCTGAGGTGGTAACAGCTTCTTGTGCTGTAACGCTCAGTTCTCACTTGGAAGGACCCCAGGGATGGTGAGAAGAGCACCCAGCCATCATCTACAAACAGCAACATCAGTAAACCCTGCCCTTGATGGATTTCCGTTGGAGACTATGGTCAGGAAGGCACTAAATGCAAAGACAGGATGAGAAGAAGAAATTATTTAATTAACTATGCACCAATGCCAAAAGCCTGGGTAATAAACAAGAAGAAGTAGAATTAGTCATTTATGAGCACTAATTTGACCTAGCTGCTATTACTGAACCTTGTAGAATGATTTGCATGACTGAATGTTTAAATCAATGGTTATAATTTACTAAGGGCCCAGGTCTTAGAAGAAAATGAGGAGTGGAAAAGATGGCTTTACCTATAACCAAGTCACAACTAAAAAAAAAAAAAGGTCATCCTAAACAATTCCTACTTGATAACCCTGATAAAGCAACAGGATGGCCTATTAGTTGACATCCCCTACCAGCATGCTAGAAATAGCCACCATTGTAACTAATATAAAAACTGGCTGTTTATGATGTACAGGATAAAAAGATAATCTACTAATGTCAAGGTTTCCCATTAACCCCTCTTAGAAGGACTAAATATCCCAGCTGTAATCTGTCAAGGTGATGGAGAAGTACCAGACTGGGGAAAAACTCTACCAACTTACTCTTGAGAAACAGAGGAACCAATCTCCCAACAAACAGCAGTAACATAAGTACAAGTAATTGTGAGACAATTACCCTTGTTACATGCAACAAGATCAAACTATCTAAACGAGTAACGGTATATACCCGGTGCCCTGAAAAGCTTTCAGCTTTGTGAAACTGTTATGGGCAATTCAGTTGAGGGAAAAAGTCTCACTAACCAAACATGGCTGGGAGTTGTTTATGAACATCTTACTACAAGCCCCAGATGCCACAACCCAGTCGTCAAGAGAAGAGATAGTACTGGTCAAATAACTAATCTACACTAACAAATTGCAGAAACCTAATGAAAGCACAGAAAATTACAAAGCCAGCAGGATAATGCATAGAGTAAATCTGAAGTTTATTGGTAATCTTAAAATGGAATTTATGCTTAGAGCTAACATTGAAATGCAAAAGACTACTACCAGAGGAAGACATTTTTCAAGACAATACACCTAAGAAATTCGTATCTAAGAGATCACAAACTAGGAAGCAAATGCTTTCAGCATGCCTTGGAAGAAGAAAGATTCTAGAAAATAAGCTTGATGTTATGCCAATGTCTTAATACAATGAACAGGTACATTATTCAGCTACCAAGACTGATGAAAACAAACTAAGCAAAGGAATCATGTGAACCTCAAAACATGGAAATGGACAAACCCATAAATATGAGTTTATGGAAACCACAGCCTACCAAACCTATTTCATTTCTCTTATGAGAATATGAATGGAGCTAATAAAGTCAATAGCTTATGATCAGATTTCTAGGAGGTATTTGAAATCAGATTTATACAGAATTGAATGTTATACACTGGATCAAAATGCATAGGACTATTGTGCCCTTTGGCTTTATAATACATGGTACTAACAGGGCAAGGCATTCGGCCGCTTCCATTACAGCAGCACCACTACTAAGGCTATTAACAGCCTCAGTGTGGATAGGTTTTTAGGAGCAAGAAGAATGGTCTGTGCTTAACAAGATTTTACAAACATGGCAAGGCATATTTACTCGCCTAGTTCATTGTCTCCACAATTCCTTCTCCTGAGACATGGACAAACACCTGAGGAATGACAACACGAAAAGAAGATGCCTTCCAAAGGCACTATGTTCCTCTGAGGCCAATCAATAACTATGCTGTCTTTTGGTAGATCCCAGCGGTGTCCTGCATCCATATCCAATAGCACAACTCTGTCTGTTGGTACAAAACGACCAAGTTTTTCATTTGGTCTAAGGCATTCCCATAATTTGCTGCCATATCTTGCTCATCTGCAAAATACGCTCTGAATATAAGGATCTAACAAGCTATGGGACCGATACTGGTATTAGAAGATCTTCCAGAAAGCAAAACAAAAGCCTTTGTGTAATGATACACACAGTGCTCTCTGCTGAAAATCGTGGAGAGCAAGAAGTGGCAATCACCATTCACTGACCTTGTAGCATGCATGGCATGCAATGACCTTGACCTTATTTTTAACCTCTTACACGCCATGCCTTGGTGCCAGCCCTGCAGGGTTGTGCTAGTCAGAGCTTCAGTGATTATTTCGAAGGGACAGATGGAGTGTCAAAGCAAACAGCATCTGTCCAAAGGGCCCCAGTAGGTGATGCTTCACAGAGTATCTCCTGAACATCTGCAGTAATTAAATGCTTAAGCTGAACAAAATTTAATTTTGCAGGCTGTGTTGAATCAGATACAGTTCAATGCACAGAGGCCCTTGATCTGCTCTGCACTCCTAGAAAATAGTGTTGCTTCTCCCTAAGCCCTCTTCACCCTGAACTTCAGAACTATGACACCTTATTTGTTCAAAATATAGGCATTTAGTGGCTAAAATACCCAATTTGGCATCCAATTAAGTTGTTTCCCATGTTTGAAAGGAGACCACAATCAGAATTTAAATGTGTGCATCTCTTCTGAATTCTTTTCTGGAAGGGGTAGGTTATTTTACTGTAGTGGAAGGCTTTTTGGTTTTGTTTCTTGAGGACTCAGTAACAATATATTAATAAACTTGGGTTGTCTGTGAATCCCAGGCAAGCTGAAAAACATCAAGAGATGTTGTTACTCAAGAGATGTTACTGATGGAAAAAAGCCTGAAGAAAGTGAGAAGGGGGAAAGGCCAGAAACTTATCCAAGTGCAAGACTCTTGAGTTTGATAGCAATCTTAAAAAGCCCAGTGCAGGGATGAAATACATTCCCTTCCCTCCCGTGGAAGGGAGGTAAAGCTCAGCAAGTCAGTACCAAAATAATAGAGACCATTTAATTTCCTTGCATTTACACATACCTAGGATGGGATCCACCATTCACTCCTTCCTACTTGTGGCATTCCCAGCAGCTTGGATTGACATTCCCTGTAGTTTACTCGACTCTCTCATTTTCAAAGTACAAGAAATACTTAATTTGGGAGAAAAGTGATGAGGAAGTTAACAATTTGAAGAAGAATCTGTGACCGGTACAAGCCAAAAAAGCAGCTGTAGAGTCAAGCCAAACAGTCAGGAGGCAGACCGGTCTGTAGAGAGGAGATACCACTTCTTAAATCAGATGATGGCTACCAGACTGACATATCAAGCCTTGCTGTAATACTCATGGACCTTATTGCAGCCACAGTTTCTTGGCTACAGAAAAAACACATTGATATGTCCTTTCCAAGACAGAAAGGGGCAAGGAAACTAAAACCCTTTGTACTGCATGGCAGGGAAACGTTATTATGGAGGGACAATTTTCTCAGAGTCCCAAATATCTGGTAACCCTGATCGTTTTGAACATGGAACAGGTCATAAGATAAATGTTCAGCCTTCGGCACTTATTACTCAGAGTGCAAGGTTCTCATATGGAGGTTACCATGTAATATTGGATTATGGTAATATATTACATTGCATTGCTGATAGGGGTTTTTTCATAGGTTTTCATGTTCATTGCTTAACTCTCCATAGTTTATATTATTTTCTTCTATCTAATCTGTCATGTTTCTTAGGCACCTATCACCTTGGGATCCTTTTTTCTATAAGCAGTAATACATTTTTTACACATTGGACAGATTCACCAGTTACCTGCCAGCACTGCTTCTTTCCCTCTCATTCTGTTGGGGAATCCAAAAAAATATGCACTGTTGATTTCATCCTCTGCCAAAAGCTGAGGCTGTTGATCCGGGAACTGCACGTATTAGGAAATCCATTTGTGCTCCCTCTTCTTACTCAATGGTTTTTCCTTTTCCAGCTACAGAGCACAAGTCTGCAGGTCACACCAGAAGAGGGTAATTCATTATTTTTTAGTTGACAAAGTTGAGGGTGAGTAGGAAAAGAGCTGAAACAACAGAAGTGCTGATCTCATTCTAAATCATGAATTACATGTAATTCTCTGTTGGTATTTGTTCATTGCTCACTAAACCTAAACTGTTCACACATCTCGTGGGGCAAGTTCAGAGCCATAAGTGTCAGCAGGGGTCATAACTGGAGAATGAGCAGAAGATGAACTAATGGTTGGAGTCAAGGCTGGGTACATGCCCACAAGTCACATTCGGATGTAGTCATCCAAGACCTCCAACTCTCCTTGCAAAACTGTGATCACCCTTCAAAACACCCGGCAAATATGCTCTCCTAGATCTGACTTACAGGGACCCACAGTGTCATGGTCAGCTCGAGTTTGTCTTATCTCTGAAATTAAAAGCTTTTGATTCTGGACATAGTTTGTGTAATTCTGCACTTTATCAAGATAAACTTCTGCATGTGACAGACCCTGGACCCACTGTTACCGAAGGCCTAAACCCCCTCATCAGAGTAAATCCTGCACCAACTACCACTTTGGACAGCCAGAAAAAATCAGAAAGGAAGGAAAGAGAAAAAAGAAAAAGGCTGCAAGAAGGAAGGGAAACTCACAACATGCCTAATATGTGAATTGGGGATGGGAAAAGAGAAGATGAAATAAAGGCCATGTCAAATGACTCTGCTCTCCCCTCTATTTCATTTGGAGAGAAGATTAGGTTACTACAGTTCAACAGGACTCAGTTTGCTTATTGCTTTGGGCATTAAGAACTTAATGCAAAAGTAATGAAGTTAAACCTGTGGCATAGATAATGGTCATTAGCAGCCTTCTTTCCCTGTCATAAACCTGACCCTTGTTAACTCCCTCTTTATCTTTCTATGCAGATGATTTTGAGTGGGGCAGGAAGTATTCTCTGTTCTGCCCAATTTGGGGAAAAAGTCAGCCGGTGAGTATGCAGTGCTATTTCCCAAACTGAAGCTGCTCTTGCCCCCATTACAGCCCAGGTTGCATTACAAACGAAAGGGAAACGCTAGGAAGAAAGAGCAGAATTGGAGCCCCTGACAGAAAAAGCATAACTTGCAGTAGGGACGAGAGCTTCAAGAAGTCAGTTTGGATTGAAATTTCCCAAGAGGAGGGTGTTGGGGAAAAGGCAAGGATTAAAAAGTTTTAGCAAGAAACAAAGCCTATTTAACTGCTTAACCCCTTTCATCTCTGTCCTCCACCTCCCAGATAATGGAGCTCTTTCCCCACTCGTTAATTAAGCTCTTTTAGAATTCATTGACTGAGGGCAAAATTGCTCCTGCAAACAGATCCTTGATAGCTGCTGCAGCGTTTCTGTGCCGCTGCTCTGACAAAGGGTATCCCGTTACCCAGCTCCATCAAGGAACATCTGCCCTGGATGAGAGATATTTGAATAGATCAATATGACCAAATACCCTAATTCTTCAGTATTAACACAAAACTCAAATTTTCTTTCACGAGGGACCCAAAAGGAACCCATTTTTCATGGCTGCACAGGGAAAACTCTGTCGTCTTATCACCCAGGCCAGAAAAGGTGCTCTAGATCATCTCTTTTAGAAGTAAGATGACAATTACCAACTTTTTTATATGTTTGCTTAATAATAATGATCAGGCTGTTTTTCCTGGGAGTTATGTGGTGGCATGGAGAAACTTAACTTAAGGTTACAAATTGAGGTGCCTGTGCCATTGTCTACCTACAAATGGAGCAGGGCTATAGAGGAACATTGACCTTAAAGATAAATTAATTCATTTTGAGGTTTCATTGTCATGTGAATCCAAACATAACAAAAAGGCAGTAATAGAGCCCTCAAGCCAACTGCAAAATTGCATTACCTTCAAAGGAAGGATCATCTGGCCCTCCAAGTGAAAATGCTTCATAATAATATCAGTCATCACAAGAGTTACACCTATATTTGAGTAACAGGGAGTGGATTAGTCATCGCTTGATGAGCAAACAAAAAATGAATTTTTGGGTTATAGTCCAGAGAATTATCTGTTTTCCTGTAAATTCACTAGAAGGGAGGAAAACCACAGACTAAAATCTCAGCTTGGGGTAATTCTGTATTTCATGCTGCAAAGGGGTCTGTACAGGACATTGCTGAATAGACAGATAAACCACTCAAATTTTAAGGTGTAGAAGCCAATATGACGGCTTGAATCATCTCCCAATCTCCTGTTCAGTTTCTCATCTACTTTATTTACACAGACATATGTGATTTTGTTGCCAGCTGGTGATTTGGCAATAAAATGAAATCTGAGCCTAAAGTGCCTAGAAGATTTGTTTGGAAAAAAATAAACCCAAGATAAAAAAAACCAAACTAAGTAGTACTTGTTTATAGAAACATTACGGTACCTTTGATCCTTTCTTCTGTTCTGCTTCAATATGCTTGAGTAAAAAGAAAATACGCCGTAAATTTCAGAGAGCAGCATGGGGGCTCCTATGTTTGTGTTGCAAAGACAGACTGAAGCCTTTAATCAAGACAAACTCCTGTAGGGCAAATTTCCCAATCCAGCATTAGTGTGGTGGTGTTGCTAGGTGGATCCCCATCCAACCAATCTACGGTTCTTGTAACTTGTCTGACCCATTTCTGCGGCAGGGCAGCCCTGTAAAATCATTTGGACATGAGAGAGGGTGGGGAGACAAGAAGGTGACACGCAAGGAATGAAGACATAAGCTAATAAACACATAAATACATGGGAAAATGATGCAGGACACTTAAGAATGGCTAAGCCACTGAAGTAGAAATACCAAAGCAGAGATGTAAATATTATAGCAAATATAGCATCCATATGAAGAATGTTTCACATACCCATGACCCTGAATAAAAACACTAAGAGTAAGTCCCTTGACCTTTTCTATACATACACATGTCAGACAAATACGTACATGCTGCTCTTTAAAAATCTGATATTTATTATATTGCACATCAAAGCCTCACTGCATATGGACAGATTCTCATAGAATTTGAGCATGCAATAAGCACAGGGCAGGGGAAAAAAGGCATTAAAGCTGCCTGTCTTATTGAAGTGCCAGTCAGGTAATAATACTAAAAATAGTGGAAACTTTTAGATATGAAATTACTGTAATAATTACACTTGAAAATCAGATGTGCAAATGCACCCTTAATGGTCTATTAGGACACCACCTTCATAATCTAGAATTTTTCATCGGGATTCAGAGTCAGTGACTTCATAGGAAAACCAAGGGCTTTTCAAACGCTTGTCCAAAGCTCGTAAGGTACATAGAACTATGCTGTGCTATGAACTGACATACGTTGGGAAGTACAATACGGTTTTCCAATAAGAACGCATTTGAAAAATACAAGACCATTTCCTTTAAAAACCCTGTTTTCAAGTAGTGTAATGGATTCCTTTCAGACCAAGATCTTGTCCCTTTTCTCAGAAGAGCTGTGAATATACTCAGTTGGTTCTGGATTCTCCGTGATCAGATAAATACTTACAGTTAGAAACTCTTAACAAAAACAAATCACAAAGAACTCCAGAATGGCCAAGGGAAAGCATCATTTGCCTCTGCAAGGGTCCTGGGCATAACTGACCAAAAGTAAATTAATTTTTAAAATAGAAGTTAGAAATCATTACCAGACCCTGAGTTATGGAAAATAAGCAGCTGTACTGTAACCCAACACCCAGCGTACCCGGGAGTCATAGAGAACACATGGAGAAATGTGTACTGCTGCAGCTACTGCAGTAGGAAGAGGTTTCATTTAGCTGCCTCCTCGCACTGACGTGCTGGAGATGGCGTGGAGGCACCCACAAGCTCACGTCAGGAAATCCCACAGCAGCCACCTGATGTATCTACGTGGATATTTCCAAAGGCTTCTCCACGGTTCCATGTTTCTGCAAAGCCAAGCCTTTGAACGCAGATGGGTAGGTGGACTGATTTATGTTCTCTCCCTTAGGGGCCACAGCGCAGAAGCGGCTGATTGCCATCAGTGTAGAGGGAGCAGGAATCTGGACCTTCTCCAGCTTTCTAACGACAAGTGGAAGCCATATGCAATTTCCTACAGCCATCCAAAGAGAGCAGGAGCTGAAAGATAACTTCCCCACACATGTGGACGAGTTTAAAGCCTGCTGAGAACTTCCCTCAGCCAAATGTTCAGGCTCCCTGTGCTGTAGTGATTTCTGCAGCCTTCTCTATCCTTGAAACATGAGCAAGTTATTGTTGGCATACAAAGAAGGTGGCAAAGTATCATCCCATGATTCAGCATATCAAGAAGCAAGATAGCATAATGAATCATTGTGCAAAAGGGTTGCGCAACAGGGACAGAAAGAGTCCATATAAAAACACTGTTGTATCGGAATGGAAATGGCTTTTTCATGGAAGATACTCATCTGCCAAAAAAACCATTGTACAACTAACGTTTTATGGGCAGAAGATCCAGAGGCAGATAGAGGCACCGATGCTAGGACTTTGCCTACTGTGACACAGACATATGAGAAGATATTTTGGTTTGCCAGGATGATTTGTTTAGAGTTGTAACATTTGGCACAGGAGGTTTTGAAAGAGATTCACAAATTGGAAAGAGGAGAAAAGAAGTCCCACATCTGATTTAAACTGCACTGCGAATTGGAGATAATCCATTGGAATCAAGGGAGATAACCTGGCCCAAAATCATCCTCAGCGCAAGGAGAACCAGTGAGAGTGTCGATGGACAGAGCCTACGCACATTTCCTTATCCAGCCCGTGGGAAAGTCTGCAGCACCTCAGGCTACTTCAGCTGTTTCCGACATACCACTGCCTTTTCACCCCCATGGAACTGCCCAACAGCCCCATCCCCATTAATTCCTCCCCGAGCGCTCCGATAGCGTCAGACACTGGCATCCCAGAGGACGCCAGCACTGCACCCAACAAGGCACCGTGCCTTTTGTCTGTTACCACCCCTCCATCTGCTTTGGGAATGGCTCTCCAGTTTGCTGACTGGTGGTTATGGTGAGCTGGTCTCCACCAGAAGAGCACCCTCACACCCTTCTTCCCAGACTTTCCTCCTTTCTGGCAAAAATAAAGCATCATTCCTAGGTGGAAGGCTCCAAAAGACTCTTTTCTTTTAAAATTTAAAAAAGAATTCAGTCTTTACAAAGACAACTCAGGAGGGTCTTTTTGTGAAAGACTGATATCCTTAGAAAGGAAAACCTTTTATTTTGGGATTTTTCAGCTTGCCTTAGGTTCATGGACTACTACTAAGAAATCTGGCAAACATGACTACGAAAAGCAAGTTGACGCATCCCGTCAGGCTGTTCATCTGAGTGGCACTTCCAAAGGGAGGAGCACCGCCTCCGGAAAAACCTATAGAGCCACGCGTCGCCGAAAACTGACAGGCCCTGGGCTTTCTGTGTAACTATTATTTGTGACCCGATATCGCACAAGCACCAAGCAGCACGCTTCTGTGCCCACCCTGGGGACGGCGCCTGCCCGCCCCGGCGGCTGTGCGCCACGGGGACCGACAGCAGCACCTCATTTTGCTGCAAAGCCACCGGGTTGTTGTCAGATGGTAACGGCGACTGACCTTGGCCAGACTTGCCAGGATAAGGCAAAGAAAAAAAGCTCTGCAAATCATGAGCCGTATCCCTCTGCATCCTTCAGGTGTCCAGTCCCCATCCTCTACTTCTTTTAATTTAGAT
The DNA here is from genome assembly GCF_964289735.1 of Phaethon aethereus. Taxonomy (NCBI): domain Eukaryota; kingdom Metazoa; phylum Chordata; class Aves; order Phaethontiformes; family Phaethontidae; genus Phaethon; species Phaethon aethereus. Next base: position 12,355,603 of record NC_138592.1, read on the forward strand.
AATTGCTTTCAATGCCCTGTTTAACTTCTGTTTTCCCTGCCTGTGTTCCCTCTTTGCTTGCGCTCCCTCCCTGCTGGCTCCCTGCTTCCTTGCCCAAAGAGCTGTTTTGTCACCACTTTTCATGCTTTCTTTTCCTTTTATATCTGTTGACTGGCTCAGATGTTATTAATTCTGTTTAATCAGGGTGGGAGATACAGGCAGCGAGGGAGGGAGGGCACGCTGTTAGAAATAATGTAAATAGATCAAACTTTCACCCTACACAACTTGAATTATGGGAACTTAGAAGTAAGGCGGTAGTTAAGGGCTCAGCCACTTCTATTGGCAAATGTGTCTTTCATAAGCATGCAATTTATATTTAATAATATGCTTAATGAATGGTAATTAAAAACAAATTGCAATTAAAACACTATTTAATGAGGTTTAACAGTGATGTGATAGATATGTATCTATCACCAAGTTCAACTTCAATAAATATTTTCTTAATAACAAACTGGCATTTAATTAGTATGGGAAAAATGCTGCTGTTAAATCTAAATTAAATTAAAATATACTTAGGGCACTTACCCACTTAATAGTATGTGTTAATGAAAAATATTTAAAAGGTTTTTTCTTTTTTTTTTTTTAAAGGATAATGGTTACAAGAACTGAATAAAAGGAATTTAATTGATTGCAGTATATGAAGGCATGATCCAGCCCTACACATAAACACTTCATTGATTAAAGAGTTTCCTAACCCACAATATCTACACTGTGGAACATTTAAATGAACAACCAACCTGGCTAGAATTTGAAGTGTAAGATTTAACAAATGCAACAGTTTACAAAGTCATACTCAAAATTCCCACCACACCTTTCCGTATCATTTTGTGATACTATTATCATAAATACCTAAGCAACTGCCCAAAATTTTAAAATAGAAATAAAGTGTTTTCTTTCTTCCTGCAGACACGAAGTGTGAATATTTCATAGATTTTCATTTGTTTAGTGGGAGAGGGCAGGAGAAGAAGTTTAGTATTTTGGGCTTAACATATGTTAACTATTTTGTTTGAGACTGAGGTTTGTGAAATCTTTATTTCTCATAAAAGGTATTTCAGAAGCTTAAGCCCTGATCCTATCTCTCTCCTGCACTCTCAAGACTCCTTATGATGGCTGATACTTTAATTGCTCCAGCACTCATTATGACTTGGAGTAAATTCAAATAAAACTTTTTATATTGAAAAACAGCTTTCAGGAGAACACAAAATTTTTGCAGAAAACATGGATCCTCAAAACATTTAGTATTTTTGATGAATTGTTTGGAACTGGGAAGGATTCATTTTGATAGAGCCTGTGGAAATAAAATCTGAAGAAACATTTCATAATTCCCTTTTTACACTTTTCTTTACTGACTATTTCAGGACTCGGAAAAACCCCAAACCAAAATGTTTTCTTCACAGATATGACCAGGACTCCTCCTTCTGTGTCTTCACAGTACCTACCACAAGGGGTCTGGTTCACAAGGAGGATGCAACAGCAAGACAGACTTACAATATAAATGCAAGTAGTTCTCTAAGGCAAAAAAATGACTTTTCTGTGTTTGACACTGCAGAAATTTTGTACATAGTAACATTGCTGTATAGCAACATATGTCACATATGCAGGTATGGTTTTTATTATTGCTGACAGTGTGTAACATACCTATTTGCAGACAGAAACAAGCTTATAAGAAAAAATGGCACAACATTAAATGTAATTTAAATAAGGAAGGAATATGCATTAGGACAATATTTGCCATGAATTCACTATGGCTTCCTTTTCTGTTTTGCAAGTAGAGAAGACTTACAGGAACTAGATATCAAAGACACAATTTTAGCCATTAGCTCCGTTCCTCTTGAAGACAACATCAAGAACAGGAGATGATAATCATAAACCTGGTCTCTCTGGATAGCTTCCCACTTAATCCCACCAGCAGCTGCTTGGCTCAAACCTCCTCTTTCTCCTTAGGTATCACAAACAAACTAGAATGAGAATGACTAATTTTGAATTTCAGTTATTTTCTGTTGGGCTTAAAGTGCCAATCTTGGTTTAAAGTGATCGGTCCGACATTGCACAGTATTATTTTATAAGGCAAAAGAACCAGCCACAGAAAATAGGTAACGGATAAGCAATGTGAGAATGAGTTACTGAAGACAGCATATAATATTATGCTACACGTAAAGAGAGAGAAATGGTGTACGTACCCAGCCAACTCGCAATTGATCCCGAAAGCTCGGATATATTAGTTGCAGAATGTGAAGGATGTTTTCCTGGCATGTTCCAGTTTCAGATATGATGCGGATAACACTTAGCATTAAATAATGCTCCTATGATTCCAGTTTTCAAGCATTTCACAATCCACTGCTAAATATGACATCCTGAATGAAACAAATGACTTGATTAAGGACTTATTAACATTGAAACAGAACTGACTTCATGAATTATGACAGGTCCTACTGTACATGTCACACTGCATCAGAGCTGAAAGCAGATATTGTCCTTACTTCAGAAAAATGCAACTATTTAGTTAGGGAAATACCCACTCCACAGCAGCAGGCACAGAGGGAGCCTGGTTCTAGCAGGCAGAACAGAAATTCACACCCAGTTTTTCAGTTCAGTGTCTCCTAGCACGCAGTGGTGGCTGTTGTGTATCTTACCATGCTCCTACTCGGATGGAACAAAAAACATTTAACTTGCATTACATACCTGGACAGCCTACAAAATGAATAGTTAAACTGTTGTGCTTTGAAGAGGATGATCTTCCTCCACTTCCTCCGGTTAAACTGCTTTTAGATGTCGGAAAGACCCAACAGGGACCTTGAAAAAATGATTTATGATATGGATTATTGGATAATGGTGGAAATGCCCCAGTATTTTACTGGTTTTGATGCCAAGACCCCAACTACAGTACAAACCACAGCTCAGTGTCACCTTGCCCACAGCATACCCAGTCATCTCCTGAAAGCTCCCAGTCACAAACTGCGGAGTTGCCCCCTGAAAAGTCCCAGGGAAATCTGTGGGGTTTTGGCTATGTCGGTACCCGCTGCACTAACTATGTTGGTTTGGATGAAACTGGAAGTCAAATTTGTCTTCCTAATCACCTGAAGGCTTTCAAAAATTACACTTAAGATGCAAGAAAAAAAAAAAAAAGGAGATGGGAAGCAGAGACTCAGAAGCTCTGAAAAACAATTTGTTTGGCTTTGGCTAGACTGCAACAAGCTTGCCAGTCATTCTCAGCCAGGAGAGCTAATGTTCTTACCAAGGGGAGAGCAAAGTGCCATCGCTGATGCCACCAAAGATCTAAACAGTCAGGAACTACCCCTCCTCCCTCAAGTATTTTCCACCAAAAATGGCAGAGGTGTGCTGATTAAAGACAGTGCTTTAACACTCTCAGCTTGTGGCTAGCAGTCTGGCATCTCTGATGACGTTCAGCTCAGGCTGAGACAAACAGGAGGCTCATGCCAAGTTGTTTTGCAGGCAGTGGCCTGTTGCCAGAGTGTCATTTTTCAGAGAAAGGACACAATACCAAGCAATCTGGCTGAGAATGAATAAAAATGTCATCTGTGTTCACTCTACTTCAAGGGCTCGTGCAGTATTGTTCTCCTCATGTGCAATACAATTCCAGTTGATCCAACAGACGCATCAAAAGATGCTTCTTGAGGACCTACTGGTCAGTCTTCCAACCTTGACAAAGAACTCACAACAAACTATTACATTTTACAGCAGTGATTAAAAAGACTTCATTTCCTTCATGAGCTGGTGTTGATTTATTTTTTGCCTACTGGAAATTTGTCTCTTTCACCCAACAAAAGAGCACAAGAATTAGACAATGAGACAGCATAGAAAAGAAATATGCTTAGCAGAAATAGCAAACCATCAGATTTGCACATTGCTGGAGATACAAAAGTAAAGATGATTGAGAAAAGGCTGCAAAGCCAAAAAAGCACTGACAAGATTTATCTGCCATCTGCAAAAAAGAAAGGAGTAAACAGAAATAAACACATGCGTGAGAAGGCAAGAGGAACGAACAGGGGTTTATTATCATGGGGGAACTTTCACTGGCTGAACTCTAAAGACTTCGCCAATACAGAGACATGGTTTTTGAAACCGACTATATGTAATTTGCATCCTCAGTAACCATGCCTGAATATGCACAGTGAGAGTAACCTAAGTGAGACTTTTCCCTAACCCAGGAAAAGCAAGGAGCACAAGAATCATGGCTGGCTTTTACGTGTTTCTCTAGAGAGAGGTCTCCATGTCTGGCTAGTCATTTGCATGCGCTGTTAGGACACAGAGCTGGAAGAGTTAGTTGTGCAAGTTAAAGAGGATCTTTGCTTTTTTTCTGGTTAGCCTGAATTTAAGACACTAAGCACTTCTTGAGAGTTGTTCAGTCTCCTCACCTCCTAAAGACAGCAACGGATGTCGGAGGTATTGAGTAACGTGCAGAAAATCCCAGACAAATGGGCTGTACCAGCTGGTACTAAGGGGAAAAGAGTGGTAGGGAGCTGGGAAGAGGGTAGAGCTCCCTTTGCCATCTCAGTGCATTCCTGCCAACAGCTACTGATATGATCTGATTCTAAGCACAACCCTCAAGACTAGATTTTCATGTTTCGAAAGAGGTGAGGAACAGTTTACAAGAAGTCTCCATGAGCCATCATAATGAAGAAGCTGTAAATATCAGGTACAGAAAAACACAAGCTGGCAACAGAGGAGAGCATGCATTCCTCGCCTACAGTTGTGCAGGGAACAGAGGTGCTGGATATTTAAGATTAGGAGCTTTTTTTTTTTTCCTCATTTCCCATGAGAGGTTCTGCATCCTCACTGCTGAGTCAAACATGTTCTGACAGGCAACTCCTTGAGCAATAAATCAATTTGTATCTTAAAAAAAAAAATAAATCAGAGATTCCCATAGAAGACCTCTGTGTTTTGAAAGCTGAAGAATGACCCAAACAATAGGAAAAAACAGCACTGGAAGAAGTCGTGCCCCTTTTCTTCCATCCCCCAAACCAGGATCTGCTCTCCATAAGCCATCCCTAAACATGGTTTGGTAACCTCTGACTTAAAAAAAAATCTCCAGTAGAGATCCCAACCTTACTTAGCCACGTGAATGGGAGCTGCAGGGAAGACACCCCAGCCATAATTGTATTCAACACTATCTTGCTCTGCGACCTGAAGATTCACCCGGCTCTAACTGGCGAGAGGATGGCCATGGATTTCCACATCCCGTCTGCCACCTCACTGCAACAACCGGGCACGGTACCACGCTGCGGCCGTCCTACCCAGAGAGAAAGGCTAGGACTGACAGCGCAACGGCAGACCTGGATTCAGCATCCGAGGTGCACTGCACAAACCATACGTGTGATGCATCACTTAAAAAGGGGCTGCAGAAAGAAGTTACCATAAAGTTTCCATTCCAAAGCACTAAAATCTTACATTTGCTTATTAAATTTCAGTTGGGGCCCCAGGCAACTGAACAGAACACCAGTCTAGCTAGTGCATTTTGCTTTGCTTACTACTACCGACATACAGCCATAGCTTACAAAAGAAATTGCAAAGTGTAGGACTAATCTTGGCTAACCATCCCTCCCACCTCTGGCTTTCAGGGTCAAACTGACAACATGTTTCAGGTTTGTTTTTTTGTGGGTTTTTTTTTTTCCTTTCTTTTCTTTTAAAATCATTATGGGAATGTGGAACAAAAGAAGAATAGCATATCCTCTGTTTAAGAGCCTCTGATTCAAAGACTAGTTGAGACAATGGCAGGATTCTCGTTTATTTTGTAGGCATTTAATAATAACCCAATGAATCCAACTGGAAAGTCGGTGCTCTCGGGGGTCTGCTGGGAATCTCTGCTCAGCGGTGCTTTCACATGGCTGCACACACAGACGAGTGGCATCCCCGCGTGGGCTGACACTGTGGCAGCTCCGACCCACAGTCTCCCTTGGCGGTGCCGGCGAGGAGCTGGGTGCTGTGCTGGGGCTCCGCTCCCACGTGAACGCTGCAAAATGGGCTCCGAGGTGACAAAACTTGTTGCAGTTCTAGTTCCTACTCTTTGGCGATCATTTTAGATGGTACAGACTTTAAAGCCCTGATGTTCTCTCATGTGGTGTTTCTATAATGCTCAGCACAGCAAGGAAGGATGAATTTTCTAATAAGTTCAATAAAAATCTGATTCCCCATAAGCTAGGCTTGAGGAGTGCAAGGAATTGCCCACACTAAGTGCTCAAAACCTGTCAGGCCTCAAAAAGGTTAGAAACTGTCTTGAAAATCAAGGAAAAAAAATAAGAAATATAGGGTACTTCTTATTTGCTTTTTGATTTTGGAGCCTAGAACATAACAACTACATCATGTTGCATGTCCTCTTCCACCACACCATAAAGACTAGAAATGTGTGGGTTTGCACCTCTATAAAGAAGAAATGTGCTGTGGATTATTTTTTGTATATTAAAAAGGAAAGTTCAAAGAAATAATAGGATTACAAGAGCTCAGGCTTTAAGAAAAACCCCAAGCATTACTAGAAAGGTTCACAATAATGTTACCAGGCTCGGTACCTTTGTACTCTTCCTTCAAGGCCGGTAGTCTCCCCACACAACTGAGAATCTGCTTCCTTCGTGTAGCACTAACAGAAAAAGGGTTAAGCAGTGGCAAAGAGAGACCAAGCAGCTTGTAAAAATATGTAGCAAACAAACCACTCAGCTGTTGTTGCAACCCCCCAAAATCATACTGGATAATTAATATATTAGCCATTCTTCGGCATTTGCTAATTCACATTAGCATTTACTAATTCCAAAGGTTTATTCCGGCCAGTCAAAACCAGAAATAGCACATCTCAAACAAACAACAGGAGCGGCACACGCTGGCATCAAGCAGCGGTAGAGCAAAGAGCTAAAGCATATGCTCAACTCCGATGAACAGGAATGCACACATGCTTAAAAAGTTAAGCACGGGATTAAATATTTAGCTGGATTGAGACCAGATGAATTCCATAGTTACTTTATTGTTATCATTACTACGATCATCATTACTACTGAAGAGAGAATAGTCCGTGTTAAAGCTGGCTAGCCTTTTTCAAAATAAAGTTGTCATGCAATTTATCCAAAATATACCGGCATTTACATATGTCAAGTCAATGCTTCAGAAGAGCAAGAGGAACCACTTGGTTACGACGAAGCTCAGCAGGTCTAGCTACTACTGGGCACCCCAGGAACGGTTTTGATAATCTACGGTACCTTAAGAAAATGGTGCAAAACACTAAATGACGGAGCAGAATGTGCAACAAGCAAGCACTAGCAGGAATATCTGGATATGCAGAGCAGCAGAATGAGGGGAGTTTAGGGATTCCTATCTTGTTTGTTTTGAAACACAATGCTCCTGCTCTAAAGAGATGGTTAAAAGCAGGTGTTGACATTTGAAACTTTTTTTTTAATTTAAAATACTAATACTGGATAATATTACAAAAGATGAGAGGATAATGCTCCTTCAGAGAGATTTATTCTTTACTTTTTTTAAACCGACAGGCATTTCAGATGTTCAGGAACTGTGACTGTAACACATCTGTATTTTTATTTAATTACCTCTCTAAACGAGATTACAACATGGCATGCGGTGTCTTTCAAACCAAACACCTGTAGTCAGAATTAGAAGCTTCACAACTACCACCACTTAAGTTCCCAGGGGTTGGGGAGGTGGAGGGGAATTGTTCAGCTCAGACTCAGGGAAAGCTGGCAACCTCATCAGCAGCGTTATCAAGGCCTCTCCAGATCTGAATAGCTTTCCTGTCTGCATATTTTTATATGTATGCATATATATTTATTTATTAATTTTATTTTAAGACCAGTTCCAACAGGAAAAAAGTAATAGAACAGTGAGAATTTCCTGTGGCAGTATAACCAGAAAAAAAAAAAAAAAAAGCCCATTAAATAAAATAAACCTAGACAAAGCCTTATGTGAAACTGAAATAAGGCCGAGATGCCCCAGGTGCGACATGGGTCAACTGTCCTTCTTACAGCTCAGCGCTGGAAACGTGCCCAGCTTTTGTAAAAGGTCCCAAAGCCACAGCAGAAGGCTCAAGATGTTGCCTGGCCTTGGGCTACACACTTGGCTGCTGCAGAGGCAGCGACCTTTGTTCCTGACACAGGGCTGGATTATTTTTTTTTTTTGGTTTTCACCAGAGTTCTTCCCTCTCACAGGAAAAAGAACTGCTTGGCAGTTAGGGTTTCCAGCCTGACTTTTTGGCATCCAATTTTTTTTGCAGGCAAAACTCTATTTAGAAAACGGATTTAAGCCCATTGTTCATACTGGTTTCACATGGCCGGCAGCTCCAGGAGACCGTGGCCGAAGTGTAGCTGCAGAGCCCCATCTGTGTGCCTTTGATCCTATCCTGCACAGGCCAGGACTGGGGGGAGGGCACCGTGGACTCCATGCACAACAACAGACTTCTCCAGTGAACACCCCAACAAGAATCAAGAGTGGAATTGGATGTAGACCCGTGACATTGCTCTGTCTCTTCTCATAAATGAACTCCAGCTCATTTTGTGCAAGTCTCCCAAACTATCTACCAACTAGCAATGGTTTTTGAACAGGATGGACAGAAGACCCAAAAGTGGAATTACATAAAGCTGGTCCCACCACTTGCTCTCCTGCTTTTTAAGCCTTTTACCTTCATTTTAATGGACGATGGAGCAGTGAAAGGGCCCTGTGCAAAAGGCAGAGTAGGGAAGGGAATCCACTCCTCCACATTTTTCCAGGAGCAAGTAAAACCTGGCAACTTTCTCCAGGACCAATGTTTGTTCAGTGTCATACAGGTAACAACAGACCAGCGGCAAGAGGCACATGGTGCTATTGATGCTTGCTTTTTAAATTACTGTTATTATTTTGTATTACCATAGCACCTGTGGATTCCTTTCGTGGGACAGCAACCCACAGTGACAGACACCATGCAAAGCCAGCACAAACAGATGGTTCTTGATCCAAGGAGTCTTCACTCCAAGCCAAAAGCCAACAGATGATGTTACAGACAGGGGAGTCCATGGAAACCACCGAACTTTGCATAGTCATCACAAAGCTCAGCACACCAACAACTTGACTGCTGTGAAGGTTTTATAGCCATCTTAGAAAAAGAGTTTTAAAGAGAAATTGGGAAGAGAGTAATGAAACTGCCTTAACAGCGCAGGAAAACATGCGAGGGTGCTTTCAAATTTTAAAAACTGGGCAATAGAGAGTGGCACATTGGGCCGATCAGAGGCCAAAACTGACACCTTAACCACAAAAGAAATATATTGGGTGGAGAAAGGCCATGGAAGACCTTGGGAACAAAGATGAGCAGATCATGCTTGATGTGATGGAGAGCAGAGACTTGCAAGAGAGATGCAGAGAGAGGGGTGACAAGCAGGTGAGGCAAATCATCTTTTTTTCAACATAAAGAACATACGTGAAGTAGGTGAGATTGGATTTGCCAAGGTCAGAATTAGCAACGCTGTAAGAGCGATTGAGGAGCGTGGTAACGATGGCCTGAGCACCACGTGAGCCACAAGGGGGGACAGAAGTGGCAGCGTTTTAGAGAGACCATGCAGAAGTTCAACATCGCCTGCAGTCATGAACCAAGAGAGACATCCGAGTCAAAGATAATGCTCACGGGTCTGAGTGACAGGCAGGATCGTAATATTGTCCAAGGCGCTTAAGAAAGAGCAGATCTATGGGGAAGAGCCTTGTTTTAGGTGTGTTGAGCATTAGCTGCCAGCCTGTCACCTGCCAGGGGACAGCAGGGCGATAGGAACACTGCTGAGATGGGAGACACATGCGGTGTAAGCAGGTAGGTCTCCATGGCATCAGGACGGGGACAGAAGCTGAATTTGCGTTTGCAGAGAAAATCACCAAGAGATACGGTGCAAAAAATTAAAGGACAATGACCAAATGTGAGTCCCTTTGAGCCTCACAGGAACACTAGGGAATGCTGGCAAGCGCCTGCTTCTACCTCTGCTTTCTTTCCACACTGCTAAACGGGTCCCTCCTGAGAGGGCTCGTCTCTAGTGCTCGTAAAACCCCTCCCAAGAAAGTAGCTGTGTTCTCCCCAACCTTCATGCCCTCCCTTTTCAGCTGAAATTAAGCAATGGAAAACAGGACAGCTTTTACAGCAAACATGATTTTACAGCACCAGCCTCACCACTCCTCCCTTCTTATTATAATAAGGGTATTTTCGCTTGTTTAAATGGGAAAAACAAACAAAGGAATACATTCCGCAATACATACCCCTATCCCTCACCCACAGAAACACTCCTAAAACGCGAGGTTTACGGCTCGCTGCTTGAGAAGTCCCTTTCGTGTCAGAACCCACATTGAAGCCTTGGCAGGACAAACGCCCGAGCCAGTGCCCGCTCCCTGCTGCCACCCCAAACTTCCTCCTCCTCCCCTCTTCCTAAATACTGCCTCACCCTCCAAAAGTCCCCCACAAAGAAACGAACCAAAGTTCAATTTACGTAAAGCCAAAGTTGAAAAGCGGAGCATTTATACGATCCTTCACCCGCCACCAACCCGCTCCTTTGGCGAGTTGCACGAGTCTGACTGATGTACAAGAAGCCATTACAAGGTCGGCCATGGGGGCAGATATTGCACGTGCCAAAATCGACACGTTGCCGTGCGTACGACGACCGTCGATCGGCTGCGTAGCGCTCCTAACTCTCGCAACGTTTTGGCAGCAGTCACTGTGTCCAGCTCCACTTCAAAGCTACCTCTGTGCTTTCAGAATCACGGTAAGCGCTCTCTCTAATTACTATGTGTTTCCACCATGTTTTTAATCACCCTCATTAAGGGATTGAGCATAACCCACTGAGACACTGAAGTGTAATCATGAACAATAATTATTCCAACCTCCTCACTGGTTTCAGGTAACGATCACACTATATATTTAGAGCTGCTGCTCAGTTTATGATGGTCTGTTTTAGAATCGCGTTATCCTGGGTGTTTCTGGTTAAGGCCAACTAAAGGTTAAGGTCTGTTGAGGAGGGAAAAGCATGTTTTAAAATTATTTTAAAGGCTTTCAGTTATTTAAAGTCAAAGCCTGAGACCTGCTAAGAATCAGCAAAGACAAAGACATCTGCCTTATGCTATTCCAGAGTAAATAGATCTGCTGCAGAACTGTAAGACAACTTAAAGTTGGAATTTTGGTTTAATTTATGGTAGACGTGCCACTGGCATTTCTCAGTGTAGAAACGGTCACGTTACTTTTAGTCAAGCTAACAGGGGTGCTAGAAGCACTCTAAACACAGCAGTCCAACGCTCCCACATGTTCTAATATTTGCCCTAGTTTTCAGGAAACAAGTGGGAGAGGAAGGGAGAGCTCGTCATTAAAGCATGACTTTGAAAGGGCCCTAAGGCCACGGTCAGTGCCACGCTCACCAAACATCCCATTTAATGCAGGGTCCCTTATTATACTCCAACTCCCACAAACAAAGCATACAGGACATGGTTTTTCCCACCTAATTTTGTAGTCGCCGGTCATTTTTCGGGCCGCTCAGCCGACGCGGCTAGGCTACAAGCAGATAAAGAACATGCGCTCAGAGCTCGCCTCTAGCTCGCCCGCGCGCCTGGATGCAACCAGAGCGCCGCGCGCAGCCGCCCCGCGCGTGCACGATTTCTCGTTCCGGGACTGTCCCAAATTTAACCGTTTCAAATCTGACTCATCTATCATATAACAGGGACCTAGAGCCTCCCAAACCCTTAAAATAAGCTTGAGGGTTTAAACACATGAAAAGGCTACCCGAGCGCTTGCTGATGGGTGGTAGATGTCTGTACACATCACAATGTACAGTAAGGATGAATTTAAGCCACTTTAGCTGTTTTTCCTTGAAAGGTAAAGTAATGTAAAAGACCTCACATATGCCATGGATGCAAGCCGTGAACGTCTGATTTCGTGTCTCTACAATCTGTACAGAGCAAAACTGTTTGAATTGTTTTCATCAGGAGATATGTTTTGTTTGGGGCTTTGTTGTTTGACTACTATCCTGTTTATGTTTTAAAAAATATGTTTTCCTTGTTTTTCAATTAAATACCAGAAACGGAAAATTATTGTTGACATGGTTTTAAAACCTCATGATTTTTTTTATTTTTCTTGGTAAAATATAAAGGAACTATCTGGCCACTGGAAAGTGTGAAATAAATACAATATTTGCACAATAGTTTCTGAAAACTTTTTGGTGACCTTCAACCAGACCTGTTCCAGTTTATCCTTGGCTCTGATGTGAGGCTCCTGGGTGACCTTGCGACACAATTTTCTATGCCACCATTCCCTATTTGTGGAGATAATAGGAATTCTAGTCTCCAAATAAGTGATTTTTCATCAGAAAAAAATGACAGCTCATCAGATGGAAGGTTACTGCAGAAATATATCGGCTCTGAATAATCACAGCTTTTGTGGGAAATACTTCTCCAATATAGAGATTACAGGAAAAAAAACAAAAAACAAACAAACAAAAAACCACCCAATCATCCTAATTGTAATAGTAACAATAAAAAACCCCAAACAGGTTGTTTCAAATATACCATGGCTTTGTTTTTTCACAAATAATCTGGCATAAATAATAGGCCAACTTTGATCACGGCCTCAAAGGTGGCTTTTCATTGAAAGCGCGCTACCACCACCCACCATTCACGCCCCGACTTCCAATAAGTAGATGAAACTCGTTAGGCACACGCTCCAAACGCTTTCACGGGCGCAGTCCCAGGCGCGGCGCGAAGCTGGCAGAGGCCGGAGGGCCCCCATCAGCCCCGCTGCCCACCAGCCATCTGCGCCCACAGGTGGAGATGGGAAGAAGGGAAGGCTCCACCCTGTTCCCAGAGGATGGGCTCAACCTCTTCCCCCAAGTGAAAAGAGCTAAGCCAGGCCCGCAGTCCTCAATTCATAAGTGTTCATCTATGAAATCGGATTCCCACCCCTCTCCACCAAGAATCTGCTATTTCAACGAAGCGCAAGATGTCAGGATTTTTGCCAACATGAGCACAGCTGTCCAAATCTCATCCTTGGAAAGAATCCCAAATAGACACATGTTTTACCCCAGCCAAAATGGTCAAACTTTGCAGAGAAACATTCAGAGAGGAAAAAGGTTCCATATTGTCACTGCAACAGCTTGGGATTGCTCACAGCCAGACAACTGGGATGCGGTGTTTTAATAGCTGAACCATTAAAAGCAACAGGCATCTTGCTTTTGACAGCAATAAGAACAGAACCAGTGCCTTTGGCACAAGATTATCAAAAGCAGCATTGCAGGAAAGGAAACAAGCTTGTTTGGATTTGGGAGACAACAAATAAAGGGGAAAATATGCTTGCAATTTTCTATTTCTATAGTATGTTTTTATAAATATCTTCAGCACTTTTGCTTGGTATTTCCAAGAGAAGCCTGAGAAGTCTTGGCCTTCGGTTGTCCATGGGTTCATGTTATTTCGAACCTGCCTGGAAATCTAAGCCTAAGAGACTTTGGCTGGACTTGCCATCGGTGCGTCGGGGAGGATGCAGAAAGCTTCCTCTCTGGATTATCCCGGGGACTAGAGGCGGCCGGAACTCGGCAGCCCCCCGGGCACTGCCGCAGGAGGCACCGGGGCTGTGGCCCCGCTGGCAGTGCAGACCGCGCATCTTCGGCGGTCGGCGGGGACGCTGCGGGGGGGAGATCCCTACCCTGGAGTTTTGCAGCTTCCCCGTGCGAGCATACGCCGTCCAGCCCGAACCGAGCGGGATTCCCAACCCCCTGAGCATCAACCTATGTCTTCTGATCCGAGATGCGAAGAGGACAAATGGCCTTGCTCAGGTCACACACAGGGGCAGAGGCAAAGCTAGCAGAGGTCCAGCAGCTCCTCGATCCCACGTGCAAATGGGACCTGTCTGTGTTGCCTTTCCCAGCACGGCCCAATTTGCGTGCAAGCAGCACTGGGCCGGCCAGAGGTGAACTCCTATGGCTGAGGGGGTGGGGAGGGGAGGTGGCATCAGAAACAGCAATCATTATCCTCTTTACTGGAAAACGTGTATCTGAATGGCCAAATTTACTAGCTGTTCCAGATCTTTATGAGATTTATGAGGCTTAAGAAAAAAATTTACTAGGAAGACATAAAACTTCAGTGGTTTGAAATGGAAATGTTTGCAAGGGACTTGGGATCAGCTGGTTTCAATTGCAGCCCTGTCTGTAGCAGGGAGGGCTTCACTTCAGGGCTGAGGACCTCAAACCTCTCCTGACCTGACCCTCCAAAGACAGCTAGAGATTAAAGCTCACTAGAGAGCCAGTGCTCCATCATTGGGAGGAGCTGTGGTACCTCAGATAAAGGAAAATCTCAGATAACGGAAAATCTCAGATAACGGAGATGATGAGGAGCACATGGCAGAGACACTCAAGCCTTCTCATGTGAACTAGCCCGGTCCTGCAAGGCCAGTCCTGAGCTCAAGCTAATAATACCTGGGGAATCTAAACCGCTTCCTGATCCTGCACCGCCCGCCCCAGCACCGCTGCTTCTGCAGGACTTACTAAATTGCATGGAAAGCCAAAACCCAGCTGACTTTCTGCATTTACACCCTGCTGGGTGTAAATGCAGAAAGCAATACAACCTAATCTCCTGGCACGCAGAGCTGCGGGGAGCACGGGGCAGGGACACCTGCGTGGCTCTGCAGTTTAGCCCCGGTGCTCTCGGCGCAGGACTGGTTCCCAGCAGAGGCAGGCGAACATCTCTGTACCCTGCTCCTTGCTTTCCCCCAGTTCACCGGGAAACCTCACCTGGTTCTGACAAAGCACGTTGCCCCAGAGTCAGCCTCTGCCTTCACAGAGGCAATCCCAAACTCTAAACTTTGTCTTATCTCTGTGCTGAATTTGACCCAGTACAAAACAGAAACTGAATTCCCCTCCAAGCGTAAGAGACAGGACAACAAAACACTTGGAAAATGTTGTTTTTCCCGTATCAGAAGCCCAAAACCACATTACACACATCTCTTAATGAGGGTAATAAGCTTTAACTTAACAGCCTCTGAACTGAGCTCATCATCCACTTAGAGTAATATTCCCTTCAGTGCCTCGTAGGGCACGTTGGGATAGGTTGGCCAATACTTAACACCTTTGCATTTACAAGCATTTGTTCCTGGCTCTGAAACAAACACAAAACACGCTGAAGATTTCCAAAGGGTATCCGAGGGGGGCGGGGAGTTGCTTAATCGCTCCCACCCTGCCTCACCTTACAGGGTGCTTAATCACAGCAGGCTCTGGTGGGGCTCGCGCCCAGCCCCTCGCGCCTGCTCCGCTGGCAACGAGACGCGGTGCGAGCTGGAAGGTGCGTGGCGTTCCTTCTGCCTCTCTCCTCCCCATGAATTACCGGAGAATATTGCCCTCCCTTCTTCTCATTTTATCTTACGTCCCACAGACCAGGCGAATAGCTGCCTGGCTCACCTGGCTGGCAGGTACTCACTGAAAATAACCAGGCAATTCCCGGCTCATAAGCCTTTTCACTGGGACTGCCTTTAATCCCGTGTAATTGAAAATACCAAACGCTGCATCCTAATACGTAGGAAACTTCTTTTAAGTAAAGCCCTAGAGACTACAACAAGAGTACTGCTGTCGATACAGGATTTCCCACAGGGATCAGCTCACCTGCCCAGGCTCCTGCCTCACGGCCGGCAGCGCCACGTCATGCAACGCGCTTGTCAATATTCAGCTTTGCTGTCTGAGGAGACAGTTTTACCTAATTCTGCTCAGGCATCATTTATGTCTTGAAATGTGATTCTTGGCTCGCTTTCCCTAGCTTGCAAATCATTTACAGCACTTACTTGTGTACCAGCGTTCAGAAAATCATCTGGATCTGTTTCAGACATCCAACTTCACGGCTTGTCCTGATAGCATCTTGCAGGAGGGAAGTCCACAAATTCACCTTGCTCTGTATATTTACTTGTCAGAATTAACAGCAGCATTATCTTCGTGAGATCCCTTACCAGACAAGCATGATTATGAACATTTTCTGGCCCTGAAAACTGTTTACTCAGGTAGTTTCACTAAGCAATTTGGTTTTGAAACACAGAAACAAACTTCTCAGTCTACTTATAGCAGAAGTTGGGAGCATCTCACAGGTTGAGCCAGTGCTTTGATCAAGATTTCTATAGAACAGGCCAAACGTTGCCTCAAAACCTGTAAGCGTGGGTTTTGACAAAGAAACACACATTTGGATCTAGCTTGGAACACACTGAATTGTGTTTTCTTCATCAGCAGCATCAATATGGACTATTGTCTGGAAGGAAAGACAATTCTGGCTCTTATCTGCTAGCTCATTACATGACACGAAGCCGATGCGGTTTACTCCCAAGCGACGCAGCTCGGCGCACATCAAGCTGTAGCTGTGGTCCTGCTGTAGATTCTCCAAAAAAGTAAATGACTAAGGGGTGTTTGCCAAGCCTCAATCTTTCAAGATTCTCTTTTCCCAGGACTCCCATTCCCTTCTCCCTGTCTATGATTTCAAAAAGAAAGTTTACTGTTACTGACATAGTATTAGAATTAGCTAAATCGTCTGCAATGCCGTGAACCATTAACTACTTTTCATTACACGAAGACCCAAACCAATCAAGGTCCATTGTCTTCAGCACATAACAGGGCATGCCATGGTCCGAGCAACTTATCACCAATATTTTTTTCATTTCCCCAGTAATATGGAAACAGGCTTTGATTTTTTTTTCTACATTTGACTATATTCAAATTTCTTAGATAAATGCTTTACATGAACGTATGTCAGCCAGCATATTGCCTGCAAACTCTTGACATTGATTATTGACCGAAGCGCCAGTCGTGATCCATGACTTGTGCTGCACGGCTGCTCACTTAAGTTACACAGAGCTAGTTCTGTTCCTGGTTTGCAAGATTGATAGCATGTGCTTGAAAGAGGGTTTCAGTAGTGGACAGGCAACCATTTTCATCAGTATTGCTTATAAACGTATCTGCTTTTCCATGAATTTCCATAAAAAGAAAACTAATGGTGATCTGAATAAACTGGATAAGGAATAAACATGACTACTGAAGTTTTTGTCCCTAATCGCATTAATATTTTCCAATGGAAACGCTCACGCCATTTTTGCTGGCATTCCTCCCAGGGTAAAGTATTATCCAGCCTAATGAAAGAGACGTCAATGTGAATTTCTGTCTTTCACTCAGATATGTTTTTATTTATATTGTTTCCATACTTAAAAATTAGAGAACTGCTCCCTGGTAAAGCATTTATGCATATTTACCTGAGTACAAGCTACTGATAACTTCTTTAACTGTCAAATGCTGCATTCATGATTAGTGATGTATTCAGCTCTATGAAAGATCTTAGAGTTTAGATTTAAAAAAATGAAATGCGCTCTTATAACTAAATTTAGCCTTTTTTAACTGTTCTGTATTTACCTGTATATTTTTTAGACCGTTAACTAAATGCCCATGCATTAATCAATCAGGTAATGAGCAATGTTCTTGGGAAGGAAATGTAATTTTCCAGAAACCTGAGAAACTGTGAACACTGAAATAACAAATCAAAATAAATCAACCAACTTCAAACCCCTCTCTTAGTATTTGTTAATACACAGAATTGTAAACATTTTCTCCAGTATTATTCTTTCTCCCTTTATCTCCAGCTCAAATGGATTTGTAGCTCGGGTCGCTGTAATATACTGCACTTTAACACGTTTCACCTGAAATTTCCAGTAAGGCACACAGCTCTTTTTGGCTTTCTACAAGCATCAACTACTAAGTCTTTCGGGCCTCTCTCTAAATCTCAGCCTTTAATACTGCTGAATATCACAGCACATATATAGATTTACTACTACAGCTCTCTTTAATCAACCAAAAATAAAGCAGGACAATATAGCGTTGTCGCTTTGGGGAATAGGCTGCTACAAAGCAGAAGTAGTGGCCTCGAAATTAATTGTTCATGTTTTCCAAATCTTTCAAGATCACCAGGACATACACAGAGTGGTAAAAAAATAAGAGAGGAAGAAAAAGTAGGACTGTTTGTAAATGTAGACAGAGCCTTCTTCAGACATCATTCAGGGGTTATCTGGTTTCACCGGTCAGGTACAGTTTGTCTAATCTTGGAAATCGCTGTTCGCTCCTTAAAATACCGTGGTTGTATGAGACAAGATATGAGTCTTCAGGAGGCTGGCAGGGTGAAGAGAGGAAGAAAAGGAGGGAGACAGAAAGTCAACAGATCAATAAAAGCACTTTAGGATAATGGCTCTACCTCCAGCAGACCAGGTCTGGATTCCAGGCCAGCCCCAGCACTGCCAGGAAACGTGCATCTGCATGAACAAAACGTTAAATCCACGGCGTCGTGGCAGAAGGTGAGGGTCTGGTTCTGGCCCCATCCTGTTTCAGGGGCGCATTTCCCTTCCTGCTCATCCTTGATCACACCCGGTGTCCTGACCGTAGCCAGCAGGACCAGAGGCAGGGAGCCTGGGCAAACTGAAGATGTGGGTTTGCAGCTTTTTGCAAAGACAGCGAGTTAAAGAAAGCATTAGGACAGAGTGGAGTGAAACGATAGTGGTACAGAGGTGTTTGCGCATTTGTTTCCCCCCACCCCCTTTTTTTTAACATTCTGAGCAGTTACATGGAAACAACAAAGTGCCTGGGTCAAGTCAGAGCTGATCTTCCCGGAGTCAGCGCCAATGTACTGCATCTGGGCACCATCTCCAAAAGGTTTCCCAACTTGATGGAATTTTATTACAGTAAGGGCCCCATCTACTGCCAAAAATTTGCAGTGAAACAAACCACATATTTAAATATCTTTGTTTCATTAAAACACTTTCATTTAGTAGCTCCCAACAATTCCATTCCACTTTCCATCTCTCACCCTCACCCCCACACACGAGGGAGCATCCATGAGCAAGAGCCAGCTTCACCAAGCACACCCATAAAGTCAGAAAAGGCCTCTCTGCTTTTTATATTGCTTCAGAGGGTCCACCCATCACAGTGACCCACCAAAAAAAAAAAAAAAAAAAAAGAGAAAAGCCTGTCCCTCCCTCCTACGTCCCAGGCATGCTTAGATGAAGAACGAGCAAGCAGCAAACGAGAAGCGCGTTTCCTTATCCACGCTGCGTAGCCAACCAGTCAGGCAAGGCTGCCCGTGGACCAGCAAACAGTCATGCAAAGAAGTTTGCTTCCTTGCTGTACCCATGCAACCTGCAGTTAAAAGGGCTAGAGCCAGCTTCTTGCAGCCCAAAACTCCTTTGCTCAGGAGTTTTTAAGAATGTATTTGAAATACATAATCTTATGACCGTGGCACAAAATCAAGTCTTGGAAACAGAAGAACTGGGACCTGAGTAGAGAAAATAGGTAATCCAAATGGAACAGAATATTTATACTAAAACAAAGTGGTTAACTGAGGTGTGGGTCACTCTCCGGCTTTAACTTATACAGCTGAAGTTACTCTTGGGCTGGGGGGGGGGGTGTATTTTGGAAGCTATCAATATTTTTCAGGGGGATTTTTTTCCCCACTAGCACAATAAAAATAGTCACACAAGTGGACGGCCCTGTAGCCTGGTACCTAGCAGCTCTGCTAGGTGCCAGCACGTCTGTACAAAGGACCTTAATCCACTGCAAGGTGCAAGAGCCCGGCAGGAAGCGAGTAACGGGTCCCTGCAGCAGAGCTGCCCACGCGCCGCCCTCCCGAAAAGAAAGCAGCAGCTTTGTTTCTCCAGACCGGGTAAGGGGAGCACAACAAAATGAGGAGAAACTGTAATAAGACAAACATCGAAGATTGTTTCTCTTTAATTACCTTCTCTCGGTATCTCTGCTCATCAGCTGGAACTCCCTGTTGCTCTTTTAAAGTAAACAAAACAGTGAGGTTTTAATACCGACCCACATCACTTCTTAGGTCTGGCTAATTGCTGAAACTGGCCGTAAATTTTCCATTTTGTGACATTCTAAATAGCCTCATTTCTTCTGGACAGCACACATCTGGTTTTGTGTGCGCGCACACGCACGTGCACGCTTACACAAACACAACCCTCTCTCCTGCTGCAGGGATGGCCAGTGTACAATTTCAGCCCCATATTGAGTTTTGGCTAGTGTTGAGGTCCCTGAGGCTGAAGAGAAATAAAGCTCTCGGAGGGGAAACGGCACGTAAACATGGCTCTTTTATTCGCCTGCATGGAAAAATGTTCCCTTCAGATGAGGCTGGTGGATGAATCGCGTGAGAAAGAGCCTGCTAGCGCGCAGGTGCCGAGCAAGCTTGCTTGCAACCAGGAGGAGGGAAATATTGCAGAACGCATCCGTGCTTTCTCCCCTCCGAGCGAACAGACCCAGTTCCCCAGCAGCCCGAGCAAGAGGAGGGCAGCGCCAGCCAGGGGAACGCACGCTGCCGGAGCACGGGATGCCCTTTCGGACCCTTAGCTGGTGTTTCAGACATGAGAGAAATCTCACTTCACACATATCGTACGAACATGACCAAAGACTAAACGAAGAAAAGATCTAACCAGCCAGTCTAGCTTCTTTTCTTCCTCTCATAAAACTGAATAACATGTAAGTAATACTTTCATCACGCAACTGCGTTTGATGTAATATTCAATAAGTAGGCTATTTAATTTTAATCGGTGATTTAACTCATACATATAGGCCCTAACTTGTTGCTCACTTAACACCTATGCTATTTTTTTTAAATCAAACTCCACTATTTTTCATCAACACACTGATGACAGACATGGAAGAGGAGGGAGAAATTCCTCTCTCGGTGTAACATGCACGTTTCTGATGAAAGCCAAGATGAGGAGCGCTTGTCCAAGGCGATGGCCTCGGCTCTCCGGCTCAGTGGCGTCACGAGCAGCCCGAGCCCCCTTCTTCAGCCAGCGGGGTCTGTCTGGGGCAATTCAGAGCCTTCTCCCCCCCCCACCCTCCCCAGCCCTGCTGTGCTCCTGCAGAAGGCGGCGCAAACGGCTGGGAAAACAAGAAGGACTCTCTGGGCAAGTGCAAAAATTCATCTTACTCAATGGGGAAGATGTTCAGACGCATAATTCAAACACAACCATCCATCCACACAAAAAGGAGAATTTTTCAAGAACTCTGATAGCACAAAACGTTCAGGGGGTTTTAAGGGGTTTTGTCTTTGGTTTTCGAGAGGATTTTTTTGTCTTCATTCCTGGTGGGAAAGCTTATGCCTTTAATTCTATAACTATAAACTAAATAATATATCAGATTTTTCTGTCAGGCATGGCAATGGTACTGAACGTATGCAAAGTTTCCACTAAAGGTTTTTGTAACTTAATTTTCCTCTAGAGGTTAGGGGAAGCCAGATATTCTGTTTCTTGCTGGAACTTGGCTGGTAGCCACACTGCGCTCTCTTTCCCTGTCATCCGCTCCCGCCCCCCCCAGCCCCCGGCACTGTTAATCAGACGGCTGTATCTTCCCTATATTTCTCCTGTCAAGCTATTACGGGGATACGGAAGAGAGAAAGACGAGAATCAGCTGAGATATAAACCAGCCCAGCTCCCAGAGTGCCTCTCCCCCTTCTCAAGGTTGAGCTTGCTGTATTACTGCACACACTCCTGTCAGAGCGCGGGAGAAGTGTGCTTTCCCGTGCCGAGAGTGAGTGGCTGAAGTTTATTTCCCAAATTAAGAGGGGCAGGCAGGAATTCTTCCGCACAGAGTCATCAGAGACCTGTAAAAACAGGAAACTGCAGCGCGGAGAGGGAGCAAAAGCAGTGAGCCTGGGATATTCCAGTCTGGCCGTGCCTGCACGGGGAAGAGCACTGTGCTGACGGGGAGCTACATGCCATTCGATAGCAGAGGGTTATCGTGGCTCCGAGAGTTTTGGCAGCTTCCCTCAGCAGGGAATTCCTGGCACATGCTCAGCACCGAGTGGAGGTGGTTGGTTGGAGAAAAAGCTTTATGAGGTTGACAAAGAACCCCCAGATCCAAGTCAGATTTAGGACTGAAAGCACTGATTTTATCGCATCCCTCCCTCCTCCTCTGCCTTCGGAGCACAGCAGAAATGCTCAGTCCAGCCCACCCGATGTCTATGGAGAGCTTTGCCTCCCATGGAAGTGTTTCTAGGGAACCTTTTCTTCACTGGGAGACAAAATGAACTCCCACCTCTGGATATCTTAGCACTTGGAAAATAGTTGGATCCCAACATTTTTGGCTGGGTCTACCTCCCATTCTTTATACCTATCAATAAACGAGGAAAAAAACCCCAGCTAACACAGCTCTAACACATCAGAAACAGGAACTGTTGCATGATTTTGGCCTGAAACTTTCTCTTTATAACCAGCCAGGTAGCAAACTAATCAAGAACACCTTAAAAATGCTTCATTTTTCTACTAATTTGAGTTTCTGACTGTATCAGAGAGCAGGCCCTGCACTCCTGTGACACACTGCACAAAGACTGATTTTATTTCAAGCCACTTTTCTGTCCAGTGCTGCAATTTTAAAAAAATACTTAGAGAGGTTTGTAAGAGACACTCAGCAAGCTGGGAGCTGTTGAGCACCTCAGCTGTTTTGGAAAACGGAATTCAGCTATAAAAAAAGACTTACTTGGGTAATCCCCAAGTTCCTTTGCAAACAAAATGTTCACATACCAGATAAACATCTGTGGATAAGCATGATGGCACGATGGGTCACTGGACAGATTTTTTCCAAATCTATGTTAAACAGAGAGAAAGAGAGAGAGGAAAATCAAAATAATTTACCAATACACAAGTTCCTTATTCAGGCAAAACTTTTACTCACTTCAAAAAGACCCTCAGACTAAGGAAGGAACCGATGACTTCTGCATACAGCTTAGTGGAGTGATTGCTCTACCTGTCCCCTCTCTGGGGAAGTTTGAGCTGATTTCTTGGTTTTAGGCATGCAAATAAAATATCAGTCCCTTCTCTTTGGGATTTTTGTTTGCTTTTGTACTCAGAAAGGGAAAATAGGAGAAATTTCTATAAATGACATTACTAGAGAATGTTTAACACATATGCAGCTTGTGTTTCTAGATTCTAGTCTAGTTTGACTGCAAAAAGTCCACGTGAAAGGAGGTGAGAAAGGACACGGGAAGGCATGTGCGTGCGTGAAAAAGCGAGCACACCTCCATGCCAGGCGTGTCAGCGGGATGTGCAACCAAGTTCTTATCACACCCCTCTGTATCGCACAGGGACACAGCTCTCCCCCGTTCAAACACGCCTACCCGCGCATCCTCCCCAGCCACGCTGCCCTTGCTGCGACCTTCTGTCCTTCACTCGCCTTTCCTTCCTTTATCTCTGTTCCATAACCATTATCTCCATCAGCATAACTCCTTAAGATACACCTAGACATCATTTCGCCAATGAATGCATTTCACACAACATTAGTCATATTGTACTGTGGATAATTTTTATGATACTGCTGTGCCTCTCCTTGGTACATTGTTACAGCTTAATTTTTACATATTCTGCTGCTGATGTAGTGTCACTCGGCTGTAACCAGAGAGAGCACGATGGCTCTCTATGATTGCAACACATTTTCCCTTTAAAAAGAAAAAAAAAGGGGGGGGGGAACCCAGAGAGAGATTTTTTCTTAAGAGTAAGTCTGTTTGCTTTCTAGGATTAGTTAGTTGTAGATAGGCCTGCCTGCAGGGTCAGTGAAGAGCCAGATCCCAACTTTTCCCAGAGGAAAAGGATTTAGATTCAGGGCTACATCTCAGGCCCATTACATAAATAAGTATATGCTGCAAACTTGTGTTTTGAACCAAGTTCAGGGTAAGGGTTTCATACCTGCAACAGTTCTTCAGAGCCCTTCTAGCAACCCGTCTTCACCAGATGATCCAATACCAGCTATCAGCTTCCCTTCCAAATGGCGATACCCATTTTGTGGTTAGATTTTAATGCTATAGATGAATTTTCAGCCCCAGGCATCGGTTTTACATTTAGACATGCAGAACAGCACTGCTAAAGCCTGTCAAATGACTTAGGTATTCAACAGCCAATATCAGTATCTACACAAAGAACTGGCCACGCTATTTTCAGTGCTTCTGCTCAGTGATCGAGTTTCCCATATGGAAATGTTTTGCAAAAATAAGGGATTACTTGGAAAGACACTGGGCTAGCCCTGCTGAGTATCTGCTTTTCTTCTTCTTAGTTCTACAGCGTGGAACGTTACCACTGGTATTTTGGACAGTGACCATAAGGTCATAGGACTGAGTGAGTGACTGAGACTCCCTCAGCTCTTTGTTTACCTCTGGAAGACAAAACAATTGATAATTCCATCTAATAAACAAGAGTTTTGTTTAATTCTTTAATAATAATACTTTATTTTTAAAGGAGCTAGGTTTGTCCCACATATTTGAATGTTGCCTGACAGAATATGTTCCCTTGAGTAACGACATCTCACTCTTGTTTCCAGCCAATCATAGTGGTAAACCTTTTTTTCTGCCCTATTGATCTTAATCTAAGACTTATAAAAATATTACTGGCCCTACAGATTTACTCCTCCAGGTGGAGTACACTAAGCAGACATGACTGTCTTGTTATACTGTACCATAATTAGAGTTATTTGGCTCTGAAAATAAAATAATCTGAGTTGCTAAAGAAGAGCTAATCTCTTGGGCCGAGATCCCTAAAAGCATTTTGGTACCTTGAAGGTCTTGGATGTTCAACTCCTCCCTGAGTTGTTACGAAATAGTCATGTTCTTGTGGGTTGAGAGAATGCCAGTGCAAGGAGTGCCCTCTGTTCTATTTCAGGTTCCAACTCTGAGAGAGTAATTTAATGTCTTAAGCCTCCACCATTTCCTTTAAGCAAAAGGGGTTTTCTTCATCTTCTCTGAGGAACAGTCACAATAAATGACCTTGGCATGCTTGATATGCTTTGCATGCCCTAATCCTGTAATATGGGCAGATGCAAGGAGAAACTACACCGGAACAATCATCTTCTTTTATTCCTCCTCAGATCCTCTAGACACATTCGTTCACAAAAACTGCCCTGAAAGGAGGAGAAGGATGGTGGTCCCTAAGCTTTCTGCTTGATCCATTTATATCGGGGCTACATTCACCCCAGTCAGATTTACCTAGATTCAATTATATATTTGTTCAGACATGGACTTTACAAAATACTCTACCTGTTTCTGCTATTTTGTAATTGAAGATCTATTTAATGAACTGTAACATCAGTCAAAGACCAGAAAAATTTTGGCATGAGACAGCAGTTAAGCTAGAGCTAAGGGGCTGACACACGGACTAACAGGGTCAACCCAAACGGTTAAACGGTATAGACAGTGATTCTGCAGACTATATGGGTTTCAGGTCTGAACCTGAAATATTATAGAAGATAATGAGTAATTATGAAATACAACGGCTTGATGCTGTGAAGAAAATTACCTGACATTATCCTACTCTACATTATACCAAAAGAAAACCATACTGTAACGTTAAAGTCTCAAATTCTGTCTACAGGGAGATGATTGAAAGAAAACAGTTTGTGAAGATGTAAATAATTAATCCACTTTAGACTAGAAAGTTGATTCATACTCATAATATTATTCATCTTATGCTTATAGGAACCTGTTATATTAGTACTTTCACACAGCTAGAGCACATATCCTTGACACATCGATACGCATGTGGCTTCTCTAGACAGCTGTGCCATCTGGGAGACCAAGCCAGTGATCCTCCTGCTGCCTACAAAGTCCTAAGTAGGTCCCCTGTCTTATTTTAAGCAGGGCCCAAGAAACAAAGTCAGATATTAGAAGAGTGAAGGTTTCTCCCCAATGCCTGTTGACATTCATCCACACAAGGATGGACCCAGGCCATGCCAAAATGAAGGTGTTAAAATGTCCATAAGCACTTGACTCGTGTAGAAGTCCGTATCATGCTTTGCTCCTGTGAATCAATCCTTTCAATTAAGGTAGTTGGGAGATATAATGATGTTTTTATTTGCAATTACAGCTTTAAATTAGGACCAATAGAGGCAGGTACAGCCCTACCATACCAACAGTCCTGAGAGGTTCATAGGTTTTCAGAGAACACACTTCTGAAATAAACCTGTCTGTTTTCTATTAAAAATATAATGAAATATCATAGGAAAAAGACTCAGACCTTAATACAAGAAAAAGACTCAAGGAATCTTACTATTTGTTTTTTTCTTTTGTTTTTAGGCATCAAGCCAGCAAGGCCTTCTTCCCTATGGTTGCCTCCCCTATGGACTTTCCATGGTCACATCCGGAATAAAGTGGGCAGGCACCAGGCCAGGTCAAAGCTGACTCTGATGGAAGAGTTAAGGAAAATACACGCTTATTTAGTTACCCTTCTGTATTTCTGACTACTTCTTCGGTGTAAAATTTTGATCAATGTGAAGCTCGTGCCGTAGGCAAGTTTTGTTTGGGTTTTTTTTAATCACCTCTTCCAAGAAAGGACGCTGCGTACCAAAATATGCAATGCTTTCAGTTTGCACATACTGTGATTAAAAAAAACCAAAAGTCACTACTAAATAAAAATGTTAATACAGTTGTCTAAGGAATTGGGGTTGTTTACCCTATTTTTAAGTAACCCCTCAAAAACAAAGGCAGAGGCTTGTGTCAAATTAGATTTTTTCTGAGAATGAAATTGCAACAAAAGAACCCGTTTCATGAGTTTCATATTTCATAGCATATTTCATAGTTGTTGTACAAGTTGGGGTAATATCTGCTATGATTTATAGAGGAACAGTGCTGTAAGAAGCCTCCCTTCTAATTATAACTGGTTATGAGGTACATCACTCATCTCAGACTGAAATTTACTTCCATCTCAAACATGTTCTTTTTTTGCCTGTTTATTATCATAAACTGGCCACAGAAATGCTGATAAAGAGATTACAGAAAATGTTATTAACTTAATCCCTTCCGAGTCGGAGTTCCTTCTTTTAATACAGACTTATTTTGAGTCTTTGTTTACACATTGCGATGTGTCAGACGGTAAACACTATCCCTCTTATGGAAAGTTGTGCAATTAAAGTCTTTCCTATTCCATGTGCTACATTAGGCAGAAAGGCTGACTTTGACAGAAAATGCAAAAGAACCTATAAATCCAACAATTCCCTCCACTTTTACAGGCAGCGTATATGCAAGGGTGTTACGCGTATAGTAGATGTTTCATCCGAATGCAAAACATGCTAAAATTTGTCCTGAAAAGCACTTTATGCTTTAAAAACATACCATAATTCTAAGAAGAAAAATGCCCAACATGTATTTTAGCTGATTTCAAATTCATATATATTTTAAATGACCTATATACCCTAAGCTGTGCATTTTATACAACAGAATGATAACCATTACCATTCCACTCCATCTAATCCACTGCTGGTCTTGATTTATTGGCTAGTCGTATACAGCGCACTGCCCCTCCTGAAATTCCTGCTGTAATTTTAATTTTTGTTGTTGCTGCTGCTGCTGCTGTTATCTGGATACAGTGCTTGCCATGAAGATACCATGGTCTTACTCACCCTGTAAACATAATTGATGCCATTGAAGATAATGATTTAGGATATCATCCATCTCCAGTACAGCTTGCCATTACATGACTTGTTCTCGCAGATATCTGATTTGTATCATAGACGAGTTGGCTTGATCGCTGTTTTGTCATAGAGTAATAGTTTCCTGGTTTCCACGGACATACTGAGTCTCCCTTGATCGCTCAGGTGATCAGTCAACACACAAGTTAATTATGGGTGAAGGGGTGTCTGAAGCCCGAAGATCAAAAGATACACACAAGGTCTTCTCCAAGTCATTATTCACTTTCTTAAGCATCAGGCAGTCAGTTCAGATTCCTGTCTCACGCACTGTCCCTAAATAAAGTGATATAACAGTAAGAAACCTCAATTAGAGTAGCCAAAAGACACAAAAAGAAACTTCCAATTTCTCCAAAAGAGAGCGGGGGTGGGGGGGAGGGGGAAATCCATGTGGGCACAATTGCACTTTTTTTCCCATATTCAACCACCGTCAAAACTCAAATGCATGCATTAGCATTACCAGCAGCTAATTACAATTACTACTCTGAATCACCTGCACGAGACTCCCTCCTTTGGGCCACGTCCCACCCTCCTCCGGGGAACGGGCATCACAGCACCGCAGTCTCCCTCCTGCTCCAAGACCCCGTGAGCTACACACAACTTGTTGGACAAGTCCATTGAACAGATGGGGCCTACAACAGTAAAGAGGTTGTGGTGTTGTGCTGCAGCCACAGGTTATGCTTTTTGTGGGTAGAAAGAACAATCTTCTTGGCGGTAATGGGTTGTGCTCGCTGGAGGCTTGGGTATCAGCTTGATACCCACACCACTGAGCTTACACCTGTATTTGTCCACCAAAACTGGTTTCTCAGTCTCTGTGGTTTTCAGGTTACTAGATTAAAGGAGATGTAACCGGGCAATATGCCTCAAAGGTTTATTTCCTAAAATATCATTATTACTCCACCCAAAGTCACCCTGCCTTTATTTTTAAGGCAAAAGGAACTGACTCACTGAGTTGCAGATTTGAAGAGATACTACGTAAGGTCAAACGTTCAAAGGACTTTGGTACAAGCATAACCCAGTGCACACAATTCCACATATGCTTTCTTCCATATGCAAAGAAATGCTACAGATGCATAACGCACTTGCACGTATCTGCACATGCCAAAGGGATTTACACATGTTAATACTTGGAAAGCAAAGTGAGAATGTATATAAAATGGCATGCACAAAGTACATTCATCCATGTGCATATCCCTCTGGAGGCATCACTACTTGGATGTATTTCTAAGCGGAAAAGCAGTTAAAAAATTGATATGTCACCCTCTCTCCAAAACCTAATGATTACAGTCTGTTAATTACACTGCATCTGTTGGAACCTTTAGCAAATAAATTGTGGACCTGATCTATTATTTATAATACCAATAGAAATTACGAGTAATGTCTTAAAGTCACACTTATGCAAAGTGGCAGCAGAAGCAAACCATGCCATGTTATCCCTATCCTGCAACTTCCCCACACAAGTACTACACGTTGTGACAAAGTAGCTGTAATCACCTTTTCTAAATTTTACTTTCTGCAGATGGAGAGGAAACAGTCAGAGAATAAAAAGACTCACATAGAGGAAGGAAAAGAACATTAAAAAACTGTTTCAAATGTCATCTACAATTAGTCCCAGAGTAGCTCTGAAATACTGTAAGCCACATATTGCCATTGCTTTTAGCCAAGTTTCCCACAGCCTGGTATTCACTGATAGCTTTCGAATGCCCGACAGATAGGTGTATGGCAGGGTCTGCTAGTGAGAGAGTCATCTTAGCACAGCCGTGCCCTGAATTCAGGCGCTAATCGCGGCATTTCTACTCCTGGTGTGAAATCCATATGGATTTGCCAAATGCCCGTGCTTTCTAAGGCACTTTAATGCTAGCACAAATTCAGAGGGCTGCGGATCTGCCCGCGTGTGGGGAAGCAGCTCTCTGTCCTGTCTGGCACAGAGCTCTGCGCCACAGACCCGCTCTCTCCCCACCTCCTGTACTCCACAAGCACTATCTAGCCTTATTATTGCTATGGTTCCTCCAATATAACAATTCAGCTTTCAAGCAAAAAATAGATTCGGGGGGTTTTTTTCCCCCCTCAACAGCTGGCCCAGCGAACAATGTACGATTTGAAAGTCAAGCTGGATCCCTTCTTCCTTGGCTTTCTCAAACCAGTAACAACTGCTCCCCAGAGCAAATGGCAATTGCCTGGTGTAAACCGGAGCAAAATTGCCACCCTCTTCTGTGTAACAGAAACAAGAGCCTTTGCATCTCATTATTATTACTATGGGACCTGAGCATTAGTTAGCTGTTCCTTTTATACCACTTTAGCCAGCCCACTTATTCACCAGAAAGCAAATAATCACTCAGGCTGAAGTTTATGAAACTTCTGGGATTCACAAACGTGTTTCATGAATTTCTGGCAGTTGTCTGAATGTTCACAAATAATGTGATGCCGGCAATCAGAACAAGTCAAAACTTGACACTTCTATTCATAAATCAGGAGATGTTTTATTTTTACTGCTTGAACAGTTCTGTTCCCAAGCACGACTGGATTTGAACCACCAGCCTGGAGGTGAAAGGACCTTTATTTAATGTATTTGTTTAGGTTTATATGAAATATAAAAAAGAGTCTATCCAGGACTCTAGCCACCTTTGCCATATATTAAAAAAACAGGCCAACTCACACAGACAAAAATAAACTCAGCAACTTCCAAAAGCCAAAGAAGGCACAAAAAAGCCTCTTGGCCAGAGACCTCAAATCTTTCTATATAAACTGAAAACTTTTGCACACACTATTTCTCTCTTCTCCAGAGCCTGGGACATGAGGAGATGTGTCCCTCAGGTCAGCAGAATTGGACTCTCCCAGGCTGGAGTGGAAAGAGAGCATTCAGTCATGCTCCTGCCGAGGAGATCTATCCAGTATTCTCTCCTTTAAACCGAGAGGACTTCAGCCAAAATGCCTCCGTGGCTTGCAGCTGCAGTGGTATCACTAGGGAGACAGAGCAATCTATTAAGCAAAGAGGATCCAAGATCCAAGACCTTAAGCCAAGAATCTATTTTAGCCTCCCCCGCAAGCCCGCAGACACAGCGTGGGTCCTGGAGCACCAGCGTTAAGTGCCGATGGTGAAAACTCCCACTCATCGCTCCGTGCACACGGACAGCGCTCTGCAAACCCGCGTTCCCCTCCACGCGCTGCACGCGCACCCCGGCCGTACCCCCAGGCTCAGGGAGGTCTCCCATTCTCGTACGTTACAGAGCAGTCGCATTCAACCAGTTTCTTTTTCCATGGTCAGAAAATAGTAAATTTATGACTCCAAAAATAGGAGAGGGAAGAGAAAACCACCCTACTGACTTCGAAGTATAAGACAAAACAAATCCCCATTCAGATTTTCTACCACAAGGTAGACCGAGTTCTGTCCTTCTGCTACTGGCATGGTCCGTTCTGGTGCCAGCCACGAACACTATTCACTGTCCCACTCAGCCGTCCTCTTCCCTTTCAATCCGCTTTTGGAGTGGGGACAGGTAGATGTGGGGAGGCAAGGGCAGAGAAGAGAAGCATAGCTTTATAAAATTGGCTTTTCTCCTCATGTAGTTAGAAAACACAAGACTCTTAATTACAGCTCGGTCTCTCAGAGACAATCCCAGTTCTGCTATAGCAAGATCCCTTCCAAAGTAAACACAGAAGTAACAGAGGATCAGCTCTTTGCTCTTTTGAATGCTGCAGAAAGGAAGTACCCATAAAAAAAGTTGCAAGAGATTGTCATTCTCTGACACGCTCTGGATTATATTTTCCAAACCCTCTGTGCAAACATGTGTGCGCTCCCATCACGAAACACCACGTTCATTTGTTTTTCGCTAGAGGCTGACAGCGTTAGGCAAGGTTTCCATTTAAAACACTGAGCTGAGGTTTCTCTTGGGCAAGAAGCGCCGGTGGAAGGCAGGCCGAGCAAAGCCCGACGATCCCCGTCCCGTCCGCCCGCCCAGCGAGGCGCGCTCCACCTCAGCGGCTGCCAGCGGTTAGGGGAGGCTGCGTGCCCGAACGCGAGCGCTCTCCCCGCGGTCCTGCTCTAGCCGGAGCGGACCTGCATGAAGGAGCAGGATCCACTGCAACCGGGCATGCAGAGCACCGTCAAACTTCCTCCCCTTCAAGTGTCTAAAAAGCAACTGACTGGATTTTCTCCGGGACAGCTCAGCATTGAAAGAGGCCGATTCATCAAAAGCACCTCCCAATTGAAATTGCATCCCGCTTGCCTTCTGACACTTACTGCTGCCATAACATCCTTTATAGCTCCGTTGTTGCAAGATGAAGCCCTAAGGAGAACTGGCTCCTACGACACGTTGCCATTACATTTTAGCCAAGGCTGAACGTAGCGGCAAATCTCTCCACAAAATACAGCGGAGATCTATTAAACGCATAACTTCCCTGGCACCAAAATGTTATTCTTTTAGCAGGTCTGCTTCTTCCCTGGGATCCTGATGAAGAGCACCCTGCTGTGTTATGAAATACACCATGTTTTGGTGTGGTACACGGAAAACGTCTTTGTTTAACGCAGCTTATCTTTTATCATGTCATCTTTCTATGGGATTTCTTTTCTGTGCACTGGAAGCATATTATTGTGACAGATACACTGCTTTACCAGGGGGCTTTGCTGCGTGACCTGCAGTGTCAGAGCAAGGATCAGATCACCCCTGAAACATAGGCTGGACAACTTGGTACAACACAGAGGAATATGGAGCAAATAAAGAACCAGGGAAAGCAATTCAGCAACGTTCCCATCTAAATGGGCTGCAGAAGAATTTTCTAGCCTGAAACACAGGCCTTTTACAAAAAAACTTAAAACTAAAATGTTACTTGCTGTACAATGTTCTTTATTTCATTTATACACCCTTACCAGAGTTAACATGAGAGCTCAGGAAAGTCAGGGAATACCACCAGCATGTCCATTTTGCTAGGAAGAGGCAGTGTGGTAACACAGCACAAACCAATCTCGCCAACCTGGAGTACGTCCCCTCTCATAACTGTCACTTGTGTCATTTCCTCCAGATCCTTCAGCAACCTTCAACAGGAACACGTGGTAAATAAAATTGCTTGGCGAAGAACGTGCTAGTACAGTACCCCCAGATGCAAGGACTCCGTTTTCTGCTTCATCGTGAGCTTCTGCAAACACCTGACAGGATGACGTCCCATGAGATACTTGCTCTGATAGCTCACTGCTGCTGCAGTCAGTGTGGAGAACTGGTTCAGCAAAGATCTAACAAGAGCTGGGTGGTAGAGAGAGCCTTCCCTCTTTTGGCAGGAGTGAACTGTTAGAGCAGCTCAGTCACCTTGTGCAACTTGCCCCTTGGGCACCTTCGCCGAAAGGGGCGATGTGCCGAATCGCTAACTCTTCATGCACCTCTGCTCCCAGCAGCAGCGCTCCTTACACAGCGCAGCATCTGCACATGTCACCACTTGAGCTGGGCTGCACCCCAGGCTCACACCTAGCCCTGCTTGGACTCCACAAAACAGGCTTTCATCTACCCAGATCCTTCGCAGGACTTGGGGGTGAGTGCCAGGCACTCCCCAGGTGGGGCAAACTCTTCCCAAAGCAGTTTGCCTGGGCCTCCTTTCAGGCCAGACCACGCCGTGTAGGTGCCGCTGCTGCTTCACTGAATTACTCAGCAGCTCCTGCACTCCTGTAGAATCTCTGCTTCCTAACCAGAGGGCTTCAAATAAACATCTCATTTCCCAGAAGGCTGCTGTAATTCCCTGGCTACTCACGCTTCTTGGAGGTGCTCTCCACTCCTCTTGCCAAAGCCTGGCTACTTCACGGGAAGAGTTCAAGTTTCATTGAGTGAATGGGCAGAGGAAACACTGTGATTTTATCTTTCATCTTATGACCATGATGCTCACTCAGAGATTTCTGCTACTACCCTATGAGCTTTCTTCTGTAAATAATATAATGTGAAAGATGGGAGCCATTCTTAAGAAAGATGATGCCACAACTTATGTACCTTTCTGTTTGAGCAAAGGCAGGTTACCTTGGATTTCTTCAACAACATCACAAACCTCCAAAAGGAAGGATGGATGAAAGCTCCTTTTAGAACAACCTAGAAAAGTCTTTTTTTTTTGGAAGAGACAAAATTTGATCTCTGAGTCTCTTGTACAGGCAACCTGAGTAGCTGATTGAGGTCCCAAACCCTGGATTAAGTTAGGGATTGCTGTACCAAAGCCATCTCTCACCCGTGACATTTGATATCTGCTCATGTTTTCTGAGCTTAGTGGCTTGAACCAGTCATGTCTTTTCCCCATAAGGGCACTCAGGTAGGAACCAGCATCTGACAAGCATGTTGACCCAGTCCAGAGGCCAAACCAACACTTAGTGAGTAGATCGAGTTCCAGTCCAAGGTCAAGGCCCAAATTCACTCAACACTGGGTTAATTTGCAAGTTCCCCTCTACACCTGACTCATCCTCTGTAAAGTAGCACTTACTTCCAGGATTGCTTTATGGAAAAGTTATATTAAAGGTTCTTCAGGTGCCTCTAGTAAAGAAGACCATGCAAGTAGCTAAGGCAGGGGGACAGGTAGGTTACAAGGTTCCTTCCTGCACCCTCAGCAGAGGGGGCTCACCGTGCCTGCTTCTGGTCTTCAGATTCATTACAGCCAAGCAGGAAAAGATGGCTCATATGCACACAGTGCTTATCCTGCTGATCAATAAGCTTCCTTCCTGCCCGATAACCAAACCACTTATAATATTAACAGTGTTATTTAAGATCTGTGGAAATTTTGTCTGTTCCAAGCAAACCAGAAATATCTTGACCTAGATACTGAGAACAAAACAATGTTGAGTAAACTTCAGGACTGCCAGTTCATCTATCATTGCACTTGACATTTTATTGAAAAATCAGAGCAAAACTATTTTACCCCAAACGTTCTTACAGCAGCATAGTTATTTGGTGGATGAGAGAGAAAAACCTTCCTGACACTTTCCCCCTCTCAATTTGTATTGAAAAAGGGGTTAATTTTATAGTCCATTATAAAGGTACATGAGTGGTCTATGGACCCCGTTTGATGACTGCAGATAGCAAATATAATTATATCAGAAAACATAAATGAATACGAAACTCATCTATACTTCCTTCTGAGGAAAAAAAAAGAGTGTGATGAAAGGGCAAAAGAAGAACACGAAGAGTATTTCCACCATGTTACAAGTGGGCAAGCTCAAGACAGTGACCTGCACTGTAACAGGTGATCACTGATGCAGAATAGTTCAATAAACGTTTTCAGAAGCACCATCAAGCTCTTGCTCTTTTTGGCTTTAAGTAATGTTGGGAGTATGCTGCACCTTTGAAAAGCAAGGCCTTATTTCCTTTAAGGTCTGAACCAAAGTTCATAACAGTTTCTACAAAAAAGGTGTGCCTACACAACTTATCTAACATACCCAATCGCAAAGCTAAGAGAAAACTTGAGTGTCTAACCTTCTGTTCAGGAGCTGGAGCCTCACTATATCTCACAGTCTAATCTAGCATATTTCTGCTTATTCCTCTTACCCATGAAAATCTTGGTGCTTACCTGTACATATTACAGTAATATTGCAATATTTACCTACCTGGAAGACAGAACGCTTAACAAAAGGTAGAAAAGAAAAAGAAGGGCTTTCAGAAAAGATCAAATACATCATAAGCTTGGCAGACACTGTAGCCCTGAAACAGCAGTTTGAAACTTGCACCATAACAAATCTTCTCCTATACATTATCTCACAGGAAACAACACATGATAAATTCTTAGCACAATGTGATTCCCCTCCTTGCACCTCCTCCCCACTTCAGAAAGATTTAACATCTAATTCAGCTTTTGACGAGCTGCTTCATCACTGCGGGAACACTGTTGATCTCTGTCGGAACCCTGCGGCCTTGGACAGAACAAACTGAAAGGGGAAAAAAAAATTTTGGCCGTCTGTAATGATAAATAAATACATTACAGGATACAACTCTGGGGAATGGAGGCTGACACTGACTGAGCACTGTGACCTCCACACAACTGCCAAGTCTCAGCCACTAACAAAAGTCAACTTTTGTTTGCCTTCTGCCCCTCCCGACAATTTCTTAAAGTGCAAACGCAGGATGAAAAGGGGAAAAAAAAAAAAAATTAAAACAATGAAAGATAGAGGACAACTCCAAAACCCTCCTCAGCCCAGAGGCGCTTCAGTTTTGACAGAACATTATTTTATTTCTTTGGTGTCCTGGAAATTGGGGGAAACCAGTCCATATGGCATCAGTGGCAGCAGGACAGGGAAGCTGTGCCACAGGGAATGCTCAAATCCTTTTTTTATTTTTTTTTCTTTTAATTTTGCATTAGGTTGTGTCTGCCTTCAGGCTGGTTCTTGGCACGAATCTGATTTTCTGTCCACTTAGTAAGTCCCACTCAAAAAAAAAAAAAAAATCAAACGTGTGTGGCAGTTGTTGGATCTTCGCATTGATGGCAACAATAACAAATTAAAGAGGGAGCAACTGGTTACCCCATCAGCTAATCCACCTCCTTACCCCTAGAAGCCTCACCCACTTGTGTCAACCTATCTCTTTGGTTGGTTGACAAAGGCTCTCCATCCACTTCCCATTTCTCTCCAATTATAACAGAAAGATGATGCCTACTGCCACCTCTCCTCATTTTACAGACACACAAGTTGATAAATAAAGTGTCACAACAAAGTCAATCAAGTTGAATGCCAGGTATGGACTGCAAACATCAACTCTTCTGTCTGCATTGTGCTTACCATAACGTATTATTCCGTTAACTCCATGTGCTTTATGGGACCCATGGACGATTCAGTTTGATCAAATAAGTTCATGGTCAGGCCCTCAGGGCTCATTGACACCTTACAGGAAAGTGCAGCACAGAAAACCCTGCGCTAACACCGCAGAAGCTAATTCCAGTGCAGAAAAGGAAGAGCCTCCCCAGCATGGTGCTAATCAGCCCCGCTAGCTTGTTGAGCTATTAATCTCGGGCACAAAGCTAATGGAGCTACACCACTCCTGAAGCCCACACCAGTATTTCTTCCCAACACTTCATTGCACAGTGCAGAGCTGTCTCAGGGATACACAGCACAGCTTGTTCCAAGTGTTCCTTTCGCTCCACTAAGAAACGTCTCCTGCCTGCTTACCACCAGTCCTACTGCCGCCAACACCAGCCTCTATCTTCACGGCTCTTGACTTGCAGATCGTTTAACTCAACTATTCACCAAAGCACCTATTTAATCCACTCTGCTCACAGTTACTACTATTAAAACACTTCGTATTTTCAAATGTTCTGTGACTACTTATGTTTCATAATATCTTTCTTATTTCCCCTCCCTCTTGCCTGCCCTTTGTATACACAGGAAAAGTGGATAAGAGAGATGACGCAACTCGCCCAAAGAGGGGAAGACTCATGATTCAACCCCTTTATCTTTTCTCTCTGGTTTACATCTTTAATTTCTCTATCTATCTTGTTTCAATTTTTTGTTTCGTTTAGGTTTAGAGGGTTTGAATGGTTTCCCTTCGGTTAAAGGCAGGATCTTTCTAACATGTCTTTTCACATTTGAATATGCTCCTAAGATTTTTCCATTGCTTCAAAATTGCCCTCTGAGAGTAACTGGAGAAAGGCAGTTTTCTTCACTTTGGTCAATTCCCTAAGTCTGTTCTACTCATGCCACGTTAATTATATCTTTGATCGTCCTGTAGCTGTTTCCTGCAAGACCAAGTTGTGTGCATTACAGTCTCTGTTAGCAAATGGCTGCTTGATGCACCTCAGGGACTAGAGTTACAGATAGATTTCCATAATCAGCTAGGATTTCTAAGTGGTGCACAAGCTCTCCCCAAACCACCATCGAGCCTTGATCTTCCCGTCAGAACAAGACTGAAAATTTCTAGGAGAGAGTGGACAAGGAAAAAAAAAGGGGGACATAAACATGAAATCCATTTTTAAAGCTATAATTTCCAAATCCTTCACCCGAGTCAAATGCAATGCAAACCAAAAAGTACAACAGAACAAAAACCAAACCAAAGGAAGAGAAGCTCTACCTCTGAACCAGCTACAACAGCAACATGGGCCCCTCTAGCTCAGTCAAAATTTTTGAGTGTGAGTTGCTGCCTTTAGAAATGGATCAGGCCTTCGTTGCACTCCACAACTCATCCATTGCAAGCAGCAGCAGAGGGTATCTACCATGATCTACACCTCTAGCTGAGGGGAAATGCAAAGTTCCTATAGAAGTCAAAGCCAGGGGAGAATCAGACCTGGACATCTGGGTGGACATTATCTGCTGGTGCAGTCCACTTTGCTGGCATGTCTTCGCTCTTGCTATAGCAGATATCCTACGTGTGCACACTCTGCCTGTGTGTTTAAACAAAAAAGCTGATAAGGAGTACTTGTCTGTCAGCAGTATCTGAAGCCCACGGCTCTTTGAGAGCATTTGGGTTTACTTGGCGGGTCATGCTGACTCCTTGTGAACCATTTATCATCGCAAAAAACTCCAGAGGCTGGCACTATGCCAGTGCCTTGTCTTCTCTTCCCTCCCCCCACCCCTTTCTCCCCTCCTGGGTATTGATGCTACATCAAAACAAACCTCCAGTTCACATAGCAACAGAACATTTTTATATAACCTCTGCATGGGAACGCTACACAAACCATTGGACAATCACTTGGAGCACGTTAGATAATTCCAGGATATTTTGCTGGTTTCTGTCAAAAACACCCCTGATTAAATGAACTATAAAAAAGGAAGAGAATCTTTTGCACATGGGCCAGACTTGAAACACATCTTGGCACCAAGGATGTCAGGGGATTAGTGCACCTATTGGTTCCATGTTCTAAATTTTGCCATTTTCTATCTGAATTGGAATCAAACTGGGGAGTCCAAAGCATTTAAGCCAGTTTGTGCATAATGTAATTGAAAGCAAAACTGTGCTGAAGGGATCTACTGAGTCAGGGCTTTAATAAGACAAAGACTATCATTTAGATTTTGGTGGACACTGAAAACTCCCATTACTATCTGAAACAGAGATATCTGTACACACTGTGTACTTACACAGTTATAAAACAGCTAGGTCATCTTAACTTCATTTTCCCTCATCCCGTTACAAAAGGTTAATACTTTCAATAAAGACATAACAAATATGTTACTTCAAATCTTTTCACAGCATGCCCACCTCATCTTTATATTGTCTTAATCCCGTACTCCAGGGCTTCCACTAGTTTGTTGTAAGAATCACAAAGACCTTTTTTCCCCCCTTTTGATGTGTAAATTGACTCAGGATTTTTACTGCTTTCCCCTGATTCACTGGAGATGGCCGTAACTAGGAACAGGACACCAGGAAGGGCACTCAGGGCCTCCAGCGACATTAGAGCCACTGGTTATTGTTTGGTGTATCTTACTTGTGTCCACAGAATTCAATTCCTGACAAGATTTTGCCTTAAGAAGGAAAGAGCTTTTCTCCAAGCCATAATGACAGTGGTCACCAAAGATTTTTTGCCTGCACCATCAACATCCTAGGTTTACGTGGGAATTTCAGCAAGTTGCCTGCTGTTCCCAGACCTTAGGACATTGCTGATGACTTTGATTTCTCCTGCTCTTTTCTTCTAGTGTATGATAGCCTTTTAGTCTTCTTCATTAGGCCTTAAATAAGTCATTGGAAAATGTTTTGTGACAAGTAAGCGGCATGAGAAATATATTCTGTGGACCTTTCCAGACTGAACATCTATGATGCGATTGCTTGCAGTTGGGGTGTAATGCACTGGTCCAGCGCTCCTGCACCATTTGGGAAAGATAATAGTTAAGGTGTATCTATCTATCTATCTAGGTTATTATACGGTACACATCACTAAAAGATAATTTATGCAGCAGCTAGAATACAGTTAATATAGGACAAAAATTATGGACTAACTTTTGTAGCTCTAGAGAAACTCTTCGACATACCATTTTCATGATTGCAATGATAGAACTGGTAGCATGTCTTAAGAGATTCTTTCCCCGTTTCTCTCTCACTTCCTTTGGCTCATTCCCTTCTTCATGTTGACCCTTTGACTACCTGCAACTAATTAGTATGGACTACACCCAAATGCTTTTTGCAGGGTTATTTTCAACTCAAATGCATTTACTCACCTCATCCACAGCAGAGTCACACAGATGTATCATTGAAACTCAAAGGGTCAGCACACTGCAGCAAATGCCTGGAAATAAACAGCAGGCTGGGGGAACACGGCAGCTCCCAGTATAACCACCAAAGTCTTCCTCTTGTGGCACCACAGCCCCTGCTGTGGAGCTGTGAGTAGGCCTGCATATAGGAATCAGGATAGATGTTGCTTGTGATTATTTCTGAGTGAACAGGGTATTAGTTTAAAAATATCTTTAAGAAAGCGTCACTAAACTAAGACTTTCTAAGCAATTACTACAAAGAAAGAACAGACCTGAGAACTTACAGCACCAAGAACAAAGACTGCTTGCTGGAACGGGAGAGAGGTCTGCGCATGACCTTACTCAGCCCACAAAACCTGGTACCCCACTGTCACTAAAAGGGCAGGAGTTTTACTGTCCTCCCACCTTCTCCACTCCAAGCTGCACAACTCCAACCCTGCCCTTGCACCAGCTCTGCTACTATGGGATCTTCCTCTGAGCTATTTGAGCTCACTAGCTCAGGAGCTAGCAGCTAACTAGCCAAAAAACCCCTATTCTAGAGAACCTATACCTCCTTTCAGCAACAGCAAAGAGCTCAGACAAACCTTTCTTCAGCAACTGTACCCTGAGCCCATAACCCTGAAGTGGAGTCTAAAGGAAATTCAGTGGAAGGAAAATCAGGTTCAAACCCATTGCAGGGTCAAGACTTGCAAGGAGAGCCTGGACTCCACATTCTCCAGGAAAGCTGAAAGTTAGCACAAAAATACTGAGGTGATAATTCACTGTACCCCTTCTCCTGTCTACACCAAGGGAGATGAGCAGGACACTTGTGTAGCAGCCCAGAGGATCTGCCCTCATGTAAACCCCCATATACGACATGTTTGGCATTCATATGTAAAATTGTTTAGACATATGTCCCCCAGTCTCAAACTGGCTCAAAAAATTGTCTGAAAGTCTCTAGTTTTGCTGTCCCTGGAACACTCATGTCTTCATATGGGCTTCAGCTTTTTGGTCCTTATTCTAATGCTATTAGAATAATTCTAATTCTATTTCAGGTTGAGTGAAGTTAAGCCATACAGGATTTTTACGAAGTTTTAATGGGCTGCAGAGACTCTGTATAATCCAGCACTGGCTGGTGAGTTATCACACCCGATTGTCACTTCATTAGTTGGCAGCCTGGGAGAACCACAGGTACCTCCTCTGTGCTCAAACCGCGGGAGGTTCCTCACACTGCTGGAGAGCCCAGGAAAGCACCCACCAGCAGCTGCCCATCCCCAGGATCAATACTGAAAGTCCTCAATATACCACGTAATCTCTGCACCTTGGGGGGAATTTGTCTCATTTTCCCCAGCAACTTGTTCAGTAGCACACCCATCAACTACTTTGTCAAATCTGCCTCCACACATTTCTTGTCTCAAGCTTTCTACAAACCCCTGTACTTTTGCTGCTGGGAACAAACCTGGGAAGCCTTTTGGGGAACACTTAATTCCTTGTTTTGTAGAGATAAAGAACACCACAACCAGCATATATGAAAGGGTAATCACATTGTCTATTTTAGGTGCATAACACAAGAGGAATACAGAGAGAGTCACACAACAAGGATGAAATTCAAAGCCATAAGAAAGGTTCTGAGAATCAGCATGAACACCACTCTGAAATGTAAAAATAAGAGAAACCAAATGTATGCAGCCAACTTGGTGAAGCTCCATTGACAACCAATTATGCCCCGAGCCTTATTTTCAAAAGTGAGTGCATGTAATGGTGTGTGCAAAAATGAACAATCAATAGTATCTTTCATTTATATGACTCGCCATGATTGCATCTTGCAGCCATGGTAACTGTGCACCCACCTGAGCAGCCCCATGAGCAGATATGCTGATATGTCTCTGCTGGGTGAGTTCCCATCCCAGCTGCTGAGAATACCTCGTTTCAAATATCTCTGCACAACAAAAGTCATGTTCCGCAGAACAGCCCTCACAGCAGCAAACTGGTTTGAGTACGTTACCTATGTATAAACACACACACGGAGTCATAGATAAACAAAACAACACGACAATCTATTACACGACAGTAAGGAAGAAGCATCAAGAAAACACCTTGAACATGCTGCTACTGCATACAGGGTCAGTGAGGACATCGTCGTGCATCCATTCATCACACACAGATACATTAGCAGATAGGCACTGGGACAAAGCGGTGACTCCTGAACTCCAGATATGCTCCAGGCAAGGGGAAAAGCAAGGCAGTGAGCGACTTCACTGATGAGCCCAGCTGCATGAACATCCATGCAAGGCTGGTGCTAGCAAGAGCAAGGCCAAACAAGCTTCTATACAACTTTTCTACAAAGCGTGAGAATCCATTAGTGCTCCAGCCTAATTAAACGAGTCGAAAGGGAACTTTTGGAGAGTGAAGAAACCTCTTACTCCATTTTGTGTTAAAACAGCTCTGGAAACCATGCAGAAAACAGAGATTTGCCTCCTTGCCTTTTCTTTAGAAAAAGTCCTATTCACCTTTCCAGTAAGGAGGAAAGGATGGCCAGTCCCAGCCAGTGCAGTTTTTGGAATCCTAATTCTCTATCAAGAGAAGCCCAGAGGTATGATGAGGAGGTAAAATTGCCGAGCGATGCAGTGAAATGGGGAAGTTTAGCCACAGCTGAGATGATTTTTTTTTTTTTTTCCCTGAAGCAGGTCAGAAAAAAAGGCAAGAAGGAACAAGAGAAATATTTATTGAGTCTACAAATGCTCACTGTCTATATGTAATGGAAACCCTTTAGTTCATAGTCAACTAAGAGAGGAGCAAGTCCTGCAGGGCTATTTCAAGCCACATCTCCTGTCGACTGTTTTGAGGAGAAAGCTGCGCACGGAAGCAGCAAACCGGAGGAGTCCAAAGAGAGGTGCAGTGTGCTGGGTGAGGGTCAAGAGCATCAGAGGTGTTGAAAATGGATTGAAAATTGCTGCCATCTACCTCACAGCATAGATTTCGTAGTCTGCTCTACAACATACACGGTTTCTGTCCTGTGCCTTGCAGAGACACACACTTGGCTGGCCTTGATGCTGCTCAGGTCAGTCAGCTTGTCTAGGCTTTGGTTTACTGCCTGTTATTTTTGAGAACAGTGCATGGCATC
Organism: Phaethon aethereus; assembly: GCF_964289735.1. Lineage (NCBI taxonomy): Eukaryota > Metazoa > Chordata > Aves > Phaethontiformes > Phaethontidae > Phaethon > Phaethon aethereus. Next base: position 12,398,315 of record NC_138592.1, read on the forward strand.
TCCTGCTAAAGAGGTCCCAACACAGAAAAACAAGGCTCTTTTGTCCAGTTTAACCACTGGATAAAGCCTAAACATATCAGATAAAACATTCCACAGCCTCTGCATTCATTAGCAATTAATTATTGAAAGGGTATCTATTGCGTGTTTTAATATGCATAAAAGTAAAGACAATTCCAGTTGCCACGCAACTGGCTGAGAGTCATGTAAACATAAATGCAGTAGTTTCATTTTCATGAATAATCTTATGTATCCGGAGAGAAGGGCTCAGCAGAGCCACCATACATTAGAGCAGGAGGAGCATTAAAGGTGCAGGGAATTAACCACTTGGTAGCTGGGAGCCTACATTTTAGGAATTAATTTGATTATCAGTGAAGCAAAAAAGGCCAGGACCTTGTATGTGTGCACTAAGGTGTAGTTGTTTGGACCATGGAATTGCATCCTACAGATTGATGTGGAATATTTATATAAGACGCAATCAAGAGAGGTCTTATTGACAATCAGACATAGCTCAGCATGCAGCCTGGTAAGACTTGTAATTATACAGATTAAAAAAAAAAAATAACAAAAGATGTATGTGATCATTCCAGGTGATCTCTACTGTTTCACACAGACAGCACTGAACGCTGTTTAAGTTGGTTTAAAGTACAGATGGTTCCACTAAGTGTCAGAGATTCCAGTACATATCCAGAATAGGATTGCATACTTTCTCCCCCAAGAAATTTGCTGAAGAGATGAACTTTATAAAACCAAAAATATTTGTGAATTCAGGACAAATATGGGCATTATTGTTGTAAATAAGATGGTTCAAAAGTTTTTTAAAAAATAGAATTAAACAAATTATTTTTGTTTCAGAAAAACTACATTTTGAGTTGACCAAAAAGATTTTTTTCTTTTTTCTCTCTTTTTTTTTAAAAAAACATTATTTTTTTAGTTTCCCCTGGAATAAACTTTACTTTTTGGTTTACTTACAAGAAAAAAAAAATATTTGCCAAGTGCATAGACTGAACAACATAAAACCAGCAGAAATATCTCCCACATTTTCGAACAGCAAGTAAACACATAGTTTCAATTCTATTCCATCTCCTCCTCAAAAAAACCCTTTCTCCTGTAGTCTAAACAATCTGATTTAGTTGTTACCAAGCCCAAGTCCTGTCTTAATATCTAATTTACAAACTCTTGAGCTTGTTTATTTTTCCTGCTGTACTCTGGCAGAGGCTGCGGTGTGCCTCATTCACACTGAAGACCTGCATCCTCCAGGTGATGCAACCGTTATTCTCTTTACCTGTTTCACAGAGTTTTCTCTTCCACCTCCCTTTCTCCTTTACTGCCGACAGACCTGCCAGGGAGCAGCCTCTCTTAGGTTGTCATTTAATCACAGGAGCGAGAACTTGAACCAAATTTGTGCAAGTGATTGATGGGTTCGGCTGGTACGCAATTTTTTTATAGGGCTTTGTTGTTGTTGCTGCTGTTTTATACCTGCACGCAATTTTTAAGAGTAGGCAGTATGGTCTTAAACACAGCTAATATTATTCCTTAATCCACTCAAAAGAAATGCTTGGCATTTAACTTTATTATAAAGGGTATCAACTAGGAACTGTCAATGTTTTCAGTAGTGATATCTAATTACTGTAACTTGCTATAGGCTATCTTGTTAAATCCTAGTTGAATGACTAAGTATTCCTGACAAGTTTAATGCATTATTAAAGGTGTAATTACTTGGTTATTGTTCGTGTAATTCTGAGTTAATTACATGACATCTAAATTCATCATTTTTATGTTTATTGAACTTTGGTAAATTCACTTTTAGCTATTGCTTGATATTTACACCACGACTCCCTCTTCTACTCATTTTGAACATTAAAGGAGAATGGTGCTGTATTTTCTCAGCACAGCAGGAGAAACCAGGAAGGGGGAAGGGACTATAATCACAAGTCCAATTTTCCTATCAGTTTTCCATTTTCCGATGCTATCCTTGCCTGCTACCATCTAACCACATCATGACTCATTAGATTTGCTCAGTTTTTAACAGAAGAAAATTAAGCTACAAGTTTTAAAAAGAGCCAAAGTGAAATTGTGACCCTGTCGAAATCAATGGCAAAACTCTCCTTGTCTTGAGTAGAGACAGGATTTTACCTTTGGGAGCCCTTGTTCTGGGAGCAGAGAGTGAACTAACCAAGGGCCTCTGGGATACAGGATTTTATCAATCATACTACTACCACCAGTAGTCAGATGCCAAAGGGTTGTCTCCACGAGTCAGTCGTCGTGATTTCCACTCACAGCATTCAGAAGAAATGTATAAATAAACAATGCATTTGAAATTCCCTTCTACCAATTTACACCCTCCCTGTATAATGCTTTTTTTTCCCACCCTTGATTTGTAAACATGACCTCTTGTGCTCCACCTGGTACATACCATAGTCCTTTGCTCCCCAGGGCAGGTGGAAAAAGTAAATGCTGTCCATGCCACAGCTACCAAACAAAAACCTTGACAAGCTCAAGTGCCATCATTATACAGTCACTGAATCTGAGGTTATAAATCTTACTTCATTCCTGTTTGGAAGAAGGATCTTCAATTAAGCAAAAATTGATTTTCTAATGATTTTTTTTCTGCTCATGATTGGTAGATTGTTTGAAACTGTTCCAGCCCAACTATGTACAGACAGAACAATTAAACATGCATTGTAGTTGACAGCAGGACTGATTTTAAGTCTGTGAATGCAATTTAGCCCTTTGATTTTTGGCAAGAAGTGCACCTTGTAACAATTAGAAAGAAGAAAATATTATTCTGGTTAAACATTGCAACTATCAAGTCAGTAAGAAAGCAAGGAGGAAATGCAATGGGGTGTTGGGAAGTTGTTTCTGATCTTAGGGAATCCCTCACTACTCTGCATTGCAGGTAACACTGAAGTTAGTGCACTTTACAATTAAGTAAATTACTTGAGTAGTTAGTAATGGCTGAGGCATTAATAGAGGTTTGAATAAGTTATTTGGCAGATCAGATACCACATTGTCAGTGTTGATAATGATTCTTAGGAAATTAGGGACCCACAATCAAAGTTTTCAAAAGCATATTTAAAGTTTAGTGTTGATGGAAAAGACTCAAAACTGATTTAGTCAAAGCCCACTAAGATTAGTTGGAGTTTTTCCATTAATTTCAAAGACCAAACTTTAAGATATGGGCCTTCTTTAAAATCATACCTTTTGATGTGCACAGAGAACAATCAGAATAGGATTAACATCCTATTAGACTTGAACTAAACTAATAATTTAAACCTTAGTCTATAATGATACATTGACAGGCACTGGTTTACTTTCTAAACTCTCTAGATGTAGTTCTGATCCTACTCGTTTTGTTAACAAGGTATAATTAAAATTGAGATCCTTACATCTGTAGGATAATACGGAATGTAATAATCCATGTTGTGTTAATGTTTAGTGGTATTCACCTCTCAGACCAGGACACAGCTGTGACAGGTATGATACAGACACAGGACAAAAAGACAAACTCTCTTCCCCAAAAAGTTACAATGCCAATGTCAGAGCGACAGACAAAAGTAAACTCAGAAAAACTGAGAGTGCAAAGAAACTCAGAGATAATATTATATGTCGAGGAAGACAAGAGATACTAGCATACTAGCAATTTAATTCTTGTTGTAACTTTGTGAGCATCATAGCCTTGAACAAAACCTTTGGAGCATGACCCATGCCAGCCCATACCACAGGCCACGGTGTTTTTCAAAGCTGGACTATGGTATGTCTCCAGTTTAATCTTTTTCATCTGCAGGTGATGTTGGCCAGGACAGTCTAAACCTTGCTAGAACATGTCAGTAGAAGTAGGTGCAACATTTTCTTGAAGCAATCAAAGTAAATCCCATTTTCTATCAGTCTAATAAGGAAAGTTTGGAGATTTTCAGCTTGCATTTCCCAGTATGTTAATTTCATCATTGCCCACATATTATTCTGCTTGATCTGACCTGAATCTGACTTATTGCATTTCCCAAACTACTTTTCACTCAGCGGTTAATTAAAAGATTTGGTCCCTGACACACTGCTTACAGCCCTTATTGGCACCCATTAGCCCAGCTAGACTAATTCTCCTGAAAAGCAAACCTCCTTATATTCCCAGGGTCAAAAGTTCACAGCCAATTCCCTAAATCTTTAACATTCGCTATTAGTTCATTATTTGAACCTACGCTGCTGTAAGAGGCTGTATTCAAATGTATAGGCATAAGAAGTCACCCAAGAAAGACAAGTTTCTCACACAAATTCATCGCTTGCCAATCTGCTCCATCACTGTCTATGCAACATTGGGACTGTACAGTGCAAGACATATGAATTTTTTTATTTCTTATAACTTTCCTTTGAGTACCTTTTGTTTTAATTCACGATCAACAAAGAAAGAAAGTGCATATTCTAATTTAGACTAAGCAATTAAGACTTGTCGTGCCTCAAAATTACCTCAGCAGTTTATTTTCCTGTGCACACACCCAGAGCATAGCATTGCCTTTCAGGCACATGTAGGACTAAAATCCATACATAGGCATCAATATCGCGCTGAGAGCAACAGCACCTGCATTCTGATAGTCCCATTTAAATAAAAAGAGTCAAAATTCAAGACCAGACCTCAGCTGAGAGTGTAAGCAAATACACACGTGTTCACACACATAACCGCATTCTCACGCACACACGTGCACACTTATAGGCACGCTGAAATTCATCCCATTTTAGAGGAAAAGGATAAATCACAAAATTTAGGTTTGGATCTAGGCAGTAGAGACCCTAAAGGCCTGAATCTCTGAGAAATCTGGCTCCTGGGCTTTGGTTCAAGCCCATCTTTACTGTACTGGGATAAAGCTAGAAAGAAAGCCCACTTGGGTAGGCGTGTGGGAAGAGAAAAAGGCAAAGTTTAATTATTAAAACTATGCGGCTGTGCAAGCATTCTACTTAGTTAAGAGGAGTTGTCATTAAACTCAACCTTTCCCCCTTGAACCTGGTGTCTGGAATAGCTCAGACACCAATGACGACCTTATGTATTTCTTTTAATTATTCTGAAGTAACCTCCTCCGGCTCACTACAAGCCCTCAGCTACTTCAAGCAAAGACATTCTAATGATTTCGATTAAATCTTGGCCTCTCCCCAACAGAGCACAAATTAAAAGCATTACTAGGAGGATACAAGCTTCAGCGCTTGGAAGTGTTATATAAAGAATAGGGAAAGCTGCCAAGAGCTTGTTGTCATTTCATATGCACTGGGGGATGATTAACCCCTTGGTGGCTTTCCATACCCTGGGAAGACCTCAAGTCAGACTCCCGGGGGTTTCCTCCTCATGACTGTCCCCCACATTACACCTTAAACTCTTTTTAACTCGATACTTGCAGAAAATTGCTTCTTCCAACAAAGCACTGTCATATCTCAGCTCTGAAATCAGCTGTGTTACAATGACATAATTTGGAAAAAAGAGTCCTAACCGGACTCTGCAGATCTGGTTCGAGAGGTCCTGTAACCTGTCCTACACACGGCTGCACTTTTACACATACTTTTCATTTTCACATACATGTTGCCTCTGCCGAGTTCTGAACGCACAGAGTTTGAGCACAGCTTTGCTGACACCCATCGCTTCGGCTGAAGGACCAACTCCATCAGCTGGTGGCAGCAGCAAATTGTCATCCTCTGGTGGCCCAGCCTCTAAGAGGGTAACGATACACGTTTTGCTAATGTAATGCCCATCACACTATGTTATGTCTCCCACTGCCAATGTTAGAAATGTATGTCTAATCTGTGAACAGACACAGAGCGATTTTTTTTAAATGAAATCGCAGGGATCAAAGAAAAACCTTTCTTTTGAAAAGCAGCTCTGTACATTATTTTTTTAACAGCACATGCAGCTGATACTGATTTCAAAAAACCACAAACTAGGATAACAATGAGGCATGCCTGAAATAAATACACAAAAATCTCACATAAAACAATTGTCTCAAAGTAACTATGCAAGAGTAGGAACTAGGCAAACTTGGGTTAATCTTGGTGTCATTATAAGCAACAGAGACTTGCATGTTTAGCTTCTCTCCACTTTCTTTTCCAATTTCTATATTGTTAAAACGTAAACAATGAACGTGAACAATTGGAAAGTTCTTTCAGTTCTTTGGATTAAAAAAATTTAAAAGTAGATACAAACCCAAAATGCCCCTAAGAAGGAGTAATTGTCAAATCAGTCATCAAAAGCTGTTTTACCCAGGCTCTTATATGCAAAAACAACATAAGCCTACAAAATCCTGAATCTCATCCTTCGCATGTGACTATTTGCACTCAGGCAAATGAAGAAAAGCTACGAAATCAACACCATCCATCCACTCACACCACTTCGCACAGAGGTGATTGAATACCTGGGTGCCAGGGAGCATCTGCCCTGTCCTCCGGGTGCTAAAACCCGCCCAGCACACAGACATCCCATAGGGTCTCATGGTCGATGCAAATCAGAGGGTCACGGGTAATTAACTTCTGATAGAAAGGTTAAATCAGTAAAGAAAATATTGTTATATTCAAGATTTTGGTCCAGTATTAAAAAACAAGAGAGCAAAAGCATCCCAGCAAAGTCTTATAGATTCCAATTAGAAAATATATTTTGAAACGTGGTTGAGATGAGACGCTGTTACTTGGAGGTGGCGTGGGGGAGCCGACGCAGCCTTGCAATGCCTCATTCTCCAGATTTATACGAACAAAATCAAGGAAGCACTAAACCAGCAGGGGATTATTATCTCTAGAGATAACTACAGACAGTTTCATTCTAAAAACAATCAGCGTCATCATTGCTATATTTTCTATTTCTTGAAACACAGGAATGTGACAGAATATCCAGCTCCTTCCAGAAGTCAGAGAAACTTTCTCCCTCAAGCAAAATCTCTCTAAAAACAACCAATTCACTTCATTTGTTCAAATTTTTAAAGATGTCATCATGCTGAGCCTGTGCTTCCCCTCTGCCTGCATCTCACCAGCATCTCACCGCACTCAGTGACATTACTATTTCCGCCCAACAGTAAAATACATCGTCTGCATCTTCACAGTTAAGGACATAATTTCCCAAATATTTCTTCTGATGGCCATGCCAGCTCAAACACCACCAAAGTTTGAGTGGCCAGGCAAGAAGGGAGCACTGATACAAATAGCTAATTGTTTTAGCCACGCTGGTTTTCACCCAGTCGGTCTCAGCAGCCACCCTGGCACAGCGGAAGGGGTGGTACCCGGCTGGGTGCCAATGCCAAAACCAGCCCTGTGAAAGCCCACCACAGCAGCGCATCTCATCCCAAATCAACCTAACGCTTGCTGGTCTGATTGAAGGCTGCTTCCCACAGTTTTTTAAGAAAAGCCGATATTCAGGATTGTCCAGATCATATAGAAGAGAGCGTAGACCTACAGTAACGCTACTAAACCAGATTTTGTCCAGCTGAGCAGGGTGAAGTTTTCTTCGCACAGTATCTTTCCTTCGCTACTAAAGATCTCCAGTGTCCTTCCCCTCTCTTCCTTCTGTCCCCTGTCATTTATCATCCTAACTCTTTTCTATTTGCCATTGAAAAGAGAGGGGAAAATCCAAAATTCAAAACATCTTTTTAGTTTTGTACTGAAAATATGTCGATTGTCAACTTTTTACTTGAACACACTTCATATTTTTCAACTGGTGCTATTTGAAAATCCTTTAAAAAGCAGCCACTATCTTTAAAAAGAAGCTCTAGAGCCACTTCAGAAAACAGAAGCATAGGGTTGAAGGTAGTAAGAGGAGAGGGAAAAACATTATTAACCACATGTAATAATCACAACACAGAAAAATACATTTAATAGTTCTCCTTTTTTGATTTATCCTGACATCTTCATTTTTATCCTCTTGTTGCAAGGCACCAATACTCCTTTGCTGAGCAATTCAGGATGAAAATTCCTTAATACAATAAGAAATCCCCAATCAATTAGGATGTCAAATCAAGAAATAATTCCCTACGCTATATCAAAAAGACCCACTCTTATCTTTTGTCAGTCATTGGATTGAAATAAAGAGGTAGCTACACACAAAGCAAGCTGTCATGTCAAACAATACAACCTTCACTCATTCAAAATAAAAACACATTAAAATGTGGCAGGAGAAGAAGAGTCAGTTGAACCTGTTTAATGGAATCAGCTAATTGGGTAAATTACACTTTGATAATGATGATAATCATGTGGAGACATCCTGTCTGTAGTTCGGCTGTTCAGTGCTCTTGCTTGCTACGTACCCGCCGTCTCACTTGACTCCTCGTGCTAGAAAAATGCCTTAAAGGACCAAGTTCTGCTTGACTGAAGGTTTCATCCATAAACCTGTACGTAACCCAGGCTCCTGGAGTTAGGCTAATAAACTCAGTAAGCAGAGATTACAGACACAATAAGCAAACACAGCTCTTCTAACAAGGTTCCAACAGACAACGGGAAACTGAAAAATTACTTACTACGAATACACATCGCTATTCACGCACACAAAATTCTTTCTACAGATTCATGTTGCTAGAAAACATATAGGCTAGAATAAATAATATTAAGCAGCTTACCATTAGCATATAGTAGGCATACATTCTGAGAAAACTTTTAACACTAAGCAAACCTTTAATAGCTAGTGTAACTATCCATTTATAGAAATATTTGGTTCTAAAATGATCAAATTAAAAAAATTAAGGGAGTTTTACCAAACAAGCCCTCTTCTTGATACAAGCTGAGTTAAAATTTAAAAAACATATGAGAAAAACTACTGTTTCATCACTGTGCTAATTCACATTCATTAACACAGAATCATTAAGGTTGGAAAAGACCTTTAAGATCAACAAGTCCAACCATCAACCCAATGCCACCATGCCCACTAAACCGTGTCCTGAAGTACCACGTCCACACGTTTTTTGAACGCTTGCAGTGATGGTGACTCCACCACCTCCCTGGGCAGCCTGTGCCAATGCTTGACCACTCTCTCGACGAAGAAATTTTTCCTAATATCTAGTCTAACACTGCAAGAGAAATCAAGGCAGTATGAATGGTGTTGTCTTCTAATGCAGACAATTCTTCTGAGCCTAAAATTATGAAGAGCAAGAATATTTGGAGGCACAAAAGCCCCAGTTTCACACTCCATTCCTCAGGACTACAGCCAGTCCGTGCAACACCCACCTTCCCCTGCCCACCACCACCACCCAACACCCCTCTCTCCCCAGCAGTAACAGCCTGTAATTGTGCACTATCGACCAGATAAGTTTAAAATAACAAATTTCTACTTATTTATTTGCTTTTACAAAAAAAAAAAAAATCTAAGCAGTACAGCCATCAAAGGAAACTTAAAATGAATCTGCAGCCTAGGGTCCGGATGCAAGAAAAAATGCTGACCTCATTGGAAATGACATACCACCCGCTTTCTGCTCCTATTCTGTGTGCCCTTGACTATCTTAAATGAGACTCAATCACAGCTCCATTCAGAATCAGGCATTTCCAAATTGTACACAGAGTAAAACATAAAAAGGAACAAAGTGAATCCTGTTATGGGTCATTGGGTATTTTGTTTTGGTGATTAACTCAGAGGCAAAAACTTAACAGTCTGCAGAAAGAGAAAAGGCCCTGTGATAATTGATTTAAGATGAAAATTGATCAAGTAGTTTTTGTAAGGCATAAAAAAATGGTATTTTCAAAAAGTAATAAAAATTAGAAATACAGATTTATTATAGCCCCTTAAGACACATGAGGACTAGTCAGCCAAGAACTCCCTATCAGGTGGTTGGCACTATCCGACAGAAGCAGGCTTCATTTGCAATTTGATTTGTACAACATAGGGTTGAAATGAAGGGCAGTGAATTTCTGAACTACTACATTATATGCATCCAGCCTGGAATTTCATTTATAAGAATTTTATTTTTTTTTTAATAAAGTATCTTTTAGTCACGCTTAATATTTGACTAAAAAGTGAACGGTCTTAATGATGTTTACTGCTATTACTTGAAGATGTAGGAAAGGGGAAGCAGGTTCAGTGGTTAATTTAGTCAATTTTATTTTTTGTGTCATTTTGGAAACGTGTAGAAGCTCACGCTTGCCAAGGTTTATAGTCTGGCAGTTCTGCAAGAAGCAATCTTTTAAAATCAGGACTCTGGAGAACAGCAGAAGTTAATGCTCAGAGGGAGCTATGTTATTTGGCTCCTGGGGATTCCTCAGGATGCAATGAATAGCTTGTCTTCCCTTTTCCAGCATCAGAACCATCTTACACCACGTTGTAAGAACAGATGACCGAGATGAATAGCTTACACATAACACTATGGCGGTAAGGAGAACATTATCTGTGAAAAAGCTAACTTTTACAGTTGAATAAACAAAGCTCACATTAAAAATGTGATGGTGTTCTAAAGTTAAAAAAGTGGTCTTCATGTTCCTTCTTATTCAGAGGCTACTTGCTACCGTAGTGTCCAAGCAATACCACTTAGAATAAACAGTCATAGCAAAATCACAAGAGGAGTTTGTGATGCCTCCCTTAGCAGTGGGAACTAGCAGAGGAATAAAAGCTCCTTCTGACCTAGGTTTAATTCTAGACTTCAACTTTATGCTGTTATTTGTCTTGTTTTCAAGCAATAAGATGCATTATCACCTTAATAAGATGTGAAACTGTTGATTTGTCAGCTGAGAACCGAGTAGAAAGGATGCTGTATCATTGCTGTACCATTTAACAGTGGAAGGACCTTTTAGAAGGAAAAGACTGCAACATGTGTCAGAGATAGTCATGCCCTAAAAAGTCCTTGGCTTCCAATAAACTGTTTAAACATCACTTAGACCCTAAGACACAGATTCACAAGAACCAGCAATACCTCTGTAAGAGAGCACAAGAATCATCTCTTGTTCCTTCCTTCCTCTGGCCAGAAGACACTTTGCTCATCTTCTAGCCACATATCAGCTGCAGGCTAAAGTTAAGCCTAGTTCTGTTGTTGCAGTTGGTGCCAAAACCAGTATCTCTCAAACTACTCTTTTTTTGTTGTTGGGTATTTTTTTCCATCTTCGGATAGGTAAAACAACGTTACTGATTAAGGCAAGTAATAGTTTGGAATACCTGGGGATGGAAGGAGGAAACGGGTAAGGGAGGAAAGGGAAAAGAGAAGGATTCAAGCCCACAAAAGAAACCATTCTAAGTGCTCTGAGATTTCACTTCCATTGAACGGGTTGTGCACGTGAAGGACAGAAGAAGCACCTAATCTTCCCAAGACTTTCTTACAGGATCCCAGCGGACAAGAAAGGTTTCGCAGAAAGAAAGACTGCATGACTGATTTCCTCAGCCTCTCTCCCCTCCCCTATTGACAGGAGGTGTTTGCAGGGTGCTTTAGAGAAACGCAAACACTAATCTGAAAAACAGTTGGGGAGTGGGAGTGGAAAATTCCTAAATTCTTAACTGTGCAACATGCGGTGTTTCAACAGCTTTTGTGAAAGCTTTTGAAAACATCAACAAGCCACGCGGCTCCCAGCACTTTGCAAAATAAATGTTCCCAAATATTAAGGCCGCAGAGGTGACTTTGTCAACCAGCAGAAAACATGACAACAGCAAAGCAGGGAATGCGGGGGAAGTTGTTTGGAATTTTTATTGTTGTCAACTATGGAGATAAAAACACAGACAGAACTCGGCATCTACTCCCACAGGAAAATTGCATTCAGCCTGAAAGTCTACTTTAAAAGAAAAACAACAAATAACAGAAAATGAGCAGGAAAAAATAAAAGGCTTTTGAGCCAATTTCTCCATTCCCTATTTGGCACACGACTTCAAGAAGGAAGGGAAAAGCTAGGTTTCAGGCATCTTTTCACCTTCTGTGCTCTAACCACCAGACAAGCTGTGACCAGAACACAGGCTCGAGCTATTCCTACAAAAGTGTGGTTTAACTTTGACACCAAAAAGGGAGGTCCCACTTCCCCATAAGTTGCACGGTGCCCTGTAATAAACTGCAGAACCCCTTCAATGAGCAGCCTAGGGAGCAAAACCAATATGAAAATAAGCCTTAAAAAAGTATTTTCAAGCCTAAATTAGCTCAGCTCAGGACAACAGTGGAGGAAGTGGGGATGCACAGAGGAGGGGCTGGAGGAAGGCTATTCCTTTTGGTGGCAACAAGCCATTAGGCCACCTGGGCTGCAGTGCCAGCGGCACCCCTACTCCCTGCTACCACGACACTTCCCGTGGGTGCCGGAGGTCAGCGTATTTGTTCCTGCCGTACCCTGTCCCTCTCGCCTTACCCCTGGAGGCATTCACCAGCGCACAGGAACGCACGCGCTGTGTTCAAACACCAGCCTAATTAACAAGGTTAACAGCTGGTTTGGTCTCCAAAACAGCGTAAAGGACAAGTGTCACAAAATACTGGAGGTACCATCCGAGGGTTGATTTTGGTACCAGCATCACCCCTTTCCACACTCTTACCTGTCCCTCCATCCGCAGTTGTTAATGCAAATATTTCTAAGGCATCAGTATGAAATGATGCCAAGTATAAATACATTTTGTAAAATGAAAAGAGGAGAGGGAAGTGCAGATATTAGTCCTGATCACCTCAGAGATCTAGCTCAAGGACCAGATACGCAAATGTCTACGTCAACCCAACCAGGGTGAGGAAGGATAGATATCAGCATGGCACTGAGAATGGGGCCGGGGGGGAAATGATCTTCTTAAAGAATCTTTTCTGCCAGCATCAGAATAGCCACACTGGAGCAACCGTGAAGCATTTAGGATGAGTTTTTTACACTTCCCAAAAAAATTCAGTGCCCATGCCATTTTGTTCAAGAGAACTTGTGAGCCAATCGTCTCCTAAAATACATTTTTCTCAGTGCTTAAACTGCAGGTTGGCACAGGGACAAACACAAGTGGAAACTGTTTGTACTCGTATTGTTTTAAAGGGGGTGGGGGAAAACCTAAAAGGAATCTCAATTCTTCAGGGCCAATAATGTTCAAAGACAAGAGCAGCTTTTGTTATCAGGCCTCCATCTGGGCTGTGCCCAGGATTCCCATCTCAAAGTCATTGAACCTTCCAACATTTTGTCTTGTAACCCTCAAAGGCAGTAGCACGTCGAGTATGATCCGTTTTTTAAACATACAATGCAAAGGCATATATTTTCCATGTGTTTATCATATGTTTAGTTCAAGTCCCGTTGCCAACTTGTAGCACAGCTGATACACAGTGTATTTGTAGGGCCCGACCTTGGAAGAGTTTAATCTCAACTGTACATTTCTGCCTGTTTAATTTGCACATGGCTACTACAACTGTTTGTACACAATGAGCAATTATGCCTGAAAACTTCTGTTTCTCAAATACTTACCTGATATCTCATCATAAAAGATATGTGGTACAACATAGCTACAGAGTTTTGTTAAACCCTTTCTATTCTTTTTTAAACAAGCACATACACACACCCATTAAGGGCCACAGAAACTATCTACGAATAAGAAAGGCCAAAACAAAAAAATGGTAAAGCTAATAGAATAATGTTACAGACACACACACTACTTGTGCACACAGTAACATGGATTTTATCACTACAGTGTTTGAACTTTCTCCAATTAAACAGTTCCTTCCTTCCTTCTGCAAGTATAAAAGAAATAAATCCATTAGTTTACATGGATTTATATAGTGTATGGAAACAAGGAATTCATGTTTCCACTTTTAGATTGAGTTCAGTTAAACTGTGTTCTGACCACAACTATCATTTCTAGAACTAAAGTTCAGCAGTTTTTTTTTTTTTACCTAAATCATTTAACTGATGAATAACAGCATATTCAAACAAAAAAGTAGCATGTTATCCAACAGAAATTTTTTCATTTTTCCCTAGAAAAATTCAACAAAATGTTTTTTCTTTCTTCAACCCAAGAGTAAAAAGTGAAATTCATTTTAGAGAACAGAGTAGAACTAGTAGAGAAGTTCAGCTACAGGGTTGTGAGTAAGGAATATGGCCAGTTAATCCATTGCAATCTCTGCTACACTAGACCCCAAAACTCAGTTCTGGTTCTGCCACCAACACTGCAAGGTCTTGGGCAAGTCACATCACCTGCCATTTTCCCAAACCTTTTACCAATTTGGGTTTGATTTTCCATTTAGATTGGAGGCTTTTTAAGTCAGGAGGAAGTGGATGTCAGGAACTGGATGTCCCGACTTGTGTGCCCAGAGTTTACCACTAACAAGGGCCAGCTCTCCACTGTGGCCCCAGTACTTGGGGTGATGGTCAGGGTGAGCCAATGCCAGCAGCCCACATGGCTGTTGCGTAGCTGATTACAGAGAGGCCAGGCCCACTTCCACCCTTCATCTTTTGAAATAATTACCTTTAACATGTGATGAGTGGGCACAGCCCAAACCACTTAATCCTGAAGAGCTGAAAGGCCCACAGAGACCTGAGAGTGCAAAATGATCTTGAGTAGCCGGAGGCAAGTGGCCAAGCTTCCCTGCCTCCATGGGTGATGGGGAGCAGGAAAAAAGTTTCTGACCATACATGTTCACACTTCTTCAGAATTAGACACATTTCAGTTTGGGATACTTTGGGGGAAAAATAACCTCACTTACAGGACAAAATTAAAACAAAACATAATATGTTTAGCTCAAGCCTGTTCAGTCATACACAGCTGAGCTGGTTACTCAAGTTTGCCTTGGCAGCTGGGGTTAAAACGCAGTCATGCGGCAAACTACTGTCTGGAGTAGGTGTTTTCAAGCCAGTGTCCCATCACAACAGCCGAGAGCAAATGTCCTCCCACGATTCTCCTAAGACTCCTTCCACGAACATCATCTTTCATGTTACTTACTCTGGGCTCTCAGACTGCATGTTATTTCCCTATATACATAGGACAATTTACAGTTCTTACGCTCACTAAAATTCTCTTCCTGATAATAATAAATTTGTTTCTGCCCTGATCAAACCAGAATACTCTGGGATCTAGGGAGAGACAAGTTGTTGCAGACCCTGCTCCAAAGGGTGAAGATCTTTAAAATCCCAACAGGCAGCTGCTGCTAAACCACATCTTGTCTCTACTACTGCACTTCTGTCTAACATAGCTGGAGTAGGACATAGTGTTCTTTGTTAATCAGGTGTTTTTGCTTTCACTTGCATATGCTTGAAGCTACTGTAGGTGCCAACTTCAGTACTATGACTGCATACACAATCTTCCACTACACCTTCATACGCCAATTTTGCAACAAATCATCATTATCCAGCATGAAGGTGGACACTCTGCCTTGTACTACAAGCTCCCTGTGCATGTTATTAATGATTAAAAGCAATTTCCTACCTTTATGTTCACATCTCCATTGCCCATGCACTTTGAAAAACAGTATCTAATACAAATGTCATGGCTTTCAAAACTTTCTGCTTTACCCTTGGGCAGAAACAATAAACACCTTGACAGAGCTTTTATCAATCAATTTTCATTTAGTTTCTTTCTATTAAAAAGTCTTAAGATGCTGTACTTAACACCAGGAACAGCAGCAATGCACTTCAAGGCAAAACAACGGTACTACTCAAAAGAATGTGAATGGTATGTTCTGCAGTTTGTGGAGGTAGATCACATTGATCAACTTTATTGCAAATCACAGTGTATCACGGGATTAATTTGTTTTTTCAAATATAAAGCAGAGACCATTACTCTGACTTGAAAGGATTTTATTTTGTATTAAATTGGTGAAGTAGCAAATAGTATTTCATATACATTTACAAAACAAATATAGCTATATATATTGGGCAGCACACAATGTCACACAATTATATTTTAATTTCCCTAGGGAATAGCTATGAAGGTGCAGATACCCCATTCCTAATCAAATTCTAATTATTATATTAATAGTCAATGCAAGTAAAAATGTTGATCCTGGATTGATTTAACAGCTTGACCTAGTCTGAGCAAGTGGTGTAAATCCAGAGGAGTTCCTGTGAAGTTCCTCCACTTTTACATCAATCTGTTTGAAATCAGAAACTTGGCTCAAAATGCTAAAAACCACAGAACAGCTGCCTATTGATGTCTGCATAGATTTGAAAGCTTGATGCAACAGTGTTAGCATATTGATTTTTTTTTTTACCCCCCTAGGAATTTGCAAGAAAAGAAATAGAAATTTAGTGTTTGATCCCTAATCTGAACAAACTTCAGGGCTTGCTTACAGTTTGGTACAGAAAAACAAAGCAAAGGAGATAACATACAGATTCCAGTTCATACCAGGCAGTTACAAGTGGACTGCACTGACCACGAAGACGACAAGACACTCTTTTAAGTTAAAAGAAGAAAAGAAACATGGGTTGGAAATTATTTCCTTAGAGTGAAACATCTTGCAATGAAATGACTGGATGCTGAGGATATCCAATTACTGTTGCTGTGTGAAAGAAGCTTTTACAAACGGGCCGTTTAAACACAAAAGCAATCTTATCAAAGATTTATTAATCAAACCTAAGGTCTCATTGGAATTACAGATTGCTTAGGTACCAATGTGACAGGCATCTAGTATGGGTCTGACCCAGCTACTACTCAAGTAAACTGAAGAAGTATCACTAATCTCAAAAAGCATTTTGAGCACGCTTGAGATAACCAAAACTAGTAAAAAGGAGGTTTGGATTTACAGTTAATACAGTTGCTGGTGTTAGGAGTCAACCAATTGTAACTGAGGATGAATTTGGAACTGGAATAATTCAGAGGGAAACCAGCTTGCATATTTCCCTTTATTTGAGCAAAAGCATGTTCTTTTATAGCCAGACTCCAGGGATTTTCAAAATTAATAAGCATGTTTTAAAGCTTACCTTGTCTCTCAAAATCTTGGCCGTACTTTGGACTAATCTTCTATTCATTGATACCAGCAACCCCGGCATCAGCACGGGCTGGGGATGAAGGGATGGGGAGCAGCCCTGTCGAGAAGGACTTGGGGGTCCTGGTGAGTGAAAAGCTGGACAGGAGCTGGCCATGTGTTCTCACAGCCCAGAAGCCAACCGTGTCCTGGGCTGTCTCCAAAGCCGTGTGGCCAGTGGGGCGAAGGAGGGGGTTCTGTCCCTCTGCCCCACTCTGGGGAGACCCCCCTGCAGTGCTGCATCCAGCTCTGGAGCCCTCGGCACAGGAGAGACATGGACCTGCTGGAGCGGGGCCAGAGGAGGCCCCAGCGATGCTCCTAGGGCTGGAACAGCTCTGCTGGGAGGACAGGCTGGGAGAGCTGGGGGGGCTCAGCCTGGAGCAGGGAAGGCTCCGGGGAGACCTTCCTGCAGCTGCCAGGGCTGAGAGGGGGTCTATAGGAAAGATGGGGACAAGACATTTTAGCAGGACCTGTTGTGATAAGACAAGGGGTAACAGTTTTAAACTGAAAGAGGGGAGATTTTGACTAGACACAAGGAAGAAATTTTCACAATGAGGGTGGTGAAGCACTGGCCCAGGTTGCCCAGAGAGGTGGTAGATGCCCCACCCCTGGAACCATCCCAGGTCAGGTTGGACAGGGCTCTGAGCAACCTGATCTATTTGAAGATGTCCCTGCTCATGGCAGGGGGTTGGACTAGATGGCCTTTAAAGGTCCCTTCCAACCCAAACCATTCTATGATCTAGAGCCAAGGGGGTTGAATTCCCAGATCCCAGAACTGGCAGTAGGGTAATTCTAAGACTGCCCAGGAAATTATCCTAGGATGCAAGAACAGCTTGGAATTCCAACATTTCTCCTTCATAGCACTTCAAGAAACAGAATATTACTCTTCACCCTAGGTTTGATAATTTCACAGACAAAAATTCAGGGGCTGAAAACTGCAGCTTAAAAATGTACTTAGGAATGCCTACAGTAGGCTGGGGTCTGTTCTGGCCTCGGTTCTCCAAGGAAATTTTCCTCAGTCTTGTCCTTCCTCCCTTCAGCCCAAAGTCAGGGTTAAGAAGCTTCTTCTGGCTTTTAAAGAGGAGGGGGCCAGAGAGCTGCTGGCAGTTCAGGCACTGAAGGGCAAGGAAGACTCACTAATAGCACGGGAACTGGAAGGGTCTCAGTGCCATTGCCTTCATCATGATTTTTTTTTCTTTTCCTTTCTGTTTTAAATATAGGATGCAGTGAAAGGATTGCATGTTGGAAAACTTTGTTTTGGCTTCCATGAACCCAGAAAAATCACTTCCACAAATAGACATGCCAGTATCACTCACCAGTCACCAATATCAGCCACCAAGACTGAGAGGCACCCCTCCTGCCTCTTTCCTCTGCCCCTGTCCCCAGAGATGGGTCCCACCCATTTCGTCACTCTACGTTGGTATTCACCAGTCCCTTCCATAACCTGATGCAACTCTCCAACACAGCGAGAAAGTTGTCTTTCGGCAACACTCAACTACCAGAACCGCTCAGACCTCTCAGTTAACTTCCTTGATTTCCATCTTATCCTTGCTCTGTTTTTTCCATCTCACAATCATGCACTGCTTACAATGCGGTAGCAGGTAGAACAAACTGAAAAATCCGTTTTCCAAAAAGATTGCATCTTCATAGTCCACCTTTGTACCTCACACATTAAACCGTCCAGGGAAGAATTTTATTTTCTGCTTTAGCCATTTACTCCTCCATCCCTCATCTATCACCCCAGTAAATTTCTGATAACTGTTTATTTGAATAGAAATTAAAATACATACAAAATACTTAACACCATATCCTTAGAAACAAACCAGTTTGCACTGTTCCAGGCTACGTATGAAACTGGTACATAACGATGCAAATTTGAAAGCTTTATCTCATCACATACCCTGACTCCACATTGAGAAGAGTACTTAAACTCAATCAATGCCCATGGGAAGCGGACCAGCAGCTATTTGCTGACACAAACACAGAATAATCAAAATATTTTCCTGCTCAGTATTTAAATCTTGGCTACTTCTTAAGTCTACACAACTCTCTGTGGAGTGCCCGCGCTGAGCATGTCCCGCTATTTCCAGGCATAGCTCTGCAGCATTCCCTGAGGACCACAACTCGAACGGCTCATTCTGGGAGTCCTTTACGTTCAGATACAGGCTGCGGTGAGGCATTCTGTGAGGCACAAGAGCAGGTTAAGCTGCATATTGTAGACATAGCAGAGTGAAATCCACCTCTTCAAGTTAAGTGATTCCACAAAAAACATAATACATAACAGTGACAGCAACTGTGTGCCAATACCTCATTTTGGTACTGACACAGGTGTGATATTGTGCTTGCACCTGAATTTTCTGTGAACTAGTTAACATTTCCATTGGACTACTCATGTTAAACAAAAAAAAAATCATCAGACAACTCTTCTAGCATAACTGCACTTTCCAGCACAGCTTCCAAAGCTGGAAACATAGGTCAACGTTGGAAATATTTCACATGGCACCTAACCAGTGTCGAAACAAACGCCAAGCATGATCTAGTGTCATCCAGATTAGCTCCCGCTGGTGCTTGGATTCAAATTAATGGATTACCCTCCCAGCAAATGTCACAGGAAAACCTTGCCAGGAAACAGCTTACTGAAAAAAAATAAAAACAAAAATCCTATTTCATCTTGAATGAGGGATTCCATTTCAGTCAGAAAGTTCCTTCCCATAGCCTCTGTCTGAGCAAAGTTTGGGAAATACTTTTGGGAAATGACATCAAACAGGCATAAACAAACATCAACTTATACATACGCAAGGAACCAACAAAGCAACCAAGAGCATCAAGACAATTCCTGCCCCCCCCGGGCCTATTCCTTCTCTTTAGTATTTCTGATTCTGTTCAAAATGTTAAAAGGTATTATATACCTTTCAGAAACAAGAATGTTAACACCAAACAGCTTCGAAAGGCTTTGCCTTCATTCATTTTTTGGAGGAGTTTTAAAGTCTGACAAATAGTGATGGGAGGATACTTCACAGTGTCTAAAAACATGAGACAAGTTTCTGGAAATCTTACTGACCAGAGAGAAGGGGATGTTAGTTTTTCTCACTGTACCTTACCTACAAGTGTTTAATCTTCAAACAGAAAAAATTCTCATTTTAATAGCTTTGTATACTTTAAGGTAGGTAGGTTTCCTCTTTTGGATCCCAGGGTCTGAACTGGTAGAGAATTAGTCTTTTTGCAGTGGTCTTCCACAGCCAGTTTAAGTCCTTGGCCCAGCTTCTCTCATAAATGCCAATGAACATCAAAAATGGGGCAGGAACGTGCAGTCGGAGGCAAGAAGGATGGTAGAACTGACTTGATAGGAGCTAGAGGTTAGAACATCACTCTTGTAAGTGGCACCTTGAGCTAACCCATCTGTTTTTTTCCCATCCCAGACTAATCAGCTGACATCAAAGTAGTTCTAAAGAAGTGATAACCCCAGCACAGCCATTTGTAGACTACAGCTTTCCAAAGGTACTATAGCGAGGAGTAAGAGCTGCCTGGTACAATCTCACGCACATGATGGAGTTCCTTTCCCTACCTCTCTAAATGTGAGAGCTTAAGTTCATTTCTTTTTTGGGAAGCCTATATGCTGACATGTTCTGGGTTTCCTCTATAGCCAGGAAAACTAGAAATTCCCTCCCTTTTTTGATTGAGATTTCTTGCAAAATGAGATTACACCAAAGGAAAAATAATAATGCAATACTCAACTAAACGGTATGAGCTGGTATCAGTGGGCCTTGACTACACGTTTGGATTACTTTAATAGAGCTATGGGTTTAAATCTACTGTATAGTTAATCAACCGTAATAGAAATTTTTCCAAGACTTTTTGATGAAATTCAGAACTTTTCTGGCTAGCCTGAGGTACTATTTCTCTGAACAACCATAGTAAATTCAAGCCAGTGGATGCTCTAACCCTTCTACCAGAGTCTCCTCAGTGAAACCAGGAAAGAAACGAGTTTGGGTCAATGTTATTTCCCTCATTGGAGTGAAATTCTTTACTCAGTGTTACGAGGCAACACCTGTGAATTGCTGCTGTCAGATAGGCAGTGTTAACAAAGGGATATTTTCCAATACAACCATCAGTTTCTCCTGGTGACACCAGGAGTCATGCTCAGAGCTGCCCACGCTAGTGCTGGGTACGTACCACTGTCCAGCTGCATCAGTTAAGAGACTTGACGGTAGTCTTGGGCAGCGGCATGCTCACCTCTTTTGTCACCTCGGAGAAAACATGTGCACAGCCTTGTGAACAAAGGAAATGGGAGATCGCTTTCCTGTAAGGTGGAAACATTGCATTTACTATTTCAGTTAATATTAGATGTTATCCAAAATTAATCTGGTTTAGTAATTAAAAGTCCTTTGCTCTTATAATATTGAGACTGGGGGGAAAAAGTTAAAACACAGTTTACTTATTATCTTTTCTGATGTTTGTTTACTCCTGTATGCCAGATGGCTTGGAACATGAAAACAGATCCACGAGATGACACATAATCCTGCAAATATTCAGTGCCTGGACCTCCGGTGGAGCTTGCTAGAAGTCCCATGCACATGGTGCCTGAATGACTGTTTCATTTCTGTTTGTAATCAGCTTCACTTTCTCATTCTCTCGAATTAACAAAGTATTGCCACATTCAGGCTGCAGACAAAGAACGTACGTCCCACACACATAGCTGTTCTATAAATCGGTCTTCTTAAATAACATCAAAAAACACTGTGTACCTCTTCCCAAAAATGTCTCTTCACAAACCCACTTCGCTATCAAGCTTCTTCGTGTGTTTCTCCCCCACCACCCACCTTTTTACTACTAATCAAATTGTTTCTGAAGGTGTCTTCCCCTTCCTGGTTCATCTGATCTTCTTCTGCCATGAATTAATAGATGACATTGAATCTTTGGTATCATGTTGATTTCCGTAACACCACGCTGAAAAGTTACAAACACAGGAATGATCAGAGCCACGCATCCCCCACGATTACCAGCCACCCATTTAGCACAACCCCAGCACAGGCAAGCAGCGAGTCCCCTTCTTCCCCTTCCCCTGGCCACGGGCCTTTTCCACCGTCTCCAGGGAGGGCCTCACCAGGGTTTTCCCGCAGCTCCCAGGGAAGCCACGTACAGCTACCGCCTCAGTTCGCTACTACCGCTCTGCTCCTGCCTTCCCTCTTCCACCTCATCCTTCTCCTCTCGGAGCAGGACCTGGGCACGTACCTCTTCACGCGTGCCCTCGCCGGGGCTCCGAGGACACCACCTGCAGCAAAAGACCCATCCGCAGAAGAAGCGTCTGAGTTGGAATAGCATCTCCGATCGAGCACAAATAAGTACACGTGCCATATAAGAAACACAAAGGTTAAGGCAGCCTCGCGCATGCATTCTCCAGCTTCCTCTCCAGATGGGGCGAGACCTCCCAGACAACCATCTGTAGCACTTCTCCACATTCCTGCTCGCCTGGCTCTGCCTGCCTGAACCTTTGAGAGTCTTAAGCAACTCCACAAACAACCTAAACAGTTTGTAAACAAATTCATTACCTCCCTTAAAATGTTAAAGGAAAGCAGGATTTTCAAAGGGCTAAAGTAGAATTCAGCACCCAGAGCTCAGCGGTCTTTAATTTCCTGACCGCGGCAAATTAACAAATGCCAAAGTCTTCCTCGAAGCTGCCTTCCAGGACCTCCCTACAGAGGATTCCCTCTCCTCGCCTGCCCGCCTGGCATTAATATTAAACTAATATAAAAAGTGTCAAGCAGCATCAGGACTACTGCATGTTAGGTGTTGTACAGGCAGAGGCAGGCATCATTTCTTTGCCCAGAACCGTGGGAATATCGCCTCAATTCTTTCTTGAAAAACATTGAATTTTCAGCTGAGGACATTGGGTGACACCAGACGAGAGTGCACGTACATCTATCACTGTGCAAGGATATGCTCAGATTTCCTTGCAACTACTGCGAAGGTCTACAACTACCAAAACCAAGAGAAAATAACAGGACAAGAAAAAAAACACCACACCAAAACCAAAAAACTAGAAGGCAAAAAGGAGATGCTGAGAGTAATTCTATGCTGTTTTGTAGGTGTAAATCTGTAAATCATACTTAATGATGTATCAGTTTTAAATTCAGATGCCAGCTGCATCTGTCCAAAGGTACCAATACCTAATGAAGTCAAGATGACTGGAGTAGAATAATGCTATTTTGTATGGCAAAACTTTTGCTTCCCATTACTTTATCTGCATTTAACCTCCTAGAGGCTTCAGCCCAGCACAAGCCCACAGAATTAAATTCATTATTATTCATTATTCAAACACCATCCCTTTGTTTTCTGGAATAGCTTTGTAGCCTGGAGTCAAATGAGCTAAAGTAAAATTATGTGACTTGGCATTGAAAATATATTACCTCAGCTGCCAGAACGGATTTAGCAGAATATGTGCGCAGTTCGTCACTTCTTCCACAACTGCCTTCATGCTCACAAAGGGGTATGACAGCCCCTGAGTTATGAGGGGCCATTCTAGGGGCTGTGATGGATTAGATTGTTTTATGCACTGACTTAAGATCTCATTTCCTGCAACATTCACAAGTGCTTTCTCCACGGCTGAATAGAAACCTGTTCTGTCCTATGTATATCGCCTGCCCTTGTTAGCCGGGGAAACTATGGATGCGGGGAATTCGCACTAGAAAGAGCTCGCACTTGCTCAGGGATTCAGGCAAAGTCTCCGAACAGGCGGAGACATTTAAGAAGTGACAAGCGGGTTCTCCCCGTGCTTTTTATTGAGTCCTAATCGATTTACTCTAGAATAAGGGGAACAGTCAGCTGCTCGCGGGGAG
Organism: Phaethon aethereus; assembly: GCF_964289735.1. Taxonomy (NCBI): domain Eukaryota; kingdom Metazoa; phylum Chordata; class Aves; order Phaethontiformes; family Phaethontidae; genus Phaethon; species Phaethon aethereus. Next base: position 12,421,962 of record NC_138592.1, read on the forward strand.
AAGAGAGCAGGAAGAAAATTCTAATCAGACCTCTGACAGGTCTCACTCTGCAAATCTTCAAACGCAGAACCCCGGCTATTAACAGAGGGACGACAGGGACGACCTCGCCCTTCGGGGCTTTCCGCATGCTGCTAAGCTCCTCTCTTACCAGAGGCTACAGTCTGGCGAGGTGCTGAATCTGGTTTTAGGTGCGGTACTACCAAGTCAGGGGTGCCGCAGGCACGATGCTAGCTCGGCTGTGCTTCCGTATCGGCTCTCACCGGCACGTCTCGCGCTACAGCGAGCTGCGCTCCGCTCTGCTCCAGACCAACCCTTTGCAGGGCCAAAGTTATTAAGAACTATCCATTTTTTAATTGGAGTAAAGCAAACCCCTTTTTAACTTGCCTTTGCCACCAGACCCCAGCCAACCATGGCGCAACTGTCTCACCGCGCAGGTTCAAAGTCTTATGGTCGCTCCCGGAGCCAGCGGCCGCGGGAAAAGAGAGCCCCAGTGCAGTTTCCACCCTGCACGCTGGTTAACCGGCCGGAGGCGCAGGCACGTCCAGAGCGGGTCCGGCTCGGATGTGCGCACCGGGTGACGGGGCAGCGCGCAAGTCCGCTACTAGTGATAGCGGAGCCCAGTCCAAAGAGCCGCATGCGAAACGTGAGTAACGACGTCCCTCGCTCCGCTGCTGGGAGGATTAATTTCACCTATTTAAGCATTAACAATTTTAACTGTACTAGCCTGACAAATATTACCGCTAATATTTTTAAGTCCTAGAAAATCATCCACTACGTTAAAATTAATATAGGCAGGAAACCGTAACCACGTAGCAGTTCTTGCATCATGCAGTGACAACCAGCCAAAGACCATAAGCACAGGCTAATCAGCTGGATTTTCCTCCTGCTCTTTTTGCTTGAGCTGTATCATAATAGAATCTATGAACTGCAAGGTACGTGGTAATTAATCTTTGAACTACTTGTTAAGTGTGAGTTGAATATCAAATCAAACGTGTTTGCAATCACTGTCTTCAATAAAGGTGTGTGGAAAAATTGCCACACAGAATAAAAAACAAACAAACAAACCCAAAACAAAACACAGAGTATCATCCTCTCTCAGCCTAAATAGGGGGTAAAGTGGACTAAATAAAGTTGGTATTAAAATAACCTCTTGACAAGTTCTAGACCTAATTTTCCCCAGTACAGCGTTAGCTGGAGGTGCCCTCCAGTAATACAATTACGAGAAAACCACCAAAATAGGCCTTCACTCTGGAGAATTCACCACGTTTACACTGTAAACCTAGTACGTGAGAGAAGACAATTTTTTTTTTTTTTTTAAGTGTCTTTCCCCCTCCCCAGTCTCCAAGCTGGATGAGGAAAGGGAGAAGGGAGAACACAAACACACATATTTCTCTCTCCTTCATACATTTTTTAGTGTAAAGATGGCAACAACAATATTAACAAATGTTAATGCAGGCAGGCACGGGGAAAATTTAATACCTCTTAATAAAAAGAGATGCTCAGGGAAACCAAGCTGGTTTTTAAAGAGGAATCTGGGAGGTTGAACAAAAACAAAAAAAAAAAAAACCAAAAAACAACCAACCAAAAGACCTTGATAACTATTTTTATGGAATATGAAAAGTTTGAAGACTTCCCCCCTTCCCCAGTTTTGAGCAATGCTGGAGACCAGAATGCTGAGCTAATGTTTACTACCATCAGTATGTCTTTCATATGTTACTAGCCCATCACTGTACATGTGCCATAAAACAGACTCCGAAACATGTTTGTGATTTGCATTAACAAGAACTCTATTCTATACATATTTAATAGCCCAAAAGATACCAAATAATCCAAAGTCTAATTTTAACCCACCTGTTTCCCACACTCTCTCCCTGCCTTTCTACCACATTTTTAAACTGTTTAGGCTCAGGGCTCATTGGATTCAATGGAAAATTTCTATGCAGCCCAATGAATACTAGGTCCAGCCATAAGACAAAAGTTAATCAGCTTATTTCTAGTTAGCATGCACTTAATACTGAACACATGTGCAACAGATTTGCCGAAAAGATAGATTTAAGCACAGGCTTACATCAAACTAGGGCCTAAAAAAAGTTAAAAAAAATTTAAAATCCTAAAATACTGCACATCTACCAAAATATTCAATTGTTTCAATAGGCTATTTGACACCTACTTGCTAACTCTGAACAATATGACTCTTATTTTTTACGTGTCCATCAGTATACATTTATTGTACAGAAGCATAACAAAGGGATATAAACCAAATCATTTGCACATGTCCCAACAGAATAGAAAGTTCTGGAGTCAGGAATATTAGATCAAATTGGTGGAACAATCGGATGTTCTGTGGGATCTGTTAATGAAATAGCTCATTTATTGGTACAGTTACAATTGCAAATCAGAGACTCAGGTGTCAAACCGGAGAAGTATCGTATTTACATGCAACTAGAAGCACAACTGCAATAAGGATTGAGACAGAGTTGACCGGCTGTTTTTCCAACAAATATTTCCACTGTATTTGTTCTATTTGTTCCTCTTTACTCTTCTTAGGTCTCCTTTTTTCTTTTAATTGAGTCTGACAAAAGCATCCCAACAGTCACTATACACATGAACACAAACCTGAGCTTTGCTCTGCGACACCACTGCTTTGGGCAACTCCTTGGGGTGATGACCTGCAGGCACAGTGCTATTACAGGGGACACAGTGCAGGGTGCCAATACAGATTGATTCCTCTGCAAGAGGATAACATTTCGGGGTTTGGTTTGGTTTTTTTTTTTGTTGTTCTCTCCCATCAGGGAAATGATGAGCTGAGCTAAAACCTCCTCATTTCTCAGATTATTTTATATATATGTATCATGTGTATTATACAAACATTGGTATACTGCCATGAATATGTTATTTATAATATCCTATATTACTATAATTATATTACTATAGTATCTTATTAAATGCAAAGAGATATGCCTAGTTGCAGTGTAGTTATTAGATGTTCAATTTCAATTGATTGTCAAGAACATAGTCATTAAGATTAAACATCTGTTTAATAGGTATATCTTATTACATAGTTGTACTTAAGTCCACAGGCAAAATCTGATTTAACATGAGACATAGTTTAAATAAACTAATTATGCAAGCATGATCTAAAACCAAGCTAAACATGGACCTTTGAAAATGACACATGAATTTAATCAAAGCCAGGGCCTCAAAGTGAGCAGAACTTAACCACTGGCCTGACTCATGCATATGTTTTGATTTCACAGCTGAAACCAGTAAAGCCAGCACCCTCTGGGGGCTTCCTGACTCAGCCATGCCTCCCCCACCCACGGATTACAAAGCAGCAAATTGTCTCTTTGTTCCGAATTACAGGAAACCGTTGCTGCGCTTTGTTTGGGACGGCGCAAGCCATCACCTCTCCAACAGTAGTGAAGTCCCCCGGGGCGCGATCTGGGAGGCTCAGGACCAGTTTGCTCCCTCGAAGGCAGACGGGGCTCACCCCGAGCAGCGATAGCAGGTGCTTCCTCACAGCCCCCCGCCCCGCCAGCCCCCCGCCCTGCATCCCGGCCCAGCCTCAAGCGGAGCTTCCAGACCCAGCGCCGAGCCCGACTCCGGCGTTACTACTGTACAGACTGTCAACTTCGTCCTCCCACGCGAGCGGGCAAGCCGGGTGCGCGGGCGGGCGCAGCGGGTGTTACGCAGGGGTACGGCAGTGAAGCAGCAGCCTCGCTGACCGACGAGCTAATCCGTGTTCCTGCAGTCCAAAACCAAGGTCCGGCAGCGTAACGTACTGAAATTCCTTCCCCGAGTGAGGAAAGTCAGATGTGGTTTATTTTCTGCTAAATTTAGGACTTGGGGGGAATAAATCACGTATTTGGATCCAGGAAGACTAAAAGGTGTTTCTACAAATTCAAAGCAGGTCTTGGACAAACCTCACTGATATTTTTCCCGTTTTATTAACGGCCACACCGTCAGCAGGTTCTGCTCTGAGTCTCCAGGGAAATAATCCTACGTGCCTTCTTGACAGTGGGAGACTGCCTGAGCCTTTCGATACACCCGTTCCTCCGTTCTTTCAATACTTGACAATTTTCTCAAGAACTCTAGCTTATTGCTGCATGAGAAATAGAGCTGGTCAGGAAACCAGATATCAGCTCCATTCAATTATTTAAGTTTTGGAATTTTTTCCATCTGGAGTCAGAAATCAGGTCCATGTCATGGAAGTGAAGTTCAACTTTAATATTGAAATATGTCATTTCCAGAATGAATTACTCTCTCTCAGATGTCTAAATATCTTCCTAGAGGACTATACTGAGTGAAACAGCCTTGGTCGCTACAGCCCAGGCCTGACAAAATTTTTGTTGGCTTCAGCATTGCCCATCAGTGCCAAGCAAGGGTGAAATAGCATCGCGGTAATTTCGCCGTTACCACTCCGTGCTGAAAAGAGTTGCATTCATTTTCAAATCTGTCGCAGCCATTTGGCAATTAAAGACCTCTGAGATCCAGAAGCCCGTGAAACCCGTGGGTTGTTGGCAATACGTCAGGCGGGTGAGGAGCTGCGAGCCCAGAAAGACCATTCCCCCCCCAGGTCCAGCAGCCTACATCAGGGTGATGTTCCCAGACACTCTCGCTCCTCTTCAACCCACCTGATCTGGCCAGCCCAGCAGGCCAGGGGCTTGGGCAACTGCAACTATTTGACTGGACTATTTGCCTCAGGTTCACAAATAATTGAAACAAAAATCTGATTGAACCTCAGAAAACAAATTAACAAAACTTGTTTGCTTCCCACAGGAAGTTCTCAAAATTGAATAGTTTCTATAAAATATTTAAATGCATCAAGTCAGCGAGTTCTAATGGATGAAAAAAAAGTTTCCTTGAGATTTTTTCAATTTACTTTAATTTTTTTCCAAAACAGCCTCATCTTTTTCAAGAATGTAAGTCTAGCGCTATAGCAGTGCAGAAAACCTCAAAAACAAATGCGAGTGCACCCTATTGATACACAGGCCAGAAAAATGTCAAATTTTTGTTCTCATGGTTTTTAATTGCTTAGAGATGGCAGCACTGGCAACTGATGCTATGGAATGCTACTTCTTTTCCCACATCTCAGTAATTGTTCTAATGACCTCCTTGCAACATATTGGTAGAAATGTCAGGAGATTTCGTGACAGATATAAAATTCATGTGATTGCCAGTAAAGCAGTATAAAGACTCCAAAAAATATCCCACAAATATTTCCCCACATTTTTTAATATAGCCATGTCAGGACTACTCGCAAGCTTTTCTATCTGTTACATGAATTGGGTGCCCACATCCCATCAGAAGACAGGGTCTTCCAAGGGCTTCCAAAAGTCAACGGATACTTTTGTATAGCTTTAGAAAACAAGTATTAGGCTCACATTTGCCAAAACTGTGCCTTTTAGACTGCAGCATATAATAAACATTAAAGACAAGCATATTATCTGCACTATAATATCTGTGCTTACAAAAAGGTTTCCAGCGATCTCTATCTATGTCATTAAACTCATTAAAGATACTTCTTCTTACTGGATTCCAACCTGCTAAACCAACAATGTAAGTAGAAATAATGTAATAAAATATATAAACTCCATCCTGTGACGAGCAGGTTCCTTCAGCTGTGCGAGAGAGATATCTATGTATTTCTTAGCTGCAAGTGAAATAAGTCATTTCTAATACATACATTACAGAGATCAATTCCTAAATTAATGCTTATATGGTTACGCATACTATAAAACTACCTCGGGCTCAAGCTTGACATTGTGGATTACTTAACATATTTTCTTACTGGTTTAGGTTTTTTCCATTTTGATTTCTTTGTTCAGTACAATGCCCTAAAACACAGAGGCTATCAATGTCCTCAAACACGTCCAGAATTTCCGCCCCCCCCCCCCGCCCAAGACCCCATGTCAATCCTCCCTACTTTTTATTTTTCAAGCTCTCTCTTCATTAAAAAAATATAAATAAAATCCCCAGCCAGATTACAGATCCACTGTTTCCTGCAGTAGAGAAGCCTGTGCTCCGTGTGTCATTCCACATCAATGCTATGAGTGTTGTAGTGTATTAATTGCACTTCCCTGTAGCCGCTCCAACTCCAAAAAGCTTTGTACAAAACACCCAAACGCAGTCAATATGCCTCCTGGCTAATTCCAGGAGCAACTAGGGAGTTTTGGCAACACCTCAGTTAAACCCTTGGATGCAGCATTTTTATTTAAGTCTAATCATGAACTTAAGTTGGTGTTTCTGTTGATCACACTGGAAGTATTCTGAAAGGGTAGCACCACGCAAGCGCTCTGTAGGAGTAAATGAACACTAAACTGAAAAAAAAGTACAACGTCCAAGCAGATATTCAAGAACAGCCTTTACAGATTTAACCCTAGTCTCTCAAATGGGTCTATTCAGACACTTCTGTGCAGAGCATCACCCGTCAGTTGTATTTATACAAAGTTACAAGAATCACAATTTAACATTAGGAAAAAAAACCCCAAAACCAATCCAACCTAAAAAACCAAAACCAGCATGGCTGATCCAACATTTCATGAACAGTTACTATGCATTATTTTACCTTCTTCCCAGTGTAAAGAGAATTAGTAGGTAAGTCCATAACTGAAAGTGTTTGAAATCCCATTCCAGTCCTGGGTCATTTCAGACCTGCTTGTTTCATGCTCTGGGCCAATCTCTATAATGCGCCAGCACTATTTTTCCAAATTTGAAGAGCCTCTGACCTTCAGGAGAGCTTTCCATACCTGCATCTGGATCTGATCGCTGAGAATCTGGTTCACCTCTGTTAAAGATGTACTCAGGTCTTGGATTTACATCGCACATTCCTCTGCAACCCAAAGAGTCTGCTGTGATTAATGTGCTCCCAATGAGAACCATAGGAACTGAAAATTATTTGCAATCAATTCATTAAAATAACATTCATAATGGTAACTGATTGGTTAATTAATTATGGACATAATGCAGATGCCATCTGTATTTCCATAGGAATGCTTTGGTAGTTTTCAAATTTATTCATTAAAGCCCAGCTAGTTCACAGTGCCAGTCGTGCCACAGCTTCTCATAGGGGAGACTTGCGTCTCCTTACAGAGAAAGTATATCCAAGGCACTTTCTCTCTAAGAAAGAGAATATTTTCTAGTGCTATGGTAGAATTACTTCAGCAGCAACACCACCTCAACCTCCTGCAGTGCCTCTCTTGACTAATTCTGTATATGCTATGATGTGATCCAGCCCTACAGAGCGGGTCAGCACAAGAGCCACAGGCTCCTCTTATCCTACATCCAGCCTGTCCAAATGAAGCAATTTTCACTCGCAGAACAAGCTATCTGTTGGGAGACAGGTATTAAGTAGGGTGACAGAACCCACAGCACAGCAACACAGAGGAAGAATTATTATGGAACAGGAAATACAGAGAAACATCTATTCTTATGAAAAATGCCAAGGGATCTTTCTTGTGATGTGCATCAAACAGGATCAGGTTTTTGGGATCTCATTTGAAAGACATATGCACAGGCAAAATGCACAGCCAATCTATCTTGTATGGAAGGCTAAGTCAAACTTTTTGAGTTATAAAGTGCTCGCTGTCCAGATGACCATTACACTGGCAGACGGAGCCGTCTGTCCGCTACTCGAAATCTCTGCCTTTAGCACGGTCACGCTCTAGTGTAGAACAGCAGGTTTGGAAAGTTGGACTCAGCACAGAGCAGACTTCATGCCTGAACTCACCTAAAAGTGTTACGGCTCACACAGACAGGCCAAAGGCAAGGATGCTCTCCCGACTACAATCTGATATAGCAGACTTGGAGTTATGCGGATTCATTTCTTAACTCTGCCATAGGCTTTTCTGCATGGCCATGAGCAAAATCTTCCTTCCTGCGTGCTCCGGTTTTCATCTTGAAGGCAGAAATGATGGCAACTCTCTCTCCAAGGCTACGGAGAAGATGCGCTCACAATATTAATAACTAGGAAGTGCTGCTTAGATATTACATCTTCGGGAGACATAGACATATCCAGAGCAGTGATCCACAAAGAGCAGCACGGAACGAAGAACTTGCTGAGGTTACATTCCCCTTAGTTCTTCCTGCTACCCTTTTAAATTTTTTAATTTTTTTTTTTTAATCTGCTGGTGCCATAAGCACTATTGGAGCACTCGCACACCGCTGTTAGACAGGTGGATACCTCAGGCTGAATCTTCAGCTACGGGAAAGCAACGTCAGCCCATTGACTTCAAATACATCCACGTCAATTTTCAAACACCACCACCACCTTCTCCATCTGCTCGGGAGTGACCTACATCTCCCCCAGCTCTGAAGAGAGATGCCTTTGCACAGGAGGAGCCTGCGAGGGCAAGTCCCGGCAGCGCTCCCGGCGCAGCATCGCTCGCTCTCAGCCAAGCAAGGCGCTGGCAGGTGTTTGTGGAGCACCACGGCCATAAAGCCATCCAAGGAATACATACGACCCCGCTGCAGTTTGTCAGAACGGCTTTTGTTTGAATTCAATTTTAAAAGGGGGAAAAATCAGTAGAAATTAAGGTATGCTTTCCCCTTTTCATTCCTCCCCGCTGAAACTCTTATCTTGGTGGGATAAAAAACAAGTCAGGAGCTGGAAAAGCTCTTTCTGAACCGGTAGCCTAAAAGCACAGGAGAACTCTTAGAGCTCCCTAACACCAGATGAGAGACGGAGGGTGTCTCCATGATTTACCATTCCCCATCTCTTCCTTTGTTCTACCTTCACCCCGACTGTCAGCTGTTTCGCGAAGGGGCTGGCGGCCGGGGAGAGGCGGCGAGGCTGGTGTCTGCGCTTTCCAGCTCAGGCTGGTTCTTGGCGCAGGGAACCGTTTTATTGGATTTGTTACTCTTTGATGCTGATTAAGCCCATGGGGTAGAAAAAAAAGCAAAAGAGAGGGGGAGTTTGGGGGAGGGGAAAGATGCAGTTTCCCTGTGGTTGCGATGTTTTTAATTTATTATTAACCATCTCTCATGTGTTATCTGACAGCTCTGTTGAATTCTGGATGCAAAGGAAACCAGTGCCTGCATTTGGAGCTTTCCAGGCTGTATGTCCCCAGTCTCCCCGAATCAAAGCCTGGGCAGCTCAAGGAATTAACTTTATAGATACTAATTTTAAACAAACAGACTACCAGGAAATGAGTTCCCCAGGATTTGGAAGGCCGAACTGTTTCAAGGCTGGGATCGCACAAGAGAGACGCCGGTGATCGCCCAGGAGCACAGGGCGAGACACACCGAGGTGTGGCAAGCGGGAAAGGAATTCTTCAACAAGGCAGACCCCAGAAGAGCCCAGACTGCACTTCCAGCTTCCTCCTGAGGTTGTTTTTTGTCCTGACACCCAAAATGGCTAAATAACCCCCCACCTCTGTACTGTCCCCTCATGTCACAGTCATCTCTGTGTCTGGACATAGCACCACCCTGGGCAGTGCTTTGCTTCAGTTTCTTTAGCAGTCATCTTTCAGATGACCTTCCAGGAGGATGACCTCTCTAGGTACACAAGTGCCGGAGCCTTGACCCTACCTGGAAGCCTACAGTAGCTATGCATTTCTCCCGCTCTGTCGCTTAAAAGCCAAAAGTCAGAACCAGCTCAGTTTGCTACATGAAAAACAGAGACTAGAGGTTTGGAGTCTTGTTCTCCGTTGCCTTACAGAGTCACATATGAAGCAAAAGTTAAAAAGCTCTCTAAGGACTCTACCAGAGTACCAGCATACTGGTTAGGTGGCATATTGCATAGATATAAATGACTGTGCAACCTGCAATGCTGCAAAATCTAGTCGATAGCTTCAATTTTGAAAGCCACCAGTTGGTCATCACAGCAGGTAGGGATCACTTTGGACCAGTGTTTCTGCATAAGCAATGAGAACTGGCAATTTTTCCTGACAAGTCTTTGAAGAAACTGGGAAATAGAAGGCTAGAACTTAATTCAGTGGTTATTGGATAAGCACGTGTTGTCACCGATGATTGCTACATTTTGTGCTACACTGGTTAGCAGTGCTTCAAGGCAAGGTCCCTTTAGAAATAGACTTTTTACTTTTGCAGAAAGCCACATCTGAAGTGAAATAAGATTTAGCATGAGAGGAAGACAGTTAGGTAGGTTTTGCTATTCCAGTACACACAGCTGCAGCTGGGACAGAAGCAAAGTTACCAGATCAACATCCTTGAACATCTTACTACAGACAAGCCCAAAACAGTAACTAATTCAAATCAAAGAGCATCACAACTGATGTAAAGAGGTTCTATTGCAACACATCCCTCTCTCCATCCTTGGGTCAACCCATGTTTCTTCTTCCATTAGGCTACTACCGTGATATTCATGAATTACTGATCGTTGAGAACCAGGGCTGGTGCAAGGACATGAGGTTAATGACGTGCAAGATGCTCTGCTAATGCTCTTAAACACTGCCATCTCCTGGGAGAGAGGAGCTAACACAACCCTTCCTCTTTCATCAAAGAGTTGCATGTTATAAACTAGAGTTTGACATCATCTATGTGGACATCAGCAGCTCCACCACTCACTAGAGGTTTCAGCCAGAAAGAGCCAGTCATGAAACCAGACAGCATCTGGAAAAGACACTCTTTTTGTATCTCTCAACAAGATCTACCTACCAATACGTTCAGTTAAAGGATATTTTTCAAGGCCATCTAAAACATGGTGCCATAAAACTTCACACAATTTTAGGGAAGTGTGTGTATTTAAGTGCACTATGTAAACGAGTGCAAAAGCAGTCTCCTTAAGGTTCACCTCGGGGAAAAACAGAAAAATAAATTTCACTTGACCCCAGGCTCCTCCACAAGTATTACTCCCAAACCATCTATATCTCTGTTGGCAAAATCCTTCACACCATGTTTTATCTTATTGCTAAAAATAAATCACTTGTAAATTGTTTTATAAATTATGTATAAGAGACCTCATAGTCTAAGATGTGCTACCAGTGTATTCTACACGATAAAAAAAAAAAATTTAAAGGATCTCCAAGGGTGGGAGGGGGAAGGGAATGGAGCACTTTTATAAATAATATATTCAGTGGTCAAAGAAAGTTATCACCTTTTATGAAGTGTTTGGGATTCATTATGCATAAAGAGTGCAGCACTGCTTCTAGTACGCTTGATATCAGGATGTGATTATTAAGCATTACAGCCACCAACTAAGTGATTATTGGTGTCACCATTTGTTTATCTAACCAAAACCTAGACTGCCACCTCTCATCAGTGGAAACAAACAGCTGATGTGTTTGACTAGTGCCAAAGGAACGCTGTCGATTATTCACGGAAAGATGATGTCCCCATCATTGTGGGTTTCATTTGGTATTCATTGTAATAGCGCTGATCCTAATGAATTCATTTGGTATTCATGTGGATGTCACATGTATTTCCAGAGATGTTCCGCTGTAATTTAGCATGGGTTAATGGACACCTCTATTAAAGTGTTATTGAAAGTTTGACATTCAAATAACCCAGTCTAAAATCAGACAAACCTAGATATTAAAGCTGAAGGGAGAATGGGGGGAGGGAACCCGAGTAAGAGGCAAGACTGAAATGCCACGTTGAGGTACTAACATTTATTTGCCTGCTAGGAAGGGAAAACTGTCCTATGCCTTCCTCCCCTAACCAACCAAGAGCAGGGCTTCAACTGTTTTCAGAGGCCTTGCAACAGGGCCACTTTTCATACCCGACCCAGGTCTCCTGTCAGGGTTAGCCTGCCAAATGCCGTGCCAGGGGAGGGAAGAGTCTTTGGGAGCACGTAAAACCCCAGTCAGTGTTTGACAGCACTTCCACCTGCCTTTATAGACAAGGCGTGGAGGAATCCCACCCCAGTCTTTCACCCTACAACTCCAAAGGCGTCGCTAGGATCCAGGAAGGAGATTGAAATGAGTAGAAGCACTTTCATTTTCCAGGTTTTGCAACCTAAATGTCACAGGCTACTGTACAGAGCAAATTCCCACTTTCAAGAAGCTCAAACCACTTAGGCTTGCACAGCCAAAAAACATTGAGATCAAGAGAATCACCAAGCTATTACATTACAAAGAAATACTATCCAGAGGTTCTGAAAGAATTTTTTTTTTTTCTTAACAGTTTGTTCCATGGGACTTTTGACAAAAGAAGTCAACCCTTTCAGGTAGAATCCCACAAGTGCTTTTAAGGACTCGGCAAACACTGAATCTATAATATGCCTATTCAATATGTGCCAATAGTGGAACATACGACAACAGACTTGTGGTGTTAAGGTTTTGCTCACATTCAGTTGGGATGACTTGCACAGATATTAACAATTTGACCAAAGGGAAAGTCTGAATTGGTGAGTAATGTGACCAGACCAAACCTGATAAAATCTCAGTACCACACCAGCACATTACAACCACACATGCAACCCATATACAGTAATTGTTTATATTAGACACAGAGACAGTATACCACATACTTGGGTAACATAATCATCACTTAAACTGATATTTCACCAACCATGAAATAAATTGTAAGCCACAGAATAAATTGATTTTTTTTTCTGCGTTGTAGTAACACCACTCCGCTCCACCCATGCTAATGCAGTCCCCTTGTTTCCACGATAAGTAAAGCATTTGAAGTACAAGAAACCCAAGAAAAATATCCATCATGCAAAAATACGCGAGGCTGTGGTAAACACCGAGGTTTGAAAAGCCACTTGTTGCTCAGCCTTCTGGCTTTTGTGAGTACTTCCATTATACAACACTCACAGCAATGAAAACTTCATCCTATCATGGATTTTAGATGTTCGTGCCTGCAGATTAAATTGCTAGCTATAAGACAGCATGTGCTGTTTGTGGCCATTTTCCTAAATGCTACTTTGGGAACAAAATACACAAATGCCTAATGTAAACCAACCTCCTCCCATTTTCTTTGCAAAGGTTGAAATTCAACCCTGTGCAGAGGTTCTCCACAAGCCTATTTATTAAATCCCACTGAAACACCCAAAATAGGAGTAAATTAGGATTTAAGTGGTACATAACTTCAGGAAGGCCCATTAAACAGCTTTGACCTTTATTTTCTCTGTGTTTTTATTTGCACATTTGTGCTTGTTTTTCTGATAAAATACCTTGCTGTGTTTTCCACCATGTATAATCAATAACTCTTTGAAAACATTAGGGCTGAAATACTGAGTCTAGCAAGTCAGTGGCAAAATTCCCATTGACCACAGGAAGAGAAGGCTTTTGCCTGATCGGATCAGCTCCCTACCATTACCTGCTGAAGGTCTTGGACATTGGGGGGACAAGGACTGGTTGATTGAGAGACAATCCTAGATTGCACAAACAACAAACTCCCATGCAGCAACATCTGCAAGAAAGGACTTTGCTCTCATAAAAAGGAAATTGAGGTCAATAGGGATGGTCTGAGAAAAGAATGAAGCTTTTCTCAGCAAAGCCAAGGTTTGCATGAATTGGAGATCACTTGCTTTGTGGCCAGCCCCAGACTGCTAAACTTTCCCCAGGAAAAAATAAGGGCTGTCATGAACTTCATTATCTTCTACTCTTAATTGCAAAGGATACATTTCACATTAAGACAGACCTTAGTGTTTGGGATCTAAATGCTAAATGCTTGGCTTTTACCCCATTTCAGCTATATCTTGCTTTATAAGAAGGACCTATACAGCTTGATGTAGCAATAAATAATTTTCATAAGTTTTATTGCAGTGCTATGTGCCACTAATGGACAATTCTGTACTATTTTCAAGAGAGGGTGGCAGGCTGAATCACAAAGCAGCCGTTACTGTTTCATTAAAAGCAAAAGCCCTTTCCCTACTCCATTTCAAACACCAATCAGCTTTCTTTGATCATTTCTCATCTCCCACCAAATTATGGGGAGATCCAGCTCTTCCCATCCAATAGTAATGGTCTCGCTATCTCCAGCCCTTTCAAGAGACTGTGTAATTAGGTACTGTTCTGTTGAGGTGTTTTAATACAGCCATGGCTTCTGACCTTCAGCCAGCAGGAGGAAAGAACAGATCTTGCCCAGATTCATCTGGAGTGGCTGCACACCGACCAAACTTCTCTCATCTGCATTTTTCCTTGAGATTAATAAGCAACAGGCAAGGTCCCTAAACTTAAATGAGCTGGCATAAAATTCTGAAATAAGCCTTGCCTATTAGATGGTGTTGAAGAGAGATTTTCAGGAAAAGTCTTTCTCTGGGAGTAATCATTATGAGAGAGATGACTATTTAGCTTTGCAGTTCAGGAGCCCAGCTAAGATCTAGTAGATGCAGGTTGCACATCCATCTCCGCTCCCTGCTTTTCTTGCTTAGCATGTGCTGTCTTTATCCCTGCACCTCTATGCTGTTGATTCTCAAAGACATTAACTGTACTGCAATACTTCAAATTGCAAAAATTTGGCATCCTAAATTTTTATGAAATCTGAGGTAGCTGCAAAGACCTCAAGATGGGAAAAACATAAACAAAAGAAACATACAGCCTAATTTTATTTGCCTTCAGACCATGAAAACTCTAGGGTACAATCAGAACAATTGGTTCAGTATAAATCCGAGGCAAAAAAATTCATCTTTACTCATAGGTTTAAATTCCTAAGGTATCATTTCTAATCTCTGATTCCAAAAGGCTGGGGAACCCACAAACAAGTAGTTTAAAAACTCTGCTAAAATGTTTTCCAATTTCTCCAATGAAATCAGAAGCATCACATGAAAGATGACTGCAGGAAAGAGGAGTGAAGAGGCTTATTATGAATATCTTGGGTTTAGATATAGCTCACAAGAATTTTGCTACTAGGACTAAACATATCCAGTTCCAAAGTATCCACCTATTTCTTTCTAAATGTCTACATTTCTTAACGGATGGGGAAAGAAAAAAGTCTAGTCTTGTTCTGTACACGAGTCATCTTCTTCTAGCTACTTCCTCCAACAGTCCCTCAAAATTGCATAGCATTAAAAAAAGGGTTTTGTTTGTTTTTAAACGCACCTTTTTAATGAACAGTTTAAAAAAAAGGAAGTCAGCTTAAGGCAAAGATGCTGTATGCTTAGACTTACAAAATACTCAGCCTTGCTTTGTATTTTTTAATGAACAGGGCGATACTCTTGATCTTTGAAGAGATTCAGAAGTGCCAGGCAGCAAAACCCCACCGTTCTACTCTGCCACCACACAAGGAACATGCCCTGTAGCACCCCAACTCTAGTTCCTTTAAAGCTAAGCTTTTTTTTTTTTTTTACCCTATGCCTAACTACGTAGTGGATTTGCTCATGCAATGATGCAGCTGCAGATTTCTTGCTTGTACAATCAGTTCTGCCTTTTCCTATCCTCTGTATATTTGCGCACTACACACACAAAGAGCTGCTCGGTACACATCCAGCAACACTCCTCAAAACATCTGCTGATGGCACTGGAGGAACAGCTTCGTCATGCTCGCCCGGTTCTCTCTTCTCTCTGGCTGCCACTGCTCATTGCAAACACTGACAGTCGCACTCGCTACTTCCCTTACGTCGCTGTTCCACGCCAAACACACAGTATAGTTTCCACAGAACTGTGCTGCTATCCTCAGTGGAGGAAGGTTGGCCTTCCCATGAAAAATGGGTTGTAGGACAAAGTTTCTCTCAAGACACTGTCTGTGACCTAAAGAAATTCAGTTCCACTGCTGTTTTGGAAGACGCAGCACTTCGCAGTTCTCAGTTGAACTCCGTAGGTTAGAAACAGCTGTAACTTTGCATGAAAACTAGAAGTCATGTTCAAAATTCAATTGCAAAAGTACAAAAAGGTAAGAACAGAAAGTGTCCAACCTAGATTCTCTCAAAGGATTTATCAGGCATACAAACACTTTAACTCTGGGCTTGTATTTTAGAATTCTTTTTTTTAAGCAAATAGTCAA
Source organism: Phaethon aethereus (assembly GCF_964289735.1). Taxonomy (NCBI): domain Eukaryota; kingdom Metazoa; phylum Chordata; class Aves; order Phaethontiformes; family Phaethontidae; genus Phaethon; species Phaethon aethereus. Next base: position 12,437,811 of record NC_138592.1, read on the forward strand.
AATCAATCGAAGGAATACCAGCAGATTTTCTAAATTAACTAGACGTAATGCACCACGTTATCATTCAATATTATACTGCACAAAGTTAACTTGTGCAAGGCACCCACAGGACGTAGAGAGAACGAGAGAAGATCTATCGATACAAACACGGTCCCAATCACTGTCCCTCGTCTGTGCTATATTTAGCACAAATGCAAAACCAGCATAGATAGAAAGCAGATGCAAACTCAGATCAATCGAAACACAGTGACCTAGGACACAGCAGCCTGCAACAAAACACAATAGGTCCTGTTAAGGCACAGTGAGCAGCTACGTGTGCCACCTTCCTGTGCAATTCTAATGCATTTTCATAGATACTGAGGATATCAGTTTGAAAGGCCAATTTTAAAGGATGGCATGAGATCATACAAATCAGTTCAGCTGGGCAGTTCCTCATAACACACATACACACACTCACCAGAAGGCAAAATATTGTCTCTAGTGAGAAGAGAGATTTGCCATGGTCAAGTTTCATTCTCTCTCAGCCACTGCAAGAGCAGAGCAGCCACTCCTCTCCCACCTCATCTGGGGAACACGGCCTCAGCGCAACCCTGATATTTGCCTTCTCTGCTTATCAGGGGTTTCACGCCAGCTGGAGGCTTTTCTTACAGGGCAGAGTTTAAAACACAGTAGTCAACTTGATCAATCAGCAACCCAAGCGCACATTGCCGGCTCCTGTCCAGCTTTTCACCCACCAGGACCCCCAAGTCCTTCTCGGCAGGGCTGCTCCCCATCCCTTCATCCCCAGCCCGTGCCGATGCCGGGGGTTGCCCCGACCCAGGCGCAGGGGCGTGGTACCGTAACTGAAAAAGGCGCTTACTTGGCAGAAATCAGATTTACGAGATGCATCATCAGATGGGCTATCTGCACTTTCTGCTTTGGTGGTCTGCAGAGCTGTGTCCCACCAAGGTATTTGCAGAGGCAGCCTGACAGCAATCACACCCGATCTGCTCGCGCAGGTGGAGAGGGCTGCAGAGGCTGCGGCTGACTTAGGGAGCTGGGGGCAGGTTTTGTTTGTAAACTGAAGGGAACTGATCTGTGCCTATAGAAAAACAGTTTACTGATCTATAGTCCACAAACCATAGTGAGACTTGGAACACCAAGTGCCACACTTCTCTCAGTGTAGCTTATTTAGCCAAAATAAGCCATCTGCATTCATATTCACATACTTAAAAACTTTGGAACAATCTGGACCCTGGCTTCTTTGATGCATGTCTTTAGCAGCAGACCTTTTCTATCCCATTCATTTTAAATGTAGACCTTGCATGTTAACCTTGTTTAATATCTTTGAAATAATAATAATAATAATAAGTATGTCTTTCTCTGTCTCACATGCAAAAACATTCATTATTTTTGGTTCCCATTAGGACAGATCCAAAGGTCTTCAAATCAACAGGAGCTTTTCATTTATGTCCACGGGCTTTGGATCAAGCCTTTAATTATAATTGCATTGCCCCTTTAAGATGCAAGACTCTCTCATTTTGCCTGCAGGTTTCTGCTAGCAACTCTAGGATCCAACACAAGGCTCTCTTAACACCTGATTAAATATTAATCCAGAGGTGGGGGCCTCACTCGTTTATGAGAAGCTCCTATTAGTAAATCACAGTCCAGCACATGAGGAAATGTGGCCATTCCATTATCCTCAGTTCACAAAGAGGCATTAATTCTTAATAAACTGGCCTGATTGTAATAATAGTCAAAGGATGCAAAATAAGGGATAGACAGGTTTACATCCACATCTAAGATTAAACACATGTACGGTGCAGGCAGTGAAGGTGGGGAGGGAAGGGCTGAGAAAGGAGGAAGGGATGTAAGCTACAGCTTGAATTCTCAGCACAAGAGACTACACCGATAGGCAGCTGGTAAGTTTTTCTGTGCCTCATTCACAACTAGTTTGTTTCTAAAAGAAAACAACAACAAAATCAAGCTTTTTAACTTAGAGCAGGGCAACCCTACTCCCAAGAAATGGCCACATCATACACAACATTTCAGACTTCAAAGTAAGTTTTCAAAGATTTGAGATAAAACCCTGTATTATCATCCCAAAGTGCTGGGTAACACATACGTGAGGGTCCTTATAAGTTAACACAGTCAAGTCCAAGTTAAAAAAGACACTACTTCAATATTCCTACAGTAGTATTGCTGCATTTTTGCTGTTTTACAGGCAGTGATACCAAGCAAGGAACATGCTGCATGCCACACACTATTTTATTCTTGCTGTTGACCTAGGCTGCTACAATAGCAACCTCTTTTAACTGTAATTTCCCACGGCTGCAAGCAACGCTGGAAGGTCTCTGGGGCAAACCATTGCCAGCAGGTTTTGACATAGGAATCACTGCAACCTCTTCTGAAGTCTTAGGAAAAACCTAAGCAATATGCATTTGTTTTAACTGTGCCACAATCCACGAGTCATTTCACATCCCTGCCAAATTCACCAAAAGAACTCGCAAGACTCCACAAGCAGCTTTGTAACATGCTGCTGAAATACAGAAGTTATAGCAACACTTATCAGCTAGTTCATGTGGACCATGGCTTAAAGCACTCGTAGAAGAGCAGCAGCCCAGGGCACAGTGTGGGTGCCATGGCCAGCAAGTGGCTCAGCATAGCTCAGCTGCCTCCATCCTCCCTGCTGCCTTCCCACTGATGACATTTCTTTTAGGAAACTAGATAACTAGTCTGCTCTGCTCTGGCAGTGTGACACCACTGCATGGCCTTATGTAGCTGGTAAAAGAGATAGCTAGGTAAAGAAAATGGCTTTGTAACTATGCCTGTAATACACACATGCTTGAGCTTATGGAAAGAGGTAACGTGAATCCAAGCTTCCCCCATCCAATTCCATATCCCAGCCAGTCCTCCTCTGACGGTGGCCTTCCCTCCAGATTATTTCAATATGTGACAAGTTTGGACTTGAGCATTGGTCTCATGCTTAGAAAATTATATATAGGCATGGCCATCAATGAGAACAGCCTTCAGATGTTATCATGTAAGAGAGCCATTCCTCTGACATGAGTGGTAGTGATGGTCCTTGCTGATTAGAGCAGTTAAAACTTTATAGCACACCATAGAGAAAGGCTGTTACAGTCTCCGAGGATGGACGCACAACTTCTCACATGCAATTTCCACGTTCAGCTTCTCCCAAGAGCATTATTATCTTTTTACTGTAGTGACCAAACCATGCAATTCCTCAAATCCTTTCCAAATGTTAATGAAATTGAATAAGCCATCATACGCTTCAGGGAATTGTACAGAAATAGCAAGCATTTAAGAGGAACCAAACACTGGCAAACCTCTCTGGAATCAAATCTTCAAATCTGGAAAAGGCAGGATCCACTTTTTGCATGGGGAAAGCCTCAAGCTGTTTTAAATTTTGAAAGAAATTTTGAGGGGTATGTAAGAGAGATCAATTATAATACAAAGGTATTTGAACCATTTGATGCCTAGTCATTATCTAGTTATGCCAGACCTAAATTCAGAGTTTAAGCCAGAGGATTTCAATGTTTCCATTGAACCTTAAGCAACATTGCTGGCATGACTTTAATTACAATGACACACAGAGCCTAATATAAATAGAGCCTAGTGGTCACACCAAAGGCACTAAAGTGAGAAATCTAAAAAACTATAAGATAAACTTCAAGTACATTTCTTAATTTCAAGGAATCTAGAATGCTGAAAATGCCTGGAATTTAAATAACACCATTTCAAAATGACAATGTTAAAAATACTGTGATTTTTTTTCCCCCCCCATCATTTGTATTTGGAGCTAGAATAGCTAGTATTGTATAGGACCATACCCAAGGTAACCCAACAAGAATAGGAAATCTTTAGAAAATCTACTACCGTTTAAGTCAAAACTCAAATGAAGGAACTAAGGAAATAGCTGGAATAAGATTATAGTTGGTATATAAACTATGAACTTCATTTAATAGCCATTTGAGCTGTGGTACTACTCACACGTCCACTGCTAGGTTTTCGGGATGTTCAGCTCACACCAGAGTTCAGACATTTCGGGGCTTTAGGCTGCTTATGGGGTAGCGACAGCAGTGTGACCGCAACGGGTCTATTTGCGCTCTTTGGAGATCGATGCCAAAGGTATTGGATCCCTACACTTTAGCTGAACTAGGTTTAAACTATCTACCCATGCTACAATCACATTTCCAGTGCTGTGCAAACTCATCCATCTGCTTTCCCAAGGGAAGATACACAGCCAACATACACAAAATACAAAGACCAAAATATAGCCCTTGAACAATCAGCAAGAAAAAAAGGTGAACATTTTTTTCTAATTCTTTATGTCTTCCACAGACTGGGCCTAGTCACCATCTGTAATGCTTGCTGACCAAAATGATAAAATTTTGAAGTAATATGAGACCCAGTGCCCAGCAGCACAAAAAACGATACCGTGAGCTTCCTGAACAAGGCCTGGAACCCAGCAAAGTCACCACGATTTAGCTCTGAAGGCATCTTCTCACTCATTTCTGTGGACTCTGCAAGAGAGCCTGTGAAAGCACCACAGAGGTCTCTGCAACTCCAACATGGTACAAACCCACCCCACTCTCGGTGGAGGAAAAGCAGCTTGACGGTGTGCATTGCCCTGTTCCCTGCAGGTTTGCATGACTTAAGTGGTCCCTTTAACAGGTCACAACTATTACACCGGTGCAGGAAAAAGACTATAGCTGTCTTCAACACATCTGGTCTGGAGGATTAAAAGAGGCTACTGCTGTTCTGCAATGAGCTTTCCTGCTCGTTATCTCGGAGTCTGTTCAAGGTCTCATAAATAACATTGGAAGGATTCCACTGAAATTGCAAATATGAGTAAACACAGATTTCACTCCACCCCAAAAAGATAATTGTTCTATTATCGGTGCTCCACACTTAAAGAGAGGGAAACCTATGAATGTACTAAACCTGGGATCTGTGGAGAATTGGTGCCCTCTTTTGTTGTCAGTTTTACCCAATGACTAATTAGGATTTGATTTTATTGCTGTACCTGCAATACATTTTTTTATTTCCCCACATGCTCCACTTCAAATAATAATTAACTCCTGAGTTGGTTTTACCTGACAGGACCAGGAAAACTGCTAAACACTTCAGATAAAACAACGCTAAAATATTTGTAAATCTGCTTCAAAGCCATTAAGGTATGGCTTCAAATTGCAACTCCACAAGCAGGTGCAGAACCTTCACCCCTGCTAACGACTGTCTGAAACCAAACAGAATCCACGGGAACTTCCACCTTCACTTCGCAGGGGCCGAAGCAGCCCAGCGGGGGTTTCACTGATGGATGGCCACTGGCGTCCATTTACAAGGCCGTACTAGGTATCACGTACTGACAATACCCAACCTCTAGAAGGAAGAAAAAGAGCAAGTATAGCTGAGATACTCCTTATGTTCTGCAGACACCTGCAAATCACACAAGTTCTCAAAGGTAAGCCTTGAGCAACTTCCAACACAGTTCACAATGAATTAGTTGCTACTAGTTGTATGTATTACAAACCCAGTTCAACTTCCAGCTGAAGTATTGTTTTACGATCAATACCAGTATGATTGTCTGTAATATCCTTAGTGAGGGCTCAGATGTTCACTTCACCTGGTTATCCAAAAGGCAAAATCTACCCGATTAATTTAAAGCAGCACCTTCTGCTATACTTCACTGCTTGCAAAATATTTATACACATAGACTGAAGAACTACAGGATTACAACATATTACAGATTTATGCTTTCTCATAGTCTGAAGAATGTTCTGAACAGACTTTTCAACAAGTAATTTTGGAAAAAAGATATAATTATCTTACAACAAAGTTACTAAAACTAAAGAAACCCCCACAAAAAAAGGCAGCCACACTAACCGTACATCCCTGTTCTCTGAAAGTCAACTAAGCTTAAAGTTTGACAGGTTCTACTCAGATTTCTTCTGACGACACATTTTGGTACTAACTACCAGTTTTAAAATGTCATCATGCATAGTTCCAAACAGATCAGGGCTGCAATAAGGAACAATATGGGGTAAGGTGGCAATAAATTAGCAAATCACAAAAACAAGCTTTCCAGGGAACAGAGGAGGACGACGATTTCAAAAGGGATCGAGGCCAAGTCTTTAGCTACTTCACATCCAGACTTTGGGTCATATTTTTAAAAGCACTTTGAGCAACACATCTGCACCAGACGACCACTCTTCACCTTTTGCCAGCAAAATAGAACAGAGGTCCTGCCTGTTTCTGAGGATGACCGATCCCTTGAAGTCTTCTGGGAGAATAAAGACAACTAAATTTCATCCCCTGGATAATTCTGATCCATGTAGTTTTAAACAGTTTTATCTTCTCTGTCTTGTTTATAAAATATCATTGCGTGATTCTGAATAACTCTTTCACCCGAAAGACTCAATTGGACATTATAATTCACCCATATAGGTAACAAATATATCCTTTCTTGTGAAATAAGGAAACTTATGGAAAGGAATCACATTTCTTTTCAGGTCAATATTTCAACAGTATTTTTGGTTTAAATTAATGGAATACGAGAGCAATAATGTTTGAAAAAGGGAGGCAATTAAAAGAAAACACGATGCTTTGCTAGAGCTGAAGGTACCAGGACCTGCCATTATATCAGGGTTACTTAGACTAGACCTAGACACTAACTCAGGACATTCCCGGCAACATGATACATCCAACTGTAAGGAAGTCACTTCAACAACTCGAAGAATATTTGCGACTCCAAACCAATTTTCAAACGAGTTTGTCTCGCCATTTACCTTCTTGTAGGGATCGCCTTGGCCTAACATTTAAGCAGTTGAGTATGACTTATATGAACGCTCATGGGATGTGAATAATAACCTCATACACTCCAATAGCTATGAATCTGATCACATTTTCCCAATTCAGACTGAAAATATAACCACACACTGACACATTCAAAACTTTTCTGTATTTCACTTACGATGGCACAGTATTTCACAAAGCGCAGCGTTTTTCGCCGTCTGTAGAAGTCAGTTCTGAATCAAGAAGTCATTGGTATATATGTAGACAAGCATCAAGTAATCCAAAGATATACGATTGCTCCCAAGGGAGAGAACTGCATTAGAAAACTGACCTCAAAGCTATTTTTTCCATTGAAGAAGATTTCAAATGATTTTGAAATATAAATTTACATTTTCTTTTGGCTTGCTGTCACTGCAGTTTTATAAGACAACATCAAATAAGACAACAGAAGTCAAAACTAAATAAAAAAATGCAGATATGAAAATTCAAGCTTTAGCTATAAGTATTACTTTTGTAAATATATAGGTCTTTTCTCAGCCTTCTATATGGGAAAAGGCAGTATATTATACTTGGTATCCTGATGAATATTGAGTAAATATATCAAGTCAATTAACAATGATGATGTATTTGCTCAGTTCTTCTAGCCATATTTATAAGTCTCCACAGGCATGCTTTGTTCATCAACCTTTCACTACTGAAAATAAGAAGAAATGCTTTAAAAAAAAGGAATGAGAAGAGTTAACCAAAGCCATAGCATTCTCTGTTTTTTCCTGATCACGTAGACAACGAGCAAAAATAGACTGAGAGTGTTAGCATCACTCGTGTCTTCTTGCTAATTGGCGTGTTTTAGATGCAGATGTTCTTCACTTCCAGAAGCTGATTTTTTTTTTTTGAGGATTACAAAATGTGCTGCTTTGGCATTTCTGAACCCAGTAAAAAACTTTGATTTGCTACACTAAAGGAAGTATCAAATACCAATAGGGAGCAGCGGTTTTGTTTTCCATGAGTTTTAACTCTGCTAAACCTCAGTGTGTGCAATATCAGGCACCGAAAGAGACAACCACATTTGAAATCTGTCTGCTAATAACAGACTAGCCATTGTAATTTATAATACAAATAATCAAGCCAAGTATACCATTCCATTTCATGAAAACTGGTGCTTTTAAAAAAAAAAAAAAAAATCAATAGCCAAACGTGTATTTGATCCAACATCCATACCAGGCTTACACTGCACGATATGGGACAACTGCAAAAGATTTGAAAAGACCAGGTTTGTTTTCACTAAGCACCTACATATTCAGACACTTATCTAATCTCTCTAAAACTCTAATCCATGTAGTTGCAATGCTTGCAGTATTTTCACCCAGAGTTGGCAGAAGGGTATATAAATCGGGTGGTTTAGAATACTATATGCAAATACTACAAAATAAAATGGAAATCTGTGAACATTTTATTCTAACAATATATAAACTGAGAGCCAAATAACTGAATTGAATGAAAATGTGGCTTTTCACATCAGCGTGGGTAGTAGACATCACTGCAATATAATAATGACGTAATAGAGAATTATATCCTTTCTTTTATGCCAGACATTTTATGAACTAACATTTAGAATCATGGTTACATCTGTCAGTAGCGTGCTCGAAGTGATTTGAGGTGTGGACACAACTACTTAAACTTGCAAATTCACAGGATTTGCACTTGTAGGTCAGTTACTCAGAATACATGGGTACAAGGCAGACATCCATTCGCAAGTGAAAACAATTGTGAATAATTTTTGGTCTGGCTCAGGTAAAAGACTGAGAAGCCACTTTCAGCTGCACCCCGTAAACCTAAATTAGTACTTTTCAATTCAAAGGGAAGGTTAATCTCAAGTGTGGACACTCTTACTAAAGCAAAAGTGGGAGAGCGCTTTTAAAATGGAAGTAGTACAGCAGAAGCACTCCAGATTTGGTTAAATAGAAAAACATTCAAAGAGCAATAAACAAGATGGTTACTATTTCTTTAAAAAGCTAATACTAAGTAATATACATTTTGAAGTTAATAAGAAACATTAAGTACAATTTATACTGGCATCAGATCGTTCAAAAAAACATATATATCCTTCACATAGAATACAAATACAGCTTCTACTCTTAAGATTTACATAGGGGGAAGACTTGAATCATACGGCTTGAAAGTACCCTCAGAACCTCCCGATTTCTATGCTTTTAATCCCAAAGAAATAGTCGGATGCTTAGGTAACCAACTGCCTGCAGAAAACACTGAATATGCTTATACGGCCACCAAATTAGACATGAAAATGATATCCAAATTGCATAAAAAGCTGTAATCCAGATTCAGAGCTCTGCTTTGAAAATGCCAGCAAGAATTTCACTTTCCAAAGCATCTCTCAGTCCCCATTCAGTTCAATTGTAATCAGTTGTGCTCAGGACTTCGCAAAAAAACCATGATCACCGCTGAAAATGCTTTCAAAACTATGTCCTTTGTAGTATGTTTATTCTATATGTTGAATTATATGCCATAAAGTGGCTCTGTCAGGCATTCAGAGCACAGCTGTGATGAGCAAGAGCCCATGATTAATTCTGTCTTTGCTCTTCATAAACTATTTGCCTTGTCTAATTAGAAAAAAACACAATAGAAGTTACAAACATCTTCACCATTTCCAGTTGGCCGTCAAAAACACAAGAGAAGCCAATCTGCCTTTCACTAGCTGCAATGAATAATGTATAGAAAGACAAAGTCTCAAAATTTACCTCATTTTGTATTGCATTGTTCACATTGCCTTCCCCCACCCCATTTTTATTTTTCGACAACTGTTGTGAAACCCACTGCAGCACTGCTATGTGGACCTTTAAAAACTTGCAGGAATCATTTTTTAGTGTTCTTCCTAGTTTTTCAAGCTTTTTTTCTGCCACAAGCATCAGCTCAACCTCCAAAGTCCAGTTTTGCAGAATTCGGTGAATAACCAATATAAGCAGATTGTCCCAAGACCAGCATTCTCTTAAATGCAAAACAAGCACAACATGCAAAGGCATTGATGCCTTTAGGGGTGCAGTCAGCAGAGTTCAGCACAGGGGTAACTTCATCACTTTTGGAATAAGCACTGGTTTAGAGGAACCAGGAACAGCTCAGCAGCACGAGGATACAGCAAACCTCGCCACCTGAGGAACTTGAAGACCACCCATAGCATCCAGAAGCTCTACAGTGAGCTGCTAAACTCCAGTAACTTACTCCAGTATCTGATGCTGGAGATAACATGCATATCTTTTGCATTTGTATACATCTTTGTCACTAGCCATAGTGATAAAACTGGAATAAAGCAAACGTATTTTCAACAATCTTCTGGTATACAGCTTGACAGATACTACCTAAAGTTACCACAGGGAATAGTACTAAATCTGTAAGTCCTAAGACATACTTAGCTTTCCGTAAGTGTTTTGCAATGTATGTAGAAATGTGATTTAGGCAAAAGGACACAACGATACAAATTTAATCAAGGCTAAATCAAAATTCTTCTCCATTTAGAGGAAGTTTTTTGGGTTTGAGTATTTTTTGTTGTTGTTGGGGTTTTGCTGTTTTGTGGGTTTGTTTCGTTTGGGTTTTTTTTTTTTTTTAATAAAAAAACGAAGGCGTGATTCTTTGTTATTAGGCAGCCTGAATACAGGAATCTTTGCTGTAGAGAGGAGCCCAAAACATTCCCAGAGTTTAAGTAGGTTGTTGGACCTGGGGCATTTGTTCAGCTCCTTGAGGAAGTCAGGACAAGCTGCCAAGCCTGGATCCTGACCTGTACATTCAAAACAACCAAAAATGTTCAGGATGTTTCAAATAATGTGCATCCTTTGTTAAGGGAGAACTTTTTCAAGCCTGATTTCACTTTCACAGCTCGGGCAGCATCTGGGACTGCGAAGGTTCAGCTGATGTATTACACGCAGAGGAGCGGCGCAGGTTTCTGCCTTAGAACCTTGAAAAGTTCTTCCAAGCAGATGGTGTCAGTTGTTTGGGTTTTCAGATGAGCAGATTGTACATTCAGAGGCAGGCCTGTCAGGGATTAGGCAAACATTTTGCAGCACTTTTTGACTTTCTGGGAAGCACGAGCTAAAACGTACCACAAAGGCCTTGAGCTTCCGTAAGAGAGTGGCAGCCATCCGCTGGCGGGTGGGCGGCAAGGAGGGCCATCTCACAGGGCTTCCCCAAAACAGGCACAGAAAAACGGCCCCCAAGAGAAACGCACCCTGCTTTTTTACTTTAGATGAAATCCTCGAAACAGACACCAGAGATAAATGCAACCAGGGAAACGCATACTTAAAAAGTAGGAAAATATCATAAACCTTATCAAACAGTCCTGGAGAATAGGATCTAAAGTCACAAGTCATTTTCTGGGATTCTGAATCTTATCTAAAGAAAGAAAGAAAGGTTGCCGTTTCTTTAATCTACAGACGAAAAGGAGCCAGCTGTACATCTGAAAATCAGCTGCGTATTGATCCCGCTCCTGTTAATATTCATGAAGCTATATCGTAAGACTGGAGATTTTAACACAGTGCCCCCGGACTCTAAATCAATTCCCATTGATTTCAATTGGCTTCTCCCAGCCAAGCATCGACCTTACCCCTCCCTTGGAAACATGCTCTCAAGGTCCTTTGAAACACACTTGCTGTATAATGAACTCTGAAGGATTGCATGTGCTTATTGGTATGTTCTTTTTTTCTCTACCCGTTGAGCTTTTGAGGGGGTGGACACCATTATCTGATTTGATGTGAACATTTAAAAATTTGAACCTACGCCCCACAGGGCTCCCATCAGTTTCTAGCAGCCAGAATAAACTCTTTCTCTTCATTTAGATTTGTCTGAAAAGTTCAAGGCTAATGCAGTCATCTAGCAAAACTGCGTTTCTTGACACTGCCTGCTTCCAGGAGAAACACATACTGAAGTGTTTCTGGTTTCTGTTTGGCTGACTTCGGGGGACTACAGCTAGAACAGGCTTACAGGAGCGGCAGAGCAGAGGGCTGCAGGGTGAAGTTAATTTGCTCCTCTCTCTTAAATCGCTGGGCCCTTGGGTCTGACACTATGCTCTGCTCAACTTCCCAGCACCTGACGTTCAAGTCTCTTCACAGGGAGTTATGAGGAGTTAAGGAAACTCAGCAAATAAGCAGGTACCTGCCAAAGCTGGTGCCTACATTAGAAGTTTAGATGTTCATTATTTCCCTTGAACAAACAAAACAGGAGCACAAAGTAGCACAAAGGTATCGTGCTTCTGTTTGTACCTCAAAAGCAAAATGAATTTTTAAATGTGCTTTCCTTAAGAACTTTTTCTATCAAAACATGTAGCTTTTATTTCCTCTGCTGATTAAAATAAAAAGTACTAATATGAATAGTACTTAGCCGTACGTAAGTATTGGAAGGCCTAATTAGCTGATGTCTGAATGACAGGTCCCTACGTGACCAGAGCTATCCCTCAGCTTCATTCACGAGAGTGACTTTGTGTTACGACACCAGGCAACATCACAGCCAAAATGACAACCCTTTATATAAAAATTCAGTTGAACGCATGCAAGGTTTTCTTCCTGCATCCAACTAGCCTCCCTTCTGCGATACTTTATTTGTAGATTAATTAGATTTAGCTGTGCCTACATCTTAGTTGTTTGCACATACAGCATTTGAAAATGATGCATTTAGCAGCTATTAAAAAAAATTAGGTGCAGAATGCTATTATGACCAAAAGGCTTTTAAAAACTTAAATATATGGCTTTTGCCATATATGTTAAAGTCTAAATACCCAAACTTAATGTAATACTGGTTTCTAGCTGCCCTCAAAAGGCTTTCATTTGTAAGTGATTGAGTTACACTTTGTCAGTTCCAATCAAACAGCAGGATTTTACTCGCATCTTTGAAAAAGAAAAAACAAAAATCAGTAATATATAGGTTTGTAGTGGGACAGTCACATCCAAGATTCTCCAAACGTTACAGCTCCAGACAGGGCTGCATCCGTCCCAAACCAACAAAACACCATCACACCAACATCATACCTATGATGAAGCTGACCAGCATGGAAATTTAGAATAACCAACACTAATCTGGGTCGTAAAAATCAGTACACAACAGAAACACTAAGCATCTTTTCTTGGTTTTTCTTCTACAACTCATTCTCCATTCCTGTCTTGACACTATGCACTAAGGAGATGCAGATACTGACCCTCCCGTGAAGGTTTACTATCAACACCACTTCCTAACTTTCTGTAGTGATACTCCTTTCACCATTATGCAAAAAGCCCACGTCCCCTGAGAAAAGGCACCTCAAACCGAGACCTCCTCTCTCGGCGTAAGATCCCAAAGCCGACCGAGCAGCTACGCTGCGCCAGGGTAAAGAACAGCAGATTTTAAAGCCGCGAGACACATAACCGCAGAGGACAACCTCCTCTGCCGCGCCGTGACGGGGGGTTGTTCGCTTTAACTCCACTAAGCTTTCAGGGAGTGGCTGTGGATTGGGAGAGAAGATCTGGATCGGTCCTTGGCACGCCAGTCGGCCCCTTCCCCAGCACAAGCCGGGGAATACAACACAAAACCGAACCCCGGCGTTCGGCAAGAACTTTCAGGGCCAAGCCCGTTGGTGATACAACCCTGCTAACCTCAACACGGCGCAGGAATCAAGCTCTGTAATGACACGTATCCCTTCTGCAGCTTCCCGAGATCCCAGCGCGAGAGGCTACTCGCGTGCCCGGCTCCATTTCGCTTTTCCTCATGGCAGGGTGCGCTCCAGCGTGCCTCTCGCCCTCCCTCCCGCCGTTTTCCCTTTCTGCAAGCTCCTTCCTGTCTCCCAGCGGCTTCTCCTATCGCTTTCGCAATCGGAGAAGGCCGGACATCGCTTTGCTGAATGGGAGGAAGGCTCTGTAATTAACTGGATCCTTTGCTGTTTACATAAACACTTAAAATATACGGAGAGCTGAAAGGTCAGCTCCAGCTACGCAGGGCAAAGTAAATGAATTTGAGGTGATTATTACAGAAAGCCATTTAACTAATGAGGTGCTGCTCCTTCTGAAAAATATTTGAGTTTTTCTTTGAATACTATTGCTGTTCTGAATAAAAAAAAAAAAAAGGCAAAAAAAAGATTTTTAAATGTATTTAACAAACCAACCTAAAAGCAACACATGAAACAATAGAGCACAGCTGGTTTCTGAGCAGGACGAAACAAGTATAGGAGCGGGAAAAAGAGTATTATTTGAACACTTTGAGTTTATTTCCTTCAGTTATGAATTGTCCTCTTGTTGCCTTCAAAAACTTGAAGAAATTTTACTAACAGGATCATTTTTTGAAACAAGTTATGCTTAGAGATATTGTGAAAATAAACTTATAATCTTTACTTATAGGTAAACAAACTAAGAAAATGACTGGAAATTTATACATAGGCAACAGAGAATCAGGAAAAGGGCACCTGGTATGTTTTGTTGTCAAATTACCATAAGGCTCATTCCAAAACAGTCCAAATATTCATGACAGTTTCTCAAAAAGCATTGTTTCAGAATATTTACAAAAACAGAAATTTAATGGAGATTTATTCTGAATAAAATAATAAATTAGAGTTTAATTACCGTTAACTGGAATCTGGAAAAAACATCTGTTCTCATTTATACATCAACTACAGTAAGCCACATTCATGTCATCCATCTTCAGAACAACACTGAAGCATATACTTGGCTTTAAGGACTTATTTAAGCATCACTCAAGACTATGGGGTATAAGCACATGAAAAAACTTTCTTCAAGTCAGGTCCTCATCAAATGTTTGCTGACATTTATGATCCATAGAGCTACACAATATTAAGAGTGCACAGCCTGCACTTGTGTCTACAACAGAGTTCAGACTTGACCAACCCTAACCTAGAAGAGTATGTTGCTGAAACTTGCTGAGTCAGTGCCTTAACAGAAAAAGGGGATTAAAAACACAAATAAGAAACAAAAAAATCCAACATTCCTTGGAGATTAGTTCAAGATTAGTAAAGGTTTAAACCATTTAAACACCTTGAGGCTCTCTTGTGCTGTGTTTCTATTAACAGTTAAGCAAACTTACCAATGGTACACCTCATAAAAAAGAAAGCGCTAAGCTTATATAGTTTAATGTAGTGTAATATTTTTAAAGTTGTTTTGAAATAATTTTTAAAAGCAAGGTATCAGAAAACCTACATCTCACTGCATTTGGTACAGAGATGCAAAGTAGCAGAACAGAATCTTGCCTACCTACCCACTTAATACGTTATAATTAGAGATGAGGAGGCAGCGTGAACATCTAAGCTAGGTTTGATGGAGAATATTAATTTAAGCTCAGGATAAAGCTCCAGGTATAGAGAATATTGAGATTTAGATGCCTGAAACTGCTAAATAAAGAATCTTCACTTAGGGATTTTCCTCAAATCAGCTGTTCCAATGTCCCCTTTCAGATGGCATTTTAAAGAAAATACTGTTTTGCAAAGTCAGGCTATACCCAAAGCAGTACAAACCTTTATAGTTTTTATTTGTATCATACTTCAGCAGATTGATCTGCAGCTACAAGGACTGCAGGGTGCAATGCCCCCCCCAGCCCCCATTTTCTTCTGATGTGAAACAGAAAAGAACATTTCTGCCCGAGAGTCCTCCATGCTGCTTTATCTGACCCAGGTGGGAAACGTAAAAGGAAGATGCCAGCCTCCAACAGACGCTCATGGGTTTTGCATCTCTGTCACTGTGCCATGACAGATTTTAAATTTTGATAATCCCTTTTTAGCCCTTTCAGGCTAAGGCCATAACATGTCACAGCTCAAACAAAACTGGGTCCTGTCGGCCCATGTTCATACAAATAGCCCAAACCAAGATGATTTATTTACAACAGTTAATACAATTGCTAGTAACGACTTTATAGGCAACCTCTAAGTGCAGGCGAGATGAAAAATTTACTAAATTGGAGTATAAAAATTCATAAGAAAATGTACAGAATCAATATTTCATGGGATTTGCTTTACCTTGCCTTACACAAATCTACTCCAGAGCTCACATTAAAATTTAAACCAGCTTCGTGCGACAAGTTCAAATGCTGGGGCTGTTTCATATTAGTTTAACTTCGGAGGGTATTTTTTGTTTTGTTTGTTTCAGAAATTGGAAAAAAGCACTTAGGGAGCTGCACAGTTTGAGTGCTTGTGTGCTGCTTTTTCTATTTTCCTCCTTTCTTTTAAGAATAAACTAATTGCTGACATAAATAGGGAGGACATTGCTTAAGAAAGAGAATCTTAAAATACCTTTGTATTCTCTTTAATACAGCATAGGAGTCAAAATACCTTTGGCATTTTCTTTAATACAACGTACAGAGACACTGCTTAGAAATAATACCTGAAGAATACCCTTAAGAGCCCCTAGTCTGGGAACAGAACCTGAAAGAACCCACAAGCCAGTTTTTGTAACGGCAATCACATCGGAACACAAAGGTGTAGGCGCGCCCGTAAGAAAGCTTAGTGCCTGGCACAGCTCTCCTCGCCCCGACAGCTCCGCACAAGCCGGGGAAACCCGCCCACCGACTTCAGGTGCTGGAGCACTCCTGAAAACCCTAGTGCCAACCATGACACTTCAGTCTGCTGGAAAACCGAGACTGTTCTTGCAGGGTAGCGGCGGGGTGCCAAATAGTCGCAGGAAGGGGTGTCTCTTCTAACTTTAGGGAGCACATTGTGAAGAGTTAATTTGTTCACTTCATCAGAGGGACCAAGTCCTGGGTTGGCCTTGGAAAAGTGAATCACAGAATCATTAAGGTTGGAAAAGACCTCTAGGATCATCAAGTCCATCCATCAACCCAACACCACCGTGCCCACTAAACCATGTCCTGAAGCGCCATGTCCACAGATTTTTTTGAACGCTTCCAGTGATGGTGACTCCACCACCTCCCTGGGCAGCCTGTGCCAATGCTTGACCACTCTCTCAGTGAAGAAATTTTTCCTATTATCTAATCTAAATCTCCCCTGGCACAACTTGAGGCCATTACCTCTCAATAAATGAGGAATGAGCTTTTTAAATTTAAATTCTAAGGGATAAGCTTTTTAAATCTAAATAAATTCTCATTTAATGAAACATCTTTCACTGCCAAGATGCTCGTTCACAATAGGACCAAAACAGCAGCAGCATATTATTGTGGAAGCTGTGCAGCTGATGTTTTATTCCATGGGTTATTCACAGGCCTGTGAAAGTCCTGCCCTTTGCATCAGCCTACCTGACCCTGTTTGCATGATTCTGCAGTTTTATGCACCTCTTATCTTGACATAAACCAGTTTGTCCAGAACAACGAGTAAGATTTCTTTCTCTCTGAAGATAACAGAAAGGAATGATTAAAAATAATCTTCCCTGGTGTTTGCATATGGTTCACAAATAATAGAAGGGAAGGATGAAGCCCAGGTACGGGGGGGGGCTGAAATCACCTGCAAGTATTTTATTTGTGCCTGCATGCTCATATATATTCTATTGTGATTCACTGTAAATAAAATAAATAAAAAAACAAACACACAATCACAGACATGCTTGGAGGACACCAGGTACACCTGGAAAAGGATATCTATGCTACTGCGCTCTCAAATTCCACAAGATTATTTTCATCATAATATGAATAAATATATGAATAAATGTGGGGCCAGATTTTCAGGTTAGTTGTGCAATTGCATGTGAAAATGGGGCCAATTATATAAGCAACTAATTGGAAGAAACAGAAGTGTTCGCACAATTTTGGAGCAAAAAATGAGTTTAAAAACTTATTAAAATATACGACCCTTAAGGGTAACCTCAACTTTTCCTTGCTGACATTACCCTACCGGACAAAAAAAAAAAAGTGTGTATTCTGCTAGTTCTTATGTTACTTAAACATTATCCAGTTATTAAAAATAATTCTTCCACTGGCACAAGCAAGCGTACTAGAAAAATTTAATGTTCACTTTCTAAAGTTAACAGCAGGCTTCAGCATGTTAGCAAAACCTGGTGATCATTTATTACTTATTATACTGTAATTCATTAAGGTTGTAAGAAATATTTAGATACTTAATTGGCATTTAACAAGATAGCTATAGAGAGTAAATGAGACATTAAATCCTCTTCTAAAATGCCCATTAGGTTTGCTTTGGAAATTAATTGATCTAATTCACTTGCTGTAAACCACTGTGGTCTGTGCCAGTTTAGGACTTTGAGATATTAATGACAGACAAAACCAAAATGGTGTATGTCCTCACACAGAGGTAGATCGCAGCCTAATATGCTGGTCACCTATATTTATGGTCCGAGTGAACAGGCCGATAGGAAGCATTTATTTTAAACGGTTGCTATTCATCCCCTGGATCTCAATCACGGCCACGACTCTCCTGGGCACCATCCACGCTGTGTGAAGGGCTCTCTAAAGGCTGCAGAGCGCCGGTCTCAGCTGCACAAGCTGCACTTACCGTCCCGACTTACAGGTTTAAGTTCTCTTAAAGCCTGATCTCAGCCTGCAATCCCAACCGCAACTCGTACGCTTTGTGGTTTTCCACTTTCGGAAGACCCTACCTGGCCTTCAGATGTCCTCAATTTTTTCCAAGTGCATTTTTTCATAAAAGTTTATATTTTCAGAGTCCACTTCCCCTTCATTCCCTTCAATAAGACTGTTGTCCCTTAAATGAGAACATACAGCAGGGGAGAAAATGCAACAGCCTTTGCAATTTGCTGTTAACTTCTGCTTCTCACCGGCCTGAAGCAATGCGATAGATCCCCAGGAGAGTCCTAACTCTTCTACTGAGGCCTCCATTAGTATTTCACACCTGTACATGGAGACACTCATATCAATCACAACAGTATGTGAGAGCCATATTCCTTAATTGTTAATAAAGTGCCTTGAGGTCCATCAGCTTCTGCCTAATAGATATTAAATACATTTTACATTTTCAGTGACTATTTCTAGGCAGTTTATTGCTCGTTTTTAGGAATAAAACACCCTCAGTATTTCTCCACTATTAAATATCTATTTTGATCCCTTATAAAGTTTTGAGAACGCCTTGATTAACTCCCAGGAAACAAGGGAAAGCACAGAGGGTTCTAACGCTCTCATAACACCACTCACAATAAGACTTGCACACAATTTACATTTGGGTTCAAAAGGCTACTTTCAAACCAGGACCTATGAAAATCATGAGACAAAACCCAAAATCTTTGCTTCAGTCTACAATTTATCAGATCTAAAAATATGTTTAAAAGAGAGATTAGCTATTTAAGGCCAGAATATAATTTTTTTTCATGGCTCTAGAAACATTTGCATGCCTTGGGAATAAAGCTAAATTCTTTGAGACAGTCAATGACCTTCCAGTGGTGATGTTACTACGTACATCAAGTCATGCCTACAATACACAACTTTTCTAAGAATACAGCCACTCAGAAATACAGGAACATGCAATTCTAACCGACTTAACTATGCCAAGGACACAATCATAACAGCAAAATCCACTTTTGGTCAGATGGCTCCTTAGGTTTCTCATCACAATAAGAGACACTGGACTATGAGGCCAGGAAGGACAAAATTTTGCTGGCTTTGCTAGAGGAAGTTTGCCAACGCATTTACCAGTAGACCAACGCTGACAAAACCTTTGAGAGCTGACAAGGCCACAGGTACATATTTCTGTCAAGGACTGTTTACAATTTATGAAGGACAGCTCTTCCGCCGGTGTAAATAAATCTTGCTCCACCTACTGCAGCAGAGACCCACCAGTTTACACCAGTGGAGGAACTGACTTTTTCCATTCCAGGAGTCACATTGCTGACACTACAGTAGCAGCGATTAACAGACATTCAAACACAGCCAACTGCTCTCCCTTCACTATCAGGGCAATTGTCTGTCTTCTGTTTAATTTTTTTTTTCCTCCAGGGAAGCATCAAGGACTTGCTGTTGAATTTTTAAGGTGGCTCATTAGTATCCAATAGCACCAGAGCAGCACCAAGTGCCCGCTATGAAGGATTTCTCCAGTTAGGGAGAACAGCACCAAGGCCCTAGCAAGAAGATGCTCAGGACTTCCAAACACACTGCCTGAAAAACATTGCACAGCCGATAGCTTTCATGAAGCACTCCACAGTGGTTATTTGCATAGGAAATACATTTTAAAAAAATCATACCCCTCCAAGAAAAAACACTGAGAGCCAACAGAATTAATTGCACCTCCTCCCCCAGTTTTGAAATTATCATTTGTGATAGAAGACTTGCATTTAGCTGAGCCTGGCAGCTTTTTCCATCCGCCAAGTCATGTGTATGCCACTCTTTTCAAATGGCATGCCCTTTGCCTCCCAGGGCATTTGAGGGTTAATCTTGTCATCTCAAGATCTTTCCAAGATGCCAGCCAAGCTCATCATCAACTTGACATAGAAGTCTTCTGGGGGATCTGGGTTGCTCTTTCTGGGAGCACTGTCCATTTGACAGACAGGAGGCTGTGCTGCAGCAGCCCCACCAGAATCCTTAGCTATGTCTGCTGCTGAAATCTCCAAATTAAACATTTAGAGCTGCAATTAAATAAATAAATAAATAAAAACACAGCAAACTTGTTTACAGAACTTCATAGCTAATTTATAAACTTTTTTACTCAAGTTCTCACTTTAACTACTTTAATTTGTAGAAGGAACACATCTCTGTGCAGGGCGATGGATCAGAAGTTGCCCAGGGACAGGCAGCGAAAAAAGGCTGAGCTGACATCGCTGGGGTAATTTTTGACATGTACCTAGTTTTAAACAGCTGCTCAGAAAATTAGGGACATGTATTTTTTAGAAGTTTGTCACTGTGTGTGTCTGTCACAGCTGTGCTCTTCCACAAGTGCATATCCTTTCTTGCAAGAAGAAATTCAGATTGAAAAGAAATGTTCACAGCAAACAGACAGCTATGTAGAGATATTTCCTGCCTCACACAGATAAAATGGTACAAACATACCCCTCTCTGCACTCATGTTTTGACTTTTTTTCATGCTGGATATACAGGATATACTTTTCAGTTCAGGTAGCAAATAAATCCTCACTAGACACCTATGCACATGGCTGGATTTTTCAGAGATGCTAAAAATAAACATCCACAACAGTTTTACAGCAAATGTTCTACCTCTGCTAGAGTCAGCGAAGTTCAGGGCTGAACACAACCCAGCGTGAGTTTTGCTGAAAATAAGTGGCTTCGGTTCACTGTGGTTCATGGTAAGTCTGTTTTATTTTATCCGAGCTTGCAACCCTTGAATTTCAGAGTCTGAAAGAACTTTAGGCAAAAACTAGCAATCAAGCCGTGTCGAGCCTGTGCACAGTCTGTGGTTTGCAACATAGGTTGACATAAAATTTTAGTGTGGGTTTTGCACCAAAAACTAGGCTGAGGTTCGATTCACGCACACAAAAAGAGCTCAAGAATTACCCAGGCTTTGGGGTTTCAGAACAGAAGCCTCCACATTTGCTGGGCCACACACTTTCAACACAAGGTTATTTGCAATACAGACTGTGATTCCAAGAAGCATCGGGGGGATTATCAGTTGCACCAACTACAATAGAAGGAACAGGTTTGCAGCAGGACTAAGCTAACAATGAACACAAACCCCCTCAGCCAAAACAAAGAACGTCCCTGTAGTGGGTTTCCGTCCTTTTTCTTTTTGGCCTTTAACGACACAGCATCATTCGAGTCATCTTCACTCTCCGAGGTTTCCCCGGGTGACCCAGTCCCACGTGCACAGCTCAGGCGCTGGGCTCCGGCTGCACCGCAGCCCCCGCGGGCGCAACCAGAAACGGGCACGCACCAGGAATCGTGAAGAAAATCAAAAGCGTCATCTTTCTTTGTCAGGCAGAGCCAAAGAGACATTTCCATACATTTTTTACATTTTCCGGTATTTCAGAAAGCTGCCCCGGTGTCCGGCCGCTTCGCGGCTCACTGTTTACTCCCTCCACAGCCTGGCTCTTTAAATTTCTTTTTCAGGACCTTGTGGATTCAGAGTCTCTCCTGGCAACTCAGCAAGCTTGGTCTGACAAGAAAACTGAAGTATTTTCCCAGCAGCTCTTATCAGGAAACAACGTGTCAAACAAGATGAAACCAGCTCTCCATCCTTGGAAGATTTACTACAATCCCCTGTGCTCACAGAGGCAATGTTAACACTAACCAGCTACACAGCCATGGAGTGTAAATACGGGCTCCTCTCCCAGCTAACAAGTCCTATAAACGCTGTCTGCGGTGAGCCCGCGCGGGTTTCTCCGTCCTACCATTTGCACTCTGATAAACATCTCCACAGGGGTCTATAGGCTGTGTTCTTTCAAACGCAGCTCTGCCCGCGGCGGAGGCAGGCGACGGCGTTTCCCCTGAAGAGCATCCCGGTCCCGCGCCTCCCCAGGGCCCCGCTCCCAGCCCGCGGTGCTCCTGTCCTCCTGTGTGGACCACGGGCCAACAGGAGAGGTCGGGATGCTGGTGCAAGGAACAGCCGAGGCGGGTGGGATAAAGGGGTGGCAGCTCCATGAGTGACTGCAGAAGCAGAGGGGAGGATGGGAAGAGAGTTGGTTTTCTGGGACCCTGGAAAATCACCAGCCCAAAAAGAGGTAAATGGAAAAAATATGTCGATGCCCACCTGGCACCAAATCCATTACACTATTTATGACCGGTGTTCTTCCTGCTTGGAAGCAGGGATGCGAGTGATTATTGACTCCTTTAAAAATAGATGTCCTATGCTAAATAAATAAAATAAATGCAAGTGTTTTGTGTTCTATGAGATGTCTCCAGCTTTGGGTTTGTTTTTTTTAATTCCATTTTTAAGAGTAAAGCACAGGGGAAAATAAAGATTAGGGGTTAAACAAAAGCTGCTAAACAAAGCAGAAACACCTAATCTTGTATACATCTTGGTTCCAAATCCATCTTCTGAGATTTGTTTTTTCGTTTGAACACTGGGGCCTTTTTGAATCCAAGGTCCCTTGTTTACACCAGCCAGAAGAACACTAAATCATGATCACCCTCATTATGCCACTTGATAGGGCCTAAACCACAGAATTAGGAGCATTTAGGATCCCGAGTCTCCAGGGCAAATTAACTAATGCTATAAATTAAGAACTCCACTCATGCCAGCAACTACATCTTCCAAAGCAAGCAGCAAAACACAGCCCCTAAATATTTTGCTAAGCGCATGTCTGTACTAGACTGTGGGGGTTGAAGGAATTATGGGTTGATAACACTGGAATTTATTAGGGACTGGATGGTTTCTGGATTTGTTAGGAAGCCAGGAAACATGGAAGCAGAACACGCATCTGGCTGGGGGTGTTGGCTGTGGCGTGAGAGGCAGCAGCGTGGAACCCACCAAACAAATACTCGCGTGCAATTCCCAAGGTAAAAACAATCTGTTGCTACATTTGCCTGCACTGTCAGGGTCCTCGCGACACACGGGCAGGGTAAAAGGGCGTCAGCGCCTTTGAGAACATGGCCCAGATTTTCAAGCCTAAGAAAGTGAGGGCAGAATTGGGCCCGTGGTGCTACCTGCAGGTTTCTTGTTCTCTTCTCACTAAAACTAGCACCTTCCCTCCCAGCACCAGCCTTCTTCCGAGCACATCTGACAGCGTTTTCCACAGTTTGTAAAATGACACCTGCTGAAACTTAAGCTATTAGTGCAGATAATAAAGCCATCACATGGAGAGCATTCATGTTTTCCAATGTTGTCAGAGTAATTTGTTTTGCTATTTGGGATAAGTTCTACCAAGCATAAATATTTATGTCTGTGTGGATGTCAAATACTCTAATTAGGAAGTACACCTAGAACTGGGCTGGGTTTAATTGGGTCTTTGAGCTAGCTAGACATTTCCAAGACTTCAGCTGTTTGTCATATAAATATATTGAACTAGACCTCTATTGGGATAAGATTCCTTCAGGAAAAAAGTCTAATTGTCATCATTTGGGGTATTCTACTAAAAGCCAATAGCTGCAAACACTGCAGGACAAGCTACCTGCAGCTAGTAGAACCCCTAAAGTACCTGGAGAAGGAGCAACAAACCAAAAAGATGGATAGTGAGATTCTCTATGTTGCCTTCCTTACATGCCTCCCTTTGAGTCAAGCTGTCCTGCCCAAAGCGCAGCATGGCATGGCCCAGCCAGGTCAACCGGCTGGCTCGGTTACTGGAAGGGTCACAGCAGCCCACAAGAGCTAATTTTATCAACAAAGAGCTAAATTAGTGCAGGTGCACTGCACCGCACAGGCTTCCAGTACTACATGAAAGCTAGTCTGGATGTTACTGCCAATGGCTCCCAAATTTAGTTTGCTTGGGTACTGCGGAAAGCAGTAGTGTTAAGAGCAAAATAAATACCAGCAGCACCCAGCTGCTGGGGTCCCATGCTTTCTCCCAGTAAGGAACTTCATGCTCCTCACATCATTGCCCCTCTTCTGCCATTTTACTCACCTCCCTAAATTAGCATTTCATCCCATGTCCTTCCTTACAACACCTCTTAAAACTGGACTGGCCATCAAATCTATGTACAGCACAGCCCATTTTACAAACTCTGGGCCATACCTTATCCTGCCCATAGCAACAGGTCCTGGCAAGCTGAAGTTGCTTTAGATACCACCACACATGGTTCACAAAGAGAGACTGGAGGCCGGAGATGCTACTTCACACAGCAACAAACTACAGCCCCATAACTGCCCACAGGGAATTTCTTACCTCGGAGCAGTTATAGCAACACAGTCTCTAGATGCCAAGAGCCGCCGATGTGTCACTGCCAGACGCTTCCCGGAGCGCTGGAGGCAAAGGTACCCCAGTGTCAGAACTTCCTGAAAACGCTTGTAAACACAGATGCCCAAGAACAAACAAGCAAGGAGCTAGTGTCCTCACCTCAGACATGGAGGGGAGAGTACTAAGCTCCTGCTCTAAATTAGGCAGGGAGGAGCTTTAAACCCCAGCCCCCGTGTAGCAGGTGAGAGCACTAATCACTTCATTACCAGCCCAGCCTTACGTGGCCCAACTCTGCTTTACACACACAGGTACAGCTCTCAGACTGGGACTGACAAACGGGCGTTTTTCACAGATATAGGCTGTCGTATCGTTCCTCGATGGCAGCAGCTTTTTTACTTGCACAGCTTTTAAGATTATAAAAAATCATTATGACCTTCTAGTCAGGTTCCTTGCCAGGAAGCACTGCGTGCTGCTTGGCTGCAGTTTCAAAACACAAAGAGCTGCCACAGGAGGAGTCTCAGAGGAGCTCAATTCAACTTCCAGGCTAGCCACAGACTTTTTTACATGTTTATGGGCAAATTGTGCTCCATCTCTTTGCCTCAATTTTTCATTCTCCCCATGGGAGATACTGTCAGGGTAAATTCACCGCTACCGGCAAAATGTGGATGGGATGTTACTCGGGTACTTGAAGACCATCACTCAAATCATGATCCTACTCCGCTTTAAAAAAAAAAAAATAAGACATAAGTAAAGTCTCTACAAGGCAGTATGGTGTGAGCCTTGTGTATAATAAAACAACAGTAACTCTCAAAATGGATACTCATCTCTGCAGATGATACATTTTAGGATTTAGAAGTGTCATACATCAAAAATAAGATCCCTCCTCTAAAGTCCAACCTTGCAAGGCTGAGCCCATACAGCTCAGCTGGGGATTTCGCAAGGGCCAAGAAGCTAGAAAATTACTTCATTTTGCGATGGCTGTGTGTTTGGGACACCTAATCTCTGAAAATTACATAAAACTTTATTAAACACACTTGACACACTGTACTGAATATCCATCAAATGATAACAGCTGTCATCATACTGCCCTGGTCTGAAGTTGAACCTCAAAAGCTCTCGCTGAAATAGTGTTTATCAATGATATATCTACAGAATACTCCAGACGGAGAAAGCTATCACTGTGTAAGCATGGTCTGTGAAACAACGGATGACTTCAGTATGCTTTTGCCACTTTTTAAATAATCCCCAATTCCTCTCAGGAGCATTAAAATCTGTCCTTTGGAAAAGAAAGTAAGACACAGTATTAATAAAATGTTTGAGCACTGTGCTCAGTTCAGTTGTGTTTCTATTGACCGTCACACATTCAAAAAACACTAGAGAAGGTTGGTCCTCCAGAGACGCCACCACGGCTGCAAAAGAAAGCCTTGGCAATTATGTAAAGGCACCATGCTCCTGTTTTATTTAGCGGAGAGAAGGGGTTTTTTTCTTCTTACGGCCCTTTTGTGCTCCCAGATGTTTTAATTACTGAGGAAAGGGAGCGGATGATTCTGGCCATATGTCTCCATTCCGCATAAATAAATATTGTCGCCAGCCCAGCTAAGTTTCGCAGAGCTGTCGATGATCCCGCTGACACTAAAGCTGTCGGGCCCGATAAGCATCTTCAATCCTTCAGTGAGCATGCTAATTCCAGGAACACTGAGACTGATATCCCATGAAAATATTCAATCTAGAAACAATTAGGCTCATATTGCTGCAAAATGGTACCTCTAGGAATTTGGGTGATCGCTTGATTGGAGCCTCGAGTACAAGCTTTAAGTGGAGACGCTGAGGGGAACGAGCAAGGAGAGGAGAGCAGGTGAAATGGTCTCTTCGAAGCAGCAATTGCTGCACCATGTGTTGAAGTTGCTGCGGGCCACGTTTGCTTTTCTCTGGTCCATCCACACAGTCTTGGGGTGCAACAACTTAATAAATAAAAGGATTTAGTTACAACTGTGTTATAACTTTTTTTGATTAATGCATGCAACATCAATTGTTTTTATTGCAGTGCATTTTGAAATAAACAATGGTCAGGCTCTGTTTGTGCTAGACAGCATGAAAACACAGTTGCAAACCTTCCCTTAGCAGCTTTCAGCCTAAATAAACAGCCTAATATATCCCCCAGAAAAGAATACACAACCACAGTGACTGCGGGTGGTTGCAAACAAGTTGTGAAAGCTGTTAAGCAGAAGGGAGTAATTTAAGAGGGGAGGAATTAGCTAGACGAACTGACAAAGAAGAGGGTGGCAGGACAAGGGCAGCCAGTGACAATGTGAGACTGTGACTACACCCCCCCCCCCTTTTTTTTTTTTTTTTACTACAAGAACACAGCATCAAAACCCCCCAGCAGTCCTGAAGCCTCCCACCGCAGCCCGGAGTGGACGGGCCTCATGGCAGGCACAGGAGGACAACGAACAAGGATGCTTTTTGGTCAAACGAGAAGCTATTTCAAAAGCTGATGTTCCAGGACAACACATTAAGGTATTGGCAACACAAGTACAATGCTAATTCCCACAATCAAGCAAATAGGTCAGAAACTCAACCTTCTTTTAAAACAAAAATATGTATTATTTCTTTTTAATTATCATTTTGCAAAAAGCCTCAACCCATACCGTGGAAGCCTGTGAGCTGTAGCAACCATTGCCATGAAGTACGAGCAGCAAGAATCACTGCTGAGTTCTGCTGACACCGATTCTATTAGGAAACCTGCAGAGCCGAAGAACGGTGCAGGAGGACAAGTCAACCCACCAGCTTCTGAGGACCCTGGTCCTTCCGCGGAGCCCTCGGGGACGGCAGAGCAAGAGACCACGTGCTGCCATACCCGCCCTCCCTGGCAGGAGAGCCTCGCCAGCCAAGGCTGGGGAGGCCCTGATGAAAGGGTCCTAACAGGCCTCCAGCCCCCCTCACAGCTGCACATTTAGAGCTCAATCGTAGGCAATTTGTTGTTGTTGTTATTGCGTCCTGATTTAACCCCGGGTTTACTGCTTCATGGGTGAATGCTGTTTTTCATTGACAGTACAGAATCAGAAGGTCTGTTTGATGTCACAGGCAAATAAAAACACAGGACTGAAACATGAATGTAGAAATTAAGAAATACTGACCACAGAAAAGGGAAAAAAACCTGCAGCTTATCCACTCAACAATACTGTATTTGTTCTCTAGGTCAAGGCATTGGAGAATAACCATCTTTAAAGAGTACTTACATATGGTTCACACCTCAGGGGTTGCACTGTCCAAAAAGTCTATATGGATGGAAGATAGGAAACAGTCATTTGTTATTTTCAGTGAACCTTTTTCCACCAACTCTTCATTTCAGAGCCAGCTCCCTCCAAGATGACGAAGTAAAAAGCTGAGATACTAGCACAGGCCAGACCATACACACGGTTCCGTGCAGCGAGCCAGGCTATCTAGCACTGCCTCCCATGAGCGGAATACATGCGGTTGTTCTCATAGCCAGTGATATGTCAATATAAACACCTGAGGATAAACCAAGACTCAGGAGGTCCTCGTTGGGGATGTAAAGACTTGCCTCTGAAAGGACCTAAAATATGACCTTCACTTAAATCACAGGTGAAGTTTGCTTGCAAAAGTAGCACATTCTCTCAGTTTGCTTGTACTGAACCACAGCTACGAGGCACAGAAAGAATCTGAGTGCTTCTCTTGCATCAGAAAGAGGAGGCGTTCTTGATAGATTAAACCATCTTTTGAATAATGATTACGACCATAACAATACCAGAAAAACTCACGGCTAGGCAGGCAGGAAGGTAAATCCGTCTGAACAGGGAGAGTTTTATGAACTATGTTTTATGAACCAGCAGGTAAAACCTGAAACGGGTATGCAGCTGAACTTTACCTCCTTGCATCGCCACTACCAGGGTACACACGGAAATAAAGATAGAATGAGAAAGACAACACAGTTTTATGCATAACAGCCTATGTTGACTGCCATACGACTGAGTGTGAACGTACAAGCTGTATCAGACACTACTGCATAAAATTCTACCTTTGGTATTGTGTAAGTGGTAAACATACAGAAAACGTAAAAATCACTTGTGATCTCGTCTCCAGCTATGCAATCTTGTTTAAAAAATATTGTTTTCAGCCACTGTTAAACCAATCAAGTAGAATATTTTTCTGAAGTTTAAAACAGCAGAATGTAAATTTTGTTTTGTACTTCCTGATATTGTGAGTGGGAGCAGAATGAGCAGCACTGAAACACGGCAAAGAAAGCTGCTCCTGAGACATTTCTGACACAACCAGAAGAGAAAACTCCAGCTGGGATTTCCAGTACACTTTTGCCAAAAGAAGAGACTGAGATAAGCATCTGATTTTAAGGCTCATCCAAAAAATAGCATATGGAGAAAGAATTATTTTCTGCTGAGCTAAAACACAGGATGAAAAGTCTGGAAATCTGAATTTTAATCTTAGTGACAGTAACATTGTATCAAAAGTAAATCCACTGACATTAATAGCTATAGAAGATTTAAGATTAGCTTAAGCAAGGTCAGAATCAGCATGTAGGTTTTGGGCCCAAAATTATTACAGACTCCCACTGTGATCTTGGGCAAAATCCATGTAGTGATGGAGCGATTCCATGGGGTGATTTTAGGAGCCTTGAATTTTAGATTACTACATTAAGCAATCTCAAAGCAAGCAACCACAAAAATGATGTACTTAAAGTGCTCTGAAAACCCTGAGCTTAGCTTTTCTATGATTTAGATGTCTCACCTTTTAAAAAATTATCATCGTTACTATGATGAACATTTTCATAACAGTGGCATCCTTCTTTAATTTTTTACTAAAAGCAAATTACTTTAAGATTCTCAGGAGGCAATGCAGAAGCTTAAAATTATATTTAATTTACTAGTACTTCTTCAGATATATCAATTATCATTAATGCAGACTAGAAAGACAGACAGGGAATATAACACTTCTCTCAAAGAAAAAGAAAGCGCACCAGAAAAAAATAAGTCATATTCCTTCCCTATTATCTTTAAGCATTTAGCAAGTCATGACAAACTTTCCTCTGTTCAGCTATGACTGCTCAGAATGCATTTTTACCCACTTGTAAAGCGTATATATAAATATACATATTTATGCATGTGGCACTTTCCTTGCTATAAATTGCCACAGATTTGTAGTCACAGATTTGTAGTCACAGATTTGTCACACTTGGACATTATGTGATTATATCTGCACAAAACTTATAAATTTACATTTTAGAGTGAGCAGTTCATTACTAGGACTTATTTCTAAAAAGTTTTCATTTGCTTGGTGGTGGGGGGTTTTTTTCCATAATTTTGATCAAATTACGATTGGGAGAAAAAAGGTCTAAACTACAGTTCACCACTAGCAAAACTTGCTAGAATTCAAACTAGTTATTAGAGTCAGTAGACAAGTTGTGAATGCTAACAGGTCAGCCTCAGAAAATTATGTCCTTGCAATTCACATGCCACAGCTCACAAGAGAACGTTCCTAGAAGCTCCAGGTAAGTTTGAAAAAAAAAAAAAAACAACCCCAAACCTTAAGAACACCAGTTATGAGCCCGTGGAATGAATGCCCAGTTGCACGAACAAGCATATTACAGGTGAAGCATATTGTGCTTCCAAAACCCAAGCTTCGTGTGACACGTATTGGGTCCATGAGATGAAGTTAGGTAAGGGACAGGCATGGTTTTCCCAGGTGAAGTTCAGCTGCGAAAAGTTGGCAGCCAGTGGAATTGAACACACTCTTCTCTTTGCACAAAACTGCAACGAACCATATGAGCTTGATAAAAACACATTTCAAATGCCTTCAGCCATTAATACTTGTGCAGGTACCCTGGCTTGTGAGAGGACGGATGATGCCTTCACTGGGCACGGTACTTACTCCCATCCGGCCATGTTTCCATGATGCCTCTTGATGCTCTGGTTGCTACATGTGTTTCACCTAGCTCAGAATTTTTATATAAGGACATTTTCAAATCTAGAAGGAAATGAAACCAGCTAAAAGCTACCATCAAAGTACATCAGTAACTTCTGTCTTACGGGATGCAGACAAATAAGGAGTGAATGCCTGACCGCTCCCCAGGGGGATTTTTACTCCTACAGCAATGGCAGTCAAAGTTCATAAAAGAAGTAACCTCCATCTTATTAACAGACCACAGTCTCTGGCCCAGTTTAAATCTCAAGAGATTTTACTTGTAACTTACCTCAAAATACTTAGAAAAGTATTGGAGGCATAAGGAAGAATTTTCACATAAACGATGGAAAAAGTACAAGTAAAATCTGTTAATACTACAAAAAGAAACGTATGATGGACTCTGAGGACAATATTCCCACCTTCCCAGCAGTGTCAAGGGTGGGGTTTTTGGGGGTTTTTTGGGAGCGGGGGGGTATTTTTTTTTTTAAACCGCCTTCCTCTTGCCAAGATTTTATACCATAAATTGAACTACATCTCACGGGAGTATCAAGCATAATACAAACAAAGTAACTGCTTTTGATGAGCAAACAACTTCAAAGAGCACTTACATGTTTATCTTGAACACAGGGTTCCCACCAGAGCACAGATGAACGAAGTTCAGTTTCCAACAGGACATCTCTCTGCCAGAGCTCAGCCACAAGCATTTATGAGGGGTGGGGGGAAGCTTTATAATCAAATCAATTTTAGAGTCATCATTTTTTCCGTGTTACAAGTATGTTTCAGGATGCCACTGGTAGCAGAGTGGATAAGACGTTCTTCTCTTAAGCAAACAATAGCTGCCTTCAGGAGGAAGTCTCTCAGGAAACAGCCCCTGCAGCTTGCAATGCATGTGCCTTAACACCACTTCATGGACCCCCGCTTTGCCTAGAGCTATGTAAAGTGACTCAAACGTAGGTCTACACTCAAAATAAAACTTGGGGGGTTAGCTTTGAAACGAAAGGTTACTAATACACATTCAAATAAATGACATTTTGAATTTCCATCAGCCTAAAATCTACTTATTACAACACCAATAAAAGAAATCTCAAATAAAGCACAGAAAAATATTATTGTCTTTTTCTGCAGATATGTACATGTGAATTGTGAATTAAGAAAATGCTGTCCATCTAAGCAAACCACTATCCTAGCCCTGTTCTATGACCCATCCTTTCTGGGGTAGCAACAGGTTTCAGAAAGTTAATGCAGAACAAGTCATTCATGGATTTATCTCCAGCTGTAGACTCACAGACAAGGCTTGCCCTACTCATATGATCAAGTATTTCTTTGCATAAAGTATGGATAGAAGATAGAGTTGAGACTGTTCTCATCCTCCAATTCTAGAATAAAGACTGCAGACGGGTGATGTTATTCCATTGGTGCAATTCTGGGAAAGGCAGTAAGAAGTTAGGCTGTGACATCAAGGACAGGCAAATGAGTCCTGTCTTCAAATGGATCTTCTCACAGGGTTTGCTATGCTTCAGCTCCAAACCAACTCTCTCTCTAAAGAGGTAGATGCAATTATCTTACGAATTCATGAGAAAGCTAAAATTTTGTAAGAAGCTGATGGCAAGGAGCTGCTTTAATTATTCTCCAACTCGCTGACTCCACCTTAATCAGAATATATTAAATAAAATGTATGGATGCTGGAGACTGGAATGCTGCAGTTCATAACTACAATTAACCACTATTAATTAATAGCTGAAAGATAAATGAGCCATGGGATCCATTTATTCCTGGGTTGGGAGTATTTAAATTCACAGTAGGATGCCAGCCCATTTTTCACAGCAGTGAATTAAAGGAAGTGTGAATCAAAGCTCTCTGCTGTAAGATGCAGGAGACATTTTCAGATCTGTTTGGTTCTTATCATTTAAATGGTGAAAGAAGAGATAATGACAAATGCACTGGAATTCCACTGGGACAACAAAGAGAAAATTATAGTATTTCCCACCCAGAGAGATGAGGTCTAGGTCTCAGTCCCTTCCTTTTTTCTTGCCCGGTTCCAGCTCTTCAGGGTGGACAAGGAAGATGCATTTCCCTGAAGCTCTATAATGCAGGTGCTGCTCTGCTCTCCGCTTACCCGGAGCCCAGCGTGCCAAAGCACTCCTGGCCAAAAGCAGTTTGCTCAGCACGTGAGAACCCATGCAAGCAAACATTCATGATCTTGCTTATTTCTCCTTTGTATCAAGGACATACTGTGTCTCAGATGGATTCTTAAAATTCAGTTGAGACTGGTTTTGCCCTCTATTGTCTGCTTATGCTTGGAAAATCCCATCCAAGGCTCACCATAAAACACACGGTACTTCCCATGGCTTCTCCAGGAGAGTTGAAATGTGAATTTTTTCAGAATATGTTGCAAGATAATGACATTCTTTCCAGAACTATAAGTAAGATTGTCATTTAAGACTCAGTAGAGCAATGATTACCATCAGCAGCAGCAATTGATTTGACAGCAGCCTGAGGCTTGCACAGGTTAAGAAAACGGAGCCAAACTCCCCATGTAGGAAAAGCCAAGTGAGGTTGTCACATTCCCCAGCTGCTTATGACAGAAAGAAAAGACTGTCCAGAGAATTATCTTGTGATAATCTAACAGACTTGTTTTCTATTCTACAACTCAGAAAAGTGTTAAAATGAAGAAATGAGACCCTATATTAATGTAAGTTCTAAAGTACAGAAATGACTGAACTTTGGAAGGCCTGAAATTCAGATGAATGAACTGGAGTTCATTAAACGCTGGAATTCATGTGCTATGGAAACTCCAGTATTTCTTCATTTGATTTTCCTTCCCAACTGAGATGAAAGTAAAACTATTTGTCAAGGGGAAAGGGTAGTGCAGAAAGTTCCAATACAATTTTTACTGGAGAAAGCAGAATTTTTTTGTTGTTGTTAATACAAAGCATTTTAATATCCCCTGTTAGAACCAATTAAGATTCCATTCAACACTGAAGTTCATCTTCTTCAAACACAGCAATGCTTCACAAGAGTTGGTGTTCAATGCCGCGTGGCCCCCATTCTCCTGTAAGGACCATGTCATACCTCCCTTGAAAAAAACTTTTGTTTTTAAAAATTTTATTTTCTACCAAAAGGCCTTCAGCAGAAAGCTCCTGAATAGCATTCTTTCTAAAGCTTCATTCTGGAAAAGGATCTCCAAATTCTCACAAAAGCAGGCTCTACGGCAAGGTTTATACTATCTCCTGCTTCCTTTTGAGATCAGAAACAACACATTTCCATGCAGTACTTTGACACTTCCAATTTTCCAATAATAACAAATATGAAATCAAAAAGTATTTATGGATAAATATTGCTAACTTTTTCTTACCTGAAAACTTTTCAGCAAAAGATTTAAATGAAGATTTGAGATAGTTCTTCTTGCAACACAGCCCTTGTTTTGTCCCGAGTCCTTGACATCATAGGATCTTCTCAGCGTCTAAGAATTTTGTGGTGGTAAAACACATCAATGATAAAGCCTTTAAGAAGCCAGGACATAACTTTTGCTCATACAAAACTGTCATTGATTCCAAATAATCTTAATGTGAGTTACTACACAGTGATAAAGGACTTAAGTATTCCCCAATAATACGCAGATGTTATCAATTCATGCAGGAAATACCCAATCTGCTCATTTGTTATTTGTATGCAATGAAAAGTGAGGAATATGCATTTAATTACTGGTGTGAATCCTCAAAAGAGTATGGTTTCACTAATGCTACACCCATAGTATTGTGCATTCTTTCCCACAGAAAAAAAACATACCAAAAAAAAAATACTCCCTCACCCCAATATCACAAAACCAATGAGGAATTATTTTGTCAGGAGTTATTTTTCTATAAAGATAAAAATGCTGAAATGAAAAAGAAATCAGATTTCACTATTAATTCTTTAGCAGGTTCACAAGAAAACAAAAAGCACATTGTTAAAATAATTGAGCCATGAAGCACTTTGGCTGTGAGAAGTGGCTTTCTGTTTTCAGCCCTGGCCCTCCAGCAGGCAGTGTGAAAGCAAGACTCCTTACAGGCTGAAGAACTAAACATGTGAAAATGTAGCTCTTCTTTCTGGACCACGCTTATCATTCTTTCTGAATACCTGTTTTGCCTACAAGTACTTTGGTTTAGCACATGGTGGATTTTCTGCTGGGGGGTATGGGCTGGACACGCTAGAAAAGAGTCTTGCTGCTCCAGCAGCCCTTTGCTGCTGCTCTCGGCTGTAGGGCTGCATGAGGAATGCGAGGGGCATCCCTGCCGGAGCATGGGGGGAGGGAATAGGCACTAATGGAGTGACAGTGCGGTTGGACCCTGTACACAGCTACAGTGGGCCAGGAGAGCCCCACTGTTGTGCTCAGTAGGTGTTGCTCCTCTTGGTTTGGGTCAGGCTATGGCTGCAGTGACCCCTCCATGCTGAGGTCTGCAGGGCAGAGGTGGGCTCTCCACAGCACCGTTCTTGCTCAGTTTGGGACCTTAGGAGTCGTGTCTGCCACCACCATGTAGCCTATGCGGCAGGAAGGGTTCCACTAAAGAGACAGGGAAATACTGCCCTGCTGAAGCCAAAATATCGCCTTATTACTAAAGAAGATAAAGAGAGTGGCTGATAGCGCTTCCTTGTCCTTATAAATCTTAACTGTCTTAGGTCAAATTCTGCCACGTTGTTTGGAGACGGAGACTGGAGTTGCTTTCTCAATTCCACTGCTTTTTCCAGTAAAATAAGAATACACTGATTTATAGCCTCTAACCCCACAAGAAACAGCAAGTATCAGTTAATGTTTGTAGAACTCTATTGTTGGAGCTTGTCTCTTCTCTGACCCCGAGTCAATGAAGCTCCACTTCCGAGCTGCAACAAGAAGAAATGTAAACTAACAGCATTACAGATTGTTAACCCGGAATGCAATTCTCCCCACAAAATGCACAGGACAAGACAATGTTAAAAGGACACAACTGAACACTCTGGTGTTCATTTTTAACCTCGTTGCCTTACCTCCAGTAGCACAACCAAATGTAATTACAGCCAGCAGCAAAAGGAAAATCAAGATCACAGGCTCAATCCTGATTAAAATAAATAAATACGGAAAATATAGAAAGCATATGGGCACTGAAGAGCAGCATATGGATCACGTCCTGAAGTACAAGGCCTACCATATGCTTACAGAGCCTGGTTCAAAGGAAAACCTCGCTCCCTCCTCCCGATGTCTTTGGCTAGGTCACGAATCAGCTGCCTCCCAACGTCTTGTGCCATTGGGCAAGTTTGCTTTTGAATAATAAAGCAAGTTTCAGCTCAGCATGGGGAGAATCCCAGGTAGAAAATGGACAGATGGCTGGTCCTAGTTAAGCACACAGAGACTGAGACGAAGCATTCCCCTTTGCCTTCTCTCAGACCAATCTTTACACTGTGTCCTACACCAGCTGTACGTATCTAACCCCCTTTACCTCTTGTTTCCTTAAGAAAATAGTTCTTAATTTTTTTGACCTCCTGTGCTGACCTGCCAGCCCTGCAGGGAATGTTAATGAGCTGTTAACATTGCTTAGGATATGGCATTCAACCAGTTTGTGGAGTTCTTTAGCCTCTTCCTACCAACGTCCCTGGTTTTTCATGCTTCACTGGCCCTAGCCACCCCATCTGCCTGTAGATGTCTAGCATATGTTACGTGCCTGGCACTGCCCTGCAGGAAATGATGCCTTGCAGCTCCTTCAGTGTCTGGCATATGATAAGGACAATTTAGATAGCAATCAAGGAACAGGATTGCTCAAGTGCGGGGCTAGAAGAGGAAGAAGGAGACAGTGATGACTGGGCCCAAAAGAGAGGATTTCCTGCCACACTGCAACTGCAGCGATGAAGGGAAGAGATAGCCTGTCCTAGATGAATGCAAAGCTAACGCTGAGAACTTGAAAGTACCAGGGCTGTCCACAAATATCATACGTGAAATGGATTTGTAATTATCAGTTGTGTCAGTATGATCAAGGGGAGCAAAGACAAAAGCTCCCTGCTCAGGGAGAATCACTATCCTCAACAGATTGGGCCAGGGAACCACGCTGGGACTTGGCTTTTTCTGCGCACAGGAGCAGCGTGTGCTCCAGGCTAGTAGTCGCTGCTGACAGCAGCACTGATGCTGGCCAGCTGCGGGGCCACCGCGTCTCCTCACCCCCAGCCGGCAGCCCCCGGGAAGACGGGACGAGGGCTGACGCATAAGCTGACCATATGTCCAGGGAGCGTAGGGGAAGGAAGTACTCCTGTCCTGGTGGCTGCACGGAGAGCCCAGTCTGTCCAGAGAACGTCTCTCTTCCTCTGGCTTTTGGCACAGGGCAATATCAAGCTTCTCTTTTACGCTGGGCCCACCATAGCAGAGTTGGGGCGTTTGCATCAGTCTTCCCTACCAGGAACGGCTTTCCACTTCAGATTAATCCAGGACAGTCAAACCTGGGCATTCAAAAATCAGAACTCTGAACTTAAAGGCCACAAAGCTATTAAAAAAAAAAAAGGAAAAAAGAAAAAAAAATCTATTTTAAACTAACAGTCACATGTCTTCTTTTCAAGTTTTAAATCACTATTTTTGCTCAAGTTTCTAAATTTTCTCTTCCACTTGGGATGACCAGATATCGACCTAATTCTACAATGCCAAGAGCTGTGACTTTAGGAAAAATACTGAGAAAACCCAGGTAGGACTGACATTTAGCCACACCACCGTCTGTTTTTTTAATGACAATATTAATGTTGATGTGAGAAAACTTACATTTCCTGCCTTATGCTGTGTCTTCAAACGGCTTTAAATTTGCATTAACACAGGGGAGTTATTATTATTTCATTTCCTTGTTTATTTTGGAGTTGTTCTTCTAAAAAAGACAGAAAGAGATGGACAAATAAGGCTAGAATTGGAAAATCTGAAAGCCTCAAACTGAATCATTCTTGTGTTACAAAAAAAAAACCCTAACAATTGCTCAAAGCTTGGAGTAACCATAGCTAAAACTACAAAGAAATGTCATATTGTAGACTTTGGAATCTTGAAGACGTATTCAGAGGGGACTAGCCTTCAAAATGCAGCTCTACACTAGCTCCGCACTTAAGCTCCTTTCCAGTTCTGTGCTCAGCACTTAATTCTTTCTGGAGCAGAGTCTGTTTCCTTACTCATGACAAATACTTTATTATACAAGGTACTACTCAAGCATGCAGAACAATACCCATTCCTCTGTACAGGCAGAATTACCTTCCTCACATTCTCATGCACAGCTCACCAGGTTGCCTTCACATATTCAACAAAGTTTTGCAAAAGATGAAAGGAAAACCACCAAGAGAGCCAACAAAAACAAATCATGGTAACGGAAGGTGACTTACAGCTTCAGTGCTGTGGAAATTCATCCCCAAGGAAAGGTAACGCTGGAGCAGAGTTAAAAATTTGACATAAGAAGTTCACTGCTTTATCACATTCCCCTTTTGGATTAGGTTTTCCACACACTTTAGATTGTTTCACAAAACACATTGTTCTATTTATGAAACTGGCGTAGCATAAAATAGTACAAAACCAACCAATCCCTATTTATCAGAAATAGGTGTTAGAAGAATATGTTTTAATATACGGGTATATGAAATACAACAATCTGATCTCCATTTCTTGCACAGATGAAGACTCTAGACAAATCCTGGGTTCCAATAACACACCATTAATTCCAAAAGTAAAGTCAGAAACTCACATAATTAATGCAGAAGGTGTGAATTTCAAAGGGCCTATCCTAATTCTATCCTTAACATTTAACTAAAATATACTGAAAGTATAGGAAATGTTGCTAGGTCTAACCACTGTTAGCTGTACAAAACTTATACAGTCTCCCAATGAAAAGTGTTCACCTTCTTTGAGTAAGCAAAAAAAAAGTTATTAAACAAAATAGTCAGAATAATTTTCCATCAAAAGTTAGATTTATATTAAAAAAAAAAGGATTATTGTGAAAGATTTGGCTTATTGTATATAATTTTAACTGTGGCTGACAAGCTCACATTTTCATGTCTTTTTTTGACTGTTAACAGGGAGAGCACCTTATAAATTTTCACACATTAGCTTACCTAAGTTTAGAAAAGAAAGAAACAAACACGTCATTTACTTAAAGTTATTGAGTCACTTAGTTTGAACTTAAAATACATATGTGATTGGATAAAGTTTGCTACTTCTCCCCATGAAGACATTGTCAAATTTGAAGGGAGGAGGTATGAAACAAT
Source organism: Phaethon aethereus (assembly GCF_964289735.1). NCBI lineage: Eukaryota > Metazoa > Chordata > Aves > Phaethontiformes > Phaethontidae > Phaethon > Phaethon aethereus. The sequence continues at coordinate 12,476,438 of NC_138592.1, forward strand.
AGTGAGAGCACTAAACTGTGGATTTGGAGGTCCGGTTATTATTTTCCATTCTCTGGTAGACTCGCCACAGAAATCTGTAGGAAAAAAACATTAATATCTTGTCATAAAATCCAAATCCTAACTAATCTACCAAACAGGATATTTCAATAACTAATTAAATTGACTTTTAGATCTTCGGAAGAGGGTGCAGAAATGCACTAGTATTTATAAATTATAAATTAGATTCTCATAGATTGACTCCCTGTGTTTAGATCCCCCTGCACTCCAGAGGTGTGAACGCCTTCATACATCTAATGCAGCAAAGAATAGAGGTTCACATTTCAGTTTGAATGTAAAAATGTAAAAATCTGTGCCTGTCAAGTAGAGGCATAAGAAAATAAGCATGTAATTGAGTGGAAGGAGCAACAGAAGCTGGAAGATTTCCACCAGTAAGCTTAGTTCAATTGGAGGATCAATTCATAACTGTACCTATCTATAAAATAGAGTGGTTTTGTCAGAGAAACTACATTTCCTTGTTGTCTAGGTAAGTGGATCAAACAAACCAACAGCAGTCCTATATAGATTGTACTCTGATGTGAACTTCAGAAGTTTGAAGTTTGCACCAGGAAACCATTAAGTAACAGCAAAAATATAGGGGAAAAAACCCCAGGCTGTCCCCAAGCAAAGGAAAGATCACATTGATGAAGGAAGAAATATCCGTTGTTAATAATGTACTTTTGGAAGGCAAAAGATTTATAACAGATGCCAGCTAATTCTCACTCAGGTAAATTTGTGGTTCGAGAGGGAGAGAGTGTGTGTGCGCGCGCGCACGTGCGTGCGTGCAGGGAGCGCGGCATGTCATGGCGTAACTCTGGTTAGGAGGAGCGACTGGGCAGGAGCCAGACCTGGATTATCTCAAACTGATAGAGAGCACACATGCTTAGAAAGAAGAACGAGTGCCAGACATGCAGCTCCTCGCTCCCATAAAACATAAGGTGTTTTATTTCTGCATCAGATGTTTCAAACACAATTGACTTCTATTACGTTTCAATGTAAACCACTTTGCTTTCCTAATGTAGCATGAACTTTAACTGTGGCCATTTCAGAGACATTACATGGATACCATATTACCAAACAAAAAGATACACATTTGCTGTCTCTCAGAAAATCACCTTTTTTTCCCCTTTCTGTCTCACCCTGTCTGGAACCTGGACTTTTTTCAGATTTTCAGTTCTCCTTTATATCCATACATATGCTATAGGAATTTTCCAAAATATTTATTATAAATATTATGTCCTCGTTAGTAGATAGCCAAAAAGAGAGTTGGCATTGTTTTATAGATGTAAATAGAAAGGAACCAAAATAACACACTAACTAGAAGGTATTTACTGGCTCATGGTAAGTATTTTGCGGACATCAAGAAAGCGAATTTCCCTTCCTTCATGAAGGTCAGCTAATCAAGTGTTATTTACAGTGCGCAGTGAAGTTGTTTTAAAATCTTTCTGGCAGAAGACTCGTTGTTCTGCATTCACAATTACTGGAATATGCATAATATTGCATTACTGATCGAAAGGGAGGACAGTATGAAGGATTTCATTTAATCAGGCAATGAAAAAGGCTGCTGATTAGTTGGCTACTTCTGGCTCAAGGGCTAAAACCTGATCACAGGTTTTCTAACAGCAAATTATAGGTAAAGCCAAGGAAAAGTCAGTAATTTCAGCTGGCGAGGGTTCATGGGACTCCTTTCTTCAGTTTTGATTCATAAGCAACTTTGTGCAGCCCGAGTTCCAGGTTTGCAACTCAAAACCTTACAGGCAGAAGCTGAATGCCCTGTTTCATGTAAAGAAAAAGTGCTGCACATTCCTTATGAGGGCTCCGGTGACAGTGCCGTCAGCCTCAGGGCTGCAATTCCTGCTGAACGCTTTGGCCCACATTTTGCAGGTTGCATTTTGCCTGTTTTTTCATACAACTAATCCCATTCCCTCCTCAAGTAACCAGAGAGAAACATCTATAATAAACTTCTATAAGAGCCCTTGTTAAGAAAACTAAGGAGAAAAAGGAAAAGAGAAAACCCAACCAAACAAAAATGTTACCCTGAAAACTGTTATTCCATCTTCCATCAAAGTCGCCATCCTTTCCTTTCTAACAGAGCTCCTGAGAAGTGCCACCACCCCATCTGAGAAGGGTCACTGCAGTACGCTCAGGCTGGGGCTTGTGCTACTTTGGTCTGGTTTCTCCAAGCTGTGTCCTGTGTCCTGCCTGCTTCCAGGCTTGTTCTCCCAGAGGGCATGGGCACATATACCCATACCAGCGACACTTCATGTCAACAGTCCTACAATGCAATTATTTCTCAGCCTTAGTCACCAGAACCTTTTTCAAGGATCTCCAAATTGGCTAGTTGATCCAGAACTGATCAAAAAGTGGCCTGAAGCTATTCAGGAGCAAAGACGACCTCTGGAATAGTATTTACAGCCTCTTAAGAGGAAGCAAGAACTGTCAATGGGATGTACGTAACATGTTCTTGCCCTCTGAACTAGGATCTTCCAATGTGGCCCACATCAAAACAGAAGAGGAAAATGATGTCCTGTCTTAGGAGTCTGTACCAGCTGCAAGAGCAAAGAACAAGTGAACCCACTGTGCACAATGGATGAAGTGTGAAATTAGTTCTGTCATCTCCACACACACCACAGTGAATCACGCCTTCCTGAGGGGTTCAGATCAAAATTTCCAGTTGTTTAATTTGAGATCAAGGCAAGAACAGAAAGGACCATGCCCCACTCTTCATTGCACTAAGTGGCCAAAATAAAAATGAGGCTAAACAAATCTACCAGGAGAAGAGATGAAGACATGGGGGGTGGAAAGAAATGACCACTTCACCTTTTGCTGCTTTTAGTGGATTCTAATTAGGAATCTGGCAGTGCCACCCCCTCAGCGGGAAGCCCACATTATTAACGCTGGCATCAAAAGCAAGCCGACTGCAATCTGCAGGAGCGGCTGCCGAACTGGCACAGCCTTCGCTCCCGTTCTTGGCCGAAACACCAGAACAGATGGCTGAAGGGTTGGTGTTTCTTTTCCTATCCCTACCCCGCCTTCACATGACCTTATGCCAGAGATTACATGTACAAGTGCCAAGGTAAAGGTTCTTAATGGGTCAAAGAAACATCCTTAAGAGGATATTTCTTTTAAACATTTCTACTTTCAAATGGTACATCAGGGCTGTGAAGGAGCATACAGTCTTGTGGGGGGCACAGAGAAATGTATAACCATTCAGCTGTAATTATAGTAATCTGGTATAGTCGGTGCAAGAAAACAATGGCCTTTCCTCTCTTGTTATTCCGAATCATTTGTAGATGTTCATGTTTTAATCATATTTTTCCACATGAATCAATACAAGAGAGAGAACGACAGAGAGATAATTATGTGCACTGAACAAATATTCCACCTAACTGAGGTTGTGCTGGGAAAGGCGGCTTGTAATTAATGAAGTACTGCCACACACTTGTCAAGTACAACCAGCTCTTTAAGGGCAAGCCATCATTTCAAATTGTGAGCTCACTGAAATTTAACAAAATTGGAAAGAAAATAATAAAGTTTCGTGCCATCTCTCGCAGCACCAGCTTCCGAGGAGCAAGCAAAGGAGTTTTGCGCATGGAATGCGAATGTTGCCTGGTGTGTCCAGTCGTGCTATGAATGCAAAGCACAGCCTCAGTTTATTCAAAGCATGATCAAGGGGCACTATCTTCCCAAAGAGATGTGGAATTACAGGAAAGTGTTATGAAATGCTAAATGTTTATTTCAACTCATCTGTGTCTCTCAGAAAGTCTCTCTTCCCTCACACAGAGGAAAAGAAAGTAAAATCTCTAAGGTGCTGAGTGGGATTTTAAAGGATCCATGTTTCAGCAGTACCTACCCGAGACCTTCTTTGGGTACAGACTTGAGGGGGGGGGGGGGGAAACCAAGCCCAAAGCAAAAGAAAACACCCATTCCTTTTTCATACAGATCCTAGAGAAAAGCAAAGAAGCACCATCCTGATCTCCCAAACTCTCAAGCAGCACCCCAAGCCCCAGGCTTTCCAATCCCTTCCTCTTAAACTCAACTTCCAGCATGCAAATGAATGTTATAATCGCTCCGATGCAGCAGTCACCTAGCTTGAATTATAATACACTACCAGCTCCATGTGCCAAAAGCACTTTCCTCCTTCTCTTTCCACACTACTTCTCCTATTTCTCAGCTTTTAAATACCCCCTTGTTCTTTCTACGCATTCATTGTGCAACACAATTTATTTCTGCAACACATCATTACAGCAGGAGAAGTGTGAGTAGGTGGGGACAGTAGACAAGCAGAGGTGTGAATGGGTGGTAACATACTGAGTGCTGTAGTGAGCCACCAGTCAACACCTTAGGGTTTCAAAAGAAGGGGAGAAGGAGGGGAAGAGAAAGAAATGTATCGTCCTGTGCTTTATAAGTTTCATGTATATCAAGGAGCTCTTGTGCCAAGCGGACGCTGCCTTACAGAGGCATATGCACAATGCGCTTCAGTTAGCCACAAATAAAAGACAGACCTGTCCATATGCCAATATTAGCACATCATCTAGCCCGAACAGTGGTGCAGCCCCGTCTATCTCCTTTCTTTTTGCAAAGCTGCTTTCTCCACAAGAAGGAAATCGATTATTTACAGCGGGGGGAAAAACCCCACCATTTTGTACGTATCCAAAATAGCATTCCCAGGCACAAGATAAAGATATTAAACCACCATAGGGAAAACCTCTTGCACTTTTACATTCATAGTTTTTCAAAGTAATTTTTTTAGCATTATTTTTCTTTCCAAAATATTCAATAGCAACATTAATTTTATTGGGGTGTGGGGTGATATTTGATGGGTCTGAAATCCTCTCTTGCCAACGATTTTAAAACCATTCAGGGAGAAAATGTAGCTTAATACAATGGCCACAGATTCAGTGAAACATTTGTACAGGAACAGTGCACTACCAACCATGATTTCTGCGGGTGTGATAAAACTCTACTCTTATTAACTTCACTGAGACTACAGCTTCATCCATAACTGCCCCCCCAAAGCCAGGAAAGGAAAACCTGTAATGGATGAGGGAAGCAGACGGAGGGCGGGCGGCGGGAGGGAAGGCAGCTTAAAATTATTCATTTTATTAAATAAATATCATCCAAGCAGCCAATGCTAGACCTAATATTCTGCCACCTTCACCTTTCATCACTTGGCAGACTGGGGAAATGCTGCTGCTCTGATGGGGCAGAATCTCACTTACACACATGTTGCCCTGGCACATGGGGCAGAACAATATGTAAAAAAGTCATAAAAGAGGCTTCTAGCTGTGAATTAGGTTCTCAGTCCTGATGAGACAAACCAAACTCCATTCTACGGTCTCAGGTGCAGGAGGAAAATAATGGGAACTGTACTGTGGTGGTGTTTCACAGGGAAAAGACTGAATCCTTAAAATATCCTACAACTTTCAGCATAAGCACAAGAACTTGTACCCCATCTTCCTGGCCAGGAGCTGCTGCAGCAGGTGCAAGAACGCCTTTGCAGTAAATGGACAGCCAACAATAAAATATATTGTGCAAGAGGTACCTTAAGGAATCGTTGTGTGGCACATAAGAAAGAGGGGAATAAAGGGATTGGCAGCCTTTTCCTAGAGACTAACATCCCCACTCTCTAAATGAATGGCCCCATTCTTTTCAAAGGGGGATTGGTGAGCCTTAGGAGGTCGTAACTCAACTGTAAGTATTTGAATTAGAATTAACCTTGGTATTTAATACAAGGTTACAGACCCAGAAGCAAATATTTGCTCCACTTCCAAATTCAGACAGAAAAATCACATGCCTGTTTTGAAACTAGGAGGGTCCAAAGAGATTGGAGTTGATAGTTTCAAATGGTGTCTGCACTAATAGCTATTTTGTGAATCAAGTATTTTCCTAAGCAATGAATCCATAAGATGGCTCAGTAACAATCCAAGCCTTGACTTGGCAATGCCGACATTTTCTTTCTTGGGGCTAGAATGTCACTTTGAGTCCTTATTTGGATATCAGCCAACTTAATATCATATCAGCTGCATGTAATTCTGGACAGAGATTGGGGACCATCATGCAGGAAACTTTGTTTCACATTGGGTGACGAACATGTGAAAATCCAATATAAGGACTAGCACTTTTTTCTATTTTAACATGAAAAATTTTATAAATATTTATATATTATTTATCACATAATTCAACGAAGGCTATCTTTTGCCACCCAATTCTTACAAGGACTTGAAAATCCCAGTTTATGTATATACACCAAAGCATATTTGGCCACAATTCTCCCATAACATCCAGCCACAAGGGTGGAGACACCAGAGGCACAAACACTAGCGGTGAAACCCTGGAACATTAAATGCCCAGAGAACAGAGATCTCATTCCGTTCTGGGAGGTGAGAAACAATCTTAGAAAATACAACAGAAACACCCTCCTTACATGCAATGGATGAGAGAGAAACAAGGGAGAATGGACTAAATGCAGCATAATTTTTATACTTGGTTTGACAAACACACACTTCCAGTAAGATCAGGAGAAATCACATCCAGTATTAACTAAAAACAAGGCCTAGATTCACTAACAGACTTACTTCCTGGGAGATTCTGTTTTACGAAGATGTCTACAGCTGTATCTATTTAGTTTTAGCCTCACTGAGGTCTACTGTCATCATTCAACTGCTTTATAAGTGGGTCACCCTCAAGAGACAGCATAAAATGCATTTCACTTCCAGAAACACAGAGGGAACCACTTTCCTCTGTTTTACACATTAGCAGTTTACTGTAATCACTACAGAACATTTTAATTTCTTGTGTACATTCCTCTTTTCCTGTTGTAGAGACTTTCTTCCCATCCCTTGTCATTCCTCTGTAGTGTAGAGCCACATGCTTCTTTGCTCGCTGCTGTGCCTTCAACAGGTATTTTTCCTTAAATGTGGGAATTCTTCCTTTCCAATTGGGCCATCGTCCAATCTTTACAGAACATACCTTACATGAGCAGGTGTTTCATATTGAGCACAGATGCCCAGAAATTCATAAACCGATACATTTGGGTAAGAAACCTTGCCAGCTCAAGCTTCCTCATCACATTTCAGTTCCATCCTAAGTAATGCTGCAAAAATGAAGAAAACAGACTTTCTCATAGAGCCTCAGCACTCCTGTAGCAGCCAGAAGTGGATATGACTGAGATGCACATGAAAAAAAATAAACAAATCCAGTATATTAAGAATAAATGATAGCCAGCTCCTGTTTTCAAACAGGGATCTCCTGGCAACAGATTATGGATGCCTTCCTTAACAAGCATTTAGTGGCAGTCGTACAAGAGAAGTATATATTTTTGATACACACAAGCAATATAACACATTTTCAAAGTCTGAGCCTTAGAAATGTAGCTGTGCAGAGGGGAAAATGTATGCATATGTTTATCTGTACCTGCAAGCTGAGCAACAATCAATTACAAGTCAGCTGTCAACGGCTCGTACACAAGCGCGCATCTCTGAGTGCCAAAGATGTATTAGACAATTCTGGCCAAATACAACCGGAATCAATGTTGAGGCTCATGTACGTACCCACTCTGATATGCTGGCATGTTCATTTCTGAGTGAGCCAATACCACATCACCATTTTGCAGTACAACCATTTTTTTGGTACTTACAAAGAAGATAGTGTTGATTTGTGTAGTTTCTGAACACCAGGGAACCCGTTCACACACCTTACATGTAATCTCTCCTTTTGCAAATAAAGCATTGCTGTGGAGTGCAGCAGAAGCAGGATGAGACACCAGGTGGATTTGTGGATGACTTAGTAACTTTAAAAATAATATTTTTTTTTTAATTAAAAAAAACCCAACTCTTTCCACTGGCCCAGTCTCAGCACTGCTGGAATGTCTTATTTACTCATATAAAGAGGAGGTGGTTGTGTGGATGTAGGTTCTCTCAGTCAGTCTCTTATTCAGTTGGAGTGGAGCTGAGGAACTGAACCACATTCAAGTTAACTTCGTAGAGTGGCGCTCTGTTGTGTTTTTTTTTCCCCCCCCTCTCTTTTCCTTCTTTTCTGAATCCAAGATTCAGACAGGAAAACAGCACCACTTTCCACTGAAGCCAGGGTGCTTTGGGAAAGATCTCAACTGGCTTTTGAAATCTTATTTCCAGGATCTGGGAAAGCTTTCCAAAAAGTGCTGTGGCCCACCCACGTCCAAACAGCATAGACTCTGGAGGAGTCATCGCCAGCCCCAGCCTATTGCAGGACACATGCGGGTGGGCCTCTGAGTTTTGGACACTTGATGAAAAAAAAAATTAAAAAAAAAAAAAAAAAAAATGGAAATGGAACTTCAAAGGGAACTAGCTGAAGCACTTCAGAAATTAAACACGCCTGGTGGAAAAGATGATTAGTGGGTTCTTGTGCTCTGTTTTTAAAGCTATTGATCTTGGACACAGGAAGGAGCTTTCATATTCTCCACAAGCCACAGATGGTCAAAAGGGTCCTGAGAGGAAGAGACAAAAAAGCAACCACAAGGGAACTCCCGAGAGTAACAGAACTCAAGGTGTGTCCCAGGGACCTGATAATACACTGAAAAGGAGGCACTAGAAAACCAGATAGAGAAGCAGCAGCTTTTGCTGTTTTCCCCTTCTCTCAGCTTTCCCAAACCATTGTCTAAGCTTTCTGCCTTTGACACAGGTAAGCTCTACAAGCTATTTTCCAACAGACAAAATATATCACACCAGAAACACCAAATAAAAAAAATTGCCAATACTTTGGTGCTGTTTTCAGACCTACAAACTATAAATACGTGGTTCACAAGCAGTAAAGCTGAAGCGGAATCATAAGACAAAGACAACAAGGCCTTTCATCTAAACCAACCAGCTGATGACTGAAAGTAGTGGAATATCTCTCTCTCTCTCTGGCCAACTTTGTGGACTCTTTGAAAACTGGATTTTCCACATAACAGACAATTATTTCAGAAAACACATACTATAATCCCTAAATTGTGTCCAATATAGTCTTGTGCAGGGTCAAGCTTTCTTCTGGGAAGCACTGCCTGTTTTCACCTCCTATCAAAATACAATGAGATGTAGGAAATAACCACTGTTTCTCCATAGCTAAGATGATACGTATTCTTGTTTTTATTACAGCAAAACACATACCTTTTAATGAACTTGCCTAGGAAACTGGAAATTATGTTAGGTAATAAAATTACAACAAAGTAAACAGGACAAAATTGCTCACCCAGGAGGTGGTGGCAGTTACTCACAACAAGTATCTCTACTCTGAAGCGGGGCTTACTGAGCTTCCCGTTGTGGCAGGGGTAGGTGACATCAGGCTGTTCAGAGGTCCTGCTCTTCACATCATGTGGAAATCCAGGCACTGGCCATTCTTCATCTTGAAATATATGAAAGCTTTTGTTTTAATACCTGTGTATTAGCATACTCACACCGGCCAAAAAGAAAATTCAGGCAATTACATTTGTCTGTCTGCCATTTCCCTTAAATTACCTCGGCTTTACGCGCCAGTTCCCTTGTGGCAACGAGCAACAACTGTAGTGGCACAATTACAAGGATGGAGCAGCAGAGAACCAAATAGCAGGTGCATAGGTGAGGAGGGAAAAGGAGGGGATGTTTAAGTTGGCAATGTGTCCCCAATTATGTCTTTAGGAAGGAAGGTAGAGGCTCCAAAATGCCTTCACGGAAAATAAAGCGTATTTAAAGTCCAAGCAAGGAACTGTTCCTCTGATCAGAACGCTCTTTCTGAAATAGATTCAAATAGCTGAGGCAGCATGGGAGCTCTTGATGACTGTATTAACATTCTGACATTCTTTGCACAGTCACTGGAACTACATTATTAGCACGGATTTAACAGCCTTATGCTCCACTTGTGGAACAGTGCATCAGGAGAGTGGAAAGGAAAAAAAAAAAAAATCACAGTAAATTCTTTCCTATCCTTCTGACAAGAGTCTTCTTCCCACAAGACATACAAACCAGTGCTTATACTGTCCAGTCAGAATGTGCCCCCACAGAAGGAACCATCTGAGAAAAGCAAAAATTCAGACAGCTACTGAATTTTTTTTAGGTAACTAAGCAAATTTAAGAAAGGCATTGGTGTTTCATCCTACTGGTTATTTCAGAGGTTCTTCTTCCTACTTCCAGGGCTAAGACAAACAAAAGAAATCAATAGTCAGAACACATTACCTGCGACATTTGTCAGTTGTTTGGGAGCAAACAGAGCGGGAAAGGGAGAATGGAGAAACAGGAAGGCAAGAGTTCCAGTCATCTCACAGCACAGAGCACGTACATTGAAATATAGGGTACCACAGCGCAAGATGGCCTGGAGTCCCATCTGGGGAACAGAGCGGAATTTTCCTGCATCGCATCTGAGATGCTCAGAGAAACTGGGCTGCAGCAAGCATAAAACAAGTCCCTAATCACAACCTGCATGATTGGAAAAGCATCAAGCATCTAATTCTATTACCAAGCAGAGATGTGAAAAATATTTCTCATCATAAAGTAAAATGAGTAAGCTTTGGCTACTTCACTGGCTCTGTAAACATGTGATAATATAGGTATAAAAAAAAAAAAACCCACCAAAAAAACAAACAAAGGAATTTTTGCAGGCAGAGACTGTTGCCTAGAGGTGAGAGCACGGACACTGGGAAAATCCGAGTTTGTTCCCGGTACTGTCATCAGCTCGTGGCAGCGCAACGAGCAAGTGGCTTAACATCTCTAGGGCTCCTGCTACTCATCTGTCACACAGGTATTATAATCACAGGCAGCTACATCACTGGCGTACTGTGCGACTCAGGTAATGAATGACTGCAGGGTGCTTTTGAGACCTTCACATACAAGTACCACAGAGGTGGTAATAGGTATTATTACTTACCATTACTCAAGGGCAGACTCTGAATAGACATACCTTAGGTTAAGTTAAACACCTTGTCAAGGGTTTTTTGTTGCTGTTTGCTTAAGATTTGCAATTGTTTAGGGTTTAAAATCTTTTTATTAAGAAATTATAACCTCTCCTACCAACATGAAGGTGTCTAAATTTTCCTTTAAATGGCGAAGAAAACCCCACCATCACAATGTTTACTAATTTTATACAATATTTTCGATATTATAGAATTAATTTAAATAATGATTGCTTAGGGGGGGTGCCTGTTTCTCTGCTTCCAAAAACATTTTCTCATCATGCAATCTTTCGTATTTTTATACTCCTATAAAAGACGGCAAACAACAGCAGATCATCTTACAATACTTCCAACACCAAACGCAAATTAGCAATTCAATAAACCAGTTTCCCCTAACCAGGGAATAAAATGGTAACACGTACCCATCCGATCTGAGATCATGCCAGACCTCCCTACTACAGCGGACATTTCCTTTCCTTCCTGTTTGACACTGGACCAACCTGCTCGGACTAATTTTCTGTAATCCCTGTTCAATGCACTCTTTATAGCACTCCAGTTTCGCTCTGTATGAAACTATGTAAACCGCTGCTATTTACTCATTAGTTACATAGTTGATTTTTTTTCTTTTTAATTTAAATCACTCTGGTGTTACCTTCTGCATTTATTCTAGTCCAGAGTTAATGAAAGCCCCAATCCTGCTATCAGATCCTCTGTGATAAGCTGTTATTTCAGGCCAATATGACTTCAAAGCAAGTCAAGCAGGGTGGTCCAGTTGCCTGGTCAGGAACAAAGAAGTCCTCATCAGTTGCTGGTATGGGACCAAATGAGTAACTCTCAGGAGAGAAGCAGCAGCAACTGGGTACTCCAGCCTCTTAATTTTCCTTGATCACAGCACTTTTGGTAAAGTATCTCTCAGTGAAGGCTTGAGACAATTAATTAGGAAGCACCCTGGAGTGTGAACAACAGAGTATTACTGTCATTTGAAGCCAATCTTTATTTATCTCCCAAATTTTCTGTTAGGAAAGGTTACATAAACCATGTTGTATTACATTATGCACACTTTTTGGGGGTCTTTTTTCTTCAGGGGTATAGAACTTAAATGCAGAGGGACTTTTTGCAATTTTTTTTTTTAAACTCAGCTGTTAAATATCACTTTACTAATAACTTACCCCATTTTGTCATCTGAGTGAGCGCTTCAAAAGGATTAGATAGGTTGTAGTGTAGGAATCAAAGGAGAAATATTGGGTCATTTTCCACAAAATACTAATTTAGTTTTGAAGCCTAGTAGGCATTACCAACCTGAAGGCAATAGATGTTATAAAGAGTTTGATGTTTAAGGCATCTATACTGAAACAGGCAGAAGAAGAAAGAGACCTTTAGCCTGGATGTCTCAGCTTTTCATATGGGTGGTTGACAAGCTGGGCTATAGGGTAAACCATAATGTGCCAAGCACCACGGAGCCTGGAGCCAAGAAAGGGATAATTTCAGGCAAGACCCAGTCTCCAGAGCCAAAACCACTGGCCTGAAAGCTTTTCTCAGAAGGTTTGCTGTTCCCATCACTGCTGGGATGAATTTTAACTCATTATTGATCAAGGGAATTTTAAAATCAATTTTAATTAAATGAAAGATTTCTATCATGGCTTGTTCTGTGTGGAAGTCACACAGACGACATATAAATATATGGAGGCAGATCATGCAGAGCAGATTTGTAGCAGTTAGGCCCTAAACAGGTGAGAAAGAAACCAAAGTTGCATCTGAAAGCAAATTTGTTATAGTACATGATCTACAACACCTATTTCCACACACACACCCATTTTTGCCTTTGTTATTGAAATTTAGTCAAGACCTGTTTTTTCTTTATTTTTACCAAAACAAGTATTTTAATTAGGTTCTCTCTCACACGCCAAAATGTCTGGAAAAGGGATAAGGGAGCATACTACATGCTAACTACTGAAAGCAATGGATTGCTCAGCTTGCCACAAACAGCCAAGTGTTAGTAGGGTGGTGAGGAGTGCCAGTCCCTCGGCTGAGGCTCAATCTCTACAGACAACATTTCTTTCAGTTCTCAAACCACTCGTTTTCCAGGGCAGGCAGGTACTTAGATCTGCTGTACAAGACATAACAGAAAGGATGGAAATAGCCAAATAAACTGTCTAATGAAAAGACTGATCAACAATTTCAGGTAGTCAAACCAACCCACTTACTCCTTGCTGCACCGGAGGGAGCCTGGGCAGGCAGGTTACGCCGTCCTCCCATGAGGAGCAAGCCTATGCCTTGGCTGCTCCTCTTCCTTAGCTAGACCAGGGACCATCCTCAGGATGCCCGAGTTTCCTCCGATTACACCACACAGCAGAGCAAGGGTTTCATCTCGTTTCAGGTGCCGTTGGCTGTCTGACCGTGCTGCTTACAGACAGGCTCAGAGAGAGTTCCACAAAGATCAATGAACCTCAGGCACTTACGCCCTTCTGCAAAGCTCAGAAAGAGCCAATGTGCATCTTTCAACACTTACTTACTTTTAAGACTCCAGTTGGTGATATTCTGCCTCAGGCAGAAGGTCATCACACTGCCAGTGCCATGGGTCACAAGTTCAATCCCCAAGCTCAAGCTTGGCTTCAGCTGAGGCTTCCAAAGTAAATCAATGGGAGGTGACTCCATCATATGCAGACAACACTGTACAGACTCATGAGACTCCTGTACCATTTACCACTAACATAAGGCTTTTCATGTACTACAAGCTTTACAATTATTAATTCATTAACATTAATTCATTAGTCATCACACCAAGCTGAGTAGCACAGGCTTATGCCAGTTCTTTAGGTAAGAAATCAAAGGGCCAAAGGGTTAAGTGACTTGCTAAAGGTCAAAGAGAAAACTCAATAGGAAAACTGGAATTAGAACTTTAAAATACCCAATTCCTTGCTTTGTGTTTAATCCACTTTACCTCACCTAATCAAAGGCAACAAATAAAATAAGCAAGGTCCCACAAGGCTCCTCATAGCCAGCAGAGCTTTTTTCAGCTGTAAGGTCTCTACCAAGCCCAGCTGAATCTACAAGGCTTCATTGTGTTTTCAAATACAATGCACACTGCAGTAAATAGGTTATTTTACAACCCTGGCCCAGTTTTCAAAGTGGCCTCAATCAGTGTTGTGCAAAACATTCATGTCCAACCACAAAATTACAATCAGTCTTTGTTTGAATTCAGCTTGTGTCCCTGGCCAGCAGTGGTTAGTCCGAACTCTCAGGGTCTGTGAACTGTTAGTCAAAGTTTTTTGCAAAGTTTTTGCCTGGATTTCTGTGAATATTTATAGGCTGCTGTTCTCCAGTGACTTTCATGTTCAAACTGTGTTGGCTGGTGGGGGTGGAAAGGAGATGTAAGTAACGGATAAAGTCACATGTTTTCCACTAGCCCCACTTGTTTTGCTTCCAGTAAGTGACACGTGTTGCAAGAAAACAACTGCAAGGCTTGACTGTGGGGCATTTAATTTAGTATAACAGCGTTTCTACACACTTGAATGTTTTCAAACATCCAGCTATTGTGAAATAAGAGTCAACTGTTTGGATATTCAAGCAGACCTGTGGAATTAAATTTGTAGCATTGCTCAACATTTTAGGGGTGGGGATGAGAAATATCCCTTCAAAAACTCTTGATGAGGACTATGAAAGTACCAGCAAAAGGAATTAGCCTGAAAAAAATCTGTACCGTGTTTTACCCTGCAATCAATGCATCCCAAAGCAGGATCCACAAAGTTCAATGACCACTGTATGGAAACTCGTACAGTGTCGATGTGTTCAATGGAGAACATTGAGCACACGGTGGTTACTGTCATTGGTACTTACATAATACCAAACAGCATGAAGAAATCAGAAAAGCACACAGATTTCCAAATAAATTTGTCTGGTGTGCATAAGGCGTAAACAAGACCTTACATCATACATATCGTCTGCTTCACCGGTCTCTTAAATGTGGTGTACTTAGTGCATAATGGGAGGGTTTATATATTTCTTGGTTATTTCAGTTCTGAGACACTATGTGGACGTATGTCAATTCTGATGAACCCCAGGTCCACTTAGATGTAGGTTTGCCATCCTCTGTAAACAGATCCACACATAAGTGATAGTGCATACAACATTGTCTGCTAGATGGCTTGCTATTTAAAACACAAACACAAAGCCAGTTTTGTACAGGGGGGAAATAAGCTGATGGCACAATCTAGAGCTCTTTTTGGAAATCAGGCCCCTGTGGGCTGAGTCTGTTCAAAACATTCTCAGCAAGGGCTAAACAAAGGAAATATCATCCTTTCTTGTGCTGATGGCAAAATATTCTTTATTCCAAAAGTTGGATGAAACAGAAGTCTGTCCGTACGGATGACAATTCGTCCTGACTGGAGAGGTCTGCAAACCTCACGTGGAAACTGCTGAAACCATAAAAGTTAACTGTTGAAAAGACACAGCTAAGAAACAAAACAGAAGTGAGAGAGACAGCCTATGGACATCTAATGGACACTGCCTACAGTCAACACACAAATGCAGTTAACTCTAATCCACACTAGTAACATAAAAGTTTTATGTCGACCCAAGCCCTTTGTAAAATACTCAAATCTCTGAGGACTGCATGGAGGGTTGCTTCCTCTGAGCACAGGTTTTTTCCAAGGTATTTCCAATAACTCCTGTTTCCCACCAGGAAAAAAATGCCAGGAGAATTTTCTGGTTTATGATATTTTTGTAATTTTATATAAACCTGTTCCAAAATCCAAAAGTGTACAGAGTCATAAGAGGGTAAAATATAAGGAAAAAGTATGAAATAGGCAATATAATTGGTTTTGTTTTGCTTATTTTCTTTCCTTTCCCCGAAGTTTCACTACTTTTGGTGTAACTCTCATAGAGAAAGAAGATGGATTTCCAAAGCTGGCCACTGAATACTCTTTGCCTGCTGCTTGTAAAACTAGCTGGATAATTGCATTAGGGGTTTGCAGAAATGTCCTATTAATGCAGACTATATTTTGTTTTCCCTGGCAATTTTGAATAGACTGTTTGTCCCTACAGCTTTTCAGTTTTGACTGAAAAGAGAAATGTTTTTGCTTTGTAGCTATGATGAAAAGACAACATTTTCTATGGAAACTACTTTTTTTTTCTTCCTTTTAACAAGATTGTTCCTTTAGTAAAAAATTAAATTTTCCATGAAAAAACCCTCATAGATAAAAAAGTCTTTCATTGTTTCTAGCTCTTTGCTAATTCACTTTTAAGTATAGGAGAGAAGGAAGGATCTCTCCAGTTTTTGCTGTCATGTTCTGTCCATCCTTCCTGTATTTGAACATAAGAGGATTTCAGCATTCATTAAAACTGCAATACAGACTGGCTGAAACATGAGCGGTGTAGCCTATGGAGTAAAACGCAGTTATATTACAATGACCTTTCATGATTATCTTGTACTCTGTCACAAGTTAAACGAGGTCATTACTGATGTTGCCTGCATTCCTCTTCCTTGGCCCATAACTTCAAAGACTAATGGGCCCCTTTTGTCACTGAATTCTTGTCAAAATGTTCAGTCCAATCAGGCCCCTAATAACCGCACGCAGGGTAACATTCACAGATGAAAAGAACACGCAGACACATGCCTTATACATAATTAATCCTTCCAATGAACTTCATGAATTTCAAAATTACACAAAATGGAACAAATCCAACAGATAGTCTCCTGTGGGCATACGAGGTCACTTTTCCTGCTAGGAGGGCGAGAAAGCGTTATTCTAACATGGATACCCAGCAATGACTCACACAACCTCATTAACTGATTTATTTTCTCTTCCTGCTGTCATCATATAGCTAACCTGAGGTCTGACAGTGTTAATCAATACACCAAGACCCCTGTCTATCATCCCAGAAAACGAGCACCCAAAGCTATGACTGAAGTCAAAAGCAGCCCTCGCCTCGCTCTCAGCACTGCCGTCATCAAGGCGGCAAATTCTGTATTTGGCCAGTTCTAGTTATTCCCACAATCAAGAAACCAGATTTCTATCCAGAAAGCTTTGCTCCCCCCAAATAAGAGTATTGGGAATGGGGGTGGGGTAAAGGGAAGGATTCGTTCTTGGAAGCATGTAAAAGTAGTGGTTGACAATTTTCTTTCTAATGAAATGTTTGCCTAATTTGGTCCTGGCAAGGCCATGCACATGTGGCAGCCACATCAGAAGCAGGGGCACTGGCACGACGAGCGACACGGCCTGAAGTGGTTTTCGGCGCTGCTACATGCCAACTGTGTGCTCAAACCCCAACTCTCGCACTTACATCTGTCATCCAAGCACTTATTAACATTGAGTTAACTAGCAGTTTTGTTGTATTTGTTCAGAATCAGTGGCACGAACCTAGTCTTCTAATAACAACATTAGTATTTTCCTCCTCCCTCTTAATTCCACATCTCTCTCTCTCCCCCCGTTATTACTGATAGGCATCAAAACATGCCAAACATATCAAAATGAATATTTTACATTGACTTTTCCCAAATTTTATGGAATTTGTTTGAAAAAAACCAACTTTTCTTTCTTCATAAGTAGATAAAAATGTTCTAGAAATCTCAATATTTTCAATACAGGAAAACACCATTCTCGATCCAGCTCTGTGCATGTTTTAAAGCCAACACACATCCATCAATGTGAGGCAAAACCAAACAAAACATGTAAGAGAAAAAACAAAGTGCAAAAGAGTTACAAAACCAACTTTACACACATGAGAGTTTTAGAAGCTGAATTTCTTGTAGGCAAAATAGCAGGAATTGATTTTTGAGGCAAATTATCATAGAAGAGGAAGACTCAAAAGGTCAGCAAGTTCTTGCCCTTGCACAACAGTTGGATAAATATTTCAAGAACACCCGTGATTGATTTCAATCTAATTGTCACTAAAAATGTACAGTGAAGGAAATTCTAAGCCTCCTCGGGTACATCTTTCAGTGCTTGACAACTTTTACCATTTAATTTTTCCTAATATCTTATATAAATCAATTTGCAACTTTGCAGTAATTGAATTCAATTACTTTTTTTACTTATTCCATCTGACAAAGAGAAAACTGTCAGTGTTTTCTTTATAAGAACTTCTTACATACAGCAAAAGTAACTACCTCCTGAGCTCCACATATGATACTCTTGCAAATATGTACCAGAATAAGATGTCTTTTTTGCAACCGCATACCATACTTGACTCAGCTTCGGTCTGAAAACTTTTACAAATTCCACATCCTTTTCTGCACTTCCACTACCTTGCCAGGTAATCATGCATTTCTCTTCTCTCAGCGTGACATTTTGCATTTGGCTTTACTGAATTTCATCAACTTATTTTTAAATATTTCTTCTATTTATCAGAAAGTTTTGAATTCCAGCATCATGTTAAAGGACATCTGCAGCCCTTCCCAGCTCACTCTTCTTTGCAAATCTCATACTTCATCTTTTAAATACATAATCCAAGATACTAATAACAATGTTGACCATATGTGAGCCAAGCACAGTCAGCTACAAAACCACTCCTTTGATATGCCCTCCAAGTCTGACATCACATCTTTTTTAATCATTAATTTAATGTCTGTCCCCATCCCCCTGCCACCAACCACATACCTATTTTATGGTCACTTAATCTTGACCATATTTCCCTCTTTCTCCTACAAGATGCACTGTCAAAAGCCTCACTAAAATTGGGACTTATCACATCTATTCTTTTCTCCTAACTTACTGAACTGGTTATCCAAGAAAGAATGAAAAATAGGACAGTCATTATTTATTTCACCTGCAGTAGAATTTAGGCATTTAGCTGCAAGAGCAATCCACACACGTTACAACTATGCACGGACATTTTGCAATTTACTCATCTCACCTGGGTAGTTCAGGACCTGCTGCTAGGTACTTCTGTCCCAAAGCACCAGAAGAAGCCCTATAGAGTAATAGTTCCCCGAGCATTCTTAAATAGGTACCAATACCATTGTGTTCAGTACAAAGTAACAACTACAGCTCCATTCAATGAAAAACATGGATGAGGAGGACACATTAATAACCGCAATAGCATATTTTTATGTAATTGTCTAGAGGCAGAAGCACGCACTTGCGAATTAGGAGACATGGGCTGAAAATCTTTTTCACTCAGAAAAAATTCAAGCCCACATAACCAAATAATTATAAACTCAAAGGCCAAGCATGAGTCATTTAAAATAGTCACCTGCCATTGGAAAACAATGAAATGTGCAGACTACCTGTCAAAGCAAACGATGGAAGTTGCATTTCAGAGGTCAGAGGTCTCAGAAGGCCAACATAAAAAAAAAAAAAGGAGAAAGAAAAAGAACATATGCTTCTGTGTCCCATTCCCATACCAGAACATGTAATAAGTTGTAGAAAAATGCAAGGATCATTCTCAAAAGAGAGATTGTGGAAGCTTCGCATGGGAAGAGGCTGAGATAAAAGCATTCTGTTGAAAAGATTATTTTGCAGAGAGACAGCAATGGCAAATAACTTTTTCCAAAACAGCATATAGCTTCCACTCCTAATAGAAATCACAGGAATTGGGTTTGGTATGCACAAACCAGTTAAAACTATATATTTCGCTCTCAACAGTTAGAAGGACAGAACTATAATCCAAAGTAACCACACATACATTTGCCTTGCAGCAATGGTATGTCAGTACAAGAGCCTGGAAAACAGTAGTTTATAGTAGTCTGCACTTAAACTTGAGGTTTTCAGTTTCTCGGTGGTTAGATCTGATTCAGACAAATAAATTCAGAAAACAAATAGCAAAATACATAAAATTGCAGCAGCAGAGATGTTAACGCACTCCATAGTTATTGGATTTGTCACCATAAGTAAAAAACAAAAGTCTGCTGGTGCATTTTGAGAAGTAAGGTTTTTAAAATTGACTCCAACTGGCTATGACACTTTTCTAGACAAGGATGTTTTCAAAACAAAACCCACCCTCCGTGGAAAGGAGATAGAAGGTCATAATCCTCCCAGAGGAGCCATTAACAACCCAAGATAAGGGCAGAGAATTTGCTGAAAGCGTGCTCTCGTGCTTAGCCCAACAGACTGTTCTACTTGTTGTCCTCTCCTGCAGATGTAACCTTGAAGGACACAGTCATGTGCCGCTGACTCATGCTAATGCTTGTGAAAAATAAGCAGAGGGTTTTTTCCCTCTACATCTTGCACTTTATCAATCATCTGCTTTAATTCATACAGAAACTCCTCATCAGTTGCTGGGAGCATACAAGGCCAAGTCCAGACTCCATTGGTATATCCAACAGATGTCTGACCTTCGCATCCTGAAGCATTTTCCCAAATTTATAGGGTGATACTCACACACTGTGGCATGAGATTAGCATCATCCATGGGCACCTTCCAAAATATCTCAACCAAACGCCTCACCTTGGTGGTACATATAAACTCCACTCCATGGATCTGAAATTTTAAAATGGTCAACACGTCGTAATGCGGTTGGGGTAGCAGAAGAAATGAACAAATCACTGCCAATCAAAATTCTGGAGTGAATGAAACCAGACCGTATGACAAATATTAGATAATCCTGTTACTCCCAAATCACTGTCCTCAACCAAAGCATGTCCTTCTGTCTTTGATGCCTAGGAGCCCTCAACAGCTACTCCCAGGTATTCAAGGAAAACTACTTCCATACCATTCAGTATCCTGATGAAGCATTTCACTTCAGTATTTAAAAATTAAGTGCCAGTCTCTCCACAGATAAAATTTGGTATTGGGATTATATCAATAAACTTTATTTTGTTCCATCTTAGTATCTTCCATCAAGGAATATTAGCCTCAGCACTGGAAGGTCAGGCCTAATAACAAGATAACATCTTATAGCTATGCTGAGATGATGAAAAAAGCTCATCTCTTAACAGTTTGAACATGGAAATCTTGACTTCAGTGGTTGTAATTTTTAAGACAAAAATGATACACTTCTTAAAAACCTTACCTTTCAGAGATTTAAAAAACTGAAGCCAGGTCAAGACGAACAACTAAATGTTTAAGTTTTATTTTAAAAACAGATTTTAAACACCAATACCAGCAAAGCATTTTTCTGAGGAGATACATATAGACCTTAGATTATATTATCTCCAGTGACAGTTATTCCCTTCTGCTGTTCCTCTGTTGTTAATCTTTAAGGTTAAGCAAAGAAGAGGATTAGCCCCTAGGTTTCCCCAGAGACCCTTACAAACTGCATCCCGGGGGACCTCAGGATGCCAAGATTCAACTCAGAAGTATAATAGTTTCAAAAGACTTTTAATGGGGCCATAAACAAAGCATGCCACTGCACACAGAGACTTACCAGTACGAGTCCCATGCCTGTTTTCCACCCACAGATTCACATTAAAATCTCAGGAGCCTGTATAGGAGACAGTGGCTGTTAGGCAACTATTTAGCTTTTTGTGCTATGTTTATTTTGGGTGGAAAAGGTCATGTCATATAAGCAGTGACAAAATTACAATCTGGAAGTTTTGTCAGTACAACTACTCTTACACTAGTGACTCTTGTTGGAAAAGCTAAGTTGACCAAAAATCACAAACCAGCCCATCTCTGCCCATCGTGTCTCTGTTAGCAGATGTTGGTACAGTAGCACGGGCTCTGTTTGCAGGACTATAAGCATAGGTTTTCTGTTGCAGAACACAGCCCTGAAACAAACCTGCAATTAACTCAAAAGTCAGAAACTGTAGAATAAAAAAAAAAGTTAAAACAAAAAGCAAAGTGACTGGCTCTTTGTTACTTCTAATTTCCCTAATGGTACCAGATTAACTTTGGAAGTAGCCACATGGGAAAAAGGTAGAGAACGAAAGCCTTCCAGTTTAAACTGTCAACATCTTGATATCTCTGGCAGGGATAGAACATTTGCAGAGCCCAAGAATTGGAGGCCATTCAGTTGGAAACTTTTGCGTGTGAGACTAAATTCCTGCCCATTTGTATTTGAGAAAAACCTATGTGACTATTTATTTATTGAAGAGATGGGCTTAGTTTTATCTTCCAGGCCAAGTGCCAGTGCTCCTCATTAAGTTCTGCTTCTCAAAGTTCCTCCTGAAATTACAGTTAAATCAAACCCTGTTCCCTTTTTGTCCTTAATGTTGAAAGCAAAACTCAGTTAAACTGCTTCAATGCTCCCCGCCAGGGCTCTTTCGGCGATGGAGAGAAGGGATGCAATATCCCTCTATTTATGAACAAAGAATTCAGCTATTGAGATTTTCTCGGTTTTCCATAAAGTTTGAGACTGGGTACAGTGGGGACAAAAAGAACAAAGAGTTTTACCAGAATGCAGATAAGCAGTTTGAAACGTTTACTAACTAACTAAGAGAGAAGAGGGTGAGACGCCTGTCGCTTGTGCAGATTCAGGGAACACAGACATGCTTTAACTTAGCATAATATTCTACAAACAAGGTTCTGAAGTAGTACAGCTGGATTTATTAGCTTTTATACCACAGTCACTGTTTTGAAGACTAAAGTGACTCCTGTGCATTGGATTAAAGGAAAAAGCCATAAACATTACAATACTAAGCATACACAGTATTCTTTATAAGTGTTTTAGAAAGACTTTCTTCCTAGAAAATAGAGTAGACTTTCTAAGTCTTTTCTTTCTAAAGCAAAGAGGCCCTCAAACACAGCCAGCTTCTCTGTGCTACAAGTTGCTATAAGAGCTCTCACCTGCCTGAGTTTCTGCAGAGCTCAGAAAGAAAAAGACCAATTTTTATCTATCTCAGGATTCAGATTTTACACATTTTCCCGGAAGAGGAGGGCACCAAAAAGGTGTGGAAGAGGAAATACCGGGAGCTGCCCCTCAAGTACTTCCCTATATAAACAGATTTCACATAAGTCATTTTGTCAAGGCTGCATACTTGTCGTGCTACACCTCTGTGTGTGCTTTAGCCCCAGGCTGAAGAGAAACCCAGTCATTAGAAACCATTAGGTTTAGGGCCCTGGGTAGAATTTAGGTCAGCTCAGCATGGCCCCAGGACAGGCTACCGAACCTTTTAAATGCTCCCACAAGACAGAGGAAGTAGGAGAGTTAAATGTGAAAAATCCCTCCTCCTCACAAGCAAGCGGAGGTGTTTCCTAGTTCACTGCTAAGCAGCAACAGGGCAATCCAGTAATCTCACTTACAGCGATAAAGCATTTGCAATCAATGCATTTACCCCAAACTGAAATCAGCATAACTTGAAACAAAGCCAACATGGTCTGTTTAAGATAACAGCGATGAAAATTCATTAATGTGAAATAATACGAGGATGAAGAACTGTCAGTAAAGAGATCACAGGGAAACCTAGGATCTGAAAAGCCTTCCGATGGTGCCTCTTTGCCTTTACTGACTGTAGAAGGATATGGACAAGGATAATTAGCCTTCTAGTTCAGATGAATTATTTAGTGCCTAAAGGCGTGGTTCTGCAAAAGCTAAAACTCACCTCACTCCCTGCCTCCCTCCCCCTGCTGTGTTTATGACCCTTCCCTTGTGCTTGTCTGAGCTTGCAGTGAACCAGTTCGGGGAGCTAAACCAAAAGAAAGTTAATCGTACAAAAAAAAGCCAATAGTTTGCTGCAGCTTAGCTCCCTGAAGCAATTCGCCAAGCACTTGACTGGACGCAAGGGAGGAAAAGGCCCGGCGCTGCATGTGTGGGTGCAAGGAGCCGGACAACAGCAGCACAGACTCAGGCTGGTTTAAGCTGCTGTGGAACCAGAGCTCAAATCAGGTGGGACGAATCCAGGCCATATATTTCTTCAAGAGATTATCTTAACATCAGCCTGATTTTACCAGGTAAACTGAATGCTCTATACATACGTATGTGCATATAAACTCTCGTGCAATTTTGATTGTGGTTGGTGCATAGAGCTTTACACATTCATCTGTGTACCACAACATGCATGTAAATCACTAGTTTACATACACAATGTAAACTTTATTTGCCAAAGAGCTTTTGGATTGCTTAAAGAGTTTACCTCAAATACATTCCACGCTTCAGGTTTTATTAGAAGGAAAACAAAAGCTTGTTTTCTTAAAAGAAGATGTCTTTTGTAAAAGTTATAGCCAAAAGAAATATGTTTCTATTTTCTTAATAACATTGTGATTTAAGCATTATTTCTTTAAAAATATTCTTTTCTAACATTTGAAAACACAAATTCTGGATTACTAGATCCAGATAGGATATCTAGGACTGAAAGCTTATGGGAAATTGGCTAATAAAAATGAAATCGAGCTTTCATTGCCAAAATAAATAAAAAAGTAAGGAGATATTAAGAGACAGAAAACCGCTGTAGGGGGAAGAACACTGAAATCATGAAAGGGTTAAACAAATACGGGACAACTTCAATCACTTCATGCAGGAACAGTTAGGCATAAATTTTAAAAGAACATTTCAAAAATGAAATAGATAAAGAAAGAAAAACATCAAATACCATAGAAATAAAATGAAACCAATGGAAACCAGTGAAATGTTACAGGGAGTAGTTCAGATTACCTACAGGTAGAACCATGCTGTAGAGAAGTTCACCTGCCCCTCCTAAAGGCACAGAGAGGGTAGATCCCTGTGTGCTTAAAAACAAAAGTCAGTTCTGAGTCTTCAGTTAGGTCTTTAAATTCAAGCCCTAATTATTACTTCTGTAAAATTTCTTATTCTGAGCTCAGTTTATGGCACCTGCACCTTTGACAGAAATCCTTTCTGTACAGTTTATTCCGGTACATCAAAATCAAACCTCCAATCCATTGCAAGAAGCAAGCTGAACCCCAAAGAGGTAAAGTAGTTGAAGAAATGCGATTTGCAGGCACAAGCCATGAATAGCTGCTGGTCCAAAATAATGTTTCAGTTAGGGCCGCTACCGGGTAAACAGACACAGGCAGAAGTCTACATGTTGCTGAATTCAAATATAGTCAACTTTGGCTTTTGAACGCTTGCTTAGCTCCTGTATATTTGAAGGATGATATCCGATAATGCCATTTCTGAAGTGCTCTCAGATGTAGAACATCCCCACTCCAGCAGCCCTAACAGGAAGATGTTTAGTATCTTCTCATCTCCCATTCATCTGGGATTTTAATATACACAAGCCCAGTCTGGTTGCCAGGAAGGCAAAGAAAAGGTCAACAAACTCCTTTGCTGCAAGTTAGTTTGTCAAACTCCATTCTCGGCAGCATGACTTTACATGTTAATGTGAGTGTTTGCCTCCGTGTCAATAGCCCCTATTGTGTGCATTTGTAACACAAGATTTATGGTAAAGCTTGCAACATTTTTCAGGCATAATAAGCATTTATTCACCATCCCAGGTCTATAAGCAGAGGCCTGACAAGTAATTATTGACACATTGTGCAGAAATAAAAGCAGTGGGCGAGCTGCTGTTGCGAATGGCAGCGTGGGTAGGGGGAAGGAGGGGCTGTGTCAAAGGAGTGACAGCCTTGGTGCCCAACATTGTCAAAGCCGACGTTGACTTGCACTGTTTTGTGTGCCTGACTGTATTTGTGCTCCCTGTCACTTGGGTGTGACATGCCAAAACATGAGGAGTGCTCCTTTTCTCATGCTAATGCTTTGTAATGACAGCTTTGAGATCCCCCGGGCTGTGTTAGCGCTCAACAAGTCAAGGTGTGACAGGCACTAGACCCCTTTGTCAGCAAGTGCTGCACTGCCCTCATCAAATACCATATTTCTGCCCAGAGTAAAATGGACGTAATGCCTCAGAGAACACCAGCACCCTATTAGCATTACTGAGCAGACACCTGGGGTATTGACTGTACGTGTACCTGTACGCACAGCCCTCAGCAGACTTGTTCCCAGGTTGCCTGCCACACCAACTTACTGTGCTTATCCCAGAGCCACGCGTCACCATTAGATGAGAAGAGATGGATTTGAAAATCTATTCCCAAGTCATTTCTCATGCGCTGCCTCCCTCTTCGGGGTTCAAAGCTGCTTTTCTCAGTTGCACGGGGAACAACTTGTTAGCTTCAAGCTAAGCCTCAGAAAGCTATGCGGTGACTTTATGGTGTTTTAGTGTAACTGGTAAACTCTGCTCAGGATTAATTCAGCCTCTTAACAGCACAAGGTATCACCAGACAGGATTAGGATGTATTAACAAAGCAGTGTGAAGGAAGGTTGAATGACGCCTACTTATGTTATACTTGGCTGTAAAACTGAAAGTCACATTAGCACCAAGTTCATCCAAAAAGCCAAAGCAGCCCTAAAACTGTGCTTTATATGTGAAAGAAAGCTGTGCAGGAAAGGGCAGAGTTCAGGCTGCCTAGACTAAGCAATGAGTTGGCTTCATGGTATTTGGAGTTTGCAAATGGCTTGGAGAAGTACATGAGCTTGGCTACTTACATGAAGTTTATCCAAATGATCCAAAACTCAATGATCAGCAAAGCTAGGCTAGGAAACTTGCCAGAACAGGCTTTTTCACAAGATTTATGGTGCTTCCTGTTTCTTATTCCCAAGCATAATTAGGAAGCGAGCTGAGTAAAAATGGAAAATATTTTTTAGGAAACTTATGAATCTCTTTTTCAAAAGTCAAAGTTGCTAATGGTAAAAATTTTCTGTCAAGTTTCAGACCTTTTTTTCTTTCTTATCCTAGTTTTACCCATCAGCTGAGTGATAGATTATTAATCCGAGATGTTAAGGGTATTGATAAGAAAGACAAAGAACAAGTTAACTACAATCCGAAATCAAAACCATCATATTAGAAAGCTCTGGGGACTAATGATGCCAGCACATCAGACATCCCAAACACAAAATAACAATCTGTTCCATACAGCTTGAACCAAGATTTCAGCACACTAAGCATGGGGGAGTAAGGGAGAGAGTGGAGGGTGGAGGGAGGACTTGAATGAAAATTATTTTATGATCCGAATTCTAGCATCGCAGAGATTTTTGAGATTTTCAAAGCTGTCTATGACATCTGGAGACCATTGCTCTCCACAGAGGTACCACCATCTCATGAATTCACAGAGCCACATTATGATCTTTTTCCTGCTCTATCACCCCACATGTCAGATGTAGCTGAACTATGATCTGCTGAGCAGCTGAGTCAGGGAGGGAAACGCAATGGTACTGCACAGCAGGAGCGGTGATGCTCAAAGGACACTGCTTGAAGGTACTTGCCCAGCTGCAATGCAGAGTTGTGAAGCCCAAACCTACCACAAAGCCCCGTGAACCAGATAGCCGCTCCTGCCGTGTGATCTAACCCAGCACACAGTTGTGCGTGTCTCAACTTACAGGAAGTTCAGGTGTCTGCACTCACATCAAGCCTGAAGAGCAGCTTTATCAGCTTGAAAAAATGGTCTTTGGCTTTAACTGTAAGGAAAAGCAATGTTTTTGCACTCACCCTTCAATATGCACATATGATTACATTAGCAAAGGTTATCCAACAGAATCTGTAGTTTTGCATTCCCACTCCTTGCTTTACCCAATGCCTCAAGTACAACATCTTTGGCTGTGTTCTAGCACCATGTGACATATCTAGTCTCCTTGAGATCGGCAGGGTATCTGTGTTTCGAAGTGGTTTTAGGTGCTGATCAAGGTATTGATAAAGTCTGAAAACTTGTTTATTTTCCCATATCATATCAGATGATTCATTAGCTCCCAGGGAACTAAAATACCTGTAAGAACTTTGATTTTGTCTGAGGCTGGATTCAACTGGTTTGCATAAGAAGAGCTTTATAAAGCTTCAGCCAGATCCACAATCTGAACAGTTCAAACAAAGGAGAAAACTTCTGAGATCAATGTAGGCTAGAAACAAGCACTGCATCCACTGGGGAGCCCAAATCTCTCTCCATATCTGAGGGCTGACCTGCATTGTCTTCTGCTCTTTCAGTCCACACTCGACCAGAATCCCAAGTCCAACGGTCTTTCCCTGCTTTCACTGCAGATCCTATTATTCTTCCGGCTTCTGAAATCCCCTCTTTTCCAACAATATGCTCAGAACTTTTCAAATAATTACTTGCAGTGAACTATTAGCTGTGCCTGCTGTTTCCACTCCAGTAGTTCCATACACAGAGAAATTCATTTGAGGGCTCTAGAGGGTCTGCACTGATATAGAATATAAATATATTAGGACCATAGAATATCTCAAGCTGAAAGGGACCCATAAGGATCATCAAGTCCAACTCCCTGCTTCTCGCAGGACTACCTAAAATTAAACCATATGTCTAAGAGCATCATCCAAATGCTCCTTGAACTCTGACAGGCTTGGTGCCATGACCACTTCCCTGGGGAGCCTGTTCCAGGGACTGACCACCCTCTGAGTGAAAAGCCTTTTCCTAATGTCCAATCTGAACTTCCCCTGACACAGCTTCATCCCATTTTTTTCGTGTCATATCGCTGGTCACCAGAGAAAGGAGGTCAGCACCGCCTCCTCCGCTGCCCCCCTTGAGGAAGCTGTAGACTGCGATGAGGACACCCCTCAGCCTTCTCTCCTCTGAGCTGAACAAACCCAATGACCTCAGCTGTTCCTTTTAAGTCCTGTCCTAGAGGTATTTCACCATCTTGGTCTCCTTACTCTGGACACGCTCTCATAACTTGACGTCCTTCTTGTGTTGAGGTGCTCAAAACTGCACACAGTACAGGGGTATCACCTGCACCTTTCATTTTGCTGACATCTCTAATTACCCTCTACTCTTAGGTTTACCTTTGTCTTCATGGAGCCTGGGGTCCACAAGCAAAACAAAAACAGGCAAATGCCATTTCCCTCTCTCACCTGTTTGTGTGCCTGTCTTCTTTGCCCTCCTTAAGTCTGAATTTCCTAGATAACATGTCTCAAATGCTACAGATTTCAGATGAGCCAGAGCCATAGGCCTCAAACTCCTGACACCTGTATATTTTCTTGAGAGGAATGGGAGTAGTGAAGAGAAATTCGTATAAAACTCTGCAGGAGGAGTATCTTCAAATAGAGCTCATCTGGCCAAGGCCCATCAGAAATACAAGATTCTGCAAGTCTCCAGCAACTACTCAATGTGCTGATACAAATCTGCTTGCAGCTGTTTGGAACTGCTCTGTTAAATTACCCTGTTATTAGATAATCATTTTACATTTCCAATAAGATGCAACTTTGCAGCTAAACCTGCCTCAGCATTGCCTAGAGGAAGGCAGGTAAGGGAAGGGACGTGGCAATGTGGGGCAATGCTGTCCAGGGGAGAATTCAGTCTGGTTTCAAAGGCTCCTGCACAGCCTGTGGTTGCAGTTGATTAGTGTGGCATTAGTCAGAAGCCAACACTTTCTGTTAAAAGACAGGATATTTGCCACATAAATTGTGGTTTAATCAACAAAAGAAAACCTTTGATTTTGCTTGATCTATTTTAATTTAATTAATGCAAAGGTTCGAGGACAAGAGGGTATTTTACTGTAAGTTTTACTGGGAGAACTACATTTGGCAAGGCTTGCGTTGACACTAAAACAAGCTGGAAACAGAATGACAGGCTCCTGCACTCATGCTGTCACAAACAGTCACATTTCACCAAGCTGCCTTGGGGCCAGCAGGAGATTCAGAATTGCCAATTTTAATCAAAGGCATTACGCCCCAAAGGCAACTCACCCTGCCCGTCCGTGGGGAGAGGTGCTGCGCAGCATGGGAACCTTCAGCACGCCGTGCCAAACACAAAGTCTGCCGCTTCCTTTTAGTGTGAAACCTTTTGGAATGTCTCTGCTGCTTCCCCCCCCACCACCACCCTTAAAAGTGATGATATTGATGGATGGGTAAGGTCCTGTGTGCGGCAGCCACGAGATACACAAACATACCGCTCAGTGAGGGTAAGCCTGTGATGTCTATACAGTAGCGCTAATGGCTTGGTCCATTGTTAAGGGAGACGATTGCTTTTCAACAGGCTGACAGGGTGCAGCTGCTGCGCTCTTTGGAAGCCGTTCTGTTTCCTCTTGGCTGTATCTCCCTTGGGGAACAGCAGCATGGGGAGCTGACATCGATGGCCACGTGGACTTGACGGCACGAAGCACGCTTTCCAATTAATAGAGGTTTGCAGGGAATTTTGACAAATGTGTCCATCTATTGTCCAAGACATCAATAGAGCCGAGGAGGTATGAAGCGGGCAGACAGTTGCCTGTCATTGTTAGGCCGGGTGGTGGATAGCAATGTCCGCTGGGCTGTCCTGCAGGGAGAAGGGGACGCAGGAGGGTGTGATGTCCAGGGTCCAGGCAGCTTTGGTAAATAGCACGTAAGGCCATTCCTCTACAGCTACTAAAGGTTGGCTTTTGGTGGTTAAATTGCAGAAGAGATGTCAAATACAAGGCCCAAGGAACATTACACAAAGCATGTATTTAGTCTGCCCAAGCTCAGACACCAGTTTAAACCATACAATGTCTTTTTAAACTCCAGTGCTTACAAATAGTATTATGTTTGCTAATCATTAACATAAGCCCGCAGCTGATGGTGCCTGGTATACACTGCAAAATTACACAGGAGAAGCAAAGCAAAGCAAGCTCTCCCCCAAAACCTATGGCCTCCATAAGCAAGACAGAAGAGCAAGAGGGGATGCAGAAGGCAAGAACACTTGCAAAGCCACCCAGCAGGAGGAGAATCAAGAACAACAGCCAGGTCTTCCAAATCTGAGGTCACAAACCCATGCAGTCATGTGCACACAAACGCACAAGCATGAATGCACATATACTACAGGTACATACCCATGTGCTCCTAGACAAATGTTAAATTAAAATAAAATTTGGATTAAAATTGGGTAGTTATTGACATATTGAGGTGATTTCAAAATCAATCTTAAGAAAATTCAATGGCTAGGCTCAGCTAAAAAGAAATCCAGACAAATTATGATTCAGCATACTTTTAAAGTATCTTCCTGACTTCATCTCTGCGCTGGTGTGATGCAAATTGCTTTGGTTAGGGCTTTTTAGTGTTTTGGGCCCAGGCTTACTTACATTTAGTGATACCATACTTCAAAAAAAAAAAAAATCCTAATTTGAGTGGGTTTGGTTCCAAACTTCTTTGTACGAGGTTCACATTTGCCACTAACTTTTAGATACTTTTTGCAGTTTTCACAAAGACTGAAGTCAGTAATTGGTTCATGTTTCACACTTGGGAATGACAGGATCACCAGGAAAACAGCTATCTTGCACATACTAGTATTCTGGCCTGAAAACATTCTGGTGTAATCCAACACTTCCTATCGGATCTTTTTGTTTTGGGTGTGAGTTAGCGCAGCGATTGCTCCATTACTCCAGCCATCAGGAGCCCAAAGAACACACATGACATAGCACTGAAAGTCATCTAGTTTACAGGTAGGAGCCATTTGAGCCTCCACCCAGCTCTCCATGAGCACAAGATGAGACCATCTGCCAACTGCAGAGCAAGGGTCTATAACCCAACAAAACCAGGGCCAGCACAGCCCGGCTGCCCTTGCCATTTTTGAGGGTGCCTGGAGAATAACTGAGGCATGTAACCAGTTGGTCCTAAGCCCTGCCTCACAGTAGCATATGATCATGATTTGAGCAATCATGGTATACGTAATGAGAAGCAAGTATCTGCATCAAGAGGAGGAAGATCAAATGTCCAACCACAAATATCTAGTAGAGAAAGTGATATTCTGGTTTATTTACTAATGCATTGATTTCTCAAGTAAAGAAATCCATTCTGTCAGCCCTATAAGCACTTTTTGTAGCCCTACACTGGTGCCAGGCCTCATTTCCCCATTCCTTTTAATTACACTATACTGCAATTTAACAGTAATCAGCAAGAGGCCTTGCAGAGAGGCAGCCGTCTTTCAGGGTAACTTTGAGGGGTTATAAACTTGCAAAGACCAATTTTATCAACACCGAATGTAATATATCTCAAGTTAGGAGCCCTCCAACTCCTGCTGAGCTCTTCTGTTTTCCAGAAAGCAAATGACTTTGAAACGTTCTCCTCATCTGACACAGTTATCTAGCATCTATTTACATGCAAATATGATAAAGTGGTATTTGCCGTTAAAGACAAGATCACTCTAACGTAGCTGTCATGGAATTGGTTTCCTCTTAGCAATCTCTCTTTTTTTTTTTTGTAAGTAAAATTATTCTAAAAATATTTAGAAAAATTTTTATTTTGTTGAACAGGCCTGGCCAGGCCAGTGAGTCTTGGAGAGGAAAACTGTACCAGACAAACCACTTTGGCTAATGTAATCTGGACAGATGAATGGCTGATCTATCTTTAGGCTGATCCAGTTTCCATCAAGTTCAAAATAAGGGAAGGCAAACCAAGGACATCCTTCCCCACTCATCATTATACCTTTACTTTATTCAGCACAGTCCTCCCCTCATGCCTCCATGGAAATATATATTAAATAGCCTAAGTTTTTCAACCATAATAATTCACTTGTAAACTTCTAGGAGATTCCATTAGTACAAGCTCTGCTTTAATTTAGCTTCACAACATCTGGTGAACACAACAACAGTATCACTCGCAGAAAAAACCTTTCAAGTTGAACTTCTAGCAGGTTTTTAGGGAAGACGGAGGGACATGGTGGGAAAGCCGAACACTGATCAGCACACAGCAAAAGTTGCAAATCACCCCAGGAATTCCGGGATGATTAAAACCACTTTATAACTTTGTGTCTCTAATAGATGACAGCTGATATAATTGGTAGCATGAGGAAACAGCCTGATTGGTCAAAAGTAGTACAAAGCCTCGTGTACAAAAGGCCAGTTTTGCTCCCATTGAAATCATTGACAAAACTCCCCTTGTCTTCAGTAAGGCATAATTTAGAGTCTAAGTTTTGCTGATGACATGGTTTGAAGGTTTGCCCTAATGCCTTTCTTTACATCCTTATGCTCTTGAAAACACCCACACACAGATAATATACATGGTGGGACTGGACCAACTTCCACTCCATCCCTAGTAGTATTGCACAATTGTCCCAGTCCTGTCCCGCTTTTAACTGACAGCCTCGTGTTAAATGCTTTTTGACTGCAACAATAATTTAGTCATTATTGTTAACTTAACCCACACCAGCCTGAGGAATAACAGAGTAACAACACAATTCAAGCTTCCATCTGATTCAACCTCCCAGCTGCAAAAAAGAAAATAGCTTGGTGTTCCACACAGTTCCTTTAAAAACCACGCTAAAATGATACAGAATTATGAATTAATGTTTTTCTGCATATCTGTTCCTTCAGCGGTTGTTCAGTCTTCCTGGCTAGGACAGTTCCATATACATTTAAAATATCAATCTAATCTGCCCAAAGAGCTATTGATTTATCAGCTCCATCTCTGTGTCGCTATTGAATGTCTTCAGAAACCTGCCAAATATGTCTATCCTTTCCACTACTTCTATCAGTCCTCTAGCCTCAATGTCAGCTCATCTATTGATCTGAAAGTAGTTCTGGTCTTCCAGTCTACTAGCTCTCTCTCCTCTCTTCATATTGTAGAAGCGCTCGTAATTGGCACATGAAATTTAAGAGCAATGCTAGCACTCCTTTCCCAACAATATTTATCTTATCAGTCGAGTTCCTCTGAAATAAAATTAATGGAATAAAACCAAAGAGGGGAGGATGAAGAGAGAGAATATTTTTTAAAACATATGTGAAATACAGAAGGAGAAAAGTGTATCTTCCCCCTAGTGTATATTCTTATTATTAATTTCAATGAATATTTTGAAGAGTAGCCTAAATTTGCTCGGGATTCAGTTTCTACTAAAAGTCAAAAGAAGTTCAAAACTTCCTCCAGGCTAACTTGCACAATTTCAGCTCTGTGTGCTAGTGCCGATCCCATCCTTTCTTCATTAGCCTGACCCAAGGCTCTTTGTCTAGAAATCTCTTGAGACATATTCATCTTTCTGCCCACACACTACATTTGTAGATCAATTCTGAAAAGATGCTTCTGCCACAATTCACGCAAAATATGCAGAAAATATACTAAGTGACAACTTGAGCATTAAAGAGTCACTCATTCCACCAGTGATTGGCTGCTATTTGTGAATGCAATTAATCCATAATTAATGATTATTCCCCGCTTGCCAATGTGTTTCAGTCAACTATTGCTCATCTAACAAACTTCTGCAAGAGCACAAGGCAGAAAGGGGAGCTGTCATTTGTTTCCATCTGTGCTGCTTTGTGAAGTCAGTGACATCTGGAAACTTGACACAGCAGTACAACACGGCAATCCCCAGTAGAAATGAAGGGCTCCCATTTACAGGTCGTCTTTCATACATTATTCTGCTGATAACAGCAAAGTGACTCAGGAACCAGCTGACAGGCAAACAAACTTACCTTAACCCCTCTTTCCAAATTCTGTTTTAATGTTCAATTATTGGCTTCATTAAGAGTCCAAAGTCTTTTGAAACTTGAATTCAGTTGACCAGATTTTTTAGTAGTGGGATTTCCTACAAGCACATGCCATATGAAAGCAGACTTCATTTCAAGGATGTGTTTCACAAGCCTACTAATTATTCTGCATGCAAACACGCAGAGGGGCAACAGTCTCTTGGGTAATGTCCACAACAGCCTTGTTACTAGAAGAGCATGCACTTTGAGGAATGCTACGTTAGGCAGGCAAAATGTTGTTGTAACCACTGTGTTTATTTAAGAACAGCAAAGACTGTGCCCTACCCTGTCTGTTTGGGGGACTAAATAAACCAAAAAGTACCTGGAGCTGTTGGAATACTTTTAAAGCAAAACAATACATTTGATTAAATTATAGAACAAATACTTATAAAAGTGAAAATTAATCAACTTCAGTTTCTAGAATCCATTGAACAACTGCTTTTACTATCCTAAAATATAACACACTCAGGAATTAACTGTGAAATGCACTGTTGATGTTCAGTCTCATTTATGTATATTTAGATTTTACTGATAAAAACATTGACACTGTATTGAGGTCTGTGTTTTTTCATTTTTTTTTTAAATCAGTTTAGTTACACTGATAAAAATTTTAATGAAGGCTCACTTACACCTGTATATAGATCACTTTCTCTGCCATAACTATGTCATTATGAATACAGAATTGAACATATATTTAGAATGCAATCTTATATATCCATACCTGTAGATGATTCAGGACTTAAAACTGTAACAGTACATTTAAAGCAGTATGGTTTTCTAACGCAGGCAAGGCTGTAAGCTGTATTTATAATTTCTGCCCTCTGCAGAAACCCTGTGCTTCATTGGGTTATACACAGAGCTCTTTGCAGGATCAAGGTCTCCATAAACTAATGTATATACATAAATAGAGAACTGTTTGCACAGAATCTTGCACTTGGCTTCTTTACACAAAAGGAAGCCACAGAGGTTTGACTGGTCCTAAATCGCATCTCAGCCCTGTTCTTCTTCAAATAATTAAAAAAAAAGAAAAAAGAAAAGAAAAAATGGAGGATATGGTTGAAAGAGAAGGAATTATAACAGTATCAGCAAAAGGAAGCTTTAGATTAAAGGTAAAAGGTTTGATAATTTCACTATCTCCTCTTCATGACCATATGGGAAAATAACAAAGCAGAATCTATCCTTTGTGCTTTGCTGTTCAATAGAGAAGTTTTTATCAATACAGAGATACAGGGAAGAGTATTTTTGTGTCCAGGAAAGGTCTGGCCTAGACGGGAAACTGTCAGAAAGGACAAGAGGTGTCTAGTTATGTCAGTAACAGCGACCAGCTACTCCTCCCTCCCTGCCATGAGAAGCACAGCACTAAAGTGGACCAGACCCAGACTTGTTCTAACTGCTGACAGTGGATAATCCAGCAACTAAGACAACCAAATAGCCACAACCTAACAACTGCCTGATGCTGTCATGGGATGTATTGCATGTCTATACCACTTGCTTTCTTGCCAGTTTATACACAGGACTCATATTTGATGTACCCCTGGGTGGCTCCTTTAGTCCTCCAAATCAGGTACTGTTATAGAACTAAACTCCATCAGCTGGAAGGAACTCTGGATTTCTTCAGGCATGTCTGCAGCCTGCTCCACCGTCACCATCCTTCTGCTAAATTCCAGAGAGATGACACCCTACAATCTAGCATATAACTTGCCTGGGCATATAATTAACCCTAAATAGAGGAAAATTTGAATGACATGAAAAAAGAAGTGGCCAGGTAATAAACATTTGCATTGCATTTACAGTGCAAGGAAAACAAGTGGATAATAATCAAGTTGTTCTATCTTCTGTGATCATAAGTCATAGAAAGTGCAGGAGGAATTCAGAAAACAAAAGCTTCAGGGTGTCAGCAAAATGGAAAGGGAAAAAGAAAAACAAGCAATAATAATCAAGGATTTCAGGCCCACAGCCCAGGCAACTGTCTGGAGCAAAAGGATGTGCTGTGCTAAACTTGGCAGAATCACTCCTGCAAAAGGTTCCCTTTGATGGTTTATCTGCAAACCAGAATTACAGTCATAGACATTCCACCTTTTCAAAACCTGTTCTTCTGCTCCTGCTGGGCATGGAGGGGGGCCACAAAGCCTGGTCCTGCAGGGAGGCAGAAGTGCTTGGCTCTCATCTGAGTACACCCCACTACATACAGTTCCAGGTCAGAACTCCATGTCTGT
Source organism: Phaethon aethereus (assembly GCF_964289735.1). Taxonomy (NCBI): domain Eukaryota; kingdom Metazoa; phylum Chordata; class Aves; order Phaethontiformes; family Phaethontidae; genus Phaethon; species Phaethon aethereus. The sequence continues at coordinate 12,512,816 of NC_138592.1, forward strand.
GAAAAGGTTTCATTGAAGATGTTTAAATATTTGGGTTTTTCCTCTTTGTGGTTTATGACACTCACTTAGGAAATGGAAAATAACATTCTTTCCCCCTTCTCCAAGCATGCATATTACTAGGCTGTCAGACACAGGGAGCAGGGCTGCCCACAGGAACCTCAATCCTATTCCTGGTTCTCCCCTTGGTTGACTACACACGTTCAGTGCAGTCAAAGGTAGAGTGACAGCAGCACAGCAATGCAGGAGGGCACACCTCTGCCCAGGCTGCCTGCCCAAGTCTTCTCCCCAACACCACGATGCTGTTGCTGCCTACAGTGAATCTGTGCTCCTGCATCACATCCTATAAGGAAAAGCTACCGGAGGGCCATTTGACAGATAAGACTTACACTTAGAATGTGGCAGAGAAGCTTGTGGCAGAACTGAAATCTGAAACTACGTTTCCCAAGCACAAAGTTTGTATTTGTTGCTGCATCATTTTTCCATTGTAGTAGCTAAACTTCCTCAAGTCACTTCACTTTTCTGTTTTCAGTCTGACAACTCCAAAAAGGAAATACAGTTCCTTGAGATATACAACTAACAAAAGAGACAGCTGCCCCTGAAAAAAATAAAGGCATCTTTGAGTGACCTGGTCTAGTGGAAGGTGTCCCTGCCCATGGCAGGGGGATGGAACTAGGTGATCTTTAAGGTCCCTTCCAACCCAAACCATTTTATGATTCTATGATCTTTCCATGGGATAAGCCTTTTGTTTCTCTCTGTGTGGATTCTAGGAGTTGGTAAGAACATGCCTCAAGTGAATTACCCTGTTATTGTAAGGTAATGCAGCTAATGCTCCAAACCTGATTGGACATGCGTACAATCAATAGTGATAAGCAGAAGCAGCAGCCAGATTTGTTGAATAAATGAATTCTTACAAGTTACTTGCTCAGCTGCTCCATCAATGACAAAACTCCCATCGATTTCAGTGGGAAGTAGGATCAGGCCCTGATTTCTGACAGTGCTTATATCAGGAGTCTGCTGTATAACAGGTGATATAGAATTAATTAGAATTAAAAAAAAAAAAATAAAAGAAACCTCTTTGCCCCCAAACTTCCATGGACCCCTACCCTACAATTAGTCATCTCCAGTATTAATCTTTCCCCCAAGCTGTAAGACAAGAGAGCAGAATGGCAATGCCAGCATTCCTGTTAAGATCTCACAGCCCTCATTAATAAACTTAATAGAGGCATTGGAGCAGTTCAGGAGTGTAGTAGGTTACAGACTAAGGGTTTTTCTTTGGGTGTAATTTTATGTTCTTGCTTCACACAAAAAGAATGTATTTATTCCAGGGTCTTTGTCTTTTGGGGTTTTTTTTGTTGGTTTTTTTTTTTTGGTAAGCCCTCAGTTATGCACCTTGAGTGATATCTGCAAACTGATACAGACAGGGCTGCCCACTTTATCAGTCGAAAAAGAGAAATTAAACCCAGGATTAATCAACTTGTATAGTGTGAAGATTTACTCCCTCACCTTACAGGTCAAGCATCCTTGGGGCTGCAGAAATTTTGACTTGTGCCCTGAAGCTGCTCCTTCCACAGAAGCAGAGGGCCAACACAGACAACAGCCGGCAAACAGCCACTTACCTTTGTAGACTTAACTATGTAGAGTTATAAGTTATATTCCTGTTTAAGTGGGTGTAAACCTAGAACAGTTAAAGTTTCTCTAGCTTTCTACCTTTGCCAATGAAAACAAGTCCAGATTATGAGTGATTGCACATCATGCTGTAAGTAGAATGGCACATTTGGATGAAAAAGAGTGTAAAAGAAGAGAGGTTATTACTACTACCTACCCAACCGATCACTACCTGAATAGAAGCAGATGAAGTAGAGCCATGTAATCTTGTCAGGAGAGAAAAACAAACCTCAGAAAGTTCCAAGTCACAGTTCAGAATGCAGCTTCACAAAAAGAAAGCTTGAAAGCACTTTCTTCCCGCTTATAACCTCCCTCTTGCTGATGAAAATGCATCTCTGTAGCAACTGTAGAAATCGACCCCCTGGAAGATCAAAGTTAATAGTACTTTTCAGCTGTCTAACACACTGCAATGACCAGAACAAACCTGGAGTTAACGTGGAATGCCCAAACAACAGGGTGCAGCATATCACCCGAGTAACAGAGCTCTGAAGGACCACCAGTGTGTTGGACGGACAAAACAAGACAACTCTTTCATTGAGGAGTTTTGCATGATCAGAGCAAACCTTCATTAAAATACATATAGTATTATTGCATCAAATGCTGCAGCTGATGAAAGATAAGCTTAGGGCAGACATTTTAAAATAGGATCAGCCAGATTGTTCCTCAGTAGAATCCACATCAAATTCATTAGAATCTGTGTTTGGCTAAATGTGAGCATTTCTGAAAATCTTTTGACATTCATCAAAGGCACTTTAGAGATACATAACACCAGAAACCTATTTTAATATTCTTTGACATTTCCCTCATTCTTTTATTGGTTTTTCTTTTTAAGTTATCAGAACTTGCTAGGAAAAAATCATCTGGAAGCAGTGTGAATGCGAAGTAAATGGGGTACAAAAAGAGAGGCCAATAACATACTCTGTATTACCCCTGGGGCACAAGGAGATGTGTCCAGCAGTGTTTGGATTAAAAATAACATTTTGAAGCAATATGAATAACCCAAAACCATCAAAATGCAGTTACTTAAATCACAGTTTTAATGTATTTATTTATTTCAATTAGACCATGATGGCTTTAGTTCATTACCTAGTTAATAAAGTGAATTAGAAAACATTAGTGCAGCAATTAGCACTAGTGCTTTCTATTTTTCTAAGTGTCCAAGATCTATTTGTCAGGAAAGCAGCGCTGTTTGCATGGGGAGATTCAGCAACAGTCTGACATGTTTATAATGTGATGTGTCAGTTTTTGATTTTTTTTCTTTGCCCTAGGAAGGGACCAACACTAAAAGCAATGCCACTATTTCAGAGAAAGTCATTCCTTAAGGGTTAAGCATGATCAGCCAGTACTTTTAAAAACACATTTTTTTTGTCTACACAAAAAGATATTCTATTTAAGACTTTGCTAAATGCTATTCACTTGGCCTTTCCTCCAACATGGACTGCTTTTTACAATATACTGGAACATCAGAAGGGTTTTGCTCCAGAACAGGCGTTATCTTTCTGAGAGTTTGTAAACAGTCTTATCTACACTCTCATACTGGAGGGGAATCCATATAAAACCAACAGAATCTGAGTAAAACCTACAGTTGTGAGGGCTCAGGCTAGTTGAAAGAAGTACCTATGCAAAAATCATGGAGATGTATGACTTTCTACACAGCTGCACTTAATATATTTGGCTTTTTTTTAGCTTCTGGAACTCAACACTTGGTTATACTACAAAACAGATACTTTGGGGAGGTTTCTGAATGAAAGACTTCTTTTGAGAAAAATTTTTACAGTAGAGATACAATTCAGTGTGTAGAAACTGAATTTAATCTACTTTCTGTAGCAATGGACAAAAGTAGTACTCTCCACTAGGAACAAGAGGATATAGGAAATGTTTTACATAACATAATCGGGTATATAGGAAAGGAAAACGAATTTAGACAAGAGCTTGAAAATGTTATGACAATCTTTGCCAGGCTGAATTTGCACATTTTGTAAATTAAATTTGTTTCTTCAGACACTCTATTTACATGCTGTTTCCTTCTTTTTAGTTATTACACACTCAACACATGACAGTTCATTTGCATTTACCTTTTCCTTGGGTGTGCAAGAACTTGAAATGAGCTCAGAAGTCCTTGATCGAAGTCACACATCTTTTCTGTTTGTGTGTCTCTCTCGATAAGCCTTCTCTTTTAGCCTGCGTAGACACAGAGAAAAGGAGTCGGGGGGAAAGCTCTAATTTATTGCTACTGATCAGATTCTTTGGAACATGAAAACAACATTAAAAATGGATATATAATCTATAGATTACCAGGAACTATAGAGAGTGGAGGTGAGTTTTCTCTCTATCATCCTCCTACAGCCTTGGGAGAGCCCATGCCGTTTGTGTGCCAGTTAATGAAATCTCCCTTCCTCTGCTTCTTTCTCTATACACTCTCATATCCACACACACTCCTTCTGCCCTCTGAACTGAAGCAATGACCCATTCCTTGTGATTAAATTAGCGTAAGTAATAAGATATCATAGAGCTGATTGATTTCCCCAGCAATAGTTATTAACCAGCTCAATTCAGAGGAAAGCAGAGCCATTATTCTAAACATTGATTCCTGAACAGGACTGCAGGAGAAGCGCGTGCTCAGATATATGTAGCGTGCATGCAAACAAATCTCAATCCAAAAAAAGAAAAAGTGGAGGCTCCCAGTCCCAGCTGTACACACAGAATCACTTTCCCCTTAGAAAACAAGAGACATGTTGGGTGATAAAAGAGGATTATGTGGAAGATGTGTTAAAGTTCAACAATTACAAATTTGTTTCAGCCGGGTGGCAGTGGTTTGGCAGTTTAGGCTAACCAAACCGGGGAGCTTCACCTGTTTTCTCATGGCTGACTTTTCTAGTAACAGACAGAGCTGGCACAGCTGCATCTCTCCGAGAGCCTCGGTCAGTCCAATTCAGCACATGACCATGCAAACACAAAGACACTTGACATATCACCACAGTGGGGATGACTGTGGACTGAATTCTCTATTTCACTTTAAAGCAACAGTGTTGGCTCTCCAAGTCAAGATGGCCAAATTCTTCTGTAGTATTCAAGGTGCAAATATAAAATGCCAGTCTTCTAGATTATATTCAGAGCCAGAAGACAACTGCTTTTCATCTTTCTCTCAATCTTTCAGCATTGTTATTTCACAGGCATCAGTGTGAGGAAATCCACAAGCCCAAGTCCTCACCAAGTATGGAAAGACCACATCAGCACATACAAGCAAGTCTTCTGCTTCCCACAGATGCTGCTTCGAGTCTCCTGCCATCCTGTTTCTACCTGGGCTCAAGCATCCTTCCCATTACAGACAGGAGAGCAACAACCTTTCCTTCTCAGGGCTGTGCCTCACCCTCTGAGAAACTGCCACCCGTTCCCAAGTTCTCAACAACAGTAGGCTGAAACTGGGTTGTAATAACCATTGACTTCTCTAGTGAAGCCTCACCAAGATTCAGCGTGCAAATTATATTCTCAAAGGTCCTAAAGGCTCTAAGAACCAGGAAAGGCCCACCTTCTTACAGGATAGAGACCCAGAATTCTCTCACACAGCTACACACTAAACTCTTTCAAAGAAAACATTCAAGCCATAAACTTTCCTGCAACTGATGTTATGGTTGCCATAAGTAGAAGCAGCCAGAAGAATGAGAGACGCTAACTCATGGCACCAAATAGAACACGTTTCCCTTCTCATATCAGTCTTGCTGTTATCGCCCCTATAACAGAAGAGGAAGGAGTCTAGCCGTAGGTTCAAAATAAAGACAGAAAAAACACACTCATTGGGCCATGGGTCTATCGGGAAGGGGTTTAGGGAAGAGCACCACAAATGGGAGAAGGCATGCAGTGATGCTGGTTCTAGAGAACCAAAGTACTCTCTAAGCTTCTGACCATGTCCAGAACATGGGCTTTCTGAGCCAGGAGGATTTTACTGTGTTTAATAGCCCTACCTGGATTTTTCTTCCATAGAATAATCCAGGAGCTTTTTGAGCCCATGTGAACTTCTTAGGATCTGTGACATGCTATGGCAAAGAGTTGTATAGCTTAAATCTTTTTTGAAGAACAACTTCTATCTGTTTATTTTGAACCTATGCAACGGCTTATCTTATCTGAAGCCCTCCTGGTTCTTGTAAGGTTGCTGGAACTTACTATGTGGAGAGGAAAGGCAAGTATATTAAATGACACAAAAAATACATGGTGTGGGTAACCTCAAGAAAGTAGACTGGTACTGACTACAGAAAAAACCCACGATTGAAGTCAAAGGAAGTCTGTAGAGCCAGTGAATGAAGCAGTCATACATTCAAGCCATTAGAAACACTAAATAGCAACAAATAGCCCTACAGTAGTTCAATTATACTGCCATCAGTTTCAGTTCTGGTCCAAATAGCGCTCTCCTCTTCTAGAATTCAAAATGAGATGTATTACACTTTAAAGAATCTGTGTGAGTGTATGTGTGCCTATGGGACTTTTTCAAGTCACTTATTTGTCTGAATGCCATTGATTTTTCTCCTAATTGTTATTCACTATGCTAATTTCCCTCACAAATCTCACATGCTATTGATCAAAAAGTAATAAACTCTCCAGCAAACAAAACAAGCATTATTGCAATGTTGGGAAAACATCATTTAATATCAATACCATATTTACAATTATCTTTAACCCAAATTTCACCCGCGATGCAATGCGTAATCAAAATCAGAGCGCTACAGGCAAAAGGGTAATATTAAAAGACTCCCACTAGGCTATTTTCTAGTACATTATAAAAAGAAAGGCTGAAACAGGACAATCTCAAACAGTTTAAGATATATAGTTAATGCTATAAATAAATGCTGCTGAATAAAGTACAGCCTCCCTAGTCTGTCTCCCTTCTTCTGTTATTTGGAGACAGTTACCATGAAGATAGAACAGATTTAAAGGCAGCATCAGTATCTGTGCCAAAATATCAACCTATGGAGGATCAAGCCTCGTTTAAATTGTGGTTTCTGCATTTCTTTTTATTTTTTTGATAAGGACACACTGGATTTGATCCAGTTTCCAGTACATGTCTGCTGATTTTCCTCCTCTTGAGTGGTAATGGTAGTAACAACTAAGTGGTAGCAATTTATGATCATTGAAGTCCTGAAACTTGTTCCAAACATTACGAAATCCCCTAAACTATCAGTCTTCCTTTTACCACTATAATTTTCTGGATTTTATCTTTAATTTCTTATTGTCTTCATGTTAGCTCGAAAATCATTGCTCCTTTTCTTCTCTAACATAATTTCAATGCAAACTCTAGGCAAGTTACTGCAAAGTCAATGAACTCAACCTGGTGTAAAGTAAGTACAAAAGAGAAGATCAAGTCATGTGGGAAACCAGAGAACTATCCCAAAGCTAGACGGTTAAGTCAGATTTTCATTAATACAGACAGAACACAGCTCTTCTTTTGTTTCCTCTATCCCCAAATTATTTCTTGGTAGAAAATTGACTCTCCATACTTCAGCTCACTGTGTACATTTTTGATGAAGTCAGATGGGAACTTCACCCTGCACTGGATATAGTGAACTGGGTTTGATTGCTGACTGCAGACAAAAAAGCATCACTGGAAGCAGATATATAACAAATCTTAAAGGTTGGAGGGTAAGGCAGCTAGACAAGAGCAAGCACACACAACTGGATGCCAGGACCAAGACACATAGTTGTGGGGAATTCAAAATCTGATTGAAACCCCAGAAGATATTTTTATTTGGCACCACAGTTCATCTTTATTCTAAACATGAGCATGGTCTCCTATATTTGGGTCTGAATCTTCAAAATTCATAGCGTTTGGATCAAATGTTCCAGTTCAGTCCTACTCTAAGGGAATCTAAGGTTCCCAGATATTTTCCTACAGTTTTCTCTTCCTGCCCTCTCCGGACAGTTTAAAAATCTATCTTTTACTAGTTCAAGTACACTCAGATTCAAAGATATTATTTCCAAGTTGCATATTTCCAAGAGCTACATGTCACAGAACGTGACGAACACAGAAATCTGTAGCGTGGGTGGATTTGTGAAAGAAGAGCTTTTGAGTGTGGCCTGCCATTCAACTCTGCACCTGGCAAAGAGCGAAAACAATCCTTGCAAGCCAACTAAAACAAAACAAAAAGCAGGAATGGAATCAGCAATCTCAGGGCAACTCTTGCCACAATGCTCCTAAAGTTTCACGAATCCCACATTCCCTCTAGCTGGAAGAGCAGCCAGGTTTCTGTCACTAACCAAAGCCACCAGCATTTGTGTGACTGGCCATCTCCCGAATGAGGATTATTGAGGTAACGGACCAGTTCCCTCACTGGTGTAAAGTGGCATCACGCCAATCGTGACACACCAGCTAAGGATCCAGTCCTTGGCTTTTTGCATCTTACTAGGCAGAGAAGGAATTATTTTGTCTCTGAATTATTTCTGACTAATTTCTGACATTATACCTCTTTGCATCCAGCACACCCCTGGGGAAAAGTAGATGATTTCTCTGGTGATATCAAGCTAAGGCACCAATCAAAACAGAGGTTATTAATATAACACTGAAAATTATCTCTAATTCATTTCATAATATTTGAAATTCACATTCTGCTACCCACACACCCACTTCAGTAGAATTTTGAAAATAAGTCAATTTTTGGAACAGTCTGCAAATAACAATAATATTCAGTAAATTGATGGCACACCCTTCCTTGGATGGCTACGTTCACTCCTCACTCCATTTCAAAACCAGATGTAGCGGAAATAAGCAGCCCAAGAATGGACAAGGAAAGGTTTTAGCTTCAGGGAAAGACTTCCATATGATATTGGTGAAAAGACTTGATTTAGTGAGAAGATCAGGAAGAGTGAGCAGCAGAGAGCATAGCGCATGTGTTCTTTTTTACCCTTATAACACAGAAACAAAGGAACATCAGGTAAAAATGAATGAAAACAAATTCAAAACCAATAATAAAAAAAGAAATTCTGTTCCCTATGCAGCCCACAACCAAAGTATGGACCTGATTGCCTCATATAAAATATCACTCATTTAAGTATTTCTAAAGATCCAAAAAAGATTAGTCATTGGCATTGATAATCAAAACAGTAAGTTACAATAAAAAGATAAAAATATGGTTGGACACATGCCAAGTATTAACTGCCTGAGATAAAAATACCTCATGTGCAAAAATTCAATTCCACAGTTGTAGGGTATCATGTCGGGTTTCTTCTGAAGTGTCTTGGCTGGCTACTGCTGGAGGCAGGATATTGGACTAGAAGGCTTATGGATCAGATTTGTTGAGGCAATTCCTAAGTTCTTATGTAGCGATTCAGAGGAAAATATGTGAAGTACTGTGGTGGTGCCAGTCAGGGAGTCCCTGAAACAGGTACTAAGAGCATTTTGAGCAAAGATGTCAGTAAATAAGGATAAAAATACCTGAAAATGAAATAGTCTTTTTTGATGGAAAAAAGGAGTCATGTAAGGAAGGAAGCCGAGGAATGTGTGTATTGCTGCTCCTCAAACTGTGTCCAGCACCCAGATAAACATAAGATTTCTGGCTGCTGGTACCTTTTGTGTACACCAAAGCTAAATAAGATTTTGTAGGTGTTCAATTAGTGCACACATAAAGCCTACACACACACACACACTCCCCCCTTCTCCTCCATAGCAAAAAATCCATATCTCTGGTTCTCAATTTCATTTCCAGAAAAATGGTGTCAGGATGCCAAAAGAAGGAAAAACTAAAGATGTGCTGCAAAGTTTCCCTGTCCTGCAGAAAACAGAGATTAAAAAAAAAAAAAAAAATCTATCAAGAGTACATTCTGCATTTTTTACTCAAGAGTTTCAAAATCAGTGCATAATCTGGTGGCCAGAGCATTTTCCACAGATACAGAGACTTAGGATCATGTCTTTGTTCTGCCTCATTCAATATCTGATCAACTAGGCTGTCATTTCAGTTAAAATATCCCACCTTTCCTGAAATACTTTTTCAGAGAAAAGTGTCATCTAAACTCTTAAGCTCTTGGAAAAAGTTTAAAATTCATTGAAGAATTTTATTTCAAAAACAAGGCTTTCCTTCAAACAGATAGCAGCTAGCTTTTACGAGGACAAAAGCTCTGAAACACCACTCAAGTATTTTGCTTTTCCTTCTGCACCAAATCCAGATACACCAGAACGCCCTAACTATTCAGTGTGACAACTTCTACTTCGCTTAACAGCTTCTTCATCTTCACTACTGTTCTCTCCAAATTACTATGGGCTATAGGACATGATCAACAACAACAAAATTAGCCTAGCCCATGAAAGCACCACCAAAAGCCCTTACAGAACTCATCCTGAGATTTGTATTTATGAAATGACACAAGTTCTTTTTATTTTTCTAATTTATTTTTCTAGGCACCTCACACTGGAGGGTAAAAGTAACTTAGTGTATCAGAATCATCTTCTTGATCAAACTTTCCTAAATACCAGTTCAATTTATGAGCCTTCCTTAAGCAATCACAGATTCTCATTATGAGACGTTATTCACCAAATGGTTCAAATAAACAAGCAGTCTGGATGAAAACAGTTTGTGGTAACTTTTGCTTTAAACATTCATATGGTGCGTTCAGCCACTGAGGGTCATCCTTAAAGCTGGATTTTGCTCAGCAATGCTGCTATCACCTAGTTGCAGATTATAAGATAAATCTTGGTGTAAACAGCACTCCCCCATTTTTGTCAGCAGTTCTGAGGTGTGTCTTTTTGTAGCATGGAATATCCCAGATGAAGAGTTAGTGCTGAGATGAACACACACCAGCTCTTCCCATTCATGCCACTTCCACCATCAGCAAGCGAAAAATAGACAAGTTCTTTTTTTTTCCCAAAATGACGCCCAGTTATATCATAGTCAAGCCTGCAAGTAAGACTTTTTTACATTTGGCACATTTGGTAAAATGAAAAAGATCTAGTAAGATGCACCTTATAAAGTCATGACAAATTAGCATGTAATAATTTTTAGGGTTACATTCACAAATGCACAGGAAGAATAGTAGATGGTGACACTAATTTCTATTTAAGAAGCCCCTGCTAGGTTAAGGTGCTCATCAGGAACATGGGAGACATCTGGCTGGCCTGCCTAAAGGAACAAGAACTGCCAACTCTCACCACCCAGGACTGTATCCTATCTCCTGCGTTACTGGGTGGTTAGCACAGAAAGTTCTTGGTCTTTCTTGTAGGATCCTGCCTCCTTGCATTAACAAATATGCTGTACCAAGAACTGCAGCCCGGGTGTCCAAGATGAACGTCCTAAGCTTATGTCACAGAATGAGTTTTATACCACTTATAAATAAAAACCCAGTGCCAGTAGAAGAAAGGCACAGCATTTTCCTCCAAGCAATGGCCAAAGTATTCTCCCAGGAGGTAACACCACTTTCCCTGAAGCAGAGGAAGAAATCAAACATGGATCTCATGTATCTATTGTTCAGAAAGCCTCTCCCACCACAAACCTCTCCCTTCCAAGAAATATGCAAGTATTTCATGGCTTATCAAAACAGTATTGTTTCGAGTGAAAAAAATAAAGCCAGGAAAAATACATAATTTTTGCCTACATCCCAATCATTTCTCACCACACAATTTCTTTTGGTATCCCAGACACAAGGTGCACTGGCTCCATGAGTGGAAGCAATGATGCAGCTGTGCTAACACGAGACAGAAAATACCAGTTTTCCAAGTGAGTGTGCATAGGCTAACTACTTCTTAATTAGAAGTGTTCCTCAGGAAACCCCAACCTCTCTTCTCCTCACCTCTACGAAAAGTTGTGAGGATGGCTTCATGAATGGTTCCAGGATGAAAGCATTCTCATAAAAACACTTCCTTTTACTGTTGACATGAGAGAACATTTTCTAAAAATCTGTAAAAGTCAAGGAAAGGGGATACATCCACTTATTTTCACTATACAACAGTGAAGTAGACTACATGAGGCCAGACAGAAATCACATTCCTTCAACTTCCCAAAATCTCTTGTCTCCCTTGCCTAGAACCTGTAACATGTCCACAGTCACCCTGGTAGAGAAGCGTGTGTTTTTCTTACTGAACCAGCTTATTCTGTTTTTCCACTCCCAATTCAGTCCTCCGTGGTCAAAAGTTATCTTCAACACAGCTTAATAGCAAGAAACATTCCGCAAAGGCTGCATAGCATTATTTTGTTCTTAACATACTGGGAAATGAAGTGTGTGGGTTTTGGATTCTAGGATCCAGACCATCTGTTAAACCTATCAGAGGTTTGAATTCTAATTTGCTGTTGGTTTAAAAATAGTCCCAGCATTACCCTGTCATTTTCTGTAAATTATATATTATTTAGTTTGCCATTTTTAAATATTATAGCATCTTCTTCTCTCTTCTCTTATGGTTTAATTTAGATTCCTTATCATCTGCACTAGTACCATTCTTCCCTCCCAGTAACTGATCCTCTCTCTCTGTTCTATGCCAGGGAACCTAACCAGACTACTCACAGGCTTGAGAGCTGGCTCAAAAGCTAACGCTAAAGTTATAAGCTGAACACAACTTCATCACTGCTGCAAGATCTCATTTCTGTATAAAAAGTAAAAACTGACAAAAGTCTATTTGTTCTGTGGATTTCATCAGTTTACCTATTGTCACCATACTAATAATATATCTTGCAGTAACTTGTACTTAAATGACCGGCAATTAAGGTACCCCTGCCACTGTATTAAACTGACAAGCTTCAGAAAAATTTTACTAGAGAGCTTCAATCTGCATTTTTCAAAATTAAGACGGATCTCATTCTCATATTTGATCTTTTGCAATGGACTCAGCACATAGCAGCCTGGACTTTGCCATGGTGTTGCCTTCTCAGCCCATCCCACAATGTTAAATGTGACCTATTTTCTCAGAATATAAACAAAAGGGTTTCAGCCCACTCCTAATGGGTGTGCAAGAAGCTAGTTCTGCCTGATATAATATTGGCCTTTTCTGCTGAAATGGCTATCAGCTAGAGCAACAAAAAACCAGATGGTTTAGTTGTATTGCAGATTACCTGGATGCTTCTGTAAAGTCCTACAGAAATGGCTTTTATTTGTATTTACACACAGGACGGAAATGCAAGTCGCTGTTTTCAAGCTCTGGTTGCAGCAGGACAATGCAGGCTCATCCAGCAAACAGGAACAGAAACTGGGACTGGTTTAGGTTTAAACAAATCCTGATACTGCAGCTCCCCACCAGCTCGACTTAGTAAGGGATGATACAGCAGAGCTTTCTGAAGACCAGGACTTTTTACACTTACTTGCTGTCTAACCCCAGCCAGGGAAAGACAGACTCAAGGTCCACATTTGATACTCTTTCTGAAGACAGTGGCATATATAGATATTTTATTTCCTGGCACATTCCTGCCCCCTCACTTCAGACACTTGATAGGAAGGAGTATTTGGCCCGAAGGAGAGTATGTGCACGCTCTGTCTTATTAATTATTTGTAAAACACACACGTCTAAAGCAGTGATTCTCAAACATGGCCAGCATACAATAAATTTATTTCTCACTACTCAGTTGTATTTTGGTTTAGCTATCAAAACTGCAGCTGTCATGAATTTGTGTGGCTGCAGATGCGGCCACATTAAAAACTAATTGTGTGCAGCGGGTTACATACAAGCAACTCCTGCCCCTACGAATTCACAGACTAAGCAGGACGATGGACAGACAAAATGTGGAGGAAAAAGAAAAAAGAAGAAAAAATAAGGAAATGGTAATCTGACAATTCTTGGGAGTTTATTTAATACTTAAGCTGATTTTTTTTCTATTAGTAATCAGTCACAAACTAGGTTGTCTTGGAGTTATCATCCCTGCATGCGGAGAACAACTCTATCTCTCAGGCACATTGAAACCAAACTCTAGACATCTGTGTAACATCCACTGTAGATAACTGACCTACTGCAAACTCTATAATCCTCAGGACATTTCTTCCCCCAACATCTAAGTTTTCCTATTACAGATTACTACAAATTCAGAGATAGTCACCAAAAATCAAAGTAAAGGGATATTATTAGATGCAAAACCAGCACTACACCCCTCCACACTCTGAAATCAACCACTGTCCCAAGCTCTTGGTACCCTTAAAGATTTAACCAATTTGTCTCACTGGAGATTATAATGCAACAATATCTCTCAATATCTTTAGAATTATAGATCTTAGTCCTTTAAAATTGCAAAGCTCAAATGTCACAGTTTTGTCCTCTTTTGCACAGCAGCCTTAGAAAGGACATGTTTATTATTACGTGAAGTGTTTTGGGGATTACAACCAAGGACTATCATCTACTGACCCTAGCACTGGGAATGCCAAAAATGCCTGCCTCTGAGCCCGTTAGTCACAGAGCCTCTGGACTGCAGACAAAGATTGGTGCATCTCCCAGAAGTTCAAATTGCCATATTTTTCCACATAATTTTAACTCTCCATTTACAGGTTAGAAGAATCTAACTCATTCTTCGGCCACTTTCTCTTTCCACATGATAAAAACACAATGCAGTCTGACAGAAATACTTGTCCACATTTAATGAAGATGCATTTGGAGTCAGGATTGAAGCTTCTAAGAAATGTACCACAGCCAGAAGTTCAACGCAGCTGGCTCCTACTGAGCTCCAATGAAGCTCGTGCGACAAAATACATCTATACTGACAAACAAATTGCTCGGGAGAAATCACCAATGAAACAGTCATTTCGCCCTGCCAATTATTCCAGGGAATTAAAGACCAAGAAGGTAAACAGAAAAAATTAAAGTGGAAAAAACCCAAACAAGAACAGTACAGAAAATGAGGCCAGAGAAAACAAGCCATGTGGTAGTAAAACAGCCAGTGGCAGCAAACTTCACAGAGAAGCAAATGGGACTTTACCACTTTCTCAGAGGGGTTTTAATTCCCTTCATGGATCAACTCAACACTACAGCAGCTTCTCCCAATACTCGATGTGCTGAACTTCAGCTGCACGCTGAAGGCTGGAGCCATGAAAGCCACAGCGACTGGCGCTCGGCAGGCCTGCTCCGACGGGCGCCGTGCCCCGGCTGCCTGGCCCGCCAGCACGCTGCAGCTGGAGCAAGCTCCAACAGCTGCCCCCATCCTCACTCCTGAGCCGGTATTTCCTTAATGTCAGAGACAGGCAAAAGAGGGCTGTGGCAACACATGGTGGTGGCCTCCGGCAGACTCTTTAAACCATAAATGTACATTAAGACTTTGCTTTGGCCAGACTCTCGCTTGGGTGGTTTATTTTTACTACTTTTTAATTACTCTAATTGAAGGGGGAATATTTCCCTTCATTTCTCCCATTCAGCCGCTTCGCCTCCTCCCACCCACTATTCCCTTTTGAGCCTCTGCCTGCAAACACCACTGTTAGTCATATTTCTGTGTTACACTCAAGGTTGGTTGAGCCTTCCCCCTCCCTTCAGTTCTGTTGGAAAATAGAGAACAGATAAATTTCATTAACTCCCTTGGCTTGTAGGTTGACACACCCTACTACTCATAAACACAGGGATTAGCTAAGTCCTTCTAATAAACAGAAGAGCAAAAAGAAGATCTGTCCACTATTTGTTTAAGGGATTTTGTGTTTACAAAGGAGAGGGGAGCATATCTGAGCAAACCTGCTATTTAGCCGTGATTGAAGGAGGGTGAGACTGTCCCAGAATGAGGAGAGAAAGGCTCTCTTCACAAACACTGAACTTTAAGAGAGTCCCCTCTACATAAAGGCTGGCAACCATGCCCCACAGAGTCACCTTCACAATCCTTTATAGAGCAGCATCTTTGCAACTCTTGCAAATACTGACCTAGAGCATTTTTTCGCTGGAAGCTACAGCAAGAACCCAGACCTGCACAGTAGTCTTTGACTATCTTAGCTGGACTGATTTCATTGCTTTTGTGCATACATTCAACTGAGCAGCATAAAGCAACGCTCCCCTTCAGACAATGAAAGAAGGCAAAATGCCTCCGTGCTCTCAGATCGTGGGGAAAGGAGCAGGCTCTTCCAGAATAACTTGGGAAGCATTCAGCACCTGCTTCGCTAACACAGAACAGGCTTCCAAATTCCCTGCAGATTTTTTGCTTAACATTTGATATCCATTTTTCACATCCAATTATTAATCTGCATCTACCGAATTCTTTGGTTTCTGCAGATCTGCCTGATTATTAAAGTCCTGAAATAAGAAAGCAGAAAATGAGAGAGAAAATGAAGATCTGATTCCCAGATGGATGCTGATGCTAAAACTAGGAGGGAGGTGGGGGCACACAGGCTAAGTCATTATAGTTCAAGATCTCTTTCTTGTACTGCAGCCTTACTAAACAGACATTTGGATCCGAAGACACTGGGTAGTTTGGGATTTAGTAGTGATTTCCATGAATGACCCTGATTTATTCCAAGTTCTCAACACTAAAGCCTCACATTTCAAGGTCTTTCCCGTCCTGTGTTTTTCAGGACTGTTTTCCTCATTTTACATTTCGACTCTTAGAGGAAGAACCATACTTTAACAAGTATATCACTACTGTTATAATGGAATGCCTTTTATTTTTAAGGCCATCAGGATATGCACTGCTGTAGGCATTCCCAAAAATAGTGAAACTGAAGAAGTCTACAAAATAATCTCAGAGATCAGTTTGTAAAAAGACACTTCTATGGATAACCTCAGGTTCTTCTGGCCAGCAGAATAAAACTGTCATACCAATAGTTGTGTACATCTGTCTTTTCACTAATGCCTTTTGAATTTTCACAAAACCATCCAATAAACAAGTCCATTCCTCTTTTAAAAATGTTTTTGTTTTCTGATAAGGAATCAGATCCTGAAAAGGTCAGAAGCAGTACCAGCAGATTAGTAGGTGCTTCCACTGATTGCAACTGGGCTATGCAAAACACATCTCATTTCCTTTGAGCTCTCAAGCCAAGGTTTGAATACAGAGAGTGAGCAAATATAGAAGCACAGCTGCTTTAAGCTTCCTCCGATTCTCACTCATAATGCATAAGTGGTGCTCCTGCACCAAACTGTGCTGCGATCAAATCCAGCTGATCCTGAGTTTATCAGAATGCTAGTGTTTAAATCGCACTTGAGTTTTTATATATTCCCCTAGTATATTTTACACGGGCCCTTGTAAATCTTGTAAAATGCTGGAGCAGCTATAGCTACTAAGTGTTGCTAATATTTCCCTTCACAATGTTTTCTGATGCTTTCCACTGCTTCGTGTGGTCATTGGGGTTGACTGCCTCTAACTCAGCTCTGAACAAATCCTTTATCTTGTTCTTTCCCTGTCTCAACAGATCAGAGATGGACACATATAAGACTCTTCATGTGTACATCCCAGAGTGCTTAGCAGTCATTAAAATCAAATGAAATAAGAGAAAATAAATTGTAAAGCAAAGCAAATTAAGTAAGTCTTTAAGACTCGATTTAAACACGCTCAACAACGCAGAACAACAACGGGGGGGGGGGGGGGGGGGGGGCGGAGTGTCCACTATTAGATTAAGTCAACTGCTTTATCCAAACAGAGAAACAAAAAAAATTGGGTGTGAAGACCTCGCTAGCTAAATGGCATAAACCAGGTAAACACTGACTCACCTTGAGTAGTTTCAGGTCAAATATAGGCAGCTTCATTCATGAAAAAGATGACAGTTTTTACTTCCGAACTTTAAGGACTGTGTTAACTGCCTAGAAACTCTGAAGTGAGTGTCTAATATCAACAACCACTCTCCTAACACTGCCTGGCTGCCTATGGACCCAGCCCACTGTACTTCCATCACCCAGCCACCCGTATGGGCCACAAGCCACCCGCTTCTGCAGAACTACCACAGGAGAGATCGCCTACTGGCCTGGTGGTAAGTTCTGATTTGAATGTCATCTGTGTTCAACACAAGAGCATGCATCAAATACAGTGTGTTTAAGATCATATCATTAACATCTGGTTCAAATAACGCTGCTTGGAACCTCCTTGGGCATCAGTTGTAGAAAACCTGCCTATGGTTGTAATCCCCTTAGCTCAGAGGAGGTTTCAGTGATAAGGTCATCTGCCACGGACTAGGCTGCAGGGTTTTGTGATGGCAGTGATGTGAAGCATGTGCTTTCTCAAGGCTGCACTGTATTCCAGCCATGACTATCGAGTAATATTTAAAGGAGCCACTGTTTTAATTGTGCAGTGATTGTATACTCTGTTACTCCATAGCATTAAGTATGTCCGGTTCACCTTACACAGCAGAGACAACAAGGAAAGCCGTCAACTGTCCTCCTTGAACTTACAAATCTCTCCAAAGCAACATCTCTGTACATGAGCAGTTTTGCTCCAGCTGAAATGACTCTGCTTATCCATGTTAAGCCTGCCATGCAGGAGACCCATTTCCTCTTATTTTCCTCCCATAAAAAGTTAAATTATTAAAAAAAAAAAAAAGGAAAAGAAACATTTTCTTGAGTGGTTGCAGGTCACTCTGGATCAGTGAGGTTTAACTTTAGTGTGTTGTGATGAAATATTAATACCAAGTCAGTGTGTTTATTTCTTCAAGCGTCTGGAGCCGCAGAGTGTTTATGCCTCAAGATTAGCAGGAAGTGTGCCCATGCATAGCAGCCCTGTACTTAGAAAGTCCGAGATTTCAACATTTGAAGACTGTCCACAGCAAATCAGCTGCATCGGATTGTGTGTCAGTTCTGCTGTGAGACAGAAAGTTGTTCCCATGAGATTTCAATCCCATAACGAACCAACAGATTGTCAGGTTAAGAACGGTGTTAGAAGGCATGTCTCAGTTCCTTCATTTCCACTGCAAAGTATTTGGACTTATCTGGAGCAAGGAAAATTAGGCCATAAACTTACCACCAGCAGCTGAGATGGTAAGAGGGTCTCAATTTACTCTTTGTGACAGCAAATACCCTCTGGTCAGGTATAGCTTGCTTTATGTTTCAGCATCTAAGGCATCACCTGTTAAAAAGATAGAGAAAAATTCAGTTCTCTAAGTTTTGAGGAAAATATATGAACTCATCTTATGGTAAATGGACATCATTTGGTGGGTTATAAAAGACTTCCAAAGCACTTCTTGTAAGAGACAGCAAACGCTCAGAGAGGTGGGGCCGGGAGAATTGTTTGCACAGAAGGCCGGGACGCTGAGGGTTGAACGAGTGCCAGGAAATCTATAGCCTCCCTCAAACCCAGCCTGCACCAGTTCACTCCATAAACATGCAGGGCAGGAA
This sequence comes from Phaethon aethereus, assembly GCF_964289735.1. NCBI lineage: Eukaryota > Metazoa > Chordata > Aves > Phaethontiformes > Phaethontidae > Phaethon > Phaethon aethereus. Next base: position 12,531,657 of record NC_138592.1, read on the forward strand.
GCTACTTGCCTTTCCCATTTGAAAGGTTAGAAGGGTCCTAAAGGAAGGGCAAGCGTAGGAGCAAAGGCAAACGTAGAGGAAAAAGGATACTGCAACGTCCTGCCCCAGTTTCACAGTCTGTTTGGGGGCAGATCCACTTCCCCTGTTCCTACAACAAGTGGAAACAGGATTTGTATTTTGGCTGAGAGTCTCTCTCGTGTCATTTACATGGGGCCATCTCAGAATTAGTCTTTTTAGGTGGGTGTTTCTCCAAATGGATGAGTCATGAAACCAAGGTCCTGGCCCCACAGCAATGTTCAGTCTAGATTTCCTTGCTATAGTTTTCAGTCTGGCACTGACAATTAGTGCCAAAGCAGCCAGAGCCCCTTGAAAGGAAATGCAAGCTACTAGACCAATTTGGCTTTGCTGTACAGAAGGAAGTACATTACAATGCATTATATCTTACTATGCAGAGCAATTTTCCTGCAAACAGTAGCCCAAGATGCCTTTCAGAGTGAAATACAAAATGTTAGTGTGGTGAGAGAAGAGTTACCAGACATAAGGATTCTTAGGCGACATAAGAAATCTCTGCATGTGCAGAGATTGATTGGACAAATTTACACTGCAGAAAGCTAAGAGGATGCTACTTGGCAAAGCTGCCGAGGAGATGGCTCACACGGACAGCGATGCGATGTGACCGACTGGACAGAGGGAAGCCAGCACTAGTTGTCACGGGAGGGACACAGAGGTGAGGTTTCTGAGGAAGGCTGAGGTTTTCAGAACAGCTCGCTCTCACACATGGAAGGATAAGGCAGGCTCAGTGCAGCAAAATTAGCCTGTTTGCTCCCATGTCTGTGCTCATGTTTGGTGTTCGAGCCTGGCGTATAGGTAATGGGAATACGGCATCCAAACTGGCTGAGTTCATGCCTGGTGGATCCTTGTTGACATTATATAGCAGTTTCCTAAAACACCTGAAGATGATTCAATACTCCACCAACTGCAAGGTAGTCTATAGACACACTGTGTAGAGGATTTTTAATTCTAGTCCAATTAGGTAAGAAAATTAATGGATAAATTAAAAAATTAAAAATTGATCCTCTCTACTATCTTAAAGGCATAAGTCAATAAATATTCCTTTCTAAAGAATGATGCCAACTTCACTGACACTATACATACCTCAATATATATTAAACTAATTTATACCTGCAGTATAGAGCTGTGTAAATTTGAGATCAAACAGAGATGCTGCTGCGATCCTACATAACAGTAATCATTAAGATAGCAGCATGGTATTCAGAATGGAGGCTGGTTGTGCCCTTTTCATAATTCTTTTACATATCTGAAAAAGAGGGGAAAGGCAAATATTCATGCCCCTTTAAGAGCCCCTCCAAAAAATAGAGATATATATGTAGACAGAAACACACACAAAGAGGAGATTATCTCTGCTTGACATAAACACTTGCAGTGTAAGTAGTAAGACACACACACAAAGAGGAAAAAATAAATTAGGTAAGTCATAATAGTACTACAATAAAACTATAAAGCAGGAGACTGCTCCAGGCATTTGACATGCATCTTGGCACTTTTAATGAGGGGGAAAAAAAAGACTCAAAGTGCATCCTCAAGAGCTTATGTGTGCGCATGTACGTGTGTGCATGTGAATGTGTGTGTAAGGGAGAGAAGGCAGCGATGGTTCTCGAGGGGGAGGAGGATGCTGTTCACCGAGGCCCATCAGGTAGCAGTAAATCTCCACTGTCGGGCACACCCCGCCTTGCTCCTCACGCTACATTAGGCATGTTGTACTCCCTTTGGTTTATGGAGGGTTGTGGTGCTAAATGAGCTAGAACAAGAGCTGCAGTATCAGGGGATCTAGTGACTGTCTCCACCGAGCAGCTCCACTAACTGAGGATTTCTCCATTTCCCTCTTCCTTGCTTAGGATTGTGCCAGGAAAGGAATCAGACACCCACTGCCCCAACTCCTGCAAGTAATTTATGCACACCCCAAGTTTCTGGTTCTCTATTCTGCATTCCAGGCTCTGGGAAAGGTGTCATTTATCTCAGCTGTCATTAAAACACAGTTTTGTGACTTCTTTCTTAATTTGCAGGCCTCTACTTTGCAGAGAAGCAGAGCATCTGCCATTTCCTACCAAATCACTGGCATTTTTGGATGGACAGGGGACATGGCAGCACTCTTTGGAAAAGCAGACGTATGTGCAAACATACCTTAAAGCCATGGGCTGGAGCGTAACACCCAGAGCTGCTGCTGCCGTCTAGCATTCCCAGCCCCTCCCGAGAACCAGCGTTCATCCTCTCTCCCCCTCACTACCCTTCAGTTCCCTCTTGACCTTTCAGTATTTTAAATCAATTCATTTTCATTTTTTATTATCTTTAACTAACAGCCACAGTTCAGGCCACCGCCGTATTATTTGCCTGCTGTAAAAGATCAAGAGCAAGTTTTGCACAAGCGTGTAGACCAAGGAGGAATATAGGTGGGCAAAAAATCAAAACCAAAGCATTTGCCAGACATTCATAAAATTTCAAAACATGTTTTCATGTCACATTGGGGAAAAAAATCAAAACATTTTAATGGAAAAAAAGAAATTAGATGGGACGTTAGAGTAAACCAGCAGTCTGTACATTTTTAATGTACTGAATGTGGATTCAAGTTCCTTCTGGAAACTAAAGATGCAGCTTCAACCTTTGATTTTCAGAGCACTCCATTATGGGACTCTAACCTGTCTGATAGCAGTTGAATTCTGACCAATATTATGAAAATGTCACTTTAACAATCACACTGTTTTCTGCATTAGGGAACAGGTATCTGCACTGACAAAAACAGACACAATAAGAAAACACAATCTGAGCTAGATCTACAGGATGATCAGTTTAGTATTAACTATCACATCTTGGAGAATTCGTTGTGCTTTTGTCAAAATCTAACCAATGCTTAGCTATAGGTGAAGAGCAAATAAAAAGTTAGCAATTGAGAAAGGCAAAAAATAAACTTCATTTTACTACCGTTGATTCCAAGATCTTGAATATCACACACAGTTCCAGTTGCCTTAGAAATGTAACAGCAGAATTACAAGAAGTACAACAGAAAAAGCAACAGGGTTGAACAGAGATATACAGGAAGGACTAGACAGACTAAACAGACTTCCAGAAAAGAGGGATGACTAAGGAGGGATTAGAATAGAGGTCTGCAAAAACAGAGATCAGTAACAACTACAAGACCATCAGTTATTAGGAAACGGTTATTCAGTGGTTCAAATAAAGGAAGAACTAAGGATTATCCATTGAAACAGAAAGAGGGCTTCAAGCTACAAAAGGAAGGATCTTTTCATCCTGTATACATACTTAAACTGGCACTTGTTGCTAAGGGGTGTTCAGAAGTCCAAAACACATGAGCACTTTAAAAAAAAAAAAAAAAAAAAAAGGAGTTGGAGAATTTCATGAGGACAGGTTGTCCCACATGGACACTAATAAGTATTTGCTGGGAGCCTGGAGTACACCAGGACATGCAGCCATGGTCTTATTGCGGGGAAGGGAGCACCTATCTTGGCTGACACATACTTTTGCAGCAAAGTTTGGTGTAACTGCAGGACCAAAGTAACCAAACATACCACAAACTACCTGTCTGGCTCCCTAACCACAGACAGGCACCCTCAGGTGTGCAGGGGAAAGTCCATCAACTGCAGGACGCTTGAGTTGCAGCTGATCATAGGCAGTTTTAGCCTGTAACCTCCTGTACTTCCCCCTTTATCTGAGAATGCGAGGACCTTCCCTTGCTCAGCATAATGACATTCTGGAGCTGTATGTTTGTTGGACACATATGACATGGTATCTAGAAAGCCAAACTGCTAACCAACACCACCATCGTGGCAGACTTTTAACATGAGTTTATATATAGCAGAATTCACAATTTCAGGAACAAAAACATAGTATAAATCTTTAAAATGCCTACCCCAACTCTGATACGAACCCAATTTTGTTGGTGCTGGGAAAGAAAAAAGGAAACGGATTTAACTCTTGCCCTAATACCCTGTAAAGTTTTTATTAAAAAAACCCAATAATCCAAAGACCCAGGATGGAGAAAACCATTGGAGAGGTTTAATTCTGGTTTCTTCCCACTCTCATAATGCCATTTGTTTATACAGAAGAAACGTTCTCTACAAATATCCAGCTTACCGCATATCCCGGTGGCTACAATCACCCATATGGAGGGCATTATGATAGCCCACCGGGACAAAAATAAGGAAAATGATTTAGAGGCAATGCTTAGCAGAACATATAGTATCCCACCCTCTTACTTCCTGACCATCTTGGTACGAAAGTATTTGCTTGATTGCTTTAAGAAGTTCTTGGCCACACCTCATTTAACTTATTTTCCAGATCAATCAGGTCAAGTCCCTGAAAAATCCCCTCAGGTTGCCTTTTTAAACATTGACTTGTTGCCTTTTAAGCAAACAAAATAGAAGTTTCCTTTTCAGCTGGCATGAGCTGGAGTCCAGATGCAGGGCTCCAACCCAAAAACAGCATTCAGCAAAGGACCCACATACCAAGCAGAATGACTGATTTTTGCCTGCACTTCCCCTCCCCTTTTTTTCCTGCCTTGGGGAATATTTGGGATGCACAACTAGACAGCCTTTTTTAGACATCGCCTGCTTCTAGGAAGAAAAGAGTGGGTGAAGGGATACAATAGGCCCAGAAAGCAGAGCTGTTTAATCAAAACCAGTCACGAACAAAAGAAAGCCAAGGAGCCCAGGAGGATAATTATATTTCACACATCAATTAACATTCTTTTGCTGCCAGTTAAGAAATCCCGTTTAATTGCCCTGCCTAAGTCCCGATTGTGCAAGATGTCGTACAGAAGGTGAATTGGTTGCAGTGGAGGGTGCCATGTTATGGAAAGCGTACAAAGCTGTATCGGTAGAAAGTCTGTCTTTCTGGTGCCTTAACCCTGCCTGTGCACTTGCGTGGACAGCACTAACGCATGCTTAGCCTTAACAGGATCACAGGCAGTGATCCAAAACCTCAGCTCAGCCACCCTACAGTACTTGGAGCATCAGCTCTTTACATTCATATCACAATAGCAGCTAAAGGCTTCAAGAGATCTATATAAACATAACAAAACACTTTCTCCCTGATAATCCTAAAGGCGAGGAAAAGGAAGCATGCCTTCACTAAAGGCAGGGAACTCAGCCTTGGACAGATTGAGCAATTTAATTAAGCGAGGTCATGAGAGAAGAGCTAGGAAGTGGCCTCAGATCTCTGAGTCTCAGTTTCTTAATGACAGGTATTTTTCTTTCACTGTGATTTCTAAATACTACAGTAACAGAAAAAAGCGATCAACATCATAATTTTCAAATCCATTTTTCATTGAAAGAAGAGGAAGTTTGGGAAAAGGTCCATGTGCCCAGTGTTTTGTAAACATAAATTACATTTTTCCAATGCATAGAAACATCGAGAAAATAAAAAATTTAAAAGCTAAACAAACCATTTCTACTGGAAAACCCACAAAAAAGCAAGCCAAAATACATTTATGGTTATTTATTGGAACACATTTAAACATTGCAAGGGTGGCAACTCAACGAGCATCCTCTGCCGTCCCTCTGGGTCACACCACAGGCATCCTCAGCAGCACAGCAGAGAAACACAGTTCCCAAACCTTTATTCCCATCACACAGAAGCCCACCTCCTGTTGGGGTAAGATTTTGTAGCATTTTTTCTTTGTTTTTTACTAATCAGACTACATTTTTCAGAGGCCATCCTGGAATGCCCTGTGCTGCCATTCCTGTAGGAGCACAGACCTGCCTCACACAGCAAAACTCCGTAGCAGCCAGCGCTGTGGCTTGCACCAAGGAGTTAAGCCAGGATGGTTCATATTTGCCATTTCTTCTCCCTTCCTCCAAATTCTGCCAAAAAGGACTTTGACTGTGTAATTGCATCTGCAGAGGCCCTTCAACTAGCAGAAGTGTGTTGATCTGACATCCAACTCCTACTTCTTCCATCTTCTTAACCAATCATCCAACAAAACTTTTACGTTCAGAGTAAGCCTCAGATATGGACTAGATAACATATAACATTTAACAAATTCCAAGCACTCTAACACCAGGGTATCTACAGAATTACAGATTTTAATCCAGCCACCCAGAATAATAATTTTTAAAAGTCTTACAGGAAAAATAAATTAACTTCTCTCCATTTAGTAAGGATAATAAAAGCTGAATTGCTCAGTGTGTCTTTACTGGGTGCTGTATATCTGATAAAGGAAAACCATATTAAAGAAACAGCATATTGTTATTTTTAAATAAGTCATGCGATTTTCTCTGCCACAAAGAAGTAACAGATTTTATTGAAAAAAAATAGTTAAAAATATATGGATTGTGACAGACACCAAAAATGAGTAAACAGGAAATCATGAAGATTTTTTCCTGTTCTTTGAAGTGGAGACTTTTTTTTCACCTAAAAAAAAAATAAATAGATTTAAATTAACTGAAAACACTACTACTTTTTTGATTAATTGCAAGATCCTTCCACAAAGTATTTGACTCCTTAGGCAGTCTCACCATATGTACTTAAAAGTCTCCACGGATGGACTGCAGCTCCACCATAGATCTGTTTCAAATCATGTCTCTTTGCCGAGTGCCTACAGAAGGAGCTATTTATGAAAAGGGATTTCGGAATTTCTGATTTGAACGTGCTGGGGTGTTTTTTAAGTATTTAATTGCCAATAAATTTTACTTGTTATTACCAAATAAGAATTATTATTATAATTATTAATTTCTTATTAACACATGCCATTTTTTATAACTAAGGGGTAACTTTTTTAAAACAATAATAAAAATTAAATTTTTGGTTTATAAAACACATCTTTAGAGCACAGAACAAACATTATATAAAATTTAATTAACTGCAAACTTGAGCTAAAGAAAATACAACGTCTCCACTTTGTTCATGAGGAGAATGACACAGAGGATAAATCTTTTATTCAAAGCCCTCTGGTAAATTCTTTTTGACAGGAGCAAGATTATAACTAAGGAGTTCCTTGCTCCCCACCCAGCAGTTACTCCGTGAATTCATGCTGCCTTCACAAGCTTCATAAAGTTTCACTGTGCAGTGCAACTTTGTTGATAGAATATAAAGTCCCTGTTGCATCAAAACCAGTATTTTAAACAGGCCAGCTGGCTCCCCTCCTGACATTCAGTCTTGCCAGGCTCCCCGCTGCATTTCGGTAGTTAACACACACACACAATGCCTTCTCTCTGAACCCTCGCATCTTCCTGCCCAACTGCCGGGGAGGAGGGAAGGTAGGAAGATGAGGAAGAAAACGCAAAGGAAGACACGTGCAGTAGTAAGTCACTGGGCTGGGGATGCCAGAAAGCGTTGTGGTCAGGGCCGAGCACTCAGAACTAAGCACTACGAGAAATTTAGGGTGGCCATTGCAGCCCCGGTGCCCGAACACAACAAGGCAGGGTGTGAGCAGACTGGTAACACCCAGAGCAGCACCTGCCCCAGGCTGTATCCCACTGCAGGAGCCTGCAGCAGCGAGGCACCCAGCCGCCCTCGCAAAAATAGCAGCCTTGACACTCACGGGCTATAGATGGGCTTTAAGTTTCATAGCCATTCTACAACACTTTGTAGCCACAGGAGCAATAGGTCTAGATATCTCATCTCTACGTTCAAGTGTCCAGATCCCTTCAGAGTCTGACCCATTTGCTGCCATGAATGGTATCCTGAGGTCAACAGGAACTGAGCTCATGCCTAATGTTTGGCGTGACCTAAAGTGATGTCTCTTAAGAGGGAAGAGGGAGGCTTTGGATCTGATTCACAAAGGTACTAAGGTGATAGTGCTGTTTGTTTAATAAACCTGTAGAAAGTAAACAGAAATGACCCCCAGGCATCACTTGAGGAAACAAAAGATGAACAAAAGCAAAAAGATGAACAAAAAGCATCACTTGAGAAAAGCAAAAGATGAACTTGTACCACCGTTAATAAGGGTGAATTAAAATAGAAGAGAGGACCACCATGGTGTTCCTTCTTTACCAGACAAATGCACACCAGCTTTAAGGTGATACATACCCACTAAATCCTTAAAGCTTATTTTCATATGTAGCCTACATTTTTATGGATGCTGCAATTACATCTGCAATTTCTTCACTGAGACACGCAACTCCTTGGCTTACCCTATATACCCACCCCTTGTAGTCACAAGCCTTGTTACTGTTATTTCTGAAAACAGACTGCAAAGGCAAAAATGGAAATAAACTTTTTAAGAGCGCAAAAATATATCATGCAAAGCTCAGGCAAGATTAGTGCTCAAAAAAAAAAATCTGCAGATTTCTTCGAACCTCAAGTACTAGTGATTTGTTAAATCAGCATTGTAGTAGATTAGAAAGTGAGAGTTTCCAAACCTGATCTGCGACACTGATACTTGCAGAAATTTCATAGTAATAAAGTCTCTTTCCTCAAATCCACAGCAGGATTTTACAGGGTACCTCATCAGTAACACAGACTCTGCAAGCATGAAAAACATGTCCCCTTCAGTGACTTTCAGTAGAAGATCTAATCAATCAATGACTCTGTCCTCATCTTAAAGGTGCTCGATACCTCGACTCTGAAAAACCTAAATATTTGAAATTAAGGCTGCAATGGATAACAAATACCAGCAGGAATTAAGGACCACCACGATCCCTACTGACTTCAGTAGTACGTTCATAGCACCTTTCCACCTTCCTTCTCAAATATAAGCAGTGCAGAAACATTTAAAATCAAGCAAAGAAATAAAAAGCCTCCCAACAGGCTTCTCCGAACAGTAGAGAATGCAGCCAGACACAAGGCCCTTCCAAACAAAGGATAAGATTAATAAACCCATGACACATTAGTCAAGGCACTGTAGTAAGAACTACACTAATGAGGGATATATAAGGAGCAGGACAGAAAAGAAGGATGGTTTAATGGGTGAAGGACTTCACTGGGAAGCGGAATGTTTGTTTTCTATTTTCAATTTGCTACAGATCTCCCAGATGATACCAGACTGGTTACTTAATTTGCCCATTGGTTTTTTAAGCAACATAATGGCAATAGCTCTTCTTTCCTGATCCCTGCATCTCCCTCTCCAAAATCCCTTTTTCTTTTTTCCTTACAGATTGGACTGTAAGCTCCTTAGGACCACGCTGTACGTCATAGACAAAATGCCTTTAGTCAAAACACTGTTGGAATGCAAAAATTTTTGATTACGCTTTTTTAAGCAAACAGGCTTAGAAATCAGCGTCAATAACAACTCAATTTCTGCATTTATTATTGTAAGTTACTAAACACTGTTTTATTAACATACTTATTCATACAGAATAAGTTTTCAGACTACTTCTCATTGGAAAAAAACACTATATTTTTTGTTATCATTTCTTAAACCCAAACTGGCCTGTTATGTGCAGCTCCTGTATGGGGATACATCACCCTCTGATTTGGAAAAAGACTTGATTCTCCTCGCTATTGGCTGTTCAGAAAACGAGCCATGGCCTGCTGTAGTCAGATCAAGGCCAGCAAAGGCTGGCATCGCATGCCAGGAGTCTGGACCAAAGCCCAGTCATGTCTGAGCTATTAGAGATCTAAGAATGTAAAGGGAGACAGAAGCAAATGAAAAGAAAAAATAAATAAATAAAGAAAGGTGTTTAGAGGAGAGTTGGGAAAAGAAGAAATATGGGACCTACTGGAGACTAAAACTTTGTTCAGTGTCCAGAATTCAAAAGCAACTCTCCTGTGGGTTGGCTCCTGCTTCTCTACAAACAAGTTGGCCCTGCTTATAACCTGTATGAATTTATACAGCTACCAGCAGTGCCAGAACCCGTACAAGTCGCTGCCCTGCTGTTTGCCGAATGTTTGAGAGGCAGATCATTTTGAGCGAATCGCTGGTTGGCCCCTCGTCAATGATCTCCTTTCAGCTACTCGGGACACCTCTCTCCCTCCGCGCTGCCCGCTCTCCAGCAGAAAACGGTGCCGCCATCCTGCTTGGGACAACCCCGGCTGAGTAAACCCAGAGGCATCCAGTCTCACCACGGAATGTCCCTGACGTGCGGAGGGAGCCCGGTCTCATGGCCAACTCCTCCGTGTGCCTCGATAAAGCAGCGAGACATGTGGAGAAGAAACATCCACGGGGAAAAAGGAAAGGATCACCCCTCTCTGCTCCCTCACGCACCCTCTTCACTTGTAAACCAGTTAAAAGTCATTTCCAAACACATATCCTCCCTCAGAATGAACACAGTGTGATTGTAATTAGCCCCCAACACTGTTTATTCCTCATGGTAGCAAAAGATAATCTTTATTACATGGCACGCCGAGGTCACCACTGTTTGAATTATGTGACGGCGTGCAACGACTGCCTGGTGGATTGCTGCTAGGGACTGAGCTCCACCCCTGAGAGCTTTCTCTCTCTCAAATGGAAGCAAAAGAATTTCCTATTTTAGCAGGTAACTGTAAGCAGATTTACACACCTTATACACTAGCCACCTAGTGTGGGCACACATGACTCGTGCGAAGTACAAGACTACAACGTACGTACAACATCCTAGGTTGCTACACAAGATCGGTTACCCAGCCACGCTGAAAGCTGTTCAGTTCTCCCCACCCCATGCAAAGACATAAGAAGATTCAAACCACTTGCTTTAAAATAACCAAGCAGGTGACCACCCACTTCCATTCCCACCACTCATACCAGTTATAACAACACACCCACTGATGCCTTTGAGGATACACATTACAAAGCACTATTTCTTTTCAGAACATAGGTCTATTTTTCTTTTATCACTGCTGACTTTGCACATGAATTTTTTTCAGGTTACTCCTGGTGAGGACCTGTGAGGTTCAAACTGCTTCTCTCCAAAAGCATTCAGCTGGGTTTACCCAAAATCAGTTCCGTTTTCTTGTTTGCTGTCCAAACTGCTAATTCTTTCTGTATTCCCTTTGTATTGTTCTGCCTCCCTTACAGTTAGTGTAAATGCACACCTAAACCCATGAAGAGTTCAGTGCAAATACAAGAGAGTCATGAAATGCTAGGCAATGAGAGATGCCAGAGCAAGGATGAATTAGCAGACAGTAAATTATTTAATGACACCTCTGTTAATACTACATTAGTGTTTATGACCGAGGGCCTAAAATTTAGACATGCAATTTCAGCTCGACATTTCACATTTTCAGAAGCATTCCTGTTGTCTTCTTGGTTTGGGACCAACATTTTAAAGTGCCTGAGGAGCATGTTAAAAAAAAGTCATGCACATCAGTAAAAAAAACCCAGTTTTCTTAGTGAATTCAGAAGAACACAGACAATTACACATAGCATTCAAATTTTATAGTGGAATCATTAAATGTAAGTCTAACATATAATTTCAAGTGTCCTGTTATTAACTGAATAAATACATTAAATCGTGCAAACAGAAACAATGATGGCAGCACAAGATGCCAGTGAATCACCTACAGTTGCAGAACTGCTGAAGAAATGCACTAAAAAAATGAACAAATCAATAACATAATGAGCTTTTCTGCTTCATCATGTACCAGTCAGGACACTAACAAGAGTCAAATTGGTAAAAATATTTAGAACTCAGAAAAGACTCGTTTCTTGTGATCAGGAGAGAACTGTTCACTAGAACAGGCAGTAGAAGCTGCTACATTTGGAGGTCCAGTTACTACATTGACAAAGTGAGGGAACCAATGTCATTCAAGAGCCAAATCAGGCTTACAGATAACTGCTTCCTGTGTGGTCTTTATGGAAACCCAGCTATTACCTTAATTTTGGTCATTATCAAAGATGCTATATAATAATATCTTTGCTGGTATAAAAACATTTGAATTGTAACAAAGCCATGAAAAAGCCTCAACATAAGCCATACTGCCGGGGAAGCAGGCAAAGCCAGCCATTCAGTGACCTTCCAGAAAGCAGAGCGCGCCTAACGCGAGGAATCAAGGTACGAAGTCAATGAGCATCGCGGCTCCACACGCACCTAGCCCGGACTGCATCTGCATTTGTGCAACCAACTGGTGTATTAGCAGTTCTGCTCAGCCCTAAGTTCCACAAAAAATAGCTATGAAAAGAAAGGGGAGAAAAGGAGAGCCACCAAACTGTGTTGAAGACTAATTCGCACCCACTGGAGCCATGAGTCTAATTAGCATGAGAGGAGATCGGGGTACGCACTCAGTGTCTGCTAGTCTGAGGCACGGCTCAAACTGCCGCTCTGCTGAAGCGGCTCAGAGAATATCCCAGGGATCCCCGAAGCGCCAACAGGGATCAGAGCTAACACCAGGTATTTTTCAGTCTGCTCTTCATAGACTTTTATGGGTTTTTTTCTTTTGTAAACTTGTTTCCAAAAATCTCACTCAATCTCAGTCAACCTTGCAAATTTAGCCCTTTTGCCAGAGCGAGAGGTGCTTTTATTTTAGACTTGTCAAATGATTAAATTGCGCTCAGTTACAGCTCAGTGGCAGCAAACCTGAATAAAAAGTTGGAGGTGGACAATCTTCTGGGGTCCCTGCAAATGAGAAAAGTTTGGGGTTCATGATGCTCAGGTATGGTTCTCTAAATTTCCAGGGTGAATTTTATATGCCATAGAACCCTGGCCTCCAGCTGACCCTCTGAAAGGTGCTGGTCTCCTATAGATTGTGTCATGCCTGCCACACCCATATGAATGTTACATTACACCAGCGTGTCCAAAATAATACTAAAATATGTATTAAAATAATGCATATTATATTAGATAGTATTTAGTTAGCTACCTTTCTTCCATCCTGACTGCAGAAAAAAACCTATTTTTAAGACCAAGAAATTGCATGCAAAGCCGTTACAGCTGGCATAGAGTACACCAATGCCACTTGCTCCAGAAACATACAGAAACAAGCTTCACTCCCCAAATTTTGCAGTGGTTCACCTAAGCTGAATGTACTGATGCAATAGTGTAAAGTTCATGAAACTCTGCAGTAGCAATCCGGGGTTGGGGCATTTGTACTTAGAAAATAGTTTTTGCCATTCATCTGTTTATTCCTATGTGCTACTAGCAGCTTTTTCAAAATTTACACCACTAAAGAACTTTTAATATTTATTGAGTCCTTATGGAGCAGAAGCAGCTCTGGAAGACTTCTGCATTTACTCTTACAGCCTTTTCGTTGTCACAGGCCATAAAATTCACACTTTGCTGATGCAATTGTGAGCTTGGAGACAGCATCTTGTAAAACTGGATTGACAGTGCAAAAGTACATCTGCTTCTATTCTTATAATTATCTTCACAAAAGGAATACTTTTTCAAAAGTAAAGCTTCATACTTAGAACATAATGCAAAATGTAGCAAAGTTAACACAGGAAATGCAGGTCTATGACTACCAACTCCTTTTGAAGTATCTTCCAGCATCAACTTGGAAGAAGTAATCCTCTAAATAGCATAAACTGCACAATAAGATATCATTAAGGGCATAAATGGGCCATAACTTCAATACAGATCCTATCTCAAGTATCATTGATATATTCATTTTCTTAAGAGAAATTAGAGGAAAATACCCAGCCTTTTTTTCACATGCAAAAGTTGCAGTGCTCAGTGTGAACCTGAGTTCTGCAGAATTTCAGAGTCCAGATTTGAAATACTTTGTGGTTGTTAGAAATGTTTTTTCTTGCCGCTTGCAAAGCATTGGATTGTGTGTGTGTTGTTTTTTTAATTCTACAGCTTGGGTTTTTGGAGGGTTTTTTACTCTCACATAATGCAAAAGAAATTGCTGGATCAAATTTGCTCAATATTTTCGAAAGACCATAATTTTTGACAGTCACCAAGAAAGAAAAATTTCAGCCCAATAGGTAATTTTTTCCAAAGGCTCTAAGCACTAAAAACAGTGTCATAATGGAAGATGCTTTGCAACCTTAACTGCAGAGCGGTTGCTCCTGGCGCCTGCTCTATTACATGGACCTTCAGAGATACATATAGTGAAGAGGCACTATAGATTACAGTTGATCTTTTTTTCCTCTCTTTTTAACTAAAATTATATGCTGTAATCCATCAGATGAGTTCCCTGGCTAGAGCTGTATCTGAAGGAAACTTTGTCCTCATACTGCAAAAGGAAACCAAAAATAGAGGCCTTGGCAGTCTGGGGCTTTCCTAGCAGCCCACTTATAATGAACGTAGGAAAGGACATGGTGGCCTACTTTTAAAAGAATATTTCTGCCAAGTCACAAAATAATAAGAAAAAGAATATATGGTATAACCAAAAAAATAAATATCCTTAGGTTATGGAAATTATGACTGATGACATCTCTTGCCCCTGTTGCCTGTGATCTATTTGAACATATACAAGACCTTAATTATAGCCTTGCAGCAAATGATCAGGCTTAAAGCATGCTCTCAGCCCGAACGAAGGAGGAACCCAGTTGTATTAAGCAGAAGTGTCAAGGTACTGGAGGGGATGCTGAACCTAGGAAAGAGGTTGACTCGAAGGCACCAACATTTGTCCTGTTGCCTTTTAAGAGAGGCAATACAATCCCACATACCAAGTGTTTATTAATTCATCTTCCTTGGAAGCTGAAAAACTAGCCTTCCCTGATCGTATACTTGCAAAGCTGAAAATGCAGTAAGAGAAAACAGAAAAAACCCACCAAAGTTCCTCAATAGTAATATGAAATACTGAAGCCAGCAGCATTATTCCACATGCTCGCTCCTTCCCAAGCCAAAAACATCCTCTTCCTTACAAAATAAATGCTTTTCCCTTAAGTACAACACAGTACACACAGAGACATGTCACTGTCAAATAAACAGGATGCTCTTTTTCAAAACAAAGTCATTCAGGGAGCCTGACTTGAGACCTCTTGAAGGAACTCTAGTCTCAGAAATCACATGTCCCTGCTCCCTGGAAATCAGATTACTTTAAGCGTTAACCTGAATAATCGAAGACCAAGGTGCTTAAGCATGCCACATTTCTGAAGATCTCGGGACGGAAGGATAAGCCATATCACTGCTTTTCCATGCTGATATAAGCTGGAAAGCTTTTATTCCTATGGCACCTTAGAGTGCACAACAGTGTGTGCACTAATACGATTGGTAAACTTCCTCTGTTCTCTCCTAAAGAGGGCCAGGTAGAAGAAAAATATTTGTAGGGAACTCATCTCTCTCTGAAACAAGGGAATGGACAGAAGTTAGCTCCTGGCACTGAAGGCAAAGCAGGTTAGCAATGTGCTACGTACTCTCAGGCAGAGCTGCAAAGGAATTTCCTGATAAAATATGGGAGGGGTTTTTTTGTTTTGTTTTTTCAAAAACTGATTTGTTAAAACCTGAATGTTTTAATGGCCAGTTCAGTGCCTCCCAGCAGAAACAGAACAGGGAATATAGAAGCCCTAAGAACTGTAGCTCAAATTCAAGGTCTCAGGACTCCTGGAATTGCTCTTAGGGGTCAGCCAGGCTCAAGGAAAGGAGTTGTCCATGTTTGGAAGCAATATTATTTTTAAATAGAGAAAGTGTCATGTTTCCAAAACACTTTTGTTACTTTTTTCCCCTGTAGGAGGATTTTATTTCTAAATATTTAATACTATCTCTTGTACTCTTTCAAGCACTGATCCAGGCTACTGGGAAGAAAGAGTGAGGACATGGATGTTATTAGCCTTGTTAAAATTCTAAAACATATATTCACTTTAGTTATTCTGAAGCATCATTATTCCCTTCTCAGAGCTCACCTCTTCTATGTAAAACTATTCAATTACTCACAAATGGTCAGTGAATATGAAAGTGAACATACAAGTCACTGTATATGCAAATATATTTTTTTGAGCATCTTCAAGGGCTGAAAAATCCAATTCTAAAATTACTATCTTTGCAAACAGAGAACTTTGCTTTGAAACAAACACACACTTTCTTCACAGACCAAGCATATGTGATTATAATTAGTTGTTTTAAAGAGTGGAGACACAATAGATGCTGGCTACCACTGCTCGGGTGAGACAATTTCTCTTCTTCCTTGTATGTATGTCTCTCACTGAAAAAAAAGGAAAAGTTGTTCATCTTTCAAGCTGGGTTTGACTGCAGTAAGTCTTGTGTCTTGTATTTCTAGAGACAAAATTAATGCTTTGTTGTAAAATCATCATCTCACAAAATCAGATATTTGAAGAAACAGATTTTTCAAATATGATTCAGTTGTGATACAATAGCATTTGTCAGCAAAAACATTCCAGAAAGCTTTACTTGGCACAATTACTTACTAACATTATTTTACCTTAAAAGGGGTGTAAGAAACAAAGACAAGCTCTATTCTTACCAAAACAATGAGGCGGGGAGGGGTGAATGTTCAGCAAGAAGATGACAAAGACCAACTTTAGATCTTTCACAAGGGTGAAAGAGCATTTTCTGAGAAATCCAAAACCCAAACAATAGAATCCTACCTTATATATGACTGTCTGATATTCTTAACTCAACCTCAGAAACGACCAAATAAGTGCCTGAGCCTGCACTAGGGTAGGGTCAAAGGAGAGGTTGGGGATGGAAGTAAAGCACCTTTCCACCTGCTCCGGACCAAGGAAGGGCCACGTCCTGGGCTGTCCTCAGCACAAACACCAGGCCCAAGGTCCAGTTCACCAAAGATGACCAAATTCAGGCTCACAGAGGGAGCTACTCAGATGGTACCAAGCTTAAGTATTTTTGCCAAAACTGCAAACACAGAATTGATTTCAGCTCCCAACCTTGCCTAAGGAATCTCAAACATCTGTTTAAGATGTTCCCACACCATCACTCCAATAGTACCAAATAGACATAACAGGTATTTAGTTTTGCAGCCCGATACAAAAGGTCAGAAGCAGCAATGGATTTTTGCAAGAATGGTTGAAATTCGACAGGAAGCATCAAAGTCTGTATTTACTTCAACTGGGACAGAGAAGATTGTGCAGAATATTGACTAAAGCTTAGAAGACAGTGTTGGAAATATCACACAATGGCCCAGACCAAAAGTTCACTGTAAGGAAATAAAATGCAAGGAAAAACTGTCTTCACACCATGTGTAGCCAAGCTCTTGCATTCATGTCTATACAAATTTGGAGTTAAATATTGTAACTGGACCTAGCTAATTCTGTAACCAGTAATAAGATGTATAACTATAGAATCTAAAGCTGACTGGATTTCACCATACACGAAGTAATCACTGGAGGGACCCTCTCTTTCCACATTTAGTGTTATGGGTAATCAAGTAATTCCCTCTACAGCAGGCTTTCACTTTCCTCTGAAACATCAAGTATCGGTCAGTGCTAACATCGATACACAAAACCGACTGGAGCGGTGAGTCCAAAGTCAAAATCATGTAGGTGCCTAGCAGAGTACGTACACATAAATCAGTCTTCACAGACAGAGTATTTCTTTTTTTCCATTTTGCTAACAAAGCAAGCTCTTTAAAATTGGAGGTGCAGGAAAAATAAGTTGCAAGACCAAAAGAGCAGTATGAGCATCTACTGCAACCACCCACATGAAATAGGTTACAGAATCTCACCTCCAGTTGAAGGAAGGTTGTGTTTCCCTTCTACATAAGTAAATATGATTTTGCGCAGTACCTTGAGGCTGACCTACAGCCTTTTTCTGAAAAGGCCCAATCTCAAGTTAGAATCCAGGTGATGATGGATTTATCACTTCCCTTAGTAAACTGCTCCTATAGTTAATTATCCTTACTATTTAAGTCATGTCTCATTTCCAGTTTAAAAAAAAATGTGCTGAAGGCCTCATGATATTTTTTTCTACAATGCGTGTCTATATGCATGTGTTCTTGTGTGTGCACAACCCACACACATATTTATTTAAAATAATCTCACTTTAATTCCTAAAGAAGTGTTCTTTTTTCACATGCAACCTTGTATCATCACTGGATCTGAGAACTTGGATTTTAATTCAGAACTGTTGCTGGACTTACACCTAGTCACATGGCAAAAGATTCCAATTCGGTACCCAAAGTTAGGTTTCTTAAGCCTGGGGATGTCTAAACAAAAGCAAACTGGCAGCCAAAACTTGGATTTCCCTTAAAAAAATAGGATTTGGAAAAGGTGAATATTTTCTCCTGCGTTTTTAGGCACAGAATTAAATGAATATGTGTACTTCATCAACTATTGCTCTGTATTTTACATTATAACTATTAGGAGGATGGCCACTGGTTATAATCATTAAATATATGTTTATATACAAGTTTACATACGGGCTGTGAGACGTCTTGAGAAAAGACTCCTCAGCCAACTTATGATCAACATGAATTTTTCTTTTTTTTCTAAAGGTCCTAGAGCTTTTACAGTTTTTCTTTTGTAATCCGGTCAAACTTGCTCTTATTAATTTTCTGAAGACTTTTGAAAAGGCTGGAAGATAGGGAGAGGCATCAAGGAGACTACAAGAAAAGAGCGAGCACTTCATCTCCATTCCTGCAAAGTTTCTGCTGTCCAGCTGCAGTCTCTCTCACAGACGATGAATCATATGCCTAGAAAGAAACTACATATCTGAATAAACCACATTCAGTTACTGTCTCTGTTTGGTTATATATTAGGTAAACCTAACCAATCAAAGCTCATCAGCTGACACAGAAGCCAGTGGAATTAAAACACAGACATACAAAAATTCTTGTAAATTATTAGCAGGGTCATACAAGGCCTTAAATATTGAGAAAAGCAAAACAATCTATTAATAACTGAAACACTGATAAAGTTTCTGCATAGTCTAAAAGAGATGAGAGAACAAGGAGGTAAAGTTTCCAAATTTTTTGCGGTCAGTGAGTTTTTAATCTGATATGAAAATGTTTGCGTGCTTCCATGTCCTGGGACAACCGGGATTCAGGGTCGGAAACACAGTTCAACTGGGGGGAAAAACGCATTAAAGGATTATGGACAAGGGGGGAAAATAAAGGTAAGCAAAACACTTTAAATTATTCTGGTCGTATGCGAAGTGAGGCATGTGTTTATGCAACATCAGAAGCAGATGAGTTGGCAACAGTTAGACTGTGATCTGACTGCTCCAGCCTCTACCATTTCTACATGCCCTACTGTTTTCATCAGACCTTCCTGATTTTTTGCTAGCAAGAGATCAGAAACACACTTTTCAAGTTCAAGCACTCTGTCTGGAGATATGAAATTACTGGGAGGGCTATCGTGAAAGAATAAGCGGGGTGCACGAGGCAAAAAGGAAAGGGCGTGCACTGCTAAGCCTCGGCAGGACGCGATGCCGGTAGCCTCTGCTCTGCGCTGCCGGTCGGGCGGCGGGAGCGACGCGTCCCGCAGCACGCCAGCCTGCCAGAGCCCGCAGCAAGCATGATCAAATGAGTTCAGCCTGCTGGCAGTTAAACAGCATCTTTGGGAAAACTATGGCATTATGTGCAGCAGTATGCAATGTAACCTGATCCAGTCAAAGCTTGTGTCATCTCAGGTCAGAAATTATAGGGAAAGAAGAAACTGTGGGTTTTGTTTGTTTATTTGGTTTAAATATGAGGCCAGCGCAAAGATCAGTTGTCAAATGGAAAACATTGGTTGAGAAGTAATGAAGAAAGAAAATAGTCCCAAGAGTCCTCTGTGCCACAGTACAAAATCCACAGGTCCCCTATCTCCTTTAAGGCTCTATCTGAGCAGGTTTAAACCAAATTCCCTACAGATCCTAGAAAAACTGCTTTGTATTATATCCAAATCCCAGCATTAGGCTGTAGAGCTGCAAGGCATAAGCCGGTTTGCATTGGAAAGAAAGAAGTCTCCCTTAACACCACGTTATCTGATAACTGTCCTTTCCAAGAATACATAAACTTCCTGCTGAAGTAGCATCTGGTTCTGGCCGCTGGCTGGAACAAGACACGGGGCTGAATGAACCCGCGGCCTGACCTGGCAACACTAATGCCTATGGCTCTGGTGAGCACCCAGCGCAGACACCACTCGGGCCAGGCGTTTCCCCATTCAAGCGCAAGCTATATGTCAGGAATGAAAAATCAGCTTCACAAAATCATGCAACATGCCACTGTGTTTTTAGAATAACAACCTGGCTATCAAGTATACGCAGCAATGGCTATCAGCCTTGCTGCTTTTTCCTATTTTGAATTGTATCTAATAATTATTTTAGAGACATCAGTGCCCTGTCCACAGCTTATAAAATACTTCAGCATCTTTTGGAACAAGGGTTTATTGATGGAGTGAATGGGTCAACACTGTTGTGTCTGAGCTGCCTCAGGGCCAGGCTCCAAATCCAGTTCACCGCTCATCTACACGCTTTGACTTGGTAGATAACCCCTGCTTGCCAGGGACAATCTGGGACAACCCACGCAGCTCTTTCAACAACCAAACTTTGCCTGTGCTTTCAGCACACTCAGATGCACACGAGCCAGCCCAGACGGGGACTTGCTGTGGAGGCATGTGCCTGGTGCAGCAAAATTTGTATCTCATTGGTGTTGCTACAAAACCAGCTTTGAGTGGATAATGTTGTCAGGGATTTTCACAAGACAGCGCTGGCATAGAATGCAATTTAAATACAGTCTGAAGCCAGGCTGAATCTCTAGAAAGAAAATGGGATTGCAACATGTAGGGCCTTAGGAGCGCACTGAAGTTCAAACCAACTCTTGGGATCATCCAGCACAACCAAGTGTAGCCACTGAGCCTCAAAGTCTCAAGCGATAATCCATCTCTCCACCATTCCAACGGCAACTTGCAAACAAGCTTGAAAGTGAAGTGCTGAACACTTCTCATGTGAAAATCTCAAACTCTTACAGCTGTCATTCAGCCTGTAATACCAAAGTATCACATCACTCGGGTGGAAAGCAACATCAAACAGCTAAACAGGGATTAGAAGATATAACAAGAGAGTGTTCATCTCTCCTTGACAGATCTGCCAGATGAAATAATTTAAATGAGAGTTTTGCCAGGAACAAAAAGCTGGTGAGTGCTGCAAAGCAGTGATGGCCTGCCAGCTGGGCCAAAGAGCCACAGGAATGTTGAATCAATGCCTCAGATGGCTAGTGTGTCTAAATATACATTTAAAAGCAAACATAGCACACAAATACAGCAACTGAATCTATGCTGCTGGACCTGATGAACTGTTTCCATCACCCCCTATGCAAAATACAATGCAATTCATGGCAACTTTAAATACACTGAAAGTAGAGGAGATGACGAAATGCGATGCCTTTTTTTCCCCCCATTTGGAAACATGACATGCAATGAAAGGGTGCTCAGTTACTCTGAAAATTAGGCCTTCAGTTTAAATTCAATTACTTTGTCCAATAACTGAATCAAAAATGCAGCTTCCTGTTTGCCAGTTGCAAAGTAAGCCTACCAATCAAAAAAGATATTTTTATTCTAAATCAAATGTTATTGAAAACAAAACATATTTTTTAAGTTCCTCTGATGTTCATTTTGCATACAAAGCACCCATTACTTACATCTTTTGCCCCATGACATGTATAAGGAACACAGAGAAGCAACTACCCTGGCCACTTTGTCCAATTCCTGGGTTTCAAACAAAACAGAAACTATTTCAGAAATAACGAGAACGAATCTGGTGACATTTTTAGAATGGAATACAAGTCCAAATGGAAATAATTACATGTCAATTATGGACTGATCTCTGTCCTTACTTTCTTGAGGCACAGATTATGGCCTGTATTTTAGTTCTTTGTCCCAATCTTCAAGTGCTATAAACTCTCATAGATCCATGCTGACTTACACTGGCAGAAGATTTGTCCATTATACATAGGCCTGTGACTAATACATTTGAATGGAACACTGAAGTCCAAGCAAGTTGAGGGAAAAACAAGTTGTTACAGTAAAGGCACCCAGTCCGCAGGCCAGCTGAACAATCCTTGAATGAAATCCAGAAGAAAAAAGGTTGGACTTAGTCCATTCGCAACTCGCATGGGACAAGAGAACAAGCAGCAAATGCCAGATTGCAGTTCAACCTTGCTTTTATCTCTTCCACCTTGTTCCCATTCTCAGAACGGCACCAACAAGATGATCAATGTTATTCTGCAGTGACCCCTGCTCCATCGAAACAGCATGGCAATCCCTCCCACTCCTTTTATTCCCAACCCCTTTTTTTCTCAAGAATCACTTTGAAGGTTCATAACATTCAGCCCTGAAGGCAAGAGGGTTTTTCCAATGTAAATTTCTTTTGGTCACCGCAATATGAACAGAAATCTTGGGCAGCACTGTTCTGCGACAGGGTTTTCATATTTCCTTTGCCTGCCCGGCTATTTATCATTTTCCAATAATCCTGTGCCCTGGAGACTGTAACACTCAGCAAATGGCCTTACCTTCCCTCCCCCTATCCCCCCCACACAATAATGTTTCCATGCCTGAAAGTCTGTCCGTCAATGCTGATCGGAAAGAAAGATGTTTATCTCTACATATGGCAAGCTACAAAAGTTGGAGATGGAAAAAGATCTATTAGATCATTGAGTCCGAAACTCTGCTAGTGAAGGACAGAGCCCCCAGAGAATACAAAATTGTTTTTAAACAGATGCAATAAATCGTCCTTCATGATGTGGTGGCCAACTGAGATATTTCACATCCTTGACTTTGAGGTAGGAGATGCTGCAATGTGGAAGTTTTTCTCCTTTCCCAATAGATTCATGATACTAAATTTGTTGTTGGTTTCTGCTAATATGCTCTAGTTTCCAAAAGACAGACCAACCACAACCAGAATTCTTCCGTCACTGACTGATCCTAATTTATTTAAGATACTTGCTGAAGTCATCACTTGGACTGCTCTCAAATGACCCCAAGCTAGGATCACATATGGAAATATGGAAAAGCAATATGTTGCAACAATCCGACAATATCCTTCCAATTAAATCTTAAACTTTGGTAGGTTCGGTCAAACACCACCTCTTTGCCCTCATATCTGTCTCTTGTTTGGTTAAGGGCTCACACTCAAATTCAGTGGTCTGAAAATGCCCTGGATGCCCTGGGACCAAACCCAAAATGGGGCTTTACCACTAGTCTCTATTGCCATTCAAGGGATAAGGAGGACACAGCCAGAATTTTGCTTATGAAAAATACAGAAGGACAAACATCTCTCAGAGTAATTCAGGTGTCTAAGAAAGCCACTGAAACGGGTCCCAGGAGTCACTCATTCTGTGAACGTTCATGTCTAGGCACAGCGGCTGGTTGTACCTAACGGATCATGGCTGATAATGACCTTTGTGAAAGGAATAATCTCAGCACAAAAAGTAGCTCCAAGGCCAGAAGTGTGGCTCTGTGTTTGGATACAGTTCCAAATAGGTATTTAAATTACAGAGCACATGGGCTAGACATGCATTAGTATCAAATTCATTAACATATTTTAGAAATTAGAAAGTTCAGTTCAATGTTAAATCTAGAGCTATGAACAGTTTTATAAAAGTGAGACACCTCATGGAAATGAATCCCAAGTTCCAGGCTCATCTGAGACTGGAGTTTATCCCAGCTGAAGACATGAGCAGGGACAAGGCATGCACATGCACCTAACTGACCCTCTGCAAATTCTAAGTCTACAATATTTCCATAGCGCACTGGGCTTAGTTGCACTGGAACAAGTTAGCACATTTTGAAAATGCTTTAAGGGTTTTAATCATTTTTTCAGCAATAATTAACAGATAGGTAGGAATGGTCAGAGTAACTTTTAAGGCAGATGTATGCCTATGTAACATAGAGATTTGGCATGTAACTCCTTTCACTCCCAGTGAAAGTCCTAGTCCTAACATAAAAAAAAGGCCTTAGTTAAAAGTGGATTCTGAAAGCATTTAAGAATCTTCATCTTTTAAACACAGCCATCTGAATCCAGATTATCTAGAAAATAGGGATACTTGCTGGTGACTATTCCTCTCTCAGGTCAGAGGATGCATCTTTTTTCATGCTCAACTCAGCTTTCCCAGCATCCAGGGAACTAATGCAACAGCTATGGACCATTACAGCCTTACTGCCTCCCACACCAAGAGCGGACTAACACAGCCTAACTTGTTCTAATACAGGCACCAGCAGTGTATACATTTAGAAATAAATAAAACATATTGCTCCAGTGGGGAAATAGAAAATGAAATGTGTGTGACAGATGTAAGTCATGTCAGTTATCAGAAAGTGTTCACATTTGACAGTAATGAGGGCAACAAAAAACTAGATGGGGAGTTTGTCTCTGCTAGCTAATGTTTCACAAAAAAATTCTTCAGACCATTCGTTTTTCATTTTGCATATAATCCTTGATATAAGATTTGACTCTATATATTGACATACTGGTTCCCAGGAATATGGTCCAAAATAGCGCTCTCATCTCCCCCCGACCTCCGCCCAAACACTTTTTAAAAGTAATATTGACACAACTGCAAGTAGTAGCCTTTCTAAATTAAAACTTCTGTATATAGCTTGGGCATACAGCACAGAGCTTACCAGGTTCTGTTAGGGACATCAAATACATTTTGAAAGACTGTGGTTATACTGTCTGTGGTATTAGTCAAGTAACATACTGCCTGTCTGGAACTTGTGTAACAAGCACTAGCAAATAAAGTGCTCAAATTGTATCACATCTTGCAGTCAAGTCTTGCTGGGTTAGATTCACAAAGGAAATCCTTCAGACTGTGCCCCAACTTATGTCTCGAGGACAGAGCTTGGGCAAGTCACACAATTTGTTGTTTATCAGAATGAGGATTGCAAATACTGGCTTTGCGGCTTACTCTTGAAAACCCAGGACAATGTTCAACTGGTCCAGCTGTGCTGGCACTCAAATCCCTTGGGATTTGCACATTAGGAACAGGTTTTCTGCAAAGCCTAAGGACTAAGGATAACATGAAATACCCAAAATTGAGGTCTAAATATTCAGCACCAGATCCACTCATCCTTCAAAAGATTATTCAAGGCTTTTCAGGCTTGAAAGAGAGCAATGAAAACTCCATGCTTCATTCACATTTGGCACTACCTAATTCCAGCCAGGAGCAGAGCTGCAGGGTTACCACAAGTTAACTTCTTGCACTCATAACCGGCCTATGTTAATGCTCATTAACCTTTCCTAAAAAAAATGCAAAAGGATACATTTCATTGAAACAAAGAGCTGATAGGGGGAAAGAGGAAGAAAAACTTCCCTTTTTAAAACACTGCAGACATTGACGTTTTCCTCTAAATTCACACATTCTTTTCTTTACATTTCATTTTTCCACATGACCTTTTCTAGAGATCTGTATTTTCAAAACCAATAAAATGAAGTTAAAAAAAAGTTTTTTTTTAACCTGAAGTTAAAACAGGTAACAAGAACCTGTCAAGAATAAAAAACAGCAGCAAGACATGATTCCTTTGTATTGAACAACAGAGAGGGAAAAGAGAAAAGAAAGGGTTATCAAGCCCTGAAAGACTGAAAAGTTTCAAATTTTGAAAAAAATATCAAAAATTTTTTAAAATCAGGTAATAATTTCCATTTCTAAAGCAGGTTATTTTCCCTTATAAAAAGTGCAAAAGCATCTCAGAGTCATAGGGGGCTGAAAAACAAACAAAATATCAACCAAAACTGAACCAGATCTATTCCTTGTAGCTCTGCCTGACCCAAAAAGCAAAAATAAATACCTTCTGAGATTTTCAATCTAGATTTAAAGTCCCAAAAGACTTGAATCATTAAAATATCATGTAAGCTTTTATTCAGACCAACTACTTTGAAGTCCATCTGTTTATATCAGAGTTGGCCTCAGCTAAAATCTGAGAACAAAACACACACACTGTGTGATACTGAAAACAGATCCAAGTTTTCTTGGTTGGCCCCTTTTCTACCATTTGCTTCTAGTCCATTAGTCAAAGCCACTCTCCTCAAATGACGTGGGGGAGTTCCTCTTTCATGGCACCCCCTTGAGACCTCTAATACAACAATAGGCCTGAAAAATTACTCTCTCATCTTGATAGCAGAGAAGAATAGCAAGCAGTGCTCATTCCTACATTCCTCTTCCATTCCTATTGCGTGCTGGTAGGTCAATCTGCTTTTCCAGCAAGCATGCCACCAACAGCCAAACGAATACATCTAGGAGACTCCTCTTTTCTGTGAAGCGCTGCCTGTGCTCCGAGTGATTCCCCTACTGCATCCGATGCAACCGATGGAGTGAGGGTGCACTTACCCACCGCAGACTACAGGCAGGCTTTGGGCCACTCACTACTCTTTTGTGTAGGCTTTTAGGTTTTTCTCTCATTACCTTAACCATGCCACAATAAAGAGGCTTGCAGCCACCTCTTTCTCTAATTGCACTGGGTGTGAACTGCAAATGCTGCTTTTTCCAGTAATTTTTCCCTTTTCCCAAGTACAACTCTACACATGTATATACTCACGCACGCACGCCTTCAGTCTCTCTCACACACACACACACACACGTTTGCCTTCGGAGAATATTTCAAACCTACCCAACCTAAATAAGGAGAACTTTTAAATGTATTTTCTCTCCCCCTTGATGTGGTAAGATTCACAGGCTGTGGAAAAAGAGGCTGGGACAAGACACGGTTGCATCTGGAGCGGGGGAGGCATTCTTTTTTGTGGTCGTCTGATGAATTATCAAAGCCGACTTGTAAGGAGTTTGGGGCCCAGAACTTTAAACAGATAGAGATTTTCCTCTCTCCTTCCCTTTCTGTCTCCAACTGTCCTGGGGATTTGACTGAGTCATGTTACACTCGCTGCGACTTCAGATCAGTTGTATCTGGCTTTAATAATGTCTTTATTTTTATTGCTATTATTTTTGGCTGCCTGGGTATTCTTAAGAGCTTTGTTGTTCCACTCCCAGCAGAGGCAGCAGCATGCCCTTAGTGATGGGAGTGCAGAGATGGGAGCGATGCAAGGACAAGATTGAACTAGAGACGGAGAATGTCTGCATGAAGTCTCTCTGGGCTTCGCTTAGGGCCAGCTTGGAGCTCACGTGGAAGCCCAGATAGGAACGCCTGGCATTCTCATCCCTTCACACAAGATGACTTACGGCTCCCTACCTCAAACATCTCCCCAGCTGGGCTGCACAGAAATTGTTTTAATAGACATCAAGGCATGGGGAGGAGGGAGAGGTGGAGGTAAAGAGCTCCTGGGACACGTGAAATACATGTCCAAATGGTGTGGCTCCAATTCAAAGCAAAACAAAACCAACTAACCAACTAAGGTCAACCTCAAAGGCTGCAGCTGACGGGAAATCCCTCTGGGGAGGTCCAGGTGTTAGGGCGGGGGGGAAACAACTTCCGCCACCCTTCTTTTTTTCCTTTTTTTTGTAACTGTTTTTAGAGCCTAAATTTACACGAGCATGCCCCAGCAGACACAAGGGAAAAGGGAAGGAAGGAAGGATTTTCATAGGTCAAGTCCCTTCCATTACATGTTTTAGTTTATTAATTTATTTCTAATAAAAGTGACTGTACGTCTACAACTTTTTATAGGAGTACAAATATGAAGCCAAATAGCTTCCTGCCCAAGGCAGGAGGCAGAGAGGGGGGAGAAAGAAATGGAACAGCTTATTCATGGCTACATTCCATCTTTCAAAGGATCATCTTGGAGGCCATTCCAGAAAGATCCTGCTGTGTTTCAATAAAGTGACTATGGGGATAGAAAGCCCAGTGAAAGCACATAAAGAATTGAGCCAAGAAGGCAACCTATATACTATTAGGGATTCATTTTATTCATACACAGAAGGTACAGGGGGCTAGGGCAAGACTGCAGAAACACATCTTGGAGATGCAACATGTTGCAATACTACAGAGGGCTTTAGGTACTGAGGCTCTTCGCCCATGCCACCAGTAGAGTATATAAAATACATAAAGGACTTCTAAACTTCCTTGTGCAAATCAGTTCCACTACCAAAATCCTTAGATCTTAATGCTAGGGATCTCTGAGAACAGGCCTTGGAAGAAATAAAACTGGCTTTTATCTACAAACATAACTTCTTTTCAGTTACTTACCAAAAATATTGCACTAGCATTCATAATACTTTTTCTTCTTGGTGTCAGCCGTGCAAAGCACAAAGCCTCCAATACCTACAGAATGTCCCCAGAAGCCAAACTTACACTTATTTATATAAAAGGGGAAGTTCAAGACAGGAAGGAAAATATACATTTCAAACATCTTATTGCAGAGCAGAAACGATAACATGCAACTCACGCAGCCATCGTTATACCACATATAATGAAAAGTCAAACAGGAAAATGGAATATTTTGGGGAAAAAAAAAAAAGGCACTAGGCGAAAAAGTAGAAAGTTTTAAAATCCTGAACAAAGAATTTTCATTAAAATCAGCAAGGGATTGAAAATGGACTTGAGTGGCATCAGATCAGTCACTCATATAGTTGCTCACCCTATCTTTGGGTCGGACACAGGCAGTACTTGAAAAACATCCTCCTCTCATCCCCCACCAAGCAACTGATGCAGACATACAGTCCCTCAAAATTAATCAGATTCCCAAAAAGCCTCTGACACTTGTACTCCCCTCTTTCCTCTTGAGCCTCATCTCTGTTCCTCACCTCACTCCCACGCGACTCCCTCTGCCAGCCTTCCTTGGATAGATATTGCACAAAGGTAGGGGATGGGGTCTTTGCCGAAATACGCAGATGGGGAGGCAATTAGCAAAGATTGTTCTGTGGTTCACTCCCCAAACCTATCTGAAAGGAGCAGTGCCGGGTTGCAAAGGGAATATGGATCGAGCTCTTCTGTGCTCTTTCAAATACTCTGGATAGAACATGACATTTCAGCCAGAGTGCAGCAGTTCAGCCTGGAAGGTTTCTTCCCAGATGCTCAAGCCTCTTTTCATCTTCTGTTTATATGTTTTGTATCAGACTGGAAGCTCTTTAGAAAGGCCCGTTTTAGAAATTAGACACAGCATTTCGTTATTGTCTGAGGGCATGTGAGAAGTTTTGCAAGGGGAGCTCTGAAATCATAAACATGGATTTTCAACTCCACAAGCATCACTCTTCCCATTTATTTGTTTCTTTAAGAACTAACACTTGTGGTAAGAATATAAGTGCAAAAGAGCAAGACTGCACAGAATAAGCACCATGATGTACGCCTCAAAACCAGCACAAAGCCTGTACAGGTATGTGTGCATGGGAGGGTTTGTTACTCCAGAAGAGAGGCAAGAAAAGCAGAAGTCAAGAAGTTAAGGAAGTCAAAAGCTATGTGACTCCAGAAAATAACTGTTTGGAGGAACACTGAAGAAATTCCATGGTTTAAGCGATTTATGTGTAGATAGAGTTTCATTCTGATAAGAGCTCTAAGAGGCAACTATCATTGTGGCAAAAACAAGAATCTACTGAAGACCATCTTATACAGCAGAACCCCAGATGTTCCCTCAGCCTACTTGGCAATAAATACATTCCAGCAAGGAAGAGCTTGCTTGTCTTTATTCTGAATATGAACTTTTGTACCCACAGAAATTGTATTCTTTACACATTTTTAGTTTAAAATAAAAACAAACAACCTTGGATGCACACAGTTCAAGGCTGAAACAGGTAAATGGTCATGGCCAAAAATTCATTTCAGCATATCCTAGTAGTCCATTTCTGATTTGCATAACTTCCTGAGCATTTTCAATGCAAAAAAAAGATAGCAACAAGAAATAGCATTCATATCTACTTGGCCTCAATAAGTTGTAGAGATACTATATGATTTTTGAAATCAGCAGGAAAATTTACAGTTTTCTTAACTATTTCCCCTTGTCCCTATACAGACCAGTGTTTTGGTCAGGACTTAAACTTCTATAATTGATTAGCATATTTTGCCCATTCATGATGAGGAAAGCTCTGCTGATTTTAGACACAAAACAGCTAACAACCTGTTAAAAGCTGGTCAGAAGGGGGGCTACTTCAGCCTATCACTTTAATTCAGGAAGTGATTTCAAAGAGTGCATCAAGCAAAGATTATCTATTAGGAAACTCTGTTTTGTTGGGTTTGGGCTAGGGTTTTTGGCCAAGCTGCAGTACTAATAGTATAAGAAAATGGATTAAATTGATGCAGAAATGTTAACCTCTCAGTGTTTTTCCAGAGACATCATCACTTTGTCTATATCTTCGTTGCAAAAGAGGTACATTCTTCAAATGTATAAGCTGGCTCAGGGGGAAAAAAAAAAAGTCTGCCTGAAGACTAGGTTTTATCCCAATTTATCTAAACAAGGTGAACACTAAATCTTGACCTTCCCACAGTTTAATTCAAGTAAAACGCTCTCAAACCATTAGATGTTACATCATAATACCCATGTAAAGGTGATTATTCCAAAGTTTAAATGATGTTTCATATATGTCTTATTAACATCCTCTCCATTAAAGAGCTGTTTAAACAGGTATTCAGACACATCAATAACAATTTCCCCCAGATAAGGAGATAAATAATTTTTACCACCGCACAGAAAAATACTACTTGCTATTTGGTATTCACCAGGTAGAGCTTTCATCCTCAGGAAGTCTGATCTACTTCACCGGTGATCCATAGGAGCTGGGGAGGTTTGAACCAGACAAGAGTCAGATATTTTACAGAGAAACCCTGAACAATAAGAGGTAGGACAACAAGTATTACGTTATTAGAAGTTAAGGTTTTACACACTGAAAGCCAAGGAAGTCCAAAAATTGAAACCCAGACAAAGTCCCAGAATCAAGTCATATGGGGTTCTGAGTACCAATCTCATTTTCTCTTCATCAGAAATAAACTTTTTCCCTGCAGCTCCAGCTATGGTTTAAAAAGTTAAGAAAATGGTCTTTCCATTCCTATGTGCTAGTTCTTGTCTGAAAATAAAAATCACTGGTCAAAGTGAGAAAGAAGCAGACCCGTGCCAAGGTGGCATGCACTTTGGCAGGCAGAACATGTGTTTGGACAAGGAATAATGCCAGAGGAGTGATTTGAACTTGGATCTCTCAAAGGCAAAGAGAGTACCTTAGCCTATGCAACCTCAGATTACAGAGGAATTTTTTTGGGGGGAGTGTAGGGAGTGAGAGTGGGTAACAAGATTTAAAAGGTCTTGATGCCATTATGATACACGATATATATTTCTTTATAATTCCAAAATGTTTTACGAGGTCATAACGTATCCTGCCAACCTTTACCCGGTGCTTTTTGCTAGCAGTGCTCCAACATCCTCCTAGATCGGACACAGATGCTGCACTGACTCTGAGAAGTCTATTTACTGAATTAGCAATTACCACATCCTACAGCACCTGAGTTTTCCTTGGAGGTCTCCCAACCAAGTACTGACCATACCCCGCATTGCTTAGCTAGTGAAATCTGACATGTTCTTGGCCAGCAGCACAGCAGCATTGGCCGTGTGTCTAGAAATATTCAACCTGCAAAGAGATCAGAGCCAGAAAAGATTTCTAAATAATTTGGCAATTTCACTCCGCCTGTTACTGGTTCCTTCTCATGTTCCTCTTACGCAAAGAGAAACTACACCAAACTGGTTCGGTTATTTTTGTGTGGCAGCTGGGCGGGTAGGGGAGAAAATTCAGGCTGCTGAATGCAAAGCACTTCTGAAAATCTGGCTCTCAGTTGTTAACATATACAGGTTTGCAGAGGCTCTTGTATTAGATATCCTACTTTCAAGCTGCTCTCTGTAGAAAATGAGAGTATTTAACTGGCAGAAAACAAAAAATATGCAAAAGAAATAAAAAAATATAATAAAACAGAAGAAAGCCCCCACCCCTGAGGAGTAGCGCTGCACTGAATGAAAGTGATTGCAAGCTGTTTTACATGCTTTTCTTGTCTTCCTTCACTGTTGTCATTGGTTGTTTCGTTGTTTGCAAGGCTGGAACAGAGGGGGAAAAAGCTGCATGTCAAGTATTGAAATTTGCCTTTGAAGGTCCCTTTTTCAAATGGAAAAAGGAGCTTTAGACAGAGCTCCCGAACCCCACTTCGACCTTCAAAGTTTGACTAAGCCTTTGTCAGAGTGGCATTTGCCACTTAAGGCATAAAGCCCTTTTTAACACTCAGATCAGGAGCCTGTTTTCATACCTCCTCTTAAAAGCATATCCACTGCAGACTTTCATTCATCGTAAAAGTGTGGGAAGGGGTTGTTTTGTCCGTGGTTTTATTTGCCAGCTAGGAGGCTAGGAATTCAGCTGCGTGTTCTAGTGAAAGACACAAAACTTGTAAAGCAGTAGCTAATGCGCCTGTGTTTCATCAGGACCTAGAGAGCATTTTGGGTCAAAGAATACATGAATTTGGTATGAAGGCCAGCGAGTCTATTTGCAGTCACTACCCACTAAAGGCTTGTCATTAGGCAATCTGGGTGCTACAATTGTGGTTGGCACATGAGCAGATCCAGTGCAAAATCTACAACCTTGACATTTTTAGTATCTCACCAACCTGTCAAAATCAAGAAGCCACACGTTTACACAAAATACAAATAAGAATGCAAATGATCTTATTTGTAAGTTCCTTATCCTAGAGGTAGTTGAAAAACTGATAAATAACTATTACAAAGGGAGAACTTCAAACAACAGTGAAACATGCTGATTGCTGGGATAAAACAAAGCAATTATTTGGAAGACACAAACACCTAGGGATAGGGATATTTAAAAAACAAAACAAAACAAAAACATGATATTTCACAGAGAACTTGAATATACAGGACACTTACCCTAGTCAGAACTTAGTCAGATCATTGGATTTCATCCTAGTACACTTGCAAAAGTTGGTGCAAGATCTTTTCTCGGAAGACTGCTAAGCATGGCATATTAGCAAGCAACATCAAGAGGACATCAGCCTCACCTGCAACAACAGCTTCCATAGCCTGGATAAAGAGTGGTACGGATGGCCTTTCTAAGCCACAATAACTGGCATCAGCTGGACATAGCCTTTAACCACAGTCCAGATCAAGACTTAAACTTGTAAAAAACAGATCGATAAAGGTATGTCTTAACCACCTTGCCACAACATTTTCATCTAGTAGAACATGAAGTTGTGTCCAAACAGCAGTGCAGCAATGTAATTCTGAATGCTACAACAACCCCCAGCTCAGTTCAACAGGTACCCCAGAATTACACCTGAACACTGATGCAGAGACAAGGTAAGCTTCAAGGCTTAGATTCCCCCTTAGATATCTATAAAAATAACACTTGCTGCAATACCAAGTCAAATATGAATAATTCCTTATCTGAATGAACAGGCTAGTACTGTTATGCCTGTAAGTTTATAAAATTCACAGGTGCTAACTGCTAGAGACATTGAGTGTGGAAAGAGTCTGGATCAAAAACAGGAGAAAAGTTTCAGATAAATATTTTTCTGCAAGAGAAGAATTCATATACCTTTTTGGCATTCTAAGCATGTGCTGTTCAGAAAAAGCACAGCATGTTCCTACCCTACCAAACTGAAATCTATGCAAAAAGTGAGGAAGGTTTTTACAAGTGGAGAACAAAAGCAAGGAAGATGTGGTGGATCCCAAAGGATTTCCTTCAGGTCAGGAGTCAAACTGGAGTTCAGATTTAACAGGAAATTTTTAGTCTGAAACACAGACCATAACATATTTTTGGATGAAAACAACAAACCTCGAACCTTTACCCACAGCTGAAATGAAACCTGAAATCAATCTTTAATGAAGTTTGAAGTTAAGGAATTAAGGGATTCAGTCCATGCACCGTGGAATATCAGAAGCTGGAAGCCACACTGAGCTCCAATGAAGCTACAGTTAGAAAGAGCCATTTGTTTATTCTCTGTCTGCCCTGTTGCAGCTCCAGGTTGCACCTATGCTTTTCCATACCTTTAGCTGCAGCTGCACCCTCCATTTACAGGGCCAGTGAAACAAATAAACAACATCTCTGCTACAATCTTATCTCTTAAATACAAGTTTTAAAGCTAAGAAAAATCCATACCTTTTGATATAATGTGCATTAAAAAAATCAATCTCTACAGTCCTAAAAATGACACGAACCCCCTCTTCCTAAGCTACCAACCTGGAAGCTGCAAGCAGAAAACATCTAAGGGAGATCAGAGTAGACAAAACCTCTTTTTCTTGCATCGGCGGTTACAGGTGGCAGCCTTAATAAGTAATAGACTAAGTCAGACTGTACTAGTAACACCATTAGCCTCTAAAAAAAATGTTTAGTGTTGTGTGGGTTTTTTCCCATGCTAAAACTTTTTTCTAAGCTGAAACTCTTTTGCATTCATTCAAACTCAGTAGATAGAGTCTACACCACCACCATCTAATGACTTCAGTGTTCACAATACTAACAGAATTCCCAAAAGATAAAGTAGTAAATTCAGGATTCCCACCCACTCCCTTTTTTTGTTTTATAAACTTCCATTTATGCACTAACCAAACAGACTGCTGATCTTCCACACCTGCTTGGGAATAGAGGATTGCAACATCCTAGTGGCTAAACATAAGAGAAACACAAGATTGATAAGAATATTTGTAAGCCATGCAAAATTCAGCTACTACAAACACTTGTTCTCTGTGTTTGAGCCCTCTGAACTTATAGCCACAAGTAAGCAAGCAGCATCAAAAGGACAGTGAAGACCAATTAGCCACAAAGCAGAATCACAGAGCAGCCAATTCAGAAACAGCCAACCCTCTGATGAACAGGTATTTCAAGTTTCCCATCTGCCTGCACGGAATGTAAGAACCAAAGCGACTAGAGCTAAAGAAAGTTAAAAAGCAGCAACCCAACACCTCACAATGATTACTGCTATTACTAACTTACAGCCACTGATGGACAGCCTTCAATAAAGATGGCATGTGAAGAGTAAGCCTCATCAAAGCACACTGCAAGGCAGTATATAAAAAAGTATATGTGTATATATATATAAAAAAGTATGCATTTTTCAACAAATCTGTTGCAAGATCTTTTGTAATACATCAGAGAGAGATAACAAAACATGTATAGACAGATCTGGTGAAGCTTATTTTGTGAATGGTCTTGATTGCAGGACAAAATTAAAGCCATCTTAATTAAATTCATAGAAAAAATGGAAGTTTTCAAGGCAACCGTTAAAAGGGCTTCCAAAAGTAGCTCTACAACAAGAAAATTAATGTTATTAATGACCCTAAGTTTATATTTAATCCCCTTTTTCTCTGCCATCTTATATTATGTTGTTATATCTTATATATTATTATATTTCTTTTTTCAGGTTATGAAAGAACTAAGCCAGCATTTAAAAGGAGGAGTTCTACATACTTAAAAATAGCAACCTAACACCCCATTAAAATTATTACAAGAACAAGTCACATTTGATACTCTGACAGTGGTTTTCAAAACTACATCTCTGTAATTCCACTGTAGTGTCTGATGTTTCTGAATGGCTGCTCTGTGATTCTGCTTTGTGGCTAATTGGTCTTCACTGTCCTTCTGATGCTGCTTGCTTACTTGTGGCTATAAGTTCAGAGGGCTAAAACACAGAGAG
The DNA here is from genome assembly GCF_964289735.1 of Phaethon aethereus. Taxonomy (NCBI): domain Eukaryota; kingdom Metazoa; phylum Chordata; class Aves; order Phaethontiformes; family Phaethontidae; genus Phaethon; species Phaethon aethereus. The sequence goes on from NC_138592.1 coordinate 12,566,926, forward strand.
CAAGTGTTTATAAGTGTAAGACTATAAGGTTCAGAGCCTAACAAGTATGGCCAAGAGGATCCGTTCTCTTTGGTCTACATTCTTTACTGGATTCAAATATTAGCTTCTGAAGCCTTCCACTGGCTCAAACCTTCTCATCAGATCTTGTAGGGATCACCTGTTAATTCATCAGTGTACAGCCACCTGAAGCCCATGCAGCAGAGCTGCAATTCATTAGCTCTGAAGTCCTCCTGATTTTGTCTTCGTGATGAGAAGTTCTCAGGGCATCTCTTAAGGAAAATGGAAGAGTCCTTTTAGTCCATCTATTTACTGCACTCTCTCTTTCCTTCTATCAGCATGAAGAATCTCACCAGAAGACAGGGTGAAAATCCTTTTCAGGATTTCAGCACAGATTTCTGACAGCAGCGTGCGACAGCTCTCCAGAGACCTAGAGGCCTTGGTGGGCCCCATATGGAAGAGATTCAGTTATCACCTGCCTCAGAGAAAACTTTATTCCTTTTCTGACTCCTGAAACATAAGCACTCAAACCAGCGTATGTTATTGCTACAGCGACACACCCTTATGCTCTTGGGATATTTTTAAAGTATAGCCAGTCAGCTGGAGCACTTACTAAAGGGTCCCAACATCCCATTTTATAGATTTGCCTTTCCTTTGATGGAGAAATGATTTGCTGTTTACTCCATCTTGAAAACATCCTGAACTAAAGCCAAACTAGGATAAATACATTTACTGTTTACAAATATTTATTTAAAACATCCAAAAAGGTGTATCTTTGAAAGATATTATGAGGAAAGAAAATGGAAATAACTAATACATTTTCATATATGAAGTCTAAATCTGAAGCATTTCTTCCCCTTACACCCTGGTGTAGAGGTTTTCCAGTTCACTCTTTCTCAGGCTATCTCACTGAAGGTGAACTTTTTCTAGGAGAAGCATGTTAGTTTATGTAGCTAACCCCATTTCTGGAGTTCTCCAGAGTATCTGAAAAAAGTTCAGTCTTTCACCTAAAGCTTTTTACATCTTTATCCAGTTCCCTCCATCCCTCCTTCTCCAAGATGAGTTCCTTGTTCTGGAGAGGATTTTCTGCATTTAAGGCACACATCACTGCACATATATGAGAATGAGACACGCAAGCAGCCAAGTACCAATTAACAACAGAAGCTCCTTCCTCCACTTCTTCAAAGAAAACTATTCCTGCACAAAACCCCATACATACACTTACACGATCATAGATGTAAATGACCATGTATACCTGTAGAAAATCTACTCAGAACTCTGTTCAATCCAAATTGCAAACACACAAGAATGACAATTGCAAGCACACACACACAAAAAAAAAACACACCACAGGAATAAGTGAATTCAAGAAAAAAAAAGGAAAAAGTCAGATTTCTTTCTCGCTCTTGCCATCCCAGTCTCAGAAAGCTCTGTCAGCAGCTACTAGTAATCCAAATTAGTATTACACAAATATCATTGAAGTATGAAACACAAGATAAACATAAGGGCAGAGATTCTCCAAAACACTCAGACAGTTTTGGTGCCCTATTGTAATAAATGTATTTAATCTAAGTCTTCATGATAACTTTGGAAACCTCAGCCAAAAAGATAGCACAATTTATTTTACTTTAAGCCGTCAGAAATATGTTTAATGACCAATGAAATCTATTCTTCCAAGCTTTATAGAGACAAGTATATTATGAAGACATCCATGTACAAGGGAGACAGAAATTTATACATTTATAAAACTTAGTAATTCAACTAACTGCAGGCCACAGAAACATACCATGAAGGGGACCTGAACCATAAAATTCTCATAGCAGGGAGACAGATCCTCAAACCACCTCTACAAGTGAAAATACACTCCAGTTCATCATGGGTACTTAGCAACAGGCATAACAGAAAGACTTTGCAGTCTTGTGTATTCTTCTGGAGAAATTGGCCTGAAAATTTCCAGAAAAGTAAAACAGGAGGCCTGATAACCCAATCTACATGTTAGTAAAGTACCACTTGTAATAAATGGACATTTGGTCTAATTCTGTAAGATATAATATTCTACAGTAAGCCGTAGCACTCCCTTTTTAACAAAAATATCACATTTCTCCATTCTGCATGGAAGTACAATAACAGAAGCATATCAAAATAGGACTGATTTGAACATATCCTTCTCCAGGATATGGAGATGGCCGAGGTACACAACAACATTTTTGCCTGTCTTCACCAACAAGTGCTCAAGCCACACCACCCAAGTCACAGAAGGCAAAGGCAGGGACGGGGAGAATGAAGAACCGCCCACTGTAGCAGAGGAGTGGGTTCTAGACCATCTAAGGAACGTGAAGGAATACAAGTCCATGGGACCTCATGAGATGCATCCACAGGTCCTGAGGGAACTGGCGGATGAAGTTGCTAAGCCACTGTCCATCATATTGGAGAAGTAGTGGCAGTCCGGTGAAGTTCCCACTGACTGGAAAAGGGCAAACATAACCCCCATTTTTAAAAAGGGAAAAAAGGAAGACCCAGGGAACTACAGGCCAGTCAGTCTCACCTCTGTGCCCAGCAAGATCATGGAGCAGATCCTCCTGGAAACTATGCTAAGGCACATGGAAAATAAGGAGGTGATTGGTGACAACCAACATGGCTTTGCTAAAGGCAAATCATGTCTAAAAAATTTGGTGACCTACTACAATGGGGTTACAGCATTGGTGGATAAGGGAAGAGCAACTGACGTCATCTACCTGGACTTGTGCAAAGCATTTGACACTGTCCTGCACAACATCCTTATCTCTAAATTGGAGAGACATGGATTTGACAGATGGACCACTCAGTGGATAAGGAATTGGCTGGATGGTCACACTTAAAGAGTTGCGGTCAACGGCCCGATGTCCAAGTGGAGACCACTGACGAGTGGCATTCCTCACAGCAGCGTTCCTCAGAGGTCGGTATTGGGACCAGCACTGTTTAACATCTTTGTTGGCAATACGGACAGTTGGATTGAGTGCACGCTCAGCAATTTTGCTGACGGAACCAAGCTGTGTGGTGCGGTCAACATGCTGGAGGGGAGGGATGCCATGCAGAGGAACCTTGACAGGCTTGAGAGATGGGCCTGTGCAAACCTCATGAAGTTCAACAAGGCCAAGTGCAAGGTCCTGCACGTGGGTTGGGGCAATCCCAAGCACAAATACAGACTGGGAGGAGAATGGATTGAGAGAAGCCATGAGGAGAAGGGCTTTAGGATATTGGTTGATGAGAAGCTCAACATAACCCAGCATGTGCACTTGCAGCCCAGAAAGTCAACTGTATCCTGGGCTGCATCAAAAGCAGCGTGACCAGCAGGTCCAGGTAGGTGATTCTGCCCCTCTGCTCTGCCCAGACCCCCCCTGCAGTGCTGCATCCAGCTCTGAGGCCCTCAGCACAGGAAAGGCATGGACCTGTTGGAGTGGGTCCAGAGGAGGCTGCCAAAATGCTCCGAGGGCTGGAACAGCTCTGCTGTGAAGACAGGCTGAGAGAGTTGGAGCTGTTCAGCCTGGAGAAGAGAAGGCTCCAGGAAGACCTTATTGCAGCCTGTCAGGGCTTAAAGGGTGCCTATAGGAAAGATGGGGACAGACTTTTTACAAAGCCATGCAGTGACAGGACAAGCGGTAATGGCTTTAAACTGAAAAAGGGTAAATTTAGATTAGATGTAAAGAAGAAATTCTTCACTATGAGGGTGGTGAGGCACTGGAATAGGCTGCCCAGAGAAGTTTTTGGATGCCCCATCCCTAGAAGTGTTCAAGGCCAGGTCAGATGGGGCTCTGAGCAACCTGATCTAGAGGAAGGTGTCCCTGCCCATGGCAGGGGGATTGGAACTAGATGATCTTTAAGTACCTTCCAACCCAAACCATTCTATGATTCTACAAAACCTGCAGAATGAAACAGTAAAAGGAAAAAGGACAAAGTCTTAGTGCTCATCCTTGAACTTGAAGGACATGGATTTGTTTTGTGTCACATGCTATGCTTTGAAACTAGTTTGATGGCTTCAGTTTCACTCCCACAGGGATTTGCTCACCTCATCAGAACCAGCCCAGTTTGTCTCCTTCAGCTCAGCAGTGCAATAGTAGTACTGTTCCTGTCACATACTGTGGCTAAGATGGTCCTTGTTTGAAATACTCGACTCAAGTGTTTCCTGTTTCAAAGAGGCTGCATTAACTCAGCCATAGGAAAAGCCAAGCCTGGAACAGTAGGGATGCTGCAAAGAAAGCATCAAGAACTGTAACCTAGAACTGTTACTAAGCCATGAGCAAAACGGTAGCACAAGCAGCTCTGTAGATTACAAGCATTTTCACCTCAGAGCATCAGACAGGTGAGGCAAGAATTTAGAAGAAAATATTAAAGGTAGGATTGAGAAAGGTACCTGAAGAACTGCTGACATACCTAGTTCATGTTGTGAGGACCTAAGACAGTCTCTAACGCGATAGAGGGAAACTTCCCAGAAGACAGGTTCCCCGAAACTCCTCTGAAGTAAAAGGTACCAATCACCACCAGACACACAGGTGCCAGACTAGCAATGCCACTGGTTGGACTGAGCAAAGCCTGTTAAAGGGAGACTCCTACCAGGACAATCACGCAAGGAGTTGAGTGCTTGAGTAGAATCTGAATTCTCACTCCCTAGAACAAAACAATTTACAAGGCATCTTTTACCGTTACAGAGAATCAAAACTAAAAATAATTTTATTTCCTTTCAGAGAGTGAATAAAAATCTCAAAGCAACCCATCAATTCCAAAGCAGAGGAAAAACTCTCTTAACTTTGCATTTACAAACTATGCATGATTTGAATGTGAAGAAATGACCAGGAATTCTTTTGCCTGTAGCACAGTTAGTTTCCCCCATTCAGGCATAAATGATGCTCATCAATAGAAATGTGATATTCCTGAATATAAAAAAAAAACATAAACTGCACTTATTAGGTCTCCTCTGGTTCCCATTTAATTTCTTTTGTCTAATGTAAACTCACTGGGCTATGACTAACAGCTAACATATAATTTCTAATTGTATGGCATTATGTTATGTTAGTACAAAAACATTATCAGAGCCAAGAGAGAGACAGAAACATATCGTTCCATCTTACTGGGAGTAGACAGGAATGGAAAAATACCATCAGCATCAAGTACATTTGTCAAGGAAGCAGATTAAAAGCCAGTTTTAATGGGAAAAAAATTTTCCCCACAATTTACTTTCCTACTTTTTAGATGATAGAACTGTTATATAAACTAACCAAAATATGTTCACCTTTATAAGGGCTCATGGAAAAGTAATTGGATGATATAGAACATTACTATTTTCTTCTTTGGAAGATGTTCTGTATGTTTCTACAGAAACGGCCTAGAGCTTTATAGAGATATAAACCCTGAAGCCACATGATTAGCTATAGAATCCATTCTTGTTGCAGAATTATGTTCAGATTTACATTTGAAAGAATTATAAGGCAGAGTCTCTGCAAAAAAAAAAGAAGAAAAAAAGAATAATCCAATTTACACCTTGTAGAGATTTCCTTCACTGGGGAATAAACCAAAGGAACATAAATCAAGAGTAAGTAGAAGTATACTCCTGAGCCTACAGATAATCTGTAACAGTAGCTGCAAGAATTGCGATCAACCCATATCCTCCTAATGTGCTAATCATGAGGTTCAAAAATTGACAAATTAAATGACAAATGTGACAGTATTAGTTTTGTTTGTTTACAGCTGGCTGTATGTGATGTTCCTCTGAAACGGCTGGACTGGGTGGCCAGCGGCTTGTCCCGTGCAGACCGTTGTCTGCGGGCCAGGGCAAACACTCTCACCAGTCCCCTCAGGGACGGAGTGTGCCGGGGCCCTGGAGTGCAGACAGGGATGGATGGAGAGAATGAGACCCACCAGCAAAGCAGGAGCCTGCATGCAAGCAAAGACAGCGACAAAGCTGAGAGGAGCAGGGAAAGATGCACAACGGGGTGCTCAAAGGGGATGGATAGAAATGCTTTTCCTAGGTACTGAAAAAGGATTGAGCTTGTTGTCGCACAGAGTGCCAATGAATTGCTGAGATCAGAGCAAACCGGGAAGATCTGTCCACAGGAGAGGGCAAAGAGAGGGGGATTTGTTTATGTCATCCTTATTTTATTCTGTCTTAATCCAGTTAAAATTTGTTGATCTGAGGTTTTGCTATTTTAAAGCATCTATATATTGTCTTAGTTCGCAGTGCAATGAAACACAGCTTTTGCAATTTAAAATCTTTTTCTTGTTTTAAGAGATCACTTTAAGGAAGAGGTACAGCCAGATCCACCTGAAAGCTCCGGCAAGCTTGAGGTCCTGTTCAAGCAATATGTATTAACAATAACTGCTGTATTGCTACTTACTTCACATTAAGTTTCATGAAAACTCTCACTGTTTGATTTAACAAAAGCTCAATCAGTCTATGTAGTCTGTAACCCATTTAAGCAGCTGGTAGAAATACAGGAGCTAGGAAGACACTGGAAGGAGTGCAGGTAGAAAGTTGCAGTGGTGTGTTAGGAATACCGGGTTTGCTTCCAGCTCTCAGGAGAGCCCACTGTTGTGTTTATAGCCTGCAACATAACCCTCAGCAAGTCACCCCACATTCCCGTGTGTATGCTTCCCTTCTCAGATAGCATACCAGTCCCATTCATTGAGACTGCAGACTCTTCAGGACAATATTTGTGTCCTGCTGCATATTTGTTCAGGGCTTTATATAAGAAAGCCCTTATCTCAGCCGAGGAATCCTTGCATTAGCAGAGTGCAAACACTGGTCTCGTGTTCTCCCTTTGCGTGGGCTGAACTTCATCCCCAAACCTGTACGATTCTACGGTACGAAAAGAGATCAAAGCTTTCCACTACTTTTTTCAGCCAGGATTCCCAGCTTTAACTAAAAAGAAGAAAATTCCTAAAACTCCATTCAACTGACCTTTAATGTCATTGTCACCCAGCATGCACCTGGCAGCACCCAATCAAAGCCTTCCAGGGCACTGTAACCTTGATACTATTGACCAGCATTGCTCTGATTTAAATTTCAAACAGCTTGCAATTTTGATTCCTCTTTCCCCCAGCTCTGAAAGCAAACATTATGGATTTTACAGGGAAGAAGGCCCTGGCCACACACTTGATTTGCACAAACTTCGCATACGTGAAAAGGCAGTCAATACAAACAGAATTAATTTTAATTAACCTTAATATGCTGATGAAAATGGTGGACAGTTTTCATGAGCAAATAAGTAGAGCCACATACACAAAAATATCTGCTTTGTTAATTACACGTGCACACATCCAATAATACAGTCATGGCTAATTATAGTGCTTGTTTCCGAACTTACATTGTTACGACCAAGCTGAGGCACCGCTGCAGTCAATAAGCATGTGTCCTTTTTTTTGGTTAGGCGGAGTAGAACCCGGCACTGACATTTTGATTAGCAGCCTTATCAAAGACCTTCAATTCTCCATCTCATCATCAGGTCTCCAGTGTCTGTTGGGGTTGGGAAGAAGCTTCTTATTATTCCCCAGTCTGGAAAATTCACTGGAAGAATCGCTCCTGGATCACAAACAGGCTCAACTGCAGCCTCTCTTCAAGGAGTCCAAGGAGTCCAACTCATTCACACAAAATCAGGAGCTCAACCACTCAAAACTGTGGTTACACTGATGTAAAACCAGTGAAGAGAGACAATCAAGAAAGCAGTCTATGAAACTGCTATACGAAAGTAGAAGACAATTACCAGCAAGTGGACAGAGATCTCTATTACTCAATTTAAACCTAGGTAGACATCCAGATTTAGTATCTGGTCCACAACCTCTTAACAGACACACTCTAAGAGGTGATGAGGGCACTTTCGAAGACTGCGTCGTAAGAGGGCATCATAAGAGGATAATTTCCCTCTTCGTTGCTGTAAATATTTCAAGCCAAACCAGACATCTAAACATGAACGGGTCCAAGGTTCCTCACTCTTTAAAGAGCCAAAGCCAAGTAATTTCAAACAGCTGCTTTCAAATGTGCCTCTGCATCCACGGGGAACTATCAGTGCTGCCTCTAAGGCGTACCTGAGCCCAGCTGAGAGAATCTAAAATGAAGCTTGTATGGAAAGGCTGAAGGAGCCAAGCACTTGGAAGAATAATGCTCTTTTGCAATTGTTTTGGGAAACACGTAGGGCCTGATTCTGAAAACTCACTATGAAAATCTGTATATTTGCCAAATTTCTGGCTAGCACTGAGATTTTTTGTTATTTCCCAAAAGCCATATACAGGAAAGGGGAAAAAAAGTGCTTTCTTAGCTTTCCTCAGCACTCTTATCTTTCTTATCAGCACAGTGAACATGTGCTGCACAAAGAAAGCAGATGCAAGACACAAAACCAGGTATTTAATGTTTGTTCAGTTAGAAGAAAAATATTGCCAAACCAATGGATTCAAGAATAACAGAGTTATGCTCTGAAAATCATGAGATTTGGGACTCCGTCTCTTTGCTTTCCATTTTTTTAATCTTCCAGGGTGCTTTTGAGTCACATTTCTACATTTGAGAGCCCGCAGGCTAGGAATTTATTTAAGATACAGCTAAGAATCTCATTAACAACATGAATCCAGGAACTGGGTTTTAAAGAAAATATACAGGTAATGTAAAATTTAAAGTCATGACAACTGGCAACAGCGCATACAATATCAATATCTAACTAATGGACCCGGAATGATTACTGGTTAATGAGCTGAAGCACGCAACAATAATGGAAAAAACAGATAAAAAAACGTTTCTTTTATAACATGGCTGCTAAGAATTATACCTAGTTACTCAGAGTTGCATTCTGTTTATGTAAGTGATGGTGGACTGGGCCTAATTCTAATGTCACAAGCAGCACTTTTAAAGTAGGCAAATGCTTGGTGATATACCTTGATTTGCACCTATATAACCAAGCACAAAGGAGCCCAGATAGAATACTTCTGCAGTTAAGGCAAATATGATGTGGTCTTAATATTGTGAACCTAACCACTACTTAACTCTTTGGTAGGATAATTATAAATAATGCTATTGATAGCTATGGTTTCATCATGTCCAAAATCTAGACAGTGTTAGAGTTAGACAATTAAAATTCTAGCAACTGGGTATAGACAAGTCTGTTATAAATCACACTTGGAAAAGCTTCAAAACAAGCTGGTGCCCAGCAGCAATAGACCAAAACCCCCCTTCTTGCAATATCTTCTTCAAGTTAGGAACACATCTGACATATTTCAAGTATATTTTCATTTAGATGCATTACCTGACCTGTGCAAACACTGCCGCCACCTGCCCTCCTCCCTAAAATTATTGACGACACTTGGAAAGTGTAGGAAATAGCACTGCCAAAATTCAGGCTTCTACTAAAAAACGCAAATAATGGTGCCTTTAGTAGTCTGCTTGATGCTGAAAAACAGTACTGCAAATAGTTTGACTTTTCAGCAAAAACTTAGATGCCGAAGTTCATGGGCACAAACATGGAAAGTACATTCCAGTCCTTGCAGCAACATTTCCCTCTGTTTTACAGCTTAATAAATCCATTATGAAAATAAACCTTTGCCTGGCAGTTATCCTTAATGGAGGTGCTCTCCTTTTAAACCGATTGAGAGCTTTAGAGTAAAAGAAAAAAAGCAGAGGGGGATGTACACCAGTGAAAGTTTGGAATTTAATGAACAAAGCCACTTACTCCCTCTCAAAGGCAGAGTGAGACAGAGAGGGAGATGAAAGCTCTGGTTTCATTTCATGTGCAAAACAGAACAGACCTCTCCCATTGACATGCAGATGAAACATTGATTCGCTGGGGTGACGTTTGTTACCACAGGACTCTCCACCTTGGACTTCCAGGAGAAACGATTCACAATTAATTAACTCCTTTCACAGATTATCTGAAATCTAATTTGGGCTCAACCCCACCGTGATAATGTTCATTTTGTTAGTAAGATGCAGATCAACGAATATATGTATACACACACATACATACAACATATAAAGATGTATTCCAAACTTTTATATACGTGTATACACATGCAAACACATAATGCATTATATATAATACATTAAAATTAATTAAATATATCAAATGTATATGTAGTTGTATCCATATAATTCCACTGCTCTAAGCACACACACTGTTTTCTGCCATCAGCTCAGCGCTTCCATGGGAGAACTCCAACAAACTGCCAACGCTTCAGGACAAACCCTGACTCGCTCACCCGTCTGCTTCTTACCACAAGTTAACATCAAACCAGTACCCTAGTACATGTTAACAAGGACTGCTCCCCACTGTCCTAACCACCAATTTCATGGGTTTTCTCAGGCACAGAAAGGAGACTGGCACTCTCATCTCACCATTAAAATAATAATAATTTGAAAAAAGGAAGTTCTTCTTCAAGAGGAATGGAGGTATAAAATAAATATGAAAATAAAAAATACTTAGGGTTGTTTGTTTGTTTTCAGAAAAGAAAGGGGGGAAAAGTAACTGCAAAATTCTCTTTCAGTTCAAAGAACAATATACACACGCACAAACCATCAATTGTCTTGCTAGATATGCACTATATTGCGGAGGCATGTGAAACACCACACCTCCTGTATCACAGGTTTTTAAATCTCATTTGTCCCATGCCCACGAGTGCCCCAGTCCAGTATCGCAGCCCCTTTGATCAAAGGGGGGTTGATTCAACTGTGTTGAATTCTACCACAAAGATGGTTTTCCCTGCATTTGTGGGAACCCTTTTGTAAAGTTTACACTTACCAAGGGATCAAAACAGAGCAGCAGGACAGATTCATAACTGGTTAATTAGTCAATATTTGAAGTGGCAAAGAAAGTAGCTCAGAAGAAGAACAAATGCTACATTCTCAATGGAGTTGCTATAAATGCTAGTTAAAGATTATCTTCCCTTTAAAGTTGTGAGGAAATTAAGGAAAGAAATTCTGTGGATATTTTCTTTCTAAGCTTTTCTTGGTTTGGTTGAAAAACGGTTGTCTGGGAAATAAGAAATATGGGTATAGTTTTTTAGTAATCAAAGTATTTAATTTTCACCAATGAGAATTCCAAGAGGCTCCACAGAAGTGGATATTTCTTTCTTGTTTAGGTAAAAAACCCGCTTTTCCTTAAAAAACAATAGCTTAGGCTCTGTGTTTAAGTCCCTGTGGCAGGGCCTTAAAAGCTGTGAGAGATTTACATTTTATTTTAAGGGATATAAACCAGTCTCACAATGACTTTGTCATTTTCCTTCTAGAATGCACATAAGAATTATGAATACAAGAAATAATTCTGTTGGATATTTTGTTTTATAATATAATCTAAAATTGCTCTCAGGTAACATATTTAGAAGATCAAAGGCCTATGGAGCAGTAACACCACAAATAGTGTTCAAGTTCAACCTCCTATTCTTTAAAGAGTTTGAGAATTTGAAATAAATAACTGTACATACACACACACATTCCCCCACTCCTTCCTCCATGAATACCATTAACGTGAATTTCAAGCAGGGCTCACCTTCACAACAGCTATTATTGACACGGGGTGGATGATCAATACAGAACCGACTGGAAGCTCATTTTCAGAAATTGATAAAAGTTCAAACCCCAGAGGGGTTAGATGATTTACAGCAAAGGTTAAAGCTATGCATTCTACTTTTCTCAAAAAGCAAGGGTTTTCCAGATGCTTCCAAACATTTTTTTTTCTTAATGCCTTTAAATTTGAGTACAATTTTATTTTCTTTCTTAGAATTCATAGTTTGAGTAGAAATTGTTTGCTGAGAGTTGGCATCTATCAAGCAAACAATGTATCTTAGCATAAGAGGTAACTTTCTTTGTACAACGAGTGCAAGAATCACAAAGCTGGGCCTTACTGGGATCTACTCTGCACCTCCCAAACCCAGCTGACAGCGCCTAGTTGTCCTATTCCACTCATTCCTGGCTGCCGCCATCCTGCACTGGCACCCATGTTGATCCTGGCCCCCTCCCCACAAGGATACTAGTAAAGTGGTGAGATGGAACTGAGGGCCACCAGCCTTCTTATCTCAGGTCCCATTTCAAGGATTTCACAAGCTTATGATGAGATAAGAAGATGCAATGTGTTAGTAACCAAAAGGTATAGAAAAACAACAAGGAAAACAGTAGCCATCAACTTCATGTGGAGCTGGGGATATGCAGTCCGGCCAACCCAGCCTAATGGGAGAAAAGATCTCAAGAAAAACAAACGGAAAAGGCACCTTCCCCAATGTAGCACAGACCAATGACAGTAACATGCCGCCCCATGAGCAACATGCTTGTCCCCTTTCCAATTCATTACAACTTTTTACCCACCCTCGTCTCCTTTCTTCAAGGCATCTCCTCTGATTAGGAGGCAGCAGCAGCAGAAAGTTTAAACACTGCTTTCCTTCCCAGGTCATCAATAAAGAGCGGCCTCACTAATGAAGTGCTCTAGCTAAAATAATAAAAGAAAGGCCAGTGTGGAGTTCCTGTGAGTCCTGGCTCAGTCCAAACCCTAATGTTGATGTTATTATATAAAAGTACCACAGAGTATGTAGGGCAACCCCATGTCTGTCACTGCAGCCAAAGACATTTCATACTGTGTGCTTTTAATTATTTCATTGACACCCTTGGACTTGATAACTGCCTGAATTTTCCTGTCAACACAATGGTCCTTGATTTTCCTCATTAAATCACAGTTTCAAATTACATTTTTTTCTCCACCCACACCCCAACTTTTTTTTGGCTTTTAATTCTCTGAATGCCCCACACTGTTTTAAATTACATGCTCATTTTGGAATATGCAGACTATTTATCTAGGAGGCAAATTTCAGAGTCATCTGAAATTAATTTCCCAACCCCGAAGTTCCTGGGTACCAGCTTCCAATTCAGCCATGGAATTTCCTGATGGCGCTGCGTGGTTCAGGTTTCTCTGCACCTCCAGAGAACCGCCCCACCAGCCGCAAGGCTGCGACATGCACTCCCTTCTGCTTCTGTTACTTTCCTACTGACCTTTTCAACAGCAAAATAAAATCTACCTAATTAATTTATAGATACTAGTAATAAAGTAGGCTATATAATTCTTAACATCAAACCCATGTCTTGGGACGTGGAAGTGTTCCAAACAGTTGAAGGGTACACAGCACTTAGCATAAAACTCAGTCTGGAAAGTTGTTTTTAATTGTTATGCCAAGTATATTAACAGACACTAGCTGCCCTATATGTACAGCAACATAATTATTAGAAGTATCAGTTACCCCCAGGTGACTTCACCTGGATTTTGGGCACCCACACCATCTCTAACATTAGGGCTGTGGGCAAAATTAAAATTGTTTCAAACATTCCAAACATAAAATTAAAACCTTCTGCTACGAAAAATCTTGAATTTTATACTGCATGTCTGTAAAGAGTCCAATCTGATGGGAGAAATTTGAAATTCCCTGTTGTTTTGTTAAGTATATCAAAACAAGTTTCATGTCTAAGAGAGGTTATGGCTTATTTCAATGCTCAAACTTTTTTGCAGGCAAAATTATTTATCCCTAAAATTATTTGTTCATGTTAAATCAATTGTGACATTAAGTTTAACATGTTTCTCATTTGAAGATGGATGATTTTCCAAAAATACCATAATTGGTATTTTGAATGCTTAATGACAATTTTCCCTCAAAAGCTTGTAAGACTTTGGGAAAAATTTCCGCCTATAACTTGCTGGAGAACTAAATTTTATTTTGGAAGTGAGGATAGGAAATACAATGATCTTGCAATATCAGACCAATATTTAAACTTTTATTTCCTGGTATATTTCTGTGACTGAAAACAGTTTTTACATTTGTAACCAGAAAGTGAACTTTTCCTAAGAACTTCTTAATTATTGCATCATTGGTATTTTCTTTGAGAAAATGACTGCAATCTGCTCCTGAAGTTACTTGGGTACTTTAAAAAAAATGAGTCACACTATGGCCCCTACACAAGGGGGGCATACGTAAGACTGAAACATCTCTTACATAGGAACTCCCAAGAGTCATCTGATCATAGATGACAGTTGAAATCAATCATGTCATGTTACAGGTTATTTATCAGAAATCTCACATTAGCTGTTTGGTCCCCACTTGCCAGTGGAACATAGATCACTCCATTTAATGGTGCTGTAACCACCCTTAAAGAATTCCTCTGGACCCTGAAAACCCCAGATCCCCTTTGCACTGGCAGGAATTCCAGGAAATCAATTGATTGTGGGGTTGGGTTTTTTGCTTGGTTTTTGTGTGGGTTTTTTGTTCATTTGTTGTTTGTTTGTTTGTTTGTTTGTTTTTACCATTTGCCTCCAAGCATCCCCAGGCACAGAAGCTAACCCTTCCTCAGCTGATACCTTACTCCACAGCTACAGCGGCATCTGAGGACTCACTACGGGGCAGTTGGGTGGATAACCCTCTCCTTGCCAGGGCAACGTGCTGAACAGCCCCCGTGGACAGACATGGTCCGACTCCACCCAGGCCCCTACATCAGCCTTCTCTCCCTTCTTCCAAAGCAAGGGGTCAAATGCAAGAATGGGTCAATGGAAGAAGTGACACTGAAGCATGCTTGTAAGCATTGCCGTTTTGAGAACAACACGTGCCCAAAGTGGAGGTTCATCACCAGACTTCCAGCATGTGTCATTTACTTCCCAGTACCCAGCCCCATGCACACCTTGCTGCCCAGAAATCATACTGCAATTGTGGATCCTCATACTAAAGCTAGAAATGCTGGTATTTTGAGGCGAAGAACAGCTAAAGCAGCTACCCGGAAACTCCAGGCTCAGACTACTCCGGGAAATGAATGGCAAGACAGTCATCATGGATGAGGTCGCAGTAATAGAAGAGGAAAGCAAGTCCAACTATACATTCCAGGAGAAGCAAAGGTGTTCGAAGAGCTCATAACAGTATTTCCCCAGAGATAAGGTAATTTAGCTGAGTTATACTACCATAAGAGGGTTTTTTGTTTGTTTGTGTGGAGTCTTTTGTTGGTTGTTTGTTTGAAGTCAGACAGCAATGGCATTCAGACTGTACTCCCTTTGATCTCAGCTCTACAAGGATTTTTCTCTGTAAAAATTTCCCAGTATAAAGGACAGAGTCTGAACCCAAAGAAGCCATACTGGCAAAAGCTGTCAAAGGGTCTAGTTAGGACACCGTGAAAAGTTTGCAATAGATTTAAAGCACAGGTATTCCAGCTCAGAATTAGGTCTGTGTTCCATGCACAGTCTTCTACAGGGCAAAAGAGTTCATGACAATACTTTCATGACAATATTTTAAGCAAACAGAAACAGAAATAACATTTAAAACCTTGGGTTTCTATTTTTATGAAAACCAAAAAGAAACATGTTCGGGGGAGACCAGTTAAAAAATAAGCATAGAAGCCAAGGGCAGCTCCAAAAAACCTCTCCATAAAGCTGAGCTGTTGAGGTTCACTATTTCAGAGTGGAGTCCTTCAGACTGCTGAACACAGTAACACTGTGAAACTAACAGCAGCTCTGCTTTGCCATCAGCACACAGATAAAAGTATACTGAAAAAAAAGTTGGAAAGAGAAATACATTTCATTCTCCCTTAAACTGTTTCCATTACATTTATTTAACTTAACTGAAATTTCACCCTGCCAGCTGCATATTCAGTTGCTGTGGCAGCCCAGGCATGTACAGTCTGGCTTCTTCATGGTGACTTTTTTGTGGTAAACACTGCCTACCATTTGAAGGATCCACCACTCACACTTGACAAAGGTGGGATGTGGGATGTACAGATGAAACAGAATTACAGCAAATTCATGCCCCTTTGGTGCAAAAGCTAGAGGCCAGGCAGATTAACATCAATTGACAAGAACAGCAGTAGACATGTATGGTTAGGTGTCAAAATGCCGCCCTAAAATATCCTGAGAAGGAAAGTAAATTGAAATAAAACAACATTTTGGTAGTCGTCTCCAAGTCTTTGAACAGCTGGAACTCCTAAATACATCCCTGTCCATTTAGAAGGTTTGAAAAGCCACAATTTAAAGAAAAATACACTGTACCTAATAACTGCACGTTGGGGGCAGGAAGGCAGAATCCATATGCCCACCTTGATTTCCAGGTGAACAAAAACCTGATTTAGATCTCTATGTGTTTTACATCTTCCAGGTCTCAGCTAGGTATTTCTGCATGGTTTTTTTTGGAGGAAGGGGAGAATTCCTTAAACATTTTTTTAACATTTAAACTCTTCCTATTACCATTTTCATAAACAGAGGTTAGAAGCAGGGAAGAGCAAAGAATCTTCAAATGTTTCTACAGCCTTTAAGTGTTAACAGTAATACCTGCGGCAATGGAGAAAAAAATACTGCCAGCTTCCAGGGTTTTGGTATCAATGATCACTTCTTTCTCTGCTGTGAGGCTGATCCTGAAAGGTCCTGAACAGATTCTGAAGAGGCAAGAGCCTCAATGCATTAAACTAAGAATATGCGGACAATTTAATTAAACATTTAACACCTCAAAGACCTCAGCTTTTCAAGAAAAATAGGTGCATTGTAGCATATGTACAGTAGGGTCATAACTATGTTCCCTTTGATGAATGTAGCTGGACCATATAAAAACGCAAAAAAAAAAAATCATCTTTACCTCCAGCTCATTTATATAATTTACATTTATCTTAGTAGGACCTATCAGCTCATACACACAACGGGTTAAACTACTGACATTGCTTCTGGATCAGAACTGGCTCCCAGCAAACTGGTGCAAAGCACAGGTTGAGAAGTTCAAACCTATCACATTCCCTTCAATTAGAGATACCCTACAGCAATTATGAGCTCCTAAAGAACAAGGTAAATCTGCCCCAAACTTTTTTCCTCCAACTATTGCTACTTGAAAAGAGAAAAACTCAGCTGAGTGAATGAAACAAAACTAAGGGCATTGGTAGAAAACTGTACTCAAGCAGTCACTCATGTATAAACACTGCAAAGAAACAGCTGACATCATTGTAACGCAACAACTAATTCACATGACTCAATGCTTCATTGCTGCATTTAAGATTTCAAGAGCAATTGGATGTTAAGTCCAGATTAAAGAAGATGACCATTCATTTCCCCATCGCAACAAAATCCCCATGCAACCAATTAGAAAAACATAAACATTTTTCCAAAACTTAAAAACCCAACACAAAGACTGCAGAGAAGGTAAATACTTCCACAGTCACCTGGAAGCAAGTCACTGGCAGTAATTGCAGATATTTGACTCCTTGACTTGAGCATGCATGAGAAAAGCCAGTAAATCAGCACATGTTCACCCTGTTGCTAAATCAAAAGTTCAGGGTTGGCACTAGAAGGGGCAGGGCTGGGGTTCTGCTGCACTCAAGCAGGGAAACTGCAGCAGCTGTCCCAACATCAGCGAGGAAGGACATCAGACAACCCTGCCACTGCCACTCCCACATGGGGACAGAGGACCAAGAACTTGCTTTTAAGATATAATTATGTTCTAGCCTAGAGAAGATGGAAAGTCCCGTATCTCAGCTATGTATGCATCTACCTCTTGTGGTAGGAAAGAAGAAAAATAGATGTCTAAAATATTTTCTGAAAATACTTCAGTGAATCAAGTTAGTGAATTGGTATGTCCACAAGATGCAGACCTTGTTCTTAGGACTATAAAGGAAGTTATTAATACAAAAACACCATTATCATGAAATACCATCATGCAACTGTCATTGCTTCATGGACATTTCAATTGTTAAAGCAAAGAATCAGGTTGTTCAAAGACTTCTCCAGTCTTAGCTTTGGAAAAACCCACACTTTTCTTCATCTTCTTGCTCTCCACATGTAGTCTTAGAGAAGAAGGGACTTTACACCTCATGTTCTCTTTTCTTCCCTTCTCTCTCTCACTTTCTTCCAAGCCACCTCCCCCAAAGCGGCACTTAGCACAGTGACAAATGAAGCAATAATAAGGTTAGTCATTTAACTCCTTGCATCCTACTTAAAAATCACCCTAATTACTGTGTAATGGGTCCACAGAGGCAGAAGAGTCTGGGTGAAATCTACCCGGAGGGCACCGGTATAGTTCATCTGTCCATTCCCTAATAGCACTCTAAAGTTCACCCTTATAAACATGTCACCTAGTCTATAATTAAGTGACTGGCCATTAGGTAATGTATGTGGTACCTGTGGGTCACATATCAGTCAGCTGGTGATGGATCTTTATCCAACAGCCGTGCAGACGCAGCTCCATAGCTCTCTGTCACTGCAGCATTACTCTCAACGCACAGCACACTCACAGAAGAGTTTGTGCAAGTGGGGTTTTTAAGCAATAAACTCTGTGTTTGTGAAGGGTGAGAAACTGAGGAGAGGGAGGAGTGGAAGGACTGTCATGGTTCAGTCTTCATCCAAGCAGCATGAGAAAAAGCTCAGTTTTTCCTTTATATTCTGCAAGCATACCGGTTCCTAAAGCACTCTTCAAACTTTGCTGACAGGTGAATTTCCCATTCACACTCAATATGAGTCAAGACTGCTAATTACTGTACTTTTTTAAACTGCAAGAGGACATCCTCTTTCCTGATCATGTTTTAAATAAATAAAAAAAAATTAAAAATCAAGTTATGCTTTTTACCGT
Organism: Phaethon aethereus; assembly: GCF_964289735.1. Taxonomy (NCBI): domain Eukaryota; kingdom Metazoa; phylum Chordata; class Aves; order Phaethontiformes; family Phaethontidae; genus Phaethon; species Phaethon aethereus. The sequence continues at coordinate 12,585,487 of NC_138592.1, forward strand.
TTTCAGCTTCTGTAGATGTGCGAGGCCATGATGGACGAGAGAGAAAAGCATAAGCCAAATTTATCCTTGATCTCACCAAGCAAACTGGAAGAATCTAAAAGGTATGTCTGAACAAACTCCCAAGTAACTGAATGAACTACACACCCAGGCCGATCTGGCCGTGTGGGCACAGGTATAGAGAAATACAGCCAGTTTCACCACAACTCCCTTCCTCCCCTCACTCCATGTAAGGACTTGATCAAAGGAGATATCAGAACAAGACCAGGACATTAAATTCAAGTTTTTCCTCAGACCGCATAAACGTGATGGTTTCCAGAAGGTTTTATTGCCCCCCAGACAAAGAAGGGCAGGTCGCATGAAGTCTTGAAGTTCAGACTAGAGTGCTAGAAACCCTGAGGCTCATACTTCCTACAAAATTATTCAGTTGTTTTACAATTTATAAGTTCTCTGAACTAGGAAGAGAAAGAAAATTCATTTCCTCAAGGAAGGCCACCAGAGGCAGTGCCACATAGCCAAAAAAAATTTTGCAACCAATTTTATCTGGGTACAAGAGGACTGTAACCCTGCCCGTGTGTTACGTATATCATTTTCAAGGAATTCACTTTTACCTTCTGTATTCTTGGATGCAATAATGCAGTGAAGAGCTGGACCACACAGATTTCCAGCTGGTAAATGAGATTTGAGCTAAGCTTTTCTGGGTAAGTAAATTATAAAGGAAAGGAAAAAAGGAAAAAAAAATAATCAAAAAATCTCATGCCCACAATGTTTAAAGGTTTATAATTGCTAGTTATTATCTCCAAAGAGGGTGCCCAAAGCCATGATATTATGGCCAAGAAAACAAGACAAGACCTTGAAATCAGCCCTCTGACCCCAACTATTGAAATGTGCCTTAACTACCACACATATTAACCTCCCATGACATTTCTTCTGGCAACGCACCTCTCTGATGTTCACAGTAAACCACTTGGGCTGCCCACAGTTTTGGTAACACAGGAAATGGAAGATTTGGCAAAAGCACTGCATTGGCCTATGAATTCCAAGAACAAAATTCCAGGACCAAGAAGAAGTGTATGTCCATCAATGACTAATTTACCCCATTGTATTTAGAGATATAATTAGATGTAACTGTGGAAAAAAAAATCATTTGCAACGTGAAGCAAAACAACACATTTCGACTCAAATCATATTGGAAAGATCGCAGAGATGCACAAATTTTGCCCCCCAGAGAATTTGAGTTCTCAAAATTCTGCAATCAAGGAAGGGATGAAGTCTAAAGTAATGCATTCTTCTTTTGTATGTTTCGTAGAGAAAATGCCTGCCCCCCTGGCTAAGATGAGAATTTATAGACTGAGATGCACTCCTTACAAGGCTATCCACCTCTCGTGTTCTTCCTGAATATCAGTAACTTTTTTCAGAACCAATTCCATCAGTTTCTGCTTTCTTCATACCAAGAAAACATCATGCTACGCTTGTACTCTCACGTTTTGCATACTTTATCAAATTCTCAGGTTCTTTAGTCAAAGACAAGATGAGCTAATGAGGATAACATCTACAAACTTGATTTGTAATTTTGAAATAAAGCTCACAAAATGCACAGCTTAAAGCTGCTATCTAAAAAGTCTCGTACAGAGATTGCTTCTTCCTGGCCTGTTGTTCTGTATTACGTCAATACCATAATTTTAAATACTGTTTGCAAACAGCAAAGATGACTTTTACATTTCAAGCTACCCAGTAAAGAATTCAGACCTTTTTATCTGGGGGTCTTTTACTCTACAAGGCACCTCTGGGTCTAGTATCAATCACCCCATGATGGATAGGCATCCCATACCAGGGTCATTCGTACCTCCACTGCTTATTGAACTGCAACACCTCACCCTCATTGAATACTGACGGCTGATCTATATGATTCAGGTCCAATCAGAACAGCGATTTTTCAGTGTTAAGGACTCTCCCATCTGACATGTTTGTACTGAGACTATAAAGGATCAAAAAGGAGCACAGGAAAACAGCCCTCAAATAAGAGGATTAGTCAACTATTTCTGTGTGTTTGCACCACAACTCTCTGCACCATATAAAATGATAAAGTGGTTCCTGGCTAAGGAACGGGAAAACAAAAAAAAAAAAAAAAAAAAAAAAAAAAAAGAGGGGGGAAAAAAAAAGAAAAAAGTCTGTAATGTAGAATCAGTGTTGCTTATTCAAGAGCATATAATTTTATATGATTTTATTTGTAGTAAAAGCTGTTTGATAGAAAAGGAATAGACTTATCCAACCCATTTACTGTTAGAATCGAGCCTGCGTTAAGAAAGATTGCTCAGAAACCTGTAAGTGGGGAGAGATATGAGCCTACTTGAGAGGCAAGAGGAAATTTTGGGATGAGATTCTTAACGGTTCTCTTTTCTATATAACTTGGTAGGTGCATGATACACAACCAAAGGATTAAGCTAAATCTCAAGAGATCTCATATCTAAACAGAAATGAAGCAGATTCCAAAGAAATAAATACATGGGTTTGAGAAAATTTGCCTTAGGTTTTATCCCTGATTAGATGCATCCATAATATTGTCTCTTCAAAGACAATAAGAGAAACCATTACTCAAACTGCAATTACTTCCTGTGCCAGTAAGGTGGTCTAATTGTGGTTTTTTGGCGCACACTGCTGTACTCGATGCAGCACATCCTCTTCCCTGGCAATTGCCATGCCCTGAGAAACACCTTAGCTGAATGCACAAGAATGCTGACCCTAGATCTCCGTTTAAACTTAAGCTCAATTTCCTTGGACACCTGGGAAAGTGATGCGGTAAGATTTGAGACTTCAGCTGACCAGCACGAGCTGGCTTTATACTTTCCCTGTGGTTACAGCTGTTCACACTGGTCTACTGCAAAGCAAAGAAAAGGAGAAACATGAGAGACTGACATAAGGAAAGGCAAATGAAGGAAAACGTTGTCCTTGTTTAGTGAACATGACTGGAAAGACATTGGGATTTGCCTGGAATAGGACATAGAGGGACCAATTCTTTACTGCTTGCATCCTGTCTTTTTACTTCTCTGCAAAGGGGATGCAGTTCATTACTCAAGTACACAAGTAGAGTTGACCACACAAAGACAAGGCAAGATATAATACAGCCTTTAGAAATGAAACTTCTGCAACTCATTCCCCATTTAACAGTAGCTCGCTGGGTGGTCTTGAGCTATAAACTAAAAGGCACAGCTAATACTGTCTTACACAGTAATTCCAGAGTCCAGCCACTCCATAGCAAAATATTTGCACTTTCTTAGTTGAACAATACTTTTAAAGTATAATACATTTGGTCTCATTAATGTTTAAGATTATTTTCCCTTTGTTTTGCTCTATTTAGTGAGAATTTTGTGTCCTTAAATATTTACAAGGATCTCAAAGACAACTACCATTCTGTGGAACAGGAATATTTCATTGTTCACAGAACTGAAGAAAATATATGCTGGTCCACAAGGTTGTGGGTCTGTCTTTTCATACATATGACATCCTGACAGAACACCTTTTTGCAAGTTTGCATTCCCGTGAAGAGCTGCTAAATCCTTCAAGAACTCATCGTCTTCCAGTTCTTCCCAAAAAGAACTCAAGTTTCGTAACAGAATCTTTGTATAAGACAACTGTACAGACCACATTTCTGCCTTTTGTCTTAAAATGCACCTCTGACACATTAAAGAGCATTCTGATAGGATTTTTTTTCCCCATTTTTCTGTGGTATCAATCACAGAACCAATCTGTGGGCAGGTGTTTATTTTATTTTTATTATTCTGCTAAGCACAGCATTATCTACAACCTTCAGGGAAGGGGAATGGGGAAGAACAGCATCAACTTCCAAGAAAATATCAAAAGCTAATAACAACCCTTCTGAATTTTAATCCATAGCCAACGCCAAAATAACTCACTTCATACACTCTTCGCACTTTTGATGAGAAGACAAGGAGGTGCTTAATTCCATAATCATCTTAAAAGAGGGAACATACTAATAATTGTGAATTAACACTGATTCTTAAAGATTATGTTGTTCTTCTAAAAATGGTAGTCAAAAGTTGACATTTTTGCAGGAATTCAGGATTAAAACGCTAATAATAGTTCTCCTGGGAATGCATATTTTATAGAGGTTTCCTTTTTAGCTTGCACTTTAGACTGAAATCATTGGCAAAACAAGTTTCTAGGACAGACCTGTGATAAAGCCCTTCCCATTAATGAGCTGATTTTAGGATCATGGCCACAGGGTAGTACTGTGGACAGGTAGCTACATTTGCCATTCATGATGCATGCAGCTGGTCTTCGCATGCTGAGAGCCAAGAAGTCAAGAGCATTTGTGCACAGTCATTTGGTGCCTGATGTTGACACCATGCATCTTAACCTACTTCAATACCTTAGCTATTATGCAACCCTTCCAACATCATATCCATGCAAAGCAAAGAGTTTAGCTTACAAATGCCTTCAGCACCTCGACATTCATCCTGCTGAAAATCTGTTTTCTAATTTGTCTTTTCAGTCCTCCAACTGTATTAATTTTACTATGGGTGAAAGGTGTGAGTATATTTATTCAGTAGAAATTAACAAATAATAAAGATCACTACAACACTTCCAGATTTTTGTAAGTCCATTGGCCTAGAATCAAAAAGAAGTACAGCACAGGAGTAAAAATAGAAACTGCAACCCAGAATTATTTAATTTTGACAGTAAAGGCTTACGTACTTTTAATAACGTTACTGCTTTCAAAACTGCCAAAGGATTTGTAGGCTCTACATTCCTGAGTTTAGGTAAAATTACAGACAGCTACTCTGCCAAACTACTGTTACTTTCTGATTCTTTATATAGGCTTATTATAATAGGTTGAAAAATAAGTTAGCATTAGAGTTTCACTGAGATAAAAGTTTGAGATTCCTTTTACTGCTTTACTTTCCAATTTCAATGTGTTGTAATATTTATTTTATATTACTACCACTTTTCACGGGCAAAGATGCTGAAAAACATCTGGAGTATAGTTTGGCACAGGTTACAGTCATTATCCAAACAGACTAACAGCTTTGACATCATAGCTTTATGTAATTGTAAAATAATATTCATCTTCTGCAAAGGAACTGAAGAAAAATGTATCAGGATGGTCCTTAGAAAAATATGTATGGAGAAGAAACAGGGTATTGCTATCCAGATAGATAAGACTACTGTGCAATAGCATTCAAATATATACAAATAAATGAGAGCACAGTCCCTGACAAAAACAGATTGTTCTCAAAATAGACAACGCCCAAGTATGGATGGGTTGCAATAATGTATAAGGTAGCAAGACCCAGGCAATGTACACATCATGTAAATCTCAGGCAGTGGGATTTGTTTATTTTATTTTATTCTATAAATGAAAAGTAGATAGTCACAGGTAATCTACGGGGAAAAAATAAAATAAAATCAAGGTTTGACTTTTGTTCTGAATGGATTTTTATGCTAACTTTACAAGATCTCTAGTGGCCCCAAGCAATGAGAATAGTCTTGTCCTCAATCTCTTCAAAAGAGACAAATCACATTAGTCCAGCACATAACACTAGCCTGATGAGTTAGCTTTTTCTTCACTAAGAGATTCTTTCTATGTAAATGCAAATAATCCCTGCACAGACAAGAGAAAAAGGGCAATCCTTTCCACAGCCAAGACACATAATTATACTCGCATTAAAAAAGTACAAATAGTTCTATTTCATATATAAAATATGGATAAAGTTAGGTCAAAGAAGTTTCATTGTTAGTGATCTCTCAAGTCCTTGAGAATACTCTGGATCTAACATAAAGGTGGAACAGGCAGCTGAGAACAGAGCCTGGAGGGGAACCATCAGCAACCTCACCAGTGGACAGATGTGGTCTGCAGTCTCTATGGCCAACATAACATGCTCCCTGCAAGTCCAGGAGACCCTTATCCCACGACCATGAAATCCTTTAAGAAAAACAAACAAAAACCGCACACAAAAAAGATTGTCAGAGGTTGTGGACGAATATCATTTTTTTGCTGCTGTTTAAGAGATGCTTAGAATTTGAGCAATTTGATTAAGACTTTAAGGAAACACGCAATCCACTTTACAGGAACTTCACCTAATCTAAGCTGCTGTCACAAACACACCACATATTTCCAGAGAAGTCTATGGAGTTGGGATATTATGGCCAGTCTAACAAAAGCAGGAAAATAACTCCCGTCACAAAGCAGCTCCCCGTGCCCTGTTGCTCGCTCTCCCTCTGAGTCAAAATGGAGCTCAGACAGAGAGCTTCATTTGAGTTTCTTGCAACTAAAAGCTGAGTGAGCTTCACCACTTGAAATGGCCAAATGCCGTTCCTGGCGTTAGACTTCAACTGAACCCAAGCCCTCTGCAACTGGGGTCAGTTGTACCCACGTGGTTTTGGAGCTGGTGTCAATTGTGTGCACCATTCAATAGGCTGTTGAGCTGTTGCTGCCTTTTGTGAGTAATTTGCAAATGCTGTCGAGTCACCTATGCAGCAGTGAAATTTGAATTAAAACCATTATTTATCCTGCAGTTTAACACACTCTTAGTCACGTTGCTATAAAACAAGGAACACTTTCATAGAGAAAAAGTCAAAACGTCAAAGATGAGTTCCTGCTATATAACTGTTATCAACACACTTGCAAGTGGAGAAATCACTTTGAACACAACACAAAGCATCTTCCAGGAGCTCATGCACATGTGTGTTACCATCAGGCAGAAAGGGCGGAGAAGGAAGAACCAGAAACATTTCTGTGGAGCAGCAGCAACATCACATGATGAACATCAGGTGAAACTTGGAGAAAGACCACTTTGACTCAAAATAATTTTTGAGCAAGAGACATGAAGGATCATCTCTGAGACTCTTCTCATTAATGTTGTAATACAGATACACCACTGCTAAAAGCAACATGCTATCATAGGTAATAGCACACTATCCAATTTGCTCACATTGTGCTGTCTACTGAATGACTATTTATTGCTCCAGCTACAATTATAACTAGCAGGTGAGCCCAGCAGCTCTAAATGCTTTAGAGGTGTCAGTAAATACTTTAAGTGCTTTAAGATGACCCTAAAACAGTTAAGCTGCAATAATCTCCTGAAGTGTTTAAGAGGCTTAGGTCACCAATAAGCTGCTCTTGTGAGTTAATCAGGAAGGATACCTAATTCGGACAACAAGCTATTCACCAGTACAACCCAATGAAGAAAGCCCATTATGCTCTTAAAAGTTACATACTTCTGTAATCCCATGGAAGTCAAACCATTTGTTTAAGCATTCACTAAATAAAACACACACACACAAACCAACCTACACAAATTTGGTGTAGTTTTTGTTTAACTTATTCAGTTTTACATTTTACATACAAATATTCATCTTATATTTTGTCTGTTAGTTACATGACTTCATCAGTTATTTTTTGCAGAACATAGCACATACTCTACACCACCACAGTGGCTGGTTTAACTGCAGAAGAATGCCCAGCCTGATTGTTTCCCTTAATGAGAAATCATGAGCAAAAGATTTTTCAACAATTTCTCAAAATTTCAAAAGTTGGAGAGAGAGGAGAATAGAGGAAAGAACAGCTGAAACAGTTCAGCTAGATTTTTTTCTAAAGCTTCTCTCTTTACATATCAAAAAACACCAAATTACTTGCTCTTCTGTAACAAACAGTGGTCTCTAGAGTTAATACTGACACCACAAGAGTCCTATTAAGTATATATTGTTCAAATGTAATTGAAATTTCACTTTCTAATTCAGACTGATGTTCATATTTATTTCATGTTATTTGTTCAGAGCCAAATTACAACAAAAATCAAGCTAATAGACCATAATTCAGGTCCCATTTATTCAAAATCTTGCAAAAACAAACACCCTCTATTATCATCATTCTATAATAAATAGTTTGAGTAAGAATTCAGGGCTAAACATAAGCTCGTCAAAACACATACAGTCATATATAATGTCACAAGATTGCACAAGGAAATCAACAGGCTTCATATTTAGTTGTGTCAAACTATTTAAAATCTGTTTCCAAGCTTGCAGGTTAAGCTGCACACGTGATTTAGGAATCAGACCATGCATCTAATACAGAAGTCTGATCCTAATTTTCTATTACAAATTGCCAGTATACTGCAAGTAGATTCATAACTTATTGGAAGATGATTCACTATGAAAAAGTTAGAATAGTTTCAATGTGTTAACTAGTATGCTAAAACTTGTGTTCAAAGCAGTGGGAGGGTGGGGGGAGAACATATCTAAACCTTGTCATCTTTCACGTCTTCACCCAGCTCATCTGAATAGGGACAGGCCAAAATTTTAGGCAAACAACCAAGTACATGATTCAGGCAGGGTTGGCAGAAGTGGCCTTGCTGACCCAGAGCATAAGGAATTCACCAGCCTCATGATAAATATGCAAGTACAGATTTAATAGAAGGGAACCAGCCATTTGTTGCGTCTGCTGAGTTTATAAAGTGCACAGACTCCGTCAAAGGACGCACAAGCATTTTCTGGTTTTCCTTTGTTTTTGCAGTCTCCTTTCTCCTAATCAGGGAATTAAAATTAAAAACCTCAAAACCAGCTTGGGTTGCCAAGCGTCTCGCCCTGGCCTGACTGTAAGTCTGGGACAGGAAAGATTTAACATGAAAAAATTCAGGTTGGGAATGACCTTCTGCACTGATTGACTTTAGTGGAATGTAAATGATGGGCAGTAAATCAGGCGACGTGCATGCCGCTCAGTGAATCATACCATTCCCTTCAATCCCACCTAGAGGGATAGACATAAATCCTCCCAGTTCAAGCCAGGCCATGAGCAGTCCTTTATATTTCCAATTGAAGATGTACTGTCCTTTGCTCAGCATTCAGTTGGGACGCCGCACATTAATATGGTAATCAGCAACCCAGCAGCAGGCCATGGGGGCCTCATTGTCTCTGCCACATTCATCCTCAGGCTTCCTCCCATCCTTCCTGGATGGAGGAGGGTTCGTTGGACAGGCAAATCCCAAGAGATGACAGAGAACGCTTCATTAGAACTGATTTTAATGCCACACTGCCAGTGGGCAACATGTTTTGATTATCAGGGCTTTCACGCAGATCCTCTGGGGCTGGAGGCCAGATACAGATGCTTCCCAGCACTACACAAACAAGCGCACAGCCCAAGCACAGCCTCACGACTCAAATACCTATCAGTCACTGTAACATCACCCTGCAAGTGCTGTAACTGTGAGAGTCTTTCTTATGGGAACAGCTTCAACACTTGCCTGTGAAATCATGGAAGGTTAAGCAGAGAGAACAACCAATGGCCCCACAGCTGAGAAGCATTAAGGGACATCCAGCCCTGCAGCCACCACCAGCATTCCTCTGGGCCTGCTGGCGAAGGCCATGTCAGGTAGGGCCTGGAAGGAGCTGCCTCTGTACGAGAGTCTGGCAGCAGCGCCCAACCCTCCTGTTGAGCGCTATATGTCCCTTGTTACGCTGCCGCGTGACAACGTAACCCAGAAAAGCAGGGAAGGAGGTGCAGATGGTGGCCACTTACTGCACTGCTGTTTGAGATCGCCTGAGTGAAGATGAGTTTCAGCACATGACTAAAAGACGGTAAATCTCCTCAAACCTCCACAGGCAACTGCAGGGAATGAGGCAGATTCAAGTTACCAGACTTGAGATTTTAGGTAATGGAAACGAGGACTGGACAGACATGACGAGTCCTATCACTTAGTACAGCAGTAAGGAGAGGTTGCCTAAAAATATGAGCTGGCGAACTGATTTTTGTTCTTGTTCTCACTATGTGGGCATCAAGCTGTTTGGCAAATGATTGACCCCATCCACCTAAACATAGATGAATCAGCTTTAAGGCTTTGAGTAGAAGTGGAGAGTTGTAATTCACAACTGAAAATATCCAAGTTCTCAGTAAAATTTCTTATACAAGCATACTGTTATTTAAGCCACCTCATTGCCCCTTTGCCCAGAGCTTTTGTAAAGAAGTGGATGGAAAGAGTGTAAATAGACCCAAAAATCAGAGGTTAGTATAATTTGGAGTTGACCTTGTACCAAGCCTCTCCAAGCTACATTGCATGCAGTTCAGCCACAGGTCCAGAGGTAGACCAAGGGCTTTTAAGACCTGATGCTGTCAACAGTGGACAAAACGTAGGTATCTATCTGGCAGGTAAATCAGTACCTCCCTTTGTGCCTCAGATTAGGATTGCTAACTTGGTATTTAAATCATATGGCTAGATTAAATGGATGCCGGCTGCTTCTCTAGAAAGTGGATTACAGTACTGCTGGGGGGTTAGCCTTGAATTCCTATGCTGGAGACCAGCAGACACTGGGTGTTTTTAAAAAGGTGAGGTTTTCACCTGCAGTAAGCAGGTAAAATCTGTTTTACCTGTAGAAGGAAGTACCTTATAAACAGATTTCTTTTGAGGGCTTTGACTTTAGGGAGGGATTTATCTTCCCTAAAAAGATGAAGAGAGAAATTCTGGATCCAGAAGCACCTCCTCCCACACCGGCCACCTTACCCCACCCTGCTCTCTTCAGTGCTCCATAGCTATTTTTAACATCTCATTTCCTCACATTATGGCAATTTACATACTAAAACACATCACATTAGCGTCCAAAATATAAACAAAGTGAGATAATGCACTGTAAAGAGAGTAAAAAAAAAAAAAAAAAAAAACAACCCTGCAGATACACACACAGGAGCTTTTGGAAATCAGGCAGTTCTTTGAAGCAAAGCAGTTGTCCTGTATCAGTAATAGAAGGATTTCTCAGCAACACTTTACAATAAAGCAGAGTTAATGAGAGCTGAGCGGTGGTGTAATTCCTGTGGAATTGCATATTGAAAGCTACATTCATACCCAAGGAGCCCATCAGGACCAGTATTGTTAGCATGAATGCTGAAGGCATTGCAAAATGAATTGCCATTTTGTTATCAAGTGCTTCCGATTGGCTCTATCCTGCCATCTGTGTCATTTGGAGGATGTGAAGTAGCAGAGGTCCGAACTTGGGCATCTGAAAGGTGGGTCAAGGGGAAATTTTTTGCTGCAGCATCCTCTGCTTCTTTACTGAAGACGTTCATTGCGCCTCCCTTCCTGTTACCGTACGAGGAAGAAGGGCCAAAACTGAGATCAGGTAAGGCAACTCTTTTCCCTTTAGGTGAGGGGGGAACACTATTTATTCATCAGCCATACAAAACCTAGTGATAGATCATAACAAAACACTGCTTAGAAACAAGAGGCTGTAAATTATCTGGCTCTTTTAAAGCTCCTGCAGCCTTCTCTATTTTTTCATGATGTAAATGTTGTAAGATTTAAAAACTTTTTAAAAAACATAGCAAAACAGGATGTCTCATTTAGCTCTACAGAGAAGGAATAGATTTCAAAACTGTTTGAGTGATCTAGAAGCCTAACTCACTTTCCCAAAACTTCCAAATCACATAGAACATCACTTGCCAGTGTTTAAAAATCCAGTAAGGGTTAGCTCATCTACATGCTTTTGAATTGAATAGATAGATGAACAAAACACTTTTTTAAACAGTGGGTTTTTTACTTTCATTTCTTAACTTCCATTAGAACAGTCATTGATACAAAAACATCTTAAGTGAAAAATGTCTTTGTTTCATCACCTTGTTCTATAATTGAGGTACCAATGCCCCAGTGAGTTGGATGTGGTATCTCTATATGAATTGCTGTTTCTGTCTTTATTTACAATTCCTTTTCAGCCTTCAAGATAAAGAATTACTGTATTGCTCATCTCCTTATGTTGTTATTGCCACGCTGGATGCTTTACAAGCAGAAAAGCGTATTTTGACTGTTGGCATAGCCCTTATACCACTAATAATCCAGAAGCTATAGAGCACTCCATGTCCTCAAAACCCGAGACATACCAAGACTGATCCATATATACATGCTAGAGCAAACCACAATACCTTTCATTTCCACTTCAAGTTTTTCCAACCTGACGCCTCCCAGCCCATACGCCTGTTACATGGCTCATACGAGAGGAGAGCAGGCACAGCTGCGTGCTGCTACAAGGCAAACATCCCTCCTAGCCAGGCCTCTGAGCGCAGAGCGCGAGTCCCCACCACGCGCAGCACCAACCTGCTCGCTGCCCCGGGGCCCCAGACACAGCTGGATGGCGGACAGCAGATGCACTGAATCGCTGCTGCTGGCACACGGAGTCCGACAGCGCGGGAGGGAGCGTGCTGCTTCCGTTCAAAGGCAAGACATCCAGCTGTTAGGGGCTGAACTGAACTCACCAGCGATGTCAAAGTTTGACAGCGCCCTACGCATCTCCCTTTAGCAATCTGTACACTGATGGGTCTTGCGAGTTTGCAATACGCCATGCTTTATGTTGTAACGTTTTCCACCTGACAATTCCATAGCTCCGAAATGGTTAGGCCAAGGATGCACTCATCCATTTTCATTTGAGATAAACTGAGGTCAGATGAAACTTCTTGTTCCAGGTTGCATGGCAAACAGTGGCAAAGGCAAGACAAAGACAAAATAGCCACCACATTTAACAGGATGGAGCCAAAAAACACAAACTGGAATGAATGAAAAATGGACCTGTCCTCACAGACATGCATCCAGGCTGTACTTCTGCCATGTTCAAAGACATCGCTTGGCCCTATCCTGCAATTCCTTTGTGGCTTGATGCAGACATAGGATCCCTACCAAACTGCTATATCTCAGATGATGAAAAATGTCGAGCAAATGCTACATAAGTTACAAATGTTACAATGGGTGCTCATGGGTCCATTCTGTGACAGTCAAGTTATATGACAGAGCAGAAGAAAAAAATTTTTCAAAAATTAAATTCTTTAAATTTACAGTACTATAAAATATGAATGAGTTTAAATATTTCCAGATCTACCAGAAGAATTATTCAAACTAAGTTTATAGGTTTGACTTTCCCATACATCACTCTAAATCAGGAGGGATTTCACTAGACCTGAATGTAAATAATTTATGATCTAATGGGAAATGCTCTTCACGTACCAAAAGCTTAAGAATAGTTCCCTCTCCAGCATCAAGGTCCCAATTCAGCAAAGCACACACTTAACATTACAACCGCTCAACTGAAGTATCACATATTAAAGAAAAAAAATTAGTCACCTTTAGAAAGGCTTGGTTCTAGTTCAGCAATGGCAATAAATAAAGCTTCCTCTAGTGCAGGCATTACTCCCAGAACCGTGCCTACATCCACAATCATGCTGCCAGTGGTACACACAAGAGAAGGTGTCCATCTTCCTTTCAGCTTTATGGCTGAGAACTTGATCCTGCACCACTGGCTCATACCAGACTTCAGCGAAATGAGAGACTGATGAATGTTTTTAGAATGAAGCTCAGACTTAACAGAAAGATACTCGCTTGATAATTTCAGACAGATAACTATTTCCTTTCAGGCAGCTTTTCCCTCTTAGCAAGTAATTGAGCACCATCTCTAGTTCCTTATCCAGGAGGAAGAAGAGGTTAACCCTTGTATTTAAACTGTTAATCCTTTTAACACAGTGGCTCTACCTGCAAAATCAGTTGGACTGTACTTTTGTGGATCCTATAAAAATGGCAACGATTGGACAATTAGGGGCAACTGAGAAAAAGCCTGACCGCTCTCGCCTTTTCTTTCCTTTGAAATAAGAGAGGGAGACAGACATCTTAGAAATTCTACATTTCAAAGTTATCTTTTTTCCTTTTTGTTGTGGGGTGGCAAAATCAGACTATTTAAAGAATTGTCTGATGATATTTTAAAAGGCTTTGGTTACACTGCCTAAGGGAGTTTAATAAAACAAAGGTAATTCAAAGATAGTGCACAGGTCTGTGATCTGTCTCAGTTAGGTTGCTCTTGCCCTTGACTGGATGCATCCTTCTTGTAGGGATTTCAAAGGAAAACTTGAGCACCTGAAATACCGATCCCTGCCTGTGCATTGGGAGCAAGTTCTAAACCACAATTCATGCATGTACAGCTCAAATGAGTCAACAGCACCAGCCTTAGGTACAAGTCACAGGGCAGATGCATTTGAGCACTCCCTAAAGTAGCCCACAGTAGCACATCCCACTAGGTTTTATTTCGTATTACTCCTTATAAACTGAATACACATAAACCACATGAAAGAAGCCAGGAGACACATCTACAACCTGGTGGCCAAGCCACAAGGATCTCCAGTCTCTTTGCTATGTTCCATTCCCATCTGCTATTGAAATCTTCAGCAAGTTGCTTAGCGTAGGATTCATCTCATCTAACTTGGACAAATAAAACACGGACATCTACATGCAAATGCATCATTGAGATGACCAGCAGGGAAAAATGGTGTTTCCAGAACATAGTTATTTCCTTCTAATGGGGACAGGCAATAATAATAAATCCTGTTCCAGAAGTGGCTGTTTCACAGTGCTTCACACCGACTGTTCATGGGGGTCAGACAAGAGCTCCCAGGAGTAGTCTGTATGTTTAAATGAATCCCACCCCTGCAGACTTGGGCTGGGCCTCATGAGAGCAACTAGGAAAATTCCCATTCATCTCAGTAGGCACTGAAATAAGCATCTAGCCTACCTAGTAACTTTGGGGGTTGGTTTTTGTCGGGTTATTTTGATTTTATTTTTGTTGGGGTTGGGGTTTTAGGTTTTGTGTTTTTTAAACTGGGCTTTTAGCAGTTTAATGATTCCTCAAGCTGGCATCAAAACTGACTTGACAGTCAGGAGTCCAGTTCAGTGCTCCAAGTTTGGGAGGCTCTGCACCAGGCTGACTTTTAAAAATGTTAGCGCTCCCATATCACTTCAATACTTCCAAAGAACAGAACCTGCTATGTTTTGTTTTTCTAGAATTCCACTATCAACTCTTACTTCTTCAGATATTAAGATGACTCATTTAAGCACAGGAAGTGTTATGTATTAACACTAAGAGAAGAGTTTTACCATTTTTATTCCTGTTTGGAGTAACTTGGAGAAATACAACATATTTTCACTTATATAATGCATAGTTTGAATCCAGATAAATGAGATCGAGCATTATACATGCATGCTTCACTGACAAAAAAAAAAAATCACTTTTTAGAGCAAGAGAAAACTGATGTTGCCAAAATAATAAAAACAAATCCAGCTTTGAATTGAGCAGGCACATTTCTACAGCTATTCAGTACATGTGCGTGGGCCAGAGATTTAGACATAGGTCCAGTTATAAGTGGGTGCCAAACTTAGGCTTAGTCTTGAATATGTATAATGATCAGATACAGCCAGCTGCAAGCTGTATGCTTTCTGGGCTCCAAGCTGACTAGATACAAACCAGTCCTGCTCTGAAGCTGGAATGGGGAGGATTTTGGTTGGGTGCACCCTTGCTAACATACCTGAACTTGTTTTGAGACCATACTGGCTTCTGAGCAGCCATCTCAGCTAGGGACTGACAGTGAAGACACGTACAATATTAATTGCATAGCCTTCTGAGTCAATGGAACTTGCCTCTTCCTGCTGTTTATTTTCGCCACCATAAGTGGAATTTCACTATTTATCTAGGCTAAGAGGTCTGTTGTGGATAATTAGGAAATGATCCTGCAATGTACACACACGGTATTTGAGCCTTAAGTGTTAACGCTGAGAAAAACTTCTGAATTGAAAAAGTTTTTAGCAAACATCATTCTGCACACAGATACTAAGACTAAATCTAGCAATTAGCAGTGTAAGATATATTTTGTGTTAATTCTAGTTTAAAGAACCAAATATCATATATTTTATGCATATAAAACATACTTTTTTTCCTGTATGAATCAGTATATTTTTCACTTTTGAATCACCTTTAGCTTCTCTCTGGCCTATATCACGTTGCTGACAAAATCCTTATTATTTAGGGTTTTCCTCTAAAAACAAGACTACCTTCCTGCATTTGAAATACTGCCAGAGAATATTCAGCATGGAAACCTTTCAAAATGGTGGGGTTTTTTTCAGCTAGAAGGGTGGCGATGGCTACCTTTAAGAGTTTTCATGCTTCCTGAAGTGCCTTTTCACCCACAATGTAAATGAATGATGACCTTCTGTTCTGATCCACAGGTCTGAAGTGGAATGGTCCTGCACATTCTTATAATTTCCACAGGAACTGGTGTGATGCCAAGTTCATTTCAGCTACTGAAGGAAACTGCTATACCTCAAGTTCCGCAGCCTTAATAGCCTTGAGCCCATAACATAACAGCATTATTCTGTATGTTAGATGGTGCATAAAATGCATTACACCAATATTTAAACTATCATAGAACTGACCAGCTCAATGAGAATTGTGCCAAACAAAAGGAAGCTCAATTTTGAAATGCCCAAGCTTGGCTTTGCTCCAGTTAGAGCACAGCTAAAATAAATAATAAAATTACTGTAAGTTCTCTGTGTACTTAAAAAAAACCCAAACAACCAAACCCTAGCTGATTGTTACTCCAATGCATTCTATTTTAATATTTAATGAAAAAAAAGTGAAGGTAAAACCAGAATGCAGTTTCAAAAGAAAAATCAAGAATTTTTCACTCAAGTCACAAAAAATCTTTGTACTTTTCTTTCAAATGGAGATATCAGCAGAATATAGATAATCTAAGCAATTTATTCAGATTTGACAGAACTGAATTCAGATTGAGCTCTACCAAAGTTTGCAGCAAGATTGTATTTTATCTTTAATTTTACAGCATCCTCTGCATCTTTAAACCACTGAAAACAACAGGAGTTATTCTCAACAGTCACAGTTAAGATAGGAATCAAGCCATATATCTCCATATTCTGTGCAATCAAAATACCTCCAATTTTAAAAGGTTGCCCGTTTGCTGTCATCTCAGTAATCCTTTTGCCTTGTCTGCACAGTCACAATAAAGTCATAAAGCCCCATTACTTTGACCTTATATGGAGATATCTATATACAGATTTTTTTTTTTTCTACAAATACTGAATAATCTGCATGCATGTATTAGGTATCTGCTACTAGTCTTTTTTTTTTTTTTTTTACTTTTTAAGTGCTTATAGTATATTGTTGTAAAAAATTATTCCAGCCTTCAAAACAGTCCAACGCTATTTAAGTGCTGTTTACTCACATGTGCATTTGAAATGCTGTTCATATACTCACAACTCTTGTTAACAGTGTTAAGGAGACACATAACTCTGCACAGACAACAGAAATCTAGCATTTTGTCTGTATTAACACCCACTGAAATGAAAGTAAAATATCTATCAATTTTCTTCCAAGATGCTTATCTGTGTAACATGAAGGTACCTTTCCAAAACTAAGGAATGTTCATGACTAAGGCTCCTCCAACCTGCAGTGATAACATCAGATGATGGTTGATTAAGATATTTGATAAGAGATTTGACTTTTCAATTCCCACTGTCTACAAGGCAGAATTAGGAATACCTTTAAAGGGGTCCCATTTTCAGAATAAGTGATTTGGTTACTTCTGCAATGCAGTCTGCGTAAAATCATTTCTAGGCATGTAAAAGTCAGTGCTGTCAAAAAACTTCCTGGACATCTCAAGTTTTAACAACCTCAGAAGTGGACAATACAGTCATGTAAAAACACAAACCGGTCACCAATCTTTCACTGGGAGATGACTCAGATGGAAAACAGCAAGTAGTATCTGAGAAATTACTGAAAGCAGCCCCTGCCCACCACTAAGTACCATCTCCGACATCATTCTCAAAGAAAATCCATTTGCTCTTATTCCCTTTTTGGGTGGCTCTGGTACCGAAATCTGAATTGGCAAGTTCAAGCATAATCTCCTTGACAATATAAATCAGTCTGCCATACATTCAAGTCTCCAAGTCTAGAAAAAAAACATGTTGATATGGCCAGAATTTAAACTACGAATATTCAAAGTAGGTCCATTTCAGCTTTCATACTTTTAGTATAAAGGTCTTCAGCTGCCTGATCCTGGAAGAAGAAAAAGATTATTTCCAGGTACTATTGAAAACACCACTCTTCTTGAAAAAGTTGCCTCTTGTTCCCCCTTCCACTAATCAATATTTAATAAGTAATATGTTTGTTTATTTCATTACTGATGATAAACAGATCAATAAAAGGTTATTGCACATTAACTTCCCATTGATATTGTAATCCTGTTTAGTTAATAAGCATTGCTTCTTTTTGGACCACTGTTTGCACTGCAGACAGTATCGCAAAAGAGATAACAAAGCAGAAACTGATGCAAGGAAAAACATGCCCCTCCCAAGAAATACCAAAAACCTGGATATTAATACACAGTGATGTTTTCAACCATTTCCAAAAGTGTATTTTCATTCAAATATTGTTCTTCCTACTGCTGCAAAATGTGCTCAAAAACATGAGAAATGCTTGTAATATTTACAAGATGTCATTGCAGTAAAATATTAATGTCTTTTCCTCCTTGCAGAACAACAGTGTATTCCTATTTCCATAGAAATATGTAAGGGGGTTGTTAGAGCAATTCAATGTGTACATACAAGCTTTTTCAGCACGCACATTGCGCCCAACACTAACTAGGACTAATGCCAATACAATTTGTACTATGGTAATCTATTAGATTCAGACAGACTTGCTCAAGCCTCAGGGGCTGAAACAGCGGCTACACTGAGAAAGTTTTGCACAACCCAAACCTGAGACGGGGAGGAGGAGGGATGATGCCATCCCAGCACTTTGATAGGCTATAGCCCTGCCGAGGAGGACTTGGGGGTACTGGTGGGTGAAAAGCTGGACATGGGAGTGAGCCAGCAATGGGCGCTTGCAGCCCAGAAGGCCAACCGCATCCTGGGTTACATCAAAAGCAGTGTGACCAGCAGGTCGAGGGAGGGGATTCTGCCCCTCTACTGTACTCTGGTGAGACCCCACCTGGAGTCCTGCATCCAGCTCTGGAGCCCTCAGCACAGGAAAGACATGGACCTGTTGGAGTGGGTCCAGAGGAAGCCAGAAAAATGCTCAGAGGGATGGAACACTTCTCCTACAAAGACAGGCTGAGAAAGTTGGAGTTGTTCAACATGGAGAAGAGAAGGCTCCAGGGAGACCTTATTGCAGCCTGCCAGTACTTAAAGGGGGCCTATAGGAAAGATGGGGACAGACTTTTTAGCAGGGACTATTGTGGTAGGACAAGGGGTAATGGTTTTAAATTAAAAGAGGAGAGATTTCAACTATATGTAAGGAAGAAATTTTTACAATGAGGGTGGTGAAGCACTGGCACAGGTTGCCCAGAGAGGTGGTAGATGCCCCATCCCTGGAAACATTCAAGGTCAGGTTGGACAGGACTCTGAACAACCTGATCAAGTTGAAGATGTTCTTGCTCATGGCAGGGGGGTGGACTAGATGCCCTTTAAAGGTCCCTTCCAACCCAAAGATTCTATGATTCTACATTGGCACTGGCCTTTGCTCACCCCACATGACAGCCCACACAAGTGGGAATGGAGGATCACAACATGTCCCACTCACTGCCATGCAGGTGTTGCTTCAGAACCTACTCACTCTCCTGGTGCTGAATTGGCTCCTTTCAGCCTCCAATTCCTCTTAACTTACTTGACCAAAGCTTGAGCAAAATTGCCACCACTTTCAAATTATCTGAAGTTCAAAATAACTGCTGGGCAGAAACACAAACTGTTCACTGTTTTCAGTGTCTCCTTACCTAATCCTTTGCCCTTCTGTAGCTCCAAAAGAGTGTTGAGAAAGCAAACATTTCAGTCGCAGGTGGCCTCAGGCAAGCCTAGGTTGGTTGAGGTCAGGCAAATCTGGCAGCTCCGTTTTGCCAACTCCTGCCACCCTACTCAGAGGTGAACAAGCAGCAGTTTACTCCTCTCCTGGCCTTCTCCCAGGCCATGTTCCCACAGAGGGAACTGAAGGTCTCCTTTCCATCACAGCCAGTCCTCAACTCAATTGAGGTTTCCTGTTGTAGCTCTTTCCCAAGTCTTGACATTGCCTCAGGTGTTGAGGACAGGGTTGATTAATTTTGTAGAAGCTTTTGGACTCTTTCTTAGTTCACATGGAGGCTTATGGGCTCCATCAGGCAGACTTTCAGTGCCAATTCTCCCAAGTCCCTGAGATAAAACACATGATGCTCAATTTATGGGGACTAGGAAAGAAGCAACAAAAACCCAGTATGGTCTCTATCTGGGGCAACAGCAAACGTGCATGCTCTCCATGTCTTTTAACATCAAAGAAGAACAGAATATGACAGCTGGGGCTCTTTCCAACACTTTCAAATGCTTCACAGGCCAGCACTTGCTTTTATTGTTATTCTTATGCTTCTGAAATAAACAACATGGAAAAAAACAATGCTAATTGACAACAGCTTACAATATGACAGCCAAATAAACCACACTCAAGATCAGTCAGAGTGGAAAGGTTTTAATTATCCACACTTCCAAATCTAAGGACAAGGCAAGGAGCAAGTATATGCTGGGCCTGTCTGCTAATCCCATAGCTTCTCTCCCAGCACCCCAAAGATGGCAAGTTAATTATCATTACTAATTATTAATATCCAGACTTTACAGTTAACACTGTAATGTTAGAAACTAAAGAAATTCACTTAAGATAGCTTGTCTGCCTTATTTGAATGAGAGCCTTAATTTTGCAGGTTTGGCCTTTCTAATAGCTGGAATTTTTGTCCTTGCTTGCCTATTGTTTTCATTAGCTGATACTATTGGAAGTTAAAATACACTCCAGCTTACAACATTCATTTTACAAGTCTTCATAAGTAAGGTTTGGGTGTGTAACCTGCAATTAGACTAAAAAATGCACTATAAAGTGAGTTTATTAGCATTTGTAAAGAGGAAGTCAGAATGATCTGAGAACTTTTTTCCCCTGCAACTTTGCAAAGTGAGAATTTACTAAAATAGTGTGAGATAGGGAAAGAGTTGGAATGAACATGAAACAAGAAAGCAAAAAGGAATAATGGGAACACAGAAATATTTTAAATACCTATTTATATACCATGCACTCCACAAAACCAACATATATGACAACAGGTTTGCAAAACTAATGTCACAAGGAAAATGTTTCCAACTACAACGGCATCTGACCATGCTTCCTTTTATCCCAGGGAACATGCTCAAGTAATACAGAGTTTATAAAGGCCATGAATGAGCACAAATACATTTCAGTGACCTCCAGTGTCCTTGTCACCCACATGTGATATTTATGCATGTGAGGCTAATCTGAAGCCCCTCTCAAACTCCCATTCATCATTAGCCGATCAGATGCTGTCTAGACCATATATCTCTACCTGGATGCTTGCTAATCTTTGACTATTAAACAGGGATAAAACAAAAATTTTATACTGGGGGCCTGTCACTCAGCTATTCGGATCTACTTTGTGGCCAGCTCCTTTTGTAAGAGAGCTGAACATAACCTTCATCTAGGTCTTGTCTTGTGCACATACTACTGCTTAGCAAGAGCATCCACAAGCCAAATTCCCAGGTTACAAATATCAGCGTGGGTCCGCTCAGTTCAATGGAGTCATGCTAGATTACACCAGCTGAGGATCTGGCCATACATTTTCAAGGTACTCTATAAATTAATTAAGCTTTATAACAACCTTGCAAGGTTAAGCAATACAACAGTAAAGTGGGAAAAGTGCAAGAACTCCAAGCCAACGGCACACTTTCCAAAGGCAAATATTCTGACAGCTTTTCTTTTTAAATGTCTTTCCTCAGACAAAACCCCTCTCTAAATGCCACAATGCTAAAAACAGTTGTAGCATCAGGGTCCAGAATTAAGAATTGAACCTGGATGCTCTGTACCTATGAGCATGAGACTACTGCAGGAACTAAGAGACCCAAGCCAGGCAATGGAAGTTGTATTGAGCTCATCCATCTGCTTAGCCTGGCCACCAAGAGAAGATAAGAAGCTGTTGAGTTGTGTTGCTTTCATAACAACAGTCACAGAGTTATTCTACCTAATAATAAGGCTAATAACCACAATAGTACAAACAAAGTGCGTAGGTTCTGTTAAGATTCTTTTTCCTAGAGTTTAAAACAGCAGTGTATAGTCAATAGAAAAGCTCCTGCTTCCCATGTGCTTACAGAAGGCAGCTTGACACTGACACACGTTTTGAAACTCACAAAAATGCCTCTTCTCCAGATACTGCGCTGAAATGGTTTGCATGTTCTTATTCAGTAAACACTGACAAAAAGACTGAGACAACAAACAAGTGAAAACAAGCCTAAGGAGATGGAAGAGTTGAAATCAATGAAAATAGCCCTAGAAACAACTAAGTTTTCTCCCTGCATAACCAAAGACCATGGAATCTCACCTGATAATTCTTGCCATGACCCAACCTAGCTGTTTCGAACTGTGTGTTATTGCCCTATACCCACTCAGCCCTAACCCAACTCATTGCACTGGAGAAAAGACCAGTAACATTAAACTTCTAGATTTGCTGTACTCACAAAGCCTGTGCTGGAATGACTTGGGAAGGCTCCTGTCATGCTCTCCTGCTTTTGCATACCTACAAGCTTGGCCCAAATTACCCCATTACCCATCTGTATCACTTTAGTCCCACAAAAATACAGAACATCGCTTATTCAGAGCATCTTTCCAAGTCGACAGATCAGGGTCCTGCCTGGCAAAGATGACTGAAGAGCAGCTGGAACAAACTCCATCACCAAAGCACCTCCTTCACTTCAACCCCTGTGATGCCGCAGCACAGCAGGCAGAGCAGGAGCAAGTCTTCAAAGGCACACCCTGAGCATCAGCTTGACCTTCGGCATCCAGAGCAACCTCGGGCCTTTATCTGAATGAACACAAACATCCCACCAAATTTAAATCACAGCCTTTCAAAGACACAAGTGTTCACAGTTACAAAACAAACTCCGCTGTAGCTCCAAGACTCTGCTGTGCCACATGCAGTACGTAAGGTTTCCGGCTGTCGGTCGGAGTGTATAATAGGCCTGATTTATAGTTATCAGCATGGGACTTGATTCGAAAGCTCAATCACCGTGACTTCTCACAGTGGGGTTTGCATGCTGCAACGGGTCTCAAAATTGGAGAGGAATTTACCTCCCGCTGCCGAACATTACATAACAATCAACAGAAAACAAGCGCAGAGCAGCAGGAGGTCCCCATCATTAGCCTGCACAGTCATGTTAATGGAGATGTACACACACTCATCTATCTGCACTTATTATGGAGCTTGCCAGACTGTGGGATTACATGGCAAGAAAGACTCTAGGACAGGGACAGAGAAAAGATACAGGCAAAGAGCTTCAAAATTCAAGTCAATCAACTGAGATTTCCACGTTAACATAAGAGACTGGCATCTGGGAGGTCTAAATCTCACATGTGGCAAAAGTGCTCATAAACATGGGGAGGTGTGTGCAAACTTGCGTATCGCAAAGTGCTGCTCTACAGAAAGAACAGCTCTACCTTCACCTTTATGCATCTTTTGAACCTGCTGCCAAGGTGACAGTTCCACCTCCATGGAAGTACGCTATGTGCCCACAAACTTTCCAAAATTATAAACTTCTATCAGTATGCCCACATTGGTCCGCATCCCAAAACAGTCATAGGCTTCAATGCCAACTGGATGTTCCAGATTAGACATACAGTAGTCCCTGTAGGTACTTCTGCTGGCTTGGCATACAGAAGGAAAGCAAAAACCTAACATAATTAAAAAGCCATTCAAACCAAAAGAGTTCATTTAAGCCATAACATTTTGGATAGCTGTAGCTTTGTTTACATGTGATACATTGTCTTCATCATCACAAAAGGACTACAAAACATTCCTAAATCTCACAAGACTGAGGGACAAAACAGTTCCATTTGTGGGCTTTTTAATGAAAAAAGTGCTTGAACACATAACATGACTTACCAAAGGTGAACCAAGTCAGCAGCAGCAAACAGCCACAACACACCTCGCTCTCCAGCCACCTCTTGGTCTTTTGTAAATATTCCTTTTTCCTCCCCAAGCCAGCAATTTAATTCCACACACACACCCCCCCGCCAGGTAAAAACAGAAAAATCATTCTAAAACTTGAATATACAAGGTTAAAAAAGGGTCAAGACACTCCGAGTCCCTCTATGATAATTTAGCATGAAGGAGGCAATCCATTTCCCCTTCCCAAACATCCACTAAATGCAGAGCATCTCTAATGGCCTGAGAGTTTTCTCCCTGACGTTTCAAATTTTCTTCCTAGATCACTAAGTTATGGATCTAACTCCTGTTATTTCTTTTAACAAAATTAGAAGTGACAGTTTTAAATAATCATTATGTTATAATCAAATCAACTGGAATGTCATTAGCTTTCTAGATTGCCATTGCTGTTTTCTGATTAATATTGTGGTTCCTGTAAGAAACACTCCTTCCTTAGCCACCATGAACAAGTAGTACATTAACCCCATTCAGACTATTTTTGCCCCTGGACCAATTACTAGCCAAAGGACAGGTCTCGCCGTTTCTCCCCAGCCCCTCCAAAAAAAAGTGTTTTACCTCTGTTTCTCCCTATCAATAAATTGACCCAGGAATGTTTGCAAACTATTGGTCATTTTATATTTTAAAATTAATAGCTCCCTGCAGAATTCAGCCACAAATTGATCTGTTTGCACAAGGATCTGGAATGTATCTGTTGCAAGGACTGGACAGGACAAGACAAATTAGCAGCAACTGAAGAGCCCTTTGCTTGCTTCCAAGTATTTTTCTTTTAGACATTCCTTAATACAGACTAAGCTGCCCTACTTATCCATTTCAGTCCCCCTTTAACCTGAATACTCATATCAAGTTCATGTGGGGAAATAAACTGGTAGCATTGAGAGCTAAAGAACAATAAGGGACTAATATATAACTGAATTAAGGAAGTGGCTAAACATTTAGACTCTACTTTAGCTCTGTTAGAGATCTGCCTGTTCAGTGAATGTTCAGTGATTTCTGAAAATCAGGTGTCTAGCCATAACATGAGTGAATTGTTCTTATTCAATGTTTCTTCCCCCCCATATAAAGCCACAACAGTTGTTAGACTCTCTAATGAATATTACCTACTGTGTCAGTGAATCACCTCCTTGTTCTTACATTACATTGGAAATATTGGTACTTCTGAGGCAGGAACAGACTTCTCATTTTGTTTCTGAACAAGTCCCACCATGGGAGCCATGACTAGCACAGTGATAAAATAAAATAAGTACTAGTAAAGAACTAGGAAATATAACTTTTTAGTTTAATCTAAGGGGGAAGAATTCAAGCAATAAAATGCTTCTCTGCTGATTGTGCCTTGTTTTCACAGACAAACTCTCCTTGCTACAATATAGTTTGGGCCAGAAGTCCATCTCTAGGTTAGTGAAGCTTAACTCAAAACAGCCAAGTAATGTCAACTCAGGTAAACCAAGGACATTCTGCTTCCATTTCACTTGTTTTTCCTCTGGGAGATCATCAAATCTTTGGTAGATTTGGTAATCTACCAAAAACGCATGTCAAAATGCTTCTTGCTGCAAGTCAACAGCTGCACGTCTTCACTGTCTTACCTTCACTGTCATTGCATCACTACAGTAATTTAAAAACAAAACTCACCATGAATTTTTAAACAAAAAATAGTTTCTTGGGGAAGGAGGAAAAAAATCAGTTCCATAAAAGCATAGAAATTACATTACTGATATTATCTGCAAACAGTTAAAAACACAGTTATCTCATCTCATTTTGTCATAATTCTGCCATGTTTTATCTTCAATTAAAAATTCCTCATTGGCTTAGTTCACTCAGGTATGACACTTAGGCACCCAAGTCCACTTTGTCCGACCGTCATATTAAGTTAGTGAACAGAAAAATATGAGCTCTGAAGAGCAACCCTTACCCTCGCTGCTTATTGCTAGGGTCAGCGGGGCTGCAGTCACAGCAGGGAAGAACAGGGCTGAGCAAGGAAGTGCTGGTCCTGTCCTGTCCAGTACGACCTGTTCAGGGGAGGGACCCTCTCAGTTGTCACATCAGCATCCTTCCCTCTCCACAGAGTATATTGGCACCTGCTTGCTCAGCCCAGGATTCCTCACTAGGGATTGCTGCAGCTCTGCTGCAACAGCCTCGCAGAGCAGCATTTGCCCAAACAGAGCATAATCTTACTCTCCACACAAACCCAGAAATTCAGGAGTCGTATTAGAGCTCCATGGTTCAGCGGAGATACTGGCCTTTTGCCACACAAAGCAGCCACTGTGGAAATCAAGACCTCCGGTTCTGAAAGACAATACTAACTCCCACATTTCCATCAACAGCAACGGCAATTCGAAAAAGCACAAGACTTTGCTTTTATTATATCAAGAGCATATTCCAGGCAGGGTCAGGACGTACATCAGTCAGGAGAAAAATATTTTAACTGCCTTTTACTCTTGTTTTTACCATGTTTTATGTTGTGCAACCATGTCAAGCACCTATAGCTTAAAGAAGCAATAAGAATCCTGCCTAGTATTGCTTCTAGATTAGGAATGTGCATGACAACAACCAACCAATATCAAGGGGCAGCAAGAGATGTCACATTGCACCACAAACTGCTATGGGACCAGCTTCAGACCCTGTGCTTTGTTATCCGTAGTCAAACTACACAATTAATTCAATGGATGGTGAAGCCCCATCCTGCAGTACGCTGAGGTGCCAGTGAATCAAAGAGGCGTTATGGGAGACATTGTCTGTTTGAAAGCTTAAATTTAGCAACTTATAGTCCACTCAAAGTACAACTGGAACTATGCTATATATTCTCGCGTGCCACCTACTGGTGCCTTGTTTATCTACCAACTGTATTTTATTGAAAGCCACATATACATGGCGCATTTATGAACAGTGCTTAAAGTCATTTTTTAATGGACTCACGTGGGAAGGCACGAGGGTCAGTGCAGAAAACAGGGGGTCCCTGTTCAGGTACCTTATAAGATGATTAATTATTACTGCTGACAACTTCACCACAAAGATGGCAAGAAGCAACACAAAGGGATTCAGGACAGAAAATGTGGCTCAGTACTAATGCAGATTTCCTGTAGGAAGGGAAGGAAAAGCAAACAAACCCACACACACCAAGAGATGACATGAGAGCAAACTTCTGCTTGCTGCTCTCCAGAATGCTGCTTCTACTGTAATCCCACCACCAACGCAGTTATCACTGTCCATGATGCTACTGGCATTACAAGTATTTTCTCGGCTGTGCATTACAGAAAAAAACAAAAGTCTTGTTTAATGAACCTAAACTACTTTTTTATTATTAATATTATTAAACAGGAAAAATAAGTCTGTCCTCCTCTATTTAAAAGGAGAGCTGTCAGGTTCTGACCTAAGTCTAACCAAAAGGAGGGATGGAGAGGGAAAGGAGGGAGTTGAGAAAAATCAATGAATCTACGCTAATAAAGGTTATAGGAGTAAAATTTACGCTGGATGCAAGTATGATCCTGTAGTCTTTTTATTTTTTTGGCAAGCTGCCCCAGCATGATTTACGTCGAGATAACATGATGGAGCCTCCACCATTGAAAGGAATTAAATAAAAATGCAATAAAGGAGTACAAAATCAATCCGCTTACAGTTTTGTTTAATAAAAATTCATGAAGGATGGGCGGGCAGGCCCATAAGAAATACACCAGTTCAATGAGGGGGCTCTATCAAGCCCACAGCCATTAGAGTGTAGCAGCAGGATAGGATTATTGAACATTAGCATGAGTTAGCTGTGTGCCAGTGTGTTGAATATGCCTCAGTTCCCCCATCATTCCAAGCTCTGTCATCGCTGCCAGTCAATAGTGCATCTATCACCTGAAATAATGGCCAAGAAAAGTACAAAACATGGGGATTTGACCTTGACTGAGAAGCTGATCCATGGGGATTTTCCAACAGAGGAGCTATTTTTTCAGCCAAGATGCTGGGGGGTGGCGGGGGGGGAAATACAGTGGACCCAATCTATCTCTGGACATTAGTAGGGTTACATGTGCTTTCCCCGGGCTGAGTTTGGCCCCCTCAGTTGTCACTTTCCACAGCTGAGTGACCCTTCTGCCCTCTGGAGACATTTGCTTTGAAGGTAAGTTTGCATTCATTTTCCTAACTACAGGCTGAAGCCTGAATACACAGGCAAACAAACATGCCCTGTGGCATGGTAATAAATGAATTTCAAAATCCTATAGCTGCTCTGACTTGGTAAGAAGAACTGTAAGGCTTGGCCTCACACTTTCCCTCCGATGGGCATTTTAAATATTATTGCTTACAGCCACTTTGACAAAAAGAGAATTTTAATGGTCACATTACACAGGAGAGCATCTGAGAACAGAACATAGCTAAATCCATGCAGCATTTCCAAGTTTTTCCACCAAATGAACAGTTTGACTGATAATGGAACAGATCTATTTCAATTTCTACCAGTGCAAACCTTCTCATTTTCAGAAAATTCATTTGCACTGTGTTAAAATCCACATTCTTTAGTTCTTTTATTATTGCACGGAGTTCAAGTGTAAACATGGCTGAAAAACAGACTTGTGCATTGCATGAGCAAAACCAAGTTTGCAGGTTGGGTGTGAAACATTCCCACTGGAAGTGCTCACAAAATACGCTGAGTGTGTGATGTCACCTAGTGGTCAGGACACAATTGACTGACAGTCAATTAATGTTTTCAGCTAATTCCTCCACTAGCTGAAGGTACATGCAGAAGCTTCCCAGGATCCATATCAAATAAAGACCACTACAAGTAAGATGAGATAGATTTAGGTTTACACACACCTGTGATGGGATCCCACTGTTTCTGGTCTGTGTGTATGTGACTCATTTCCTCCAACACCAGTAACCCATACTGCTAATACCACACTCCTCATTCCCTGTGCCCAAGCCAAGGCAAAAAAATTAAATTAAGCCTTTTCAACAACAGTGATATCATCATGTTGCAAGTCTGCAGACACCCTTGAGCAGATAAAAGCACTGAATTCTTCAATCACTATAAATTATCCCTGTGTCTGCTTTGTGCATGACATTTCTCTCAGAGCTTGGCTGAGCACACCACCATACCCTCAGACACATCCCGGCTTGTGCCAACCACACACCGAGTTTCCCAAATCGGGTGATCTGCCCACACCCCTCTCCCAACCCAGGGAGTGAATGCCTAGGGAAGCACTTCAGCTTACACTTTCCATACACCAGTCTTGGACTCAGCTCAGCTTACTGACGTGGCAGTTGCTTTCCAGACCTCTGTGCTGGAAGCACTTATCACCTACAAACGTAGAAAAAGGCCACTGTAGCCCACTCCTCCACACCCAGCTCCTGAGATTCCCCGAAAGAAACCTTAGGCCAAGCAAAACTACCCTGGCTAGGGATTCCCTGGTAAGCTTTTCTTGGCTGTTCCAGTACGTTGACTTGAAGGACAATAACCTCTAGCTTGTTTAACAACTTGTCCCTGCTGTGTAATTACACTCCTTTTAATTGGCTCATGGGGTTTAATCATCTCTTGGGACCCAGCTTCCAGCGTTTCTCATTAGTTGCCGGCACGCACTCTTATTCTGAGGACAGGGGGATGTGCTCCAGAACAGCGCACTGGGGAGGGTGTCTAGGGTTCAGAAATTAAAGACTAATAGCAGAGCTTACAGCCATGCCTAGCCAGCCTCACCCCCACATATACTCCTCTGAGTCAACTACGTCCCATCCATAATGCACAAAGCTACCCCCGCATCCTTTGGGAGAGGCAGCCAGCACCGCTCACATCCACTATCAACTTTTTGAAAGAATTAGAGAAGGCGGACACAACAAGGGTTGAAAAACCATGGTGAGGAAGACACCTGGCAGAAGCATAGAACAAAGGGGATGTGGGAGCCATGCTGAACTACTTACATGTGAGGAGCATCTCCCTGTTACCTCCCATAACCTCAACTCCTCTACCATTTTTCTGAGAAGTTTGCAAACTTAAACTGTTCCCAAAACTGTGTTTAAAAATACATGTAAAATTATATCTGGAATAATATTAAAGCTCTTCATTCTATGCAAAGTGTCTTTGCTCCACCATGAATATGCACAAAAAAGCAAAATTCTCTGCAGTGTTGAGGGCATGGTATACAAAGGAGTCTCCCAAGGTTAACAGGGACTAAGCTTGGAAATAACCACCAGGAAGCTAACAAAGAAAAGGAGGCCAAGCAGTGGAGGGACTAAGACCACGATGAATGTTTCCATGCCTTAACCACCCATCTTCTGTAGTTACTGCTTGCCTACAAAGTCTGACAAACTGGAAACAGCTATGCTGGTGTATCACAAAGTGGCAGTGACGCTTCCATCCCAGCTCCATCTTCCTGTATATATTGGCCTACAGGATGTACCTGTGAAGGATGAAGTATTTTCTGGAGTTACGGGATGATCAGAATGACTTATCACACCTGCCAATCCCTGTCACGCTCTGCTTCTGGACTGCGGATGTTGGAAACAACCTGTAAGAATTAAATTGTAGTTCCTACTATAAAATATTATGAGCCGTCGCTCATCCTTAATTTCCTCTAGACTTCAGGAAGAAAACTATTCTCAGGTATGTTCAGGCTTTCAGAGACCTCAGACTAACAGTACCAGAGGAGAAATGGAGTCGCAACAGGCAACTTTTTATGCAGAATAGCCAACCTTCCTCACAGCTTCCCAACAGAAACAGACTGTTCATGCAGTCATCCTTATACCAACTTTACAACCACATGATTTCCTGAAATTACAGATTTGTTCTGGTGCAGTTTAAATTTTCTCTGGTGGGTCAAAGGAAGCCAGCCAAGGAACAGGTAGCTATTTCCGAAAGGTCTGTTTGTTTGTTTTCCATTGAATTTCTTTCCATCAGATTCAAATTTTATTCTCCCATATCTTGTTAGTGTAAAAAGAGAGAGGGATAGAATGAGGGAAAATGATACTTCTTCTCAATATTATATGATATAGAAATCATTACCAAAAACCACCATCAACAATCCCAACACTTCTTAAAGTAGAAGTTAGGTTTTCTTGATAATGATCCACAAGTAAATATTTTAAACCAGATATCTGTCACACACACCAGAATGTGCATGTTCTCCATTCCAGTCACCAACAAGCCATGGTGCAAATAATGTGCTGGTGGCACATGTAACTTACCTTTTATCTTCCTTGCATTATAGCTTTCCACATGGAAAACCTCAGCTACAGCTACAGCTACAACTGGCTGCAATATGTTACAAAGGAGATGCAAATTGCCATCCAATAAAACAATCTAATGTCAAATCCCAATCAACTACAGTAAAGCCAAGGTTTCTATAGAAGAGACTATGATAATTTTTGCCTCTGTTACTGTTCTCCTTCACCAGAACTGAGAAATTGTAAAGTTTGAGCATGGGCTATATTGGTGTCATTTGTGTTATAATGTCTTATTATTACACACATTACAGAAATGCTTGCAGGTCCGCACAGTGGCTTGTACAGAGGATTAGAAAGCCCCCACAAAGGGGGAACGGCTACATCCCAAACAGTCTGCACCAAAGGCTGTTCACAGGAGGATGAACCAAGGACACGATACATTGCAGAAAATGGAAAAGGATATTTGACATCTGGTAAAGGAACAACACTGTGTTAAACTTATACTGGCAGGGCCTTGAGATCCAAGTAGTTTTCTATTACTTCTCAGCCACGCTCGGCAGGTTTGTTTGATTTTTCCATCAGAATCCCGCAGCTCAGTTCGCTTTACCAGAGGGGGAAGTTGCTGGGAAAGGGACTGAGAAACAAGAATCTGTCAAAGAGTTGTTTTATTTCCTACAGCACTGGCTGACTGACCAAAATCCTATAAAAAAAAAAAAAAAAAATCAAATTCAGGAAAAAGCCCTGAACATGTCAAGGCTTTTGGAACAAATGGCACAATAGGTTTTTCCTGTAGCTATAGGCATGTATTTCTTCTTATTTTTTATTTATTTATTTAAGCCCCTGTAACACACCATTTCCCCCAAAGGGTTGCAAAGGTTCAAAGGCTTTGAGAGCACCAATAAATCATGACCACATAAATGTCCTGTAGTGAAGTTTGATTCTTATTTACCCGGGGTCTTTGGGCCAGTGCTCAGTCTGTGTTGGAGAAGGCAGATTTACTTCTCCTGAGATGCCCTCAATTCTCAGAGTGCTCATCTTTCAAGCAGCACCACTCCAGGCCTCAGCTGCCAAAACAGTTCTAGCTGCAAGTTTCCATCATTTGCTTTATCACACTTCCCTCTCCCCTCCCAGATACTGGTCTAAACTAAGTTATGTTTAGAAATACCTTGTGAGCGGCCAGACTGTGAGTCAATGAATCGCTGTAAATCACTGCCATATGCAGAAGAATTTCAAGCTGCAGTGAGCTTTCTCCTTACGCCATCTCTAGCTATGACTGCCTCTCTAAAATAATGCTTACAACTACAGCATATTGTATAGCATGGCAGGAAAGCTCAGCATGTGTATAAGCAGAATACAAGAGTGGGGCATAAGAAGCAGAGTTTGTTAAAAACTGGACAGAAATACTATTTTAGATGAATTGGATGCCCAGTTGCATAACTAACGTACAGTTCCATCCCGCAGACAGTAAAGCAGTATAACAGTCTCTACTCCACACCAGTGATGATCTATTCATCCAACTCCACTAACAGGAAAACAACATCAGCAACAGAAGTTCCAGCAGTTTGATTAATGTAAGCACCTGGTGTTGTAGCTGTTTCTCGACATTTTTCTCAGTTCGGTTACTTAATCTAGCATTCATTCTTTAATGTCAGTGAATATTTACACCAAATCCACTTTGAAGCATCCTTTTTAATTATTCACAGATTATACAGCTATAGGTATTCACTAGCAATTTGTGACCAGAGTC
This sequence comes from Phaethon aethereus, assembly GCF_964289735.1. Classification (NCBI taxonomy): domain Eukaryota; kingdom Metazoa; phylum Chordata; class Aves; order Phaethontiformes; family Phaethontidae; genus Phaethon; species Phaethon aethereus. The sequence goes on from NC_138592.1 coordinate 12,618,198, forward strand.
CACGTTAGTCTTAATATTTTAGAAAGTCATCCAGACAGGGAGCAGAACCAATACCTTGTGAAGTAAATTAACCACTTACATGACATAAAACTGAAACACTACAGATTTGGATGATTTTCAGATATGTACATGGAAAAATAAGAATTAATAATAACTAATTATACCAAGCCATTTGGCTGTAAACCCCTGAACTTTTTGAGAGACAGACAGAAAGTGTTCAAGTAGTTTGGAAACATCACAATTCCATGCATCATGCATTAGAGAGAGATAAATTTGCCAGACATTAACTAAAATCAACTGTTGGATTCAGTGGAATGTGACTGGGATATAGATAGGCGTAGGTTCAATTGCAGTGGTGACTCATGTAGAGAATCTTATCCTCAGACATCAACAGCCTTGAACCCTGAAGGAATCTGCACAGTTCTGCCTTTTAGGAAAGACCTTTTGTCATTAGCAGTTTAGAAGTGTGGAAGGGAAATGCTGGCAAAACCCGAGCAGCAGGTTTTAATGAATTAACTGTAACCCAAAAAACAGGTGGGCATATTAATCTGCAACAAAGACTACCTTGTTCCACCCCATCCAAAAAAGCAAAGTCTAGATGAGGATCTAGCATGCTCCAAATTAAAAATCAAATAGATATAATTTGCCTTAGCTTTCCAGGGGGAGTGGGGGAGTGGAGTCAGCAAGCTTAAAAGACATGCATCCTGTATATAGCAAGCTAACAACAAGGCTTGCGAAATGACAAACCTACGGAGGACGCAGCGTCAGGCCCAACACAACTGGCCAGGAAGGAGACTCCGTGACAAAAGGCTCGCGGGACTCGCACTGGCAGTCCTGCCCAAGCTGGCAGTAACCAAAAGTCAGCATCGCTTTGCTTATGTTAAGAGAGAGGGTAGCCTAGCTCTAGTGGACAAATCTCAGCAACACAAGGTCTGAATGAAGTGCGGATGACTTCTGAAACCAGCAAAAGGCAAGGTGAGGAAGATTGGCATCTACCTGCCTTATGCATAAGCAGATACCTCTGGGCTTTTTCTTAGCCATTACAAACCTACTAAGAACTATTCTAACAGAACAACATTCTTACTAATGAGATCTCAGTAAATATCTTGAGTAATAAAAACATTCAGCTTTGTATCTTTTTCTATCTCCCTGTTTCCGAACAAACTCAAGAAATAATCTTAAAATAATCACTGACAGGCAAAAACAGCAAGTGCACATTTAGAGGAAAGAGCACAAAACAATTCGTTAGTAAACCAAGCTTTGCCAGTAATTTTCCACATAACTCGGGTAAAGAGATTAATTTCTGGATTTTCATTTCCCCAGCTGTAAAATGTATTTGTGTGGACAAGAGGCTCAGTCTATTAATGCAATAAAATAAGAACCATAAAAGTGCTACCTGTTAGCAGAAGGCTTCCCCTGTGAGTTCGCGCTCTCTTGTGTCTAACAAGTTTTGTCTTGAGATTGCAGAAACCCCTGGCCAGAGGACATGCTCTTTAGTTCAGTTACAAAGCCATATAAATTTGAGGTAATGCAAATACATTTCAGGCTATTTTTATTTATGCCATGAATTTTTTTTTTTTAATAAATAAAGGCAACTAAACATCTGCCACATAGTCATATCTTTTAAGTTTTTTGGTCAGTGCGGTGACCGCATTATGCTACGGTGTTTGCGGTGTGCATTGGATGATGAGTTCATTGGAAAATGAACAAGAGTCCATCTCCCAGTCACTGACAGCAAAAATCCATCTTTAACATAATGGACAGATATAATTGTTGTGCACCCTGTTAGACATACCAAGTGATTGATAACAATGCAAAAAGGAGGGGGGTGAAATTATGATGATCTATAAAGATCTTGCTGGAACAGAGAAAGAGGAAGAGAATCATTTTTAATATGATTAATATTGCAGCAGAGAGGGGGAGAAAGGAAAGAGATGGGATTTGTTCCCTGTTATAACACTCTACTCCCATGCAATGCTGCTTAGCAGGAAAGCCTTCCAGCTGAGGGCTATGAAACAGTTATCACTGTTAGGTGATTAAGTTACTAATTCTTCAGGGAGAAGACATTTAGAGGCCCATATTAAAGGCGAGCGAGGCAAAATTACATTCCGTTTCAATTTAGTTTAGCAATTCTAGTGATTTAGTTAAATGAAAAGCAATTGTTCCAATTAATAGTATTGAATGTTATTCATCAAAAGTGTCAAAACAGCTGTGTTGGTGCATTAGTAACCTATTCTCTTGTCAGAGATATGGATAATTCCCCAGGATTGCACCAGGGAAATGGCAGAGCAGTCAGGAGCCTTCAGAGGGAACCGCACGTCCTGTAGCATTAATGACTGCAGATTCATGGTGCTTCTGTCAGGCTCTGAGCAGCATTGCACCGGGGTAGAAAGGACAGCTGGCGACGCAGGGGTTCAAGAGGACAGGGGATGTTCCCAAACACATGAGTCTGGCTTCCACCCCCTCCAGCACCATCCCACAAATGTGCTTCGAGACAGTTTGACAGGGCAGGGCAGCCTCGCACTGCTGGCAAGAGCAGAACAAGCACAGCTGCTCCCCTCCTCTCCATCGCACTCCTTCCCCCTGCTTTCGTGCGGGGAAGGGTAAGGCACCCCCCTTGCTTTGCCTAGAGCTGGTACAAGAGGAATTCGGAAGCCAAGCCTCAGCAAGTGCCAAGCAACCATTTTGATCCACACCGAGTCCTCGGCAGTGTCAGCGACAGCCGCAGCAGCTTTTCTCATGGAGCTCATCCATCAAAACAGTGATTAAGGAGCTAAGAGGAAAAGTTCGGATGTAACCCCTGAATACAATGGGGTAATAAAATACAATGGTGCTGCTGGCCTGGGAATATGACACTCTGGCACAAGACAGAACCTTCTATTTTGGGATAAACAGACCCCGGTTTGAACATGGCTGAGGGCATCCTGGAGCTCATTAATCTGTATGGGAATGACAGAGACAGGATAACAGGTCTGATAAGGGTTTCCTCCAGCCTTTTCCTCACACCATGCAGGCCCCGGCAGCCACCTCAGCTATCTCCACTCAATAAGGCTTTATACACTTCCTCCCAGGACCCATAATTGCCATCTCAGTGCAGGCGATACTATTGTCTTCCTTTTCTTTCAAATTTCCATAGCCTTTTTATGGGAGATTATAAAATTCTGTCTTCTTTGGACTCTGCTGTTTGTTTTCTCCAGGAGCTAAAGAAAAATAAATGCTTGGTGTATACCTGAGTTAAAGGACAAGGGAAAGAAAGTTCTAAGGGCCCAGAAGTAACCTGCTGTAACTTGTGTTGCTTTTCGGCAGGGAACCTTACCCAGGACAATGCCTTTGCACTCCTCGGGCGCAAGGTGAACCGTGTGACAGTCCCATTCCCCAGTACAGCCCAGGGCAGTTGGGGGATCCTCCAGGTCACACCACGAGCCAAGCACTACAACAGTCTGATGTGTCAGGTGATGTTTCTGTTCTTTTTTCAAAAGAAGTTAACAGACAAAACCAACAAAAATATGGAGACATTCAAGGAAAGACACCTCACAAGTGAAGGACAACTCTGCTTTTTCTCTGTCTCTGATGGTACCCTTCAGTCAACACTCCCAGTCCAACTTTCCTCATGAAAGTAATAAGTTTTTGCAATGTGATCTTTCTTCCTTCCTCTTCCCCACTCCAGTCATTGCCATGGATTGTACCCCAGCAGTTACCCTGCTCTAACACACACTGAAATAGCCAGATGTTCATGTTGAATGTAAGCTAAAGTGAAAAAATGCAGAGTACTACACCATACTGGGAGGGAAATAATCTCTCTTATCTATGCAAGCCATAACAGTTTGGCATCACCTGCTCACACGCTGAGGAAGAGGGAGACTCAAGAAACCTGTAACTGTAAAAGCCTTCCCCTGCCTTACACATCAAAATAAATAAATCAAGTATCCTCACTAGCTTTGGCACTCCACAACATTCCCTCTAAGTCATGGCTTGGAACTGGCCCTACATATCATAAGAGCTTGAAAGCACCCAGAAAATACCTCCTTAACTTACTTGATCTGTATTTTGTTATGACCTCAGGTGCTTTGCTGCTTCAGTAAGGAGGCTGCTGAAATACAACTTGAAGGCAGAGCAATTAACAAATCCCTACATGCTGGTTTCCCCATAGGCAAATGAACACACATTTGTACATAAGTACATGCTCAACTTTTGAAGAATTGGGAGAAAAAGCATGCTAACTTAAGACCAGTGACCAGAAGAACGAAGCACTGTGAAGCCCCCATGATATTACAACTCAGGCTTTTGGCATAAAGGAAGCTCCTGTTTGGCAACTCTTATTTTCTCATTCCTGCTCAGGATAGTAGGATTTTAAATACCTGCAGGGTGCAAAAAGTTACTGATAATAAAACTGTGCATTTTAATACACCAGAATTACTGTGAGTAGATATGCCTATTTTGGTGCACATGTCTTCATCTTAGCTGTATTTCAAACATGCCACATAACATTTATTATGAAGAAGAATTAAAGAGTCCTTCATTCATTATTTGTATTACCATCACACCTAAGGACATTAATCACACATCAAGGCATCGTTCAGCAAACACTGCCAGAGCACAGTCTTCCCAAAATCAAAATTCAGGGCAAAGAAAAAACAAAAAACTGCACAGAAGTAAAAAAACGCACAGAGTGTGGGAAGTACGGCGTGATAGCTTTAGTCAGCAGGAGACGCAGCAGACAGAGCATGTCCCTTACCACCAAATTACCTCTACACATCCCAGGTGAGGAAAAGTTTTTTAGAGAGGTTGGGTGAGGATTGGTACCACCCTGTGACAGTAAATAATAAGTGATCAGCATATTGGAAGCCAAACCCAAGGACAAACTGTGAAAGAAAATGGACAACTTGCAGCTGTTGTAGAGATCAGCCCATGGAGACAACACTGAGCAGTCAGGTACAGTTTGAGTCAAGTTATGGATCAAGAGGACGCTTGGAAGATCCTTTCCAGGTCCATCCCTTTGATTTTATGATAATTAAAAATAACTAAAAAATTGCTAAGAAAGTTCTTCAGTCATATTTGTTAAACCGGCCCAAGCTTTAAACATTTCATTAGAAGTTAATACCAGCACTATTCCCTTGCTCTGGGAAGCCAAGGCACAAATGCGTTGAGAACTGCACCTTCACCCATGACAGACCCCAAGGCAGCAAATCAAAGCTTCAGCGTGCACTCAAGATCATTATCTCCTGCCAAAGTTAAACACCAGTAATAAACAAACACCAGCTACTGATATTAAAATGAACCTGAAGCTGAAAAATTAAAGCTAGACTCTGTCTAGATGGGAACAGTAACTAATACACCAGGTAAGTTCTTTCCACCTTTTCAGTTCATACACCAGCCAGTCCTGTAAATCCCAGGTATTTAACCTCAGTTCTTCTAGCACATGCCCAACACAGACTGGGAGCAGCCGTTTATAACCATCATTTTGACTCTTACTACCCCATCACTTGGAAAATTAGATGTGTTCTAATGTAACAGGCAGCAATTATATAAAACAGATGTATGTTGTGAGACAAGCAGCAAATAAACTTGATTCCTCCTACCCACACAAGTTTTTGAGGTTTTGGTGTATTAAATAAAAGTAAATTTAAATCTGAAAAGCCACTGTTGTGCTTCACATGCCCCATTTTCCTCTCAAAAGAAGGCTCCTGCATTAAACTACATCTCACACCATGCACTGCTGCCAGTAACAAAGGGTAGAATGGAGCAAGAAGGTGCCACACACAGAAGTAATAGTGAAACGCGAAATTATTGTAAAATAGCACATTGGCACATACAAATTGAAGTACTGCATTTCCCAGATGAAACTTTTTAAAATTTCTATTTCACTTTTTGTTGTTGTTGGGGGTTTTTATTGTTTGTTTTAAAATAAAAATAAGCTAACGGACAGCAGAGTAATTAAAAGTGCTCTCTGCACTAAAAAAAAAACCAAACAAACACCAAACAATTTTACATCCAGAACCCAGAACAACTGTTCTCACAAACCTGACTGTAGGGGAATCTGGCTAACACAGAAAGGAATTTTTTTAATTTTTATTTTTTAATATATTATTTAGGTGCATTCTCAGAAGTTATCAACTAATCTCCTTCTCGATTTCCTAAACCAAGAAAAGGACAGATCCAGTAATCTATTACAGATATGATATAATTGTACTGTAATCATAACAGAACAATATCTGCACATATGCTTTTGTTAAGCATAGGGCACAGCCTGACACTACTCATTAAGAAACAAATGGAACATTCAACTACAGCTTTCATTTGATCTTACAAAGATAAGCTTCGGTATTGTTATTCCAGATTTTGTGTGTGTACACGCAGGACACAAAAGCATTGTCTAAAAAAAAAAAAAAAAAAAAAGAAAACCAGACTGGTCTACATGGGGCAATTGACCGGTGGAACAGTATATTCTGCTATTATCACTCTGGAATAACTTAAAAGTCACCCTCTGAGCACAGCATTAACACAAAAAAGCAAGCTTAAAACAGCTAGTTTTCTCCCGCTGCTATAGTCATACTGGTCATTTTTCTTAGACAGAAAATTTTTCATTTTCAGATCCAACTAGTATTGTAATTTATATGGTATTATAAATAGTATTATATTCACTGGTATTGTAATTTAAACCTTGTCTATGCTTTGTGTATGAAAAGTTCTCAGCATAACTAGTAGTTATACCAGAAAGGGGAAAAAAAAAAAATTAAACAAGCAGCTGATGTTGCTTTAGAACTTACGGAGGGATGTGCCTGGCAGGAAAGCAGTTAAAAAGAGGCAATGTGAAATTGCATATGATATAGCACAGTGATGCTACTGCATTATAAATAATGCTGAAGGATGTATTATTTATATGTTTAATATTGGGCTCGCTTATGAAGTAAATTTCTTTCTCCAGTTTGTCTCCAATGGTAATAGGAAAGCAGGATCACACAGAAGATCTTGGAAGGAGACATGATAATTCAGGGAAGTTTGGGAGGCAAAACACCGAAAAACATCAAGTGGTGCGCTCTATTGCATTTCCTCGGTTTAATAAGTTGGAAATCTCAGAAGGTTAGGAGCTCAGCTTTCATTCATTTAAATATTCAATATAAAAAACCTTGGATGTTTATTTGAGCCTTATCCCAAGTCTGTGTCCTTTAACAGCTGCAGAGCTGGCATGAAAATACTCTGAGATTTCTGGCACCTCCATGTCTGATCACTGTTTTAAACCAAAATTGGAGAAACACTCTGCCCTGTAAGTGTGTTTAAATTGGCTCTTGCAAAAGGATGGAGCCTACAGCCCCGCAGTGAGCTCAATCTTTTAACACACTCATTTTCTATTCCTGTGTCGAATACAGCACTTTGCATAGATCCAGTTGAAATACTAGTGTTACGAACATCTCTTTCCCTTGCTGCATTAAAAACCACACTAGCCATTTTTAAATATGTGCAACATTTTACAAGGGTAAAAGCAAAAATAAATCTGGTGGTTATCCCAAGTCAGAGCACTAGCACTAGATTTTGCTACTACCAGTCAAGCACCCTGCCCTTCAGCCAGAAGTTACCAACTTTGTAGAAAAATGCCTGCAGGGCATTTTATCTGCCCCTTATCCCACACGGTTTCACAGCCTGGAGTGTTAGGTATGAACCATTGCCATCTTATATTTGCATCAACAGACACATTTGTAAATGATGGCAGCTGAGGAATGGAGATAGATCTCATTCATCCATTGCTGCTAGAGGGCAATTAGATTTAGTTGGAGTTTGGGTGGACAACCAAAAAAGTAATTTTTTTTGTCTGCAAAAAGTAAGTCAGCCCCAGTAGGTTAGAAACCACTCTCAACAACGAGTACAGAGCTGTTGTAGAATTTAACGAGTAACAACACTGCCTATTTCAGCCTACGAAATCCAGGGCCTCAGGGAAAAATTAAAGCATTCTTGTGCTTTGTTTTTGTTGTTGTTGCTTCAGTCCAGCTTTGCCTCATAAAAGAAAAATAGTGTGCTTGGGACCAGGGTGCTGACAGTCACATGAACTCATCACTCCAGCTTTAAGTTTTCCAGTTCATGCAGTTGTAGAAGAAAAAAAGGTTTGAAGACTAAAATGGAACAATGACCCCAAAAGATAACTGATGGTTTGGGGTTTTTTTAAGGTATATGTCATGAAATCACTCACTCCAAAACACTGTTTTGGAAACCTGCTTTCACAATCCTATGTTCTAAGGTCACAGATTACCCCAAATTCCACATATTATCACTGAAAATATTTTACAGTTCCATCTCTAACTGAAATACCATTCAAAAACTACCCTATCAAAACCCACTAAAATGGAGTTCAAAACTAAAGGTGAACAATGGGAAGGAACTGAGATTCTTCAAGATCAAAGGTTATCTGCTAGGTCCAAATATTTCTTATGAATCTTTTAAAAGCAGAGCTTAAGCACATCTACTAGCATTTCAGTTCTCTTCTGAAGGGTTTTTGCTGCCTCTTCATCTTTGGTTACATAATGCATTTAGGGATAGGATGTTCTCGGTTGTGATGAAGGGCTCACAGCCTCTCAGCTCCTGCCTTACTCCTCACAGGTAAGGGCAGTAATTAGCATCAGCCCATTTACGCTGTAGCAACTTTTCCTGAATGCTTCCCATAGATGGCTAAAACACACCCTGCCTAAGCCCAGTGACATGAGAAAGTCTGTGTTCGTTTTAAAGGGTCCTGGACATTTCCAGGCGTGCACAGAAGTTGAAAATACAGATGGCACACCCACCAGCCTCAAAACTGAAAGCAAATGAATGATGCTCAGATTGCATCATGACTCAGTGTCATGATACTCGGTTTGCATTTCCACACAATTGATTCCTTTAGTTTGGCACAGATGAACAGTGCCTTTTCCACTTAAAGTTTTTGGAAGAGGGATACAGAGCTGAGGCTGACTTTTCCCAAGGTCTGAAGCTTGCCAATAATTCAGCTTGCACCTACAGATCCTGTTCATGCAGTGCACTCCACTTGTGACCGTCCTCGAGGAACTCCACCTGGTGCAAAGAACTCCAAGTCAAATCACATAAAGGAATTTAGTTTATGCTAAACAGCCATTTCCAGATAAACTTTCGCAGTCAAGTCTACCCAGCACTGTTGATACCAGTGTTCCACTTAGCTGTGCAATATTAAACATAGCTTAAAGTGGAGAAGCCAAAAGAATCCAAAAATTAAAAACCACTTTCCCCATATTCCACTCAGCAGCTGTCATAGAGGAAATGCAAGTAGAGTGATTAATTCTTCCAGTTACATTTCTGATGCAAGAGCACCAACCTTTCAGATTTGGGCTTTATTACTATGCTCTGCCTCCCCAGGCCAATCGTAAGAGTCAAATTTTGACAAATTTCATGCTGTGAGGCTTTTAAACAGTCAAATATCACTTTATTATTTAGAACATAATTTTTCAGTTTTGTTTCCATCTGTATGTAGCACTGAAGTTTGCATTAACGCACTGCATTATATCATCCTTATCAGACAAGTTTCCTAGGTACAGCTGATTCTCCTTTTTGATTTTCTACAAGAGCTATTAAAAATGCTGACCAAAGAATATAGATTTTCATTAATATTTCCTCTTCTTTTGATCTGTTCCTTTGATTTACCTGCCTCCACGATCCAAATAATCAGAGGAGTTCCTGTCTTTCATGCAACAAATGTAATGCCAAAACTTAATCAAACCAAGGTTTTTAAGAAGGAAGAAAAAAAAAGGCAGCACATTTAAAGAGCTTTTCCTCACCCTATCTCACCATATGACTTTGAGAAGAGCAGGCCTTAAGAAGATGTACCAGCTAAGTATCCAACATCACTAGCACCTTCAGAAAACATTCTCTACTTTGTAGGCACGAAATACATTCCTGCAAACAGCAAAGCTGCTGAGGATGAGAAACTTTAGATTGAGAGGGAGACAACCTTTTTCTTTTGGCAGGGGAAAGCAAGGTGTTGCTCTAAGGTTTTCTCCATTCTGTCTCTCGTTTCAGTTCTGTTTTCTCTGCTAGGTTAAGTAGTTGATATGCTCTCAGGACATCCAGTTGACTGTACACTTGTTTTTCAAGTCTGCTTTGGCATAAGGTTGCTGTTCTTATTCCTTTTGGTATTGTTCCTGCACAGGAAGGCAGGAAAATATGTTTCCAGGCTCCCAACATATGTTTGTTTTCCCTTATTGTTGTTCGCTCTGTTTACACAGTGGTTGTTTTCCTTCATCTTTGATGATGAAACTTAAACACTAATAGAAGGAGAGAGATTTCAGGGAGTGGAAAATCCAAAGGCAGCTAGAGTAATGAAGCAAAACACAGACTTCATTTTCAGTGCTGTTTTCTCGCACTCTCACCTTGACCCCAAGATGCCCAAACAAGTTGCAAGTGTAACACATGCACTTTTGGAATAAGACCAAATGCCTCTTGTTTTTAGACTATTTTTACATTAGTGAATGAGGGAACAGATGTGGTTCAGAGTCAGTCCACCCCAGAACACTATGCTGCAATCACTCCCGTGTCATTAAATCACCATCAGAACAGCTTTGTTCAGGAGTCGTTCAGTTGGTTTCGAGTGATTGCTGCTTGAGCCTAGCTCTAAGGTGCTTGTCAAACATATGGATACTCAGAAGAATCAGAGAATTGGTAATTCACCACTCTCTGTCTCAGAGCCAAAATTATTAGTGAGGTCCCTTGAAAAAAAGAATACCTGCAGATTGGGGAATGCAGATATTCAGCAAGGGATAGTCTTATCTGTGCATGAAAACAGACATTTGTATTAGTATATCTGTATATCTCAGTTGCCTTTTTTCCACATTTCCAATGTTTACCAGTTGACCCAATAATTTGTATATGCAAGCGTTGGGGCATATTTGCGTAAGCCAAGGTATAAACAGTCTGGAAGGAGGGGTATGCTAACACAGAAGTTTGGGTGATGTATATAAACAAACATAGGAAACTTGCAGCTTCTCAAAAAAGGGCCAGAATGACTTCCAGTCACATAGATAATGAACAAACCATCTTTTCTTGATAACTTGGGAGAAGTCTCTCCTGTCTTTTTTTTTTTTTTTAAGCAAAGCAGTTCAGGTGCACATATAAAGAGGAATAAAATAAATAGATCTGAAGGTTCTTAATCCTCACAATTGGTTGCCACAGTGAAAGGCTCAAAGCCTCATCCTTCAAGCAAATGCACTTTTTTTCTTCATAGGAAAGGACAACAGGCCTTTCCCCTCCCAGTTTCTCCTCAAGGAGGGAGTTGGCATCATTCATCATCTCGCCTTGCCCCTTTCACAGAACTGCTTGTTGCCCCAGTGCCATTAGTGCTACACCTGGGGTTCTCCTTATAGGACCAGCACACCACAACACAGTCATCATTCCACTCAGCATCATCCATATCCTTTGCTCTTACAAAGGATGACCTCATCTCAGACCAATTCCAACTGTTTTCCATGGTGATATAATTTCCATACCTAATAACATATGGCCAGAGCCAGGTTTGAGCATGAATAACCTCAAGCCTAAAACCACAGAAGGGGACCCACACAACTGGATGACTTCACAGGTAACCTATATCAGTCTGGAACCTTCCCCCCACTCTTATATTCCCCATATCTAACACAGTTTTACATCTGAAAACAGAAACAACTTTTCATTTCCCATTAAAACTGAGCAAGAATGAGTCCACAGGATATTTTGGAGACATCCAGAAAGATACCTGAACTGCCAGTAAAATTGTAGGAATCAATGGCCAGCTCAGGAAGGCACAGGAAGAAACATAAAAGAAAAATACTCCTCTGAGCATACCATTATTGTTAAATATCACCATTCCAAATGTAAGAGATAAATTTTCCAGTGTTACAGCAGGTCTCAGAACCCTATTAATAGAAATTAGAGAGAAGTCTAATAGAAAAAGACAGAGAGGAAGCCATTCTCTCCACTGCTCCCTGGGGAAGGTGAGAAGAGACTGAAAGATGACACTTTATCTCTTCTAATTCCCATGGGACCCATAATCACAGCATTCATTCAGCAAATAATAATAATAAATATGGTCTGAAGTGACTCCAGCTATTTCAGCTTTAATAAATGGCTTGAAATAGTGGCAAATTCAGATACAGAGAGCATCTTTTCAATAAAATTTGATAGGGTTATTAATAACATTAATGGAGTACCATGCCGTCTCCATTTTGTTAATAGTTGCTTTATTCTCCCCCAGTCCTTTCCCCACCCCTGTGCACAGACACAGAGAAACACACACACTTTTCCCTCCAGTGATGACAAATTCAGACTGTCAGCTTTCTGCTGGCAACGCATCCCAAGAATTAGTCAAATTTGACGTGATTTTATTGTTTTATGGGAACTGCCAACAGGGATTTTTCTGCCTGAAGTACATTTATATCCCAGTTCAAATCAGATCCTGGCTTAGTTCATAGACACAAAGAGGATAAGCCAGGAAACCTGCCGCTCCTCAAGGACAAAAAAAGTTACGACCATGACGGTATGCTTAGAGCCTTACTCCAGCTAATTGTGCCTTTGTTTCAACTTGTCCCTTACTCCCAGGACAGCTTTACCTTCCAGCTTAGGGAACCAGTCCCAGTGCATGGCCACAACATTTGGGCTGCTGGTTCAAAAAGCAGACTTTTAAACACCGCTGAAAGTCCTTGCACACAGTTTTAGAAGAGCTAAAAATCTGTCTGCAGAAGAACAAGTGCAAGCAGGTAGATATGCCTCATGCATCCAGTTTTATTCTAAAGAGACAATGTAGAAAGATTCTCTTTTATGCCCCCCCTTTTTTTAATAAAGTGTGACCTCACTCCCACTGTACTACATGAAAAAATAACTATTGGCTCCAGTTGTATAGGACCAAATCTTAACTGAGGGCTCTGGATAATTTGGAATTCACCCTCATTTACCCCATTTCACATCAACCTTTAGCAGTATTTTCTAAATGTCACATTTTTACAGACAATGAGATTAAAAAAACATGCTCTTTTCCCTTTGCATTTTATGCTTTCAACTGTGACTTCCATTAAATTATTTTGGTTAGCAAACAAGATGAATATATGATTAAAGAAAAAGATGCATCTCATTTTCCTAGTCACATATATAGATGCAGGGAAGGAGCAGCCAGAGCCGAAGTGTTTTATATCGTGGTACTTCCCTTGCAGGGAGACAAAAAAAGAAAAGAAGAGAAATAGAATTATAGAGTTGCAGAGAAATGAAGTGTTTGAACAGAAAATAATTTCCCTAACTTCTAGCCTGCAGGCATAACCTGTCATAACTTTGCATGAATTGAACAGTCAGGGAGTTCAAGTTTTCTGCAGTTTACCATAAACTAATATGCTCCATCATATTATCCTCAGGAGACAAGGATTTGAAGGAGCCACTGTATTTAGAACAACAAAAGTAATTCTGCGGTTTAATGGAATTAGAGGGAACTATCAGAAGCCCAACCACAGCAGACAGAGACTAGATGGAAGGTGACAAAAAAAATCCCAACCCACACACCGCACCAAAGACAAGTGAGCTAAGTGGTAATTCTATTTTAAGCTCTTCTAGACACCATGGACTTACCAGTTCATATCATACAGGAATTCCATTGCTTTACATACATATACCCAGAATGACTGACAAATTTCCACTTAAAAGAGGGAGCATCATACTGTGAGTCTCACAATGTGGTGGGTCAGCCTCAGAGGCTGCTGCAGTAGAAGGAGGTGCCCCCGGAGCATGCATTACATTCTGAAAGGTAGAGTAACAGTGCTAAGAAGAAAAAGAAAAACACTTGAGGAAGAAATTAACTACTTTTAAATCTGCATTAAACAGAACAGGCAATATTCTCTTCTAATCTTTATATCTGCAGCCCTTTCTCCCTTGATCTTTACAGGCTTACTCAGGTCTGAAATCAATGCACAAAGCACACTGGTGCAAGTCCTAGAGGCTACTCCACAAACAAGACACAGCTGAAGAAAAAAAAAAAAAGCATTTTTCCCAAGACATTCTCTGTCCTCCAGCCTCTTCAGGACCATACATATACTGTGGAATAGATAGAATCCTAAATACTTCAATCCACCAGAACTGAAAAAAAAAAGAGAACTTCTTGTTCTCTGAACTGCTCGTGGGTCAGAACGAAAACGTAAGCTCTGCCGGGAATGCAGGCCGGCTTATGGATTGACCACTCTTGTCTGGAAAAGGGCAGACTAAGAAGAAAACATTGAAGCACCTCCAAATGGTGGGAGGAGGCATGTTACACATTCTCAGTCCAAAAATAATCCTCCTTAATTTCTCCACTATAATACACTATGACAAGTTCCCCATACAGAAAACAGGTCTTTACTGGGAAACCCATAGAAGAAAGTCATAGCTGACCTGGTGCCAGATCTTCTCATTGTCTTAATTGACTCATTTTGTTCTTCCCACACTTCTACAAGACAAATACCGTTTCTTGGGATTTGTTTTAAGCTACCACGATTCAAGTCTCAAATCACTAAAGATATTCCAGACCCCTGAGAGATCCAAATGCTTCCCCAAAATCCATATCCTCTTTATGGTGCTTGCCCAAGCACCCTTCCTAATTAAGTTCCTGGCAATGTCCCTCACTGTACTTAGAGCAGTCAGGTCTTTTGACACCTACTTCAGAGAAACTGAAAGCTCTCCGCTCCCCTGACCAGATCTCCATCCTCTTCAATTCACCTCCTGAAGGTTTCCCTTCACCTCTTTCATACCAGGGTTTTGGGACCCAGACCTCTTTCAGCTCCCTGTGTTGCCCTCCTGGAACAATGAATCTCTGCCTTCCCTACCCCAAACTGTGCAGCATTCTCCTCAGACAGAAGTAAAGTCTTTCCCCATGCAAAATCTCACTCCGACAGTAGGCTTCCTTTTACAGAAAGCCCACACCGCTACCCTCCTGACCCAAGCACAAGTGTGACAGATGCCTCAAATATTTCAAAATCTCTCATGTATTGTGACTTCCCCCGGTGCCCATCCCTAGACACCACATGAGATACAGTCTGCAATATATATCAATGCCTCTGGCGCATCAGAACACGTCTTATTTGCATGGGAGAATGGATGCACAGCTTTGAGTTACCTATAACTCACAAGTGCTTCCATTTCCAGGGTAACATAGTTAACTTCATTGCTTTCATGTGAGGTAATATTCAACTTCGCAGCCAGGACAGTTTGTTGCAGGTCAGAAGGAAGTCTTAAGTAGACTTGCAAACTGTACTCAGACCTTCCAATGCTCCATCCAGTGTCCTACCACTGGATCTCATTTTCTCTCTAGGAAGTTTGTTTCCTCAATAGAAGAAAATATCAAGAAACTGGCTTTCAAAGGAAAGACTTAATGAGAGAAAGCAAAAGAACCTGCATGCGCTCACACAGAGCAAACAGCTATACAAACAACTGCCCCCCAACTTCAGTGCTCGCTTCACCCATTTATCCCTTTGAACAAAGGGATGACACCCACGACGTGACCTGCTCAGCAGCAGGGCCTTCTCCAAAGCACTCCGTCTGACCTCGGTGTAATGAACAGAATTAATATGGCAAAGCCTCTAACACGGCACCACTTCCCAGCAGCACAGCCACAGCCTCTAATTGATTAGTCCATAAAAATCTGTGCACTAAATTGAAAGGAGCTGCACTAATTCTCTTTTATGTTAAATTTCTGTCTTTCTCCTTTATCGAATCCTTCGTCGAATGTCCCTTCTGCTGCCTATTGTGGGCTTGCTCTGGGCCTGTTTTCCTCTTGCCCAGATTAAGTACCTAATCAAAATCTTGTCTCCCTTAATGGCATAAAATTGAAAGATAGATATTGCACTTTACACAGCTGATTAAACACTAGAATGTGGCTAAATGCTTTACAGGGCTTGTTACATTAACTAACTCTGTCATCTGCCAGCTATCTAATAACTGCATATGTTCATGTTGCCACTGGTGAAGCCAAGGTAAGATTTCTTTTCCCTCCATTACCTCTTTCCACTCTCCCTCCCTCCACATTGCTACCCACCAGCTGCATGTCAGTGAGGAGCTAAGTGTCAGCTAAGAACTTCCCTGTAACAACCACCTGAAGAAAAACTCTCTGATCCTGGTTGCCTATAATTTTCTCTATGTTCAACTGTCAGTTTCCGATTTGTGGCCATCTAAAGTGGCTAATGTGATGGAAAGGGACAGTAAACGTACACAGCAATTTTTTCAGAAGGAAGTACGAACAATCGCGCCCATGCTTGTCTCCTTCACAGATTTGATGCTAGGCACCTTGTTCCAGAAGTCTGAAGAAAGCAAGGATGGAAGAAAAAAAAAAAAAAAAAACCAAAAACTGACACTAGCTTGTATAAAAACGTATATTAAATAGTCTGAAATTCTCATTGGCTTGTCAAAGCATGACCTGATGTTGCATATCTTGGCTTTTTCCTTACATTGTAATAATAATGATGCAGATGGACTTTCTGGAAGACTTACAAGTCTATCCCAGTTGATTTGCTTTTCAGAGGAGAGTTTCACCTTCTGCAAGATATTCACATAGAATGATGCCTAAATACAATCTTCAACTGGACTGAAAGAAACAAGCAAACCAACCAACCCAAAAAGGCTTTACCAGAAAATTCTGTGGAAGAAAGAAAAGCAGTAGAGATTTTTTAAAATGTTCTTAGGAATTGTTAACAATTGAAATATTAATCAAGGCCTATTTGTTAAGCAATAAAATAACGTCATCCATTTTTGGTCTTCTGCGGGAGGTGTTTGAAGTCACTTTTTGCCACCTTCTTTCTAGTTCGGCACCTTGCTATACAAAAGCAGGACTCCAGCCAGGTGAGGAGGATCTGTCTGTCCCCACGGGAGGCAGTACGCCTCCACGGGACTGCGTTCACAGCCAGCTAATAACTCTAATGCTAAGCTTTGCCCTAAAAATACCCAAGGGTCCAATTTTCTTCCCATGGGCTAAGCAGCAAGGGTTTACTGGGGGGGGTCCTCCCTCCCCAGTTTACATGGTAGCTAAATCAAGTTGAGCTGAAGCAGACATTACAATTCTGCTGGCAATTAATAATTGATTAATTGTTTTCTTATCCTACAAGGATTCTGCACCATCCCATCTTCCATTCTTGGGCTCCGCATAGAAATGACACAAATTAGTTCATCATACCATTGTTAATGGTTCATAAAAGCATACTACAGGCTATTATGAAATCTTTACTAAGTGCTTGTTTTTAAATATTCATAAAGGCACAATATATATTTTAATAAGACATGTTGCAAGTTACACTAAACTTTAAACTGAAGTAAACATTAGGATCCTAGGAAAGATTCATCTGAAAGCACAAGACTGGATATCCACAGAAGAAAGGCACCCACAGTCTCCTAATCTTCCTTTTTCTTGATTGAGGAGGTAATCTTGTCAAATCCTTTTGCCTGTAGTTTCACACTTAATAAACTTCTTTGGTTTAAGTTAACATACCAATTCCAAATTTCCTTCTGTCATTTCAGGAGGAGGAGAATAGTCCTCTTTTATATCAAGGTTGGTATGCAATGCATACCAGTGCAACGAACTAGACAGCAAAACTCATTTGACAGGTTTCAAGGAAAAGCAATAATTTAGTTAAAGATTGATATGCAGGTAAACAAAGGTGTGTGGAAGTTTACCCAAGTATCAGACCATCTCAAGTGCAAAGACCATCTCAAGGTAGTCATTCAATACAGAATATTCTTCACCAGTAAGCACTTTCTAAAGAGAAAAATGAGTGGCTTTGTGACCTGCCACACTATTTTCTACTGCTGAGTTTTGAGTTGGACCCACAAATCAGAATAGATCATAAAAGCAAGACCAAGTTTGACAATTTTGTCCTAATGTTTTGTGGACATTTGGCCAAAGCCATATTCACTTGGCAGTCATGCAATTCAGCACAACTGTCAAACCCCTTCTAGCAGAGGTATAGCAACGGAGCTACTACAGCAGGATATTAAGTAGACTTACAGAAGTACAGAAAGAGGAACAAAGCTTTTGCCAGGCCTAGTTATAACCAATGCCATCAATCCCTCACTTTCAGGATCAGATTCACAAAGTAATATATTAAACCCTTTTATATGTATAATTCCCAATGCTATGATCCCTGCCAAGCACCTATTTCTACACTGAAGCGTGTTTGGGAGCCATGAAATTCCCATAATGTGCTCTCCAGCACGAGAACACCACCTGTACCAGTGTGCAACCAGAAGTGTTACATTTCACAAGGCTGATCTGATGAGGTGCTAAACGTTACTGATGGAGTGACTTAGCAATACCACAGCAGCACGCGATTCTCAACGAACCCAATACCCCCTGCTACCGGCCAGCCAGAATAGTCCTATTGTGCCCTGCTCCGTGCTGGCCTGGGTGGTCCAACCCAGCCTCGCTCCACACCTCCCAGCCCCAATCCTGTTCATCTTCCCAGAGCCTTAACAGGTTTATCTGCACAACCCTGCTACTCTTACAGTGCTTCCACTGCTTCCACGGTGCTTCTCCTTCAAGAAGGATGGGCTGAAGCCTTGCTGAACTTCACATCCACCTTCCAGCATTGTTTTTTCTCTCCTTTCCCCAAAAAGAGTCACAGAAGCTTAGAGTGGTACTACTTTTGGGGTCTGAAGGGGATGGGGTGGGGGGTGAACAGCGCTGCGGTAAAGGATCCCATGCACTGGGGAGAGAGAGAGAAGGGAAAGTGATTGAGAAAGTCCTACTCCTATTCAGAGTTCTCCACTTTTTCTTTTTTGCAAACAGTTTTCCAGTACAGGAATATTTGGAAATACTGTGATACATCTAGGATCTCAAAAGATCCAAACAGTATCACTTTTTAGCGTTGAACTTCTTCAATATGTGGAAAGCTGCTCTTACCTAAACAAGACAGCAGTTAGCAGGATGTGTCTATCAGCTTGCATCCTTAGATGCAAGTCTGTCTTCTTCCAAAGACCTTCCAGGCCTTGGGGGGTGGAGGACAAATTGGGCACAAATACCATGATAATTATTCAGGGTAAAAAGCAATGGAAGAAAAGTCAAAGCAGGAAATTAGGAACTACAACTGTTTTCAACTGAAAAGTCACCCTGAGTCATCAGTAACACTTGAAAATCGCTCACCAGCAGGATCTGAATGAGCTTTAAACAGCTTAACTGGATGAGCAGCCTCTGATCTACCCTTCTGATATCTTTTCTCTTTTTATTTATAAGAAAACAAAAGTACGAGAAAGGCTAACCTTCCCAGAAAGTACAAGATAATTCTGTCACTTCAAAATCCTGCATCTTCTTAGCTGATCCTCACTTCTCAATTCCCCTTCTGTTTCTCCCCAGGGACTGTTTGATTAAATACATGTGAATAAAAAATATCCATTCCCTTTTGAACTATGTTAAATTAACAGCGACCTGAATCAGACCCCACAGTCCTGACAGCAATTACTTATCAAGGAATCATTATCCATCTCTAAATACAATTGCATGCTCTTTCCAAACTTCTTTGACTTTATGTGCGTGAAAAAACAATAGCGCATTTGCAAAAATAACTCAACAAAACAGGGATCTTGCCAGGGGCTGTGGGGTGGACACAAGAGAAGAACAGACATTAGAGGAATAGAGAACAGTTACCATTTTCTCAGTACCTCCTTTCAAGATTTTCTTTACATTTCCAAAAGACAATCAGAAACAGCAAGGGAATTCAGATCCAAATGGAAACAAAACAAAACCAAAAAAACCTTTTTGCTATGACCATGGCTGCTATTTTAGCACTGTATTTTCTTGTTTCATGGTCATTGCATACAAGGAAGTGAGCTCAAGCCATGAAATGTAACTTTGGGGTTCTTAATTCTCCTTCAGATAAATTTTTTTTGAGACAGTTTCTAAGCGTTCTTTTTATTTGTGTACCACCTTGAACAACAAAATCTCAATGTGCACGAAGGTCTACCATGAGCAAGCGCAATGAAAATAAACTGAAGCGATGAGATTGGAAAATCTCATCTGGTAGTACCAAGACTACATTATGAGGACAGCATCCTTCTTGCCTAAGAGGAATATAAACGTAAAGCAATAGTAGCATAATTTATCTGTAGGAACTCTCAAGCTGATTTTTGTTCCATCAGACCTTAACAAAACAAAAGGTATAACATTTTGGAAAAAGAAAAGCTTTTTCCGAGAGAGACTATTATGTATTAAGGTTTTCAGATGCAACCTTGTATCTTTGTCACAGATTAATTACCAATTTTAAAATGTAGGATTAATTTGTGGTGGTTTGATATGACCTCCTTGCTCCCCCGGCAAAAAATCACCAGCTCTTTGTCACCTCTGCATAGAGCACCCTGCCTGTTCTGCCAACACAAGCATTTACTGGCCTTTGCAAGGAACTGCTCTGGCCAAAACAGAATTCAGCCACAGAAAATATGGTTCAAAACAGCATTGCTCAGCAGGCAGGCACAGGAAAACAAAAGTCCCAAATCCTTGTGTCTACTTAGTGCAAGCAACAGAGCAAGGGCAGAGTGACCTGTCAGAGGAGGAACAGGGACTATCCAGCACCACCTTCAACACAAGTGAGGTGAAAGCCACATGTTGATAGCCATTGAAGTGTTTTTTGCTATAGAACAGAGGGGGCAAATTTCCAGTGAGAGGGCATGAAGACTGAAACAGCACCGCATTCCTAATTTTTTAAACCATTTGCAAGTCAATTATCAGCAATGCTAGTAGGAAAACACAGTTATCCTCATTTCTACTCAGTTGTTGGCATTTGTTTATTTGGTTTTCAGAAGCTTCCACAGGTGGTGGGGAAGGGGAGCAGAACAAAAGAAGACATCCTTATTAATTTTCCAGCTCTGTCCAGAGGAATGTTGTCTGCTTTTTCTTAAGAATACCACCAAAATTCATTGTACTTATTCTGGTTAAGAAGTTTTTAAGCCAGTGCCTACAACTGAGATGCAAAAAAATACTATTATCGTACTTTTCATACAATCAGATTTTAGATCTCAGGGCAGCCCAGTAGCAAGGCAGAAACATCCTTGGAGCAAGTGATTCAAATCCTTTTGGCTAGTGTCAGAGATTGGCTCAAGTGGAAATTAAAGGTCTTGCTGCAGGTTTTGAGAGGTGTTGTGCCTAACACTCCCTCTTTACACGCTGAAACTAGATCTATTTTTCAAGGCCCTGAATGAACTTGACAACTGTAGACATTTGTCCCACTTGGCTATAGTAATGGAACTACAAATAACTCTTCATCTTAAAGCAATTTATAAAATCACATGTAAAATATAAAGGGGCTACACTACCCCAAACTGCGACGTTTACCTTAAGGTTTCAGAGAGATCTCTTGATAAGAGAGGTGGCTACCTGGACAGGCTGGAACATTCCTGGTCATAAATCCCAGCTCATCAAAGATGGTTTACTTTGCAAGGAGTTTCCACTGCTGAGTAGTTAAAAGTGAACTGTTTTCATGATCCGCATGATAGCAGCAGTTAAATGTCAAAGAGCAACAGCATTATTTAAAAAGCCAAATTAAGAGCTAGCTTTAAAAGACTGACAAGATAAAAAAATCCAGATAGGCAGCTAGATAGGTGACTAGCATTGGCATCCTTCCATTTCAGGACACTACGCCCTAGAAAGGTGAAAGCCAGGGGCTAGACCCATAACCTAAAAAAACCAAGAAAATTACGTAAACCTGGATGAGCAGCTCCAACACAGAGCTATCCATCCGGCGCTGTAACCTGAACACAATTCCATTTGTTAGGTTGGATGGTGGCTGGTTTCTGCTACTACATTATTGAAATTACAGACATAACTTTAAATGGCTTGGCCCTTGCTGTTACCTGCATTGCAGGGAAGGAGGGCACTAGACAAAGAGAAAGATGCAAATGGGGAAAGGGACGGGCTTGTGTGGATCTGCAAAGTCACAGCTCAGGTGATACAGTCCCGTCTCTGGAAGCCAGAGAAGGCGGCACTGTTCTACACAGTCGTTAGGCTTCCCTTTACACATCTACCTTCACTGACACTTGAGCTCTCAGCTGCTGAATCAGTCCATGAATAGGATTCAGTTCAGTCCAATTACTCAACAATTACCTGGAGTTCTTATGACAAGCATCAACAGCGTTGTAAAGCTGTTTGCCATTAAGACCAAAAATACCACCAAGACTGAGACCTGTGTTCCAGAACCAGAAGTACATGACATTTGTATAATGAGAGGGAGAACAAATCCTCCTTTCACACTCTTCCAACATCACTTAATCCCACTGACCTGAAAAAAATTAATCCTAATCTGTGTCTTTCATCCTGGACATTGTCTCAGGAAGTATATTGAACGCCACTGAGTTTATTAATATGTAATTATAGTTTGGTCCATATACTAAAATGAAGATTGGCAAAGCTACAGAATAGTGAAGATTTCCAAACTGTCATCATTCTGGGTTCAGGGTAGATTCTATCTAGAATTCAATTTTATGAAAACCTTTAAATTTAGAATGGTTTGGACATAAGATTCCCTGTTTGGTCCATCCATAACTGTAAGACAGCCATCACCCAATAAATAAATAAATAAATAAATAAATAATATAACCAGAATTTAGCCATAATTAATTCAATCCTTTTTACTGTAAAGGGAAAGTTATGCTTGCAGGCATAGTTTGGGTCTTGTTTTTAAATGCAGAGAATAGTAAAATAGATGCAACGTTTATGAATTATTAAAACCTGCACAAGGATTTCTTTTCCTCTTCCACAGCTTCTTGTTTAATCCTTGTTCATTGTTGGAGGCTCTGGGGATGACTGACATTTAACACATCTCTGTCATGCTTCCTTACCCACTGAATGCCTGACACAGGGAGAGAGAGAACAACCACTCATCTCATACACACAAGCATACGCAGATTAGGAACACTCCAACCTATTTCATTTGTCCTCACTCCCCACGGTGAACCAAGTTTCTTGCAAAGGGAAGAGAGAAACATTGCCTTCTGGAAGAGTGTCCCAATATCATAATTTCACCTGTTACATGAATAAGAACCTTTTCACACCTTGTAAGTAACAGATTCTAGGAATTAACAAAGTTTTTTTCTAAAAAAATTCATTTCTATGTTTTGCAGAGACTTTGGTGGTAAGGGGGTGTGTTTTGGTGTAATGGTACTATTTTTTTCTTGAGGAAAAAAGGTAGTGCAGAGGGGTATATTTAGGAATAGTGCTTTACAGATATGCAACCTGGAAATATTTGAGCATCACATCACATACCAGTCTTTATCTCACAAACAAAGTGATCCCCACAGAGTGCAGGCTGGCAGTGTTAGCCGCTCCATTATTCCCTGGACATTTACATTATCAACTGCAATTTAAAGCCTATTTCATATTTTCACAGGGATCAACAACAAAAACCTAGGCAGGAATTAATCACACACTCTCATATGGAGAGTTTGAATCGATGTTTAATTGACTACCAGCAGTGTTGTTATAGCAATGATGGTCTGAACATAATCACTAGACAAGGTTCCAGGTGGAGCAACTGATATAAGCATAAGGCAAAACAGTCAAGTTTTGGACCTTCTGTTCAAAACTGTGGCTGCTTATCCACAGCACCCACTATATCAGACACTCTAGTAAGAAGATATCACCTTTCCTGAGAAAGCCTGCCTTGTTCTAAACAGCACAGAAGAGAGGGGGATAAGAAACCCATAATAGCAGCACTTCTAGCAGTGTTATAATTTTCCAGAAAGTGATTTAACAGGTTTAGGAGTTTGAGACTAATTCAGAGTATTTGAGACATTCAGGAGTTACAAGCAACAAAAAATAATTTGCAAAAAGTTGGGCCACATTAGACTACTCATCTACATTAGTACATCCCTAGCTAATGTGTCAATGATGGGAAGATTCTTAAAAAAACTTAACATCAACCATCTCGCCATACACCAAATGCACACACAGAGTCTATCTGCTTCAATCCTAGTGCATGAATTATGCCCCAGAGTCTGTTAAAGTTAGTGGAAAACCACATATTAATGTATGTTTGCTTTTAATCAGACCATAAAAAAAGGCTTGAAAGTTTACATTGAGAAAGAAATATAAGAATCGGAATTAAAAACAAAGAAGACTTGAGAGGAAATGCTTGTGAGTCACTGCAGCTTCTGTGCTCCAACAGCCAAATGGTGTGCTTCTGCCTCCGAGAACAAACACCCTGTTTGTCACCAGTGACAGCGGTTTTTTGAACCTTTTTTTCAAAAAGCAAACCAAACATAAAAGTACAAAATATCCAAAATACCAAACATGGGGGAGAGGGGACCACAATCTTAGGCAGTGAAGAGGAACTGGATTTTTCATTAAATAAGGCAGGAGCCAAAAATTTTCCTGTATTTTTCTCTAAGACAGTTCCCTGTATGCTGACCTATTTATATAGGACTTGTACCCGTAACTCAGGTTTACAGTTCTGATACTGATACAGCTCATGCACTGAGACTGATGGGATTGTTGGGGTTCCTACTGACTGGGTTGAGTTTCACAGTAGCTACTTAAAGTAGAAGGCATGAATCCTGGAGGAAGATGCAACAACTACAGTTCAAACACTCTTGTGTTCTGCAGCATGGTGTCACAGTCTGTACTGATAAATCAAGAAAAAAATTTTATCGGGTTACAGAACATTATATCAAGCTGAAATATTTAAGGAGACATAAGCTTCCTTGATAGCTATTTTTAGAAGTACTCAAAACTGTTAGTTCATCAGAAGGATAATATTCTAAAGTCTATTCTTGCCCTGAACAACTGTAAGCTTACTGCAGTTTCACAAGAGCATTACCCTTCTGTGTAATCAAGCTCCCTACTGTAATTGATATACTAACAGTTTTTGCTGATTTTCTACATCCAGATATTTTCCTTTTCCCTTTCTTATTTGTCCTCCCTAATAATCAATAAATCCATTTCTGTACGTGAACATACTTTATTGCCATATTATCTGTGGCAAACGACACTAAAATAAAACACATTCACCTTGCAAATGAGAGATGGAAAAAAGTCTGCCATGGTTTTAATGAATGGCAAATGTGTGACGTTTTCATTGCATAAGTGCAACTATTTAATTGTTCACAAGAGAGGTTTAACAGAGAACACACCTCTACTAAAAAGATGGGCTTAATGTTTGAGATCACTGGGTATTCCTATGTGAACTTCTTTCCAGCATCCCCAAAAGATATTACATTGAAGTGTTCTTTTAATTTATTTAATTTTTTCCCCTGTTACGAGCGTTGCTTTTCCAAAAAAAACCCACCACCATTCTTATGCAAGTTTAAACTACTGCCAGAAAGCTTTTGTTTTCCTATGTTTATTAATAAGCTATCTCTTTAAATCTACTCTGCTGTGCTCTACAAATTGTAAAGAGCATACAAATGAGAGACAAAGCAGCTGCCAAATACTTACGTAAAGCTTGGCCTGGCCAGTAATAAACAAAAACTATTTAATCCTCCTTAACACTTTGGAATTTATGCAAAAAAATATTTATGGGAGCAGCATCAAACCCAAAATTTATCAGATAAAGTTTTGACAGTTAAAGAAGAGAGATGCAGAAGAGACCAATATTTTTCTTAGCTAACATAATCTATTTATAAGTTGATAGGGATTGTTGATCAAAAATTTTCAATGAAAAATTTTCCATCACAAAAACAGAAATTTGGTAGAACCAACCGTTCGTACAAAAACAATTATTTCAACAGTAGCCGCTTTGTTACAGCAGAACATAAAAAAACACCTAAACTGCCATTTGAAAAAGAACAGAAAAAGTTGAAAACAAAAAAACCCAAACCACTGTATTATGATTTAAAGTGGATTTGCCTTTGGAAAAGCAAGGGTTTTAATTCTGAAATAAATGTACACAAAGTTGCATCTTTCAGGTTTGTCAACACAAACAGACCCGATCAGTTGAATGAACCTCTGCTTTCAAAAAATAACACAAAAACACCTTATCCCATCTGACATTTCATTCTGATGCAGAAAGGGAAAAAAAAGAAACCTAAAGTATTCTAAATTATCAGTGTAAACAAACTGTTTTCTGTTTACCTCAAGTTATATAGCTTGGACAGCAAAAAGCAGTAATGAGTAAATTGAGTCAATAACTGAGAAGTGATCCAAAGTTTAAAAATGGAGATTTGGGCCACATGCAGGCTTTATGCAATGAAATATGTCTTACCAAGAGTAAGCTGGGCACATCACCAACTCATACACTTAAAAGACTACACAAAAAAACAAATGTCCTGGTGCAAATTTTAGCCAGTAGAGTATGTGTTAAAATCACTTTCTTGGGCAACCGTACTCTGGCCATCTTGTGCAAATTGTCAGCATAGAAAAAACACACAGGCTACTTTGCTACCTTACCAAAAAATAAAGAGAGGGTGAGCAGAAAACTAGCATCATTCTACCTGTAAGGACACAAGTGATTTCAGTCAGACGTGCCACGCAATACTTGGAAAAGAATTCACCAACAAAGGAGCCCATCTTTCCTCCAAGCATCTTATGTCACCTCTCATAAATGCTAGACATAGCTCACAAACCCAGAATGCTTCACCAGGCAGAGCGGGTTATTTTTCCCAGCCAGCTCAAGTAAAGTGTTTGTGTTACAGACTGATTCTTTGCCACAGTTTCTCTCCTAAAACACAGCAAAAGCTTCCCAGGGCTATTGCTTTCAAGGGGGAGGAAAAAAGTGAACAGTCCCTGAAACAGAATACACCATTCATTCACGGTAGCACAGTAGCGAAAAAAGGGAAACAAAACACCACAACAATGCGGTGTGCTTGCTGCCTCCACAAATACTCCCTCCCTTTATTTGCATAAAGCCATCTGTATGAGATGATGTGCATTACTGTGCTACCTATAGAGCTAACAGGCAAGTTTTAATTTGGTTGTTTTTTGCAGTGTCTTATGAAATTTAACTGGTTTCAATTTGCAGCAAGTACTGCATTATTAGAAAGTACTAGTTTCATGTAATTTCCATGAAAGGGAAGTATTTGTAGTAATTTGTGGACCAACTTGAATAACTTGGGGGAAAAAAATCCAAATGTGGCCCTACCTGCTGTTGACAAGTAACCTGTGGACATCTCTCCTGTTCCTCAGCTCTCATTTTACAGCACTCACAGATGATTTGGAGCAATCCTTAGCAGGTCACTTCATGCTCACAGACAGTTTTCGTTATCTACTCCTAGTGTTACACGTGACACACAGCTTGCATCCTCCCTGCTTTGACTGGAACCTGCTCAGCAAGAGAATTACAACCAGTGTCTGATGAGTGGAAAACATTAATGTTTGTTCATGAATAGTCATTGCTGGCACACAAAAACATGTCTTTGTATGTACAAGACCCACCTAAGAACTTGCATCAACACAATTCTGTTCTAATTCTCCCCAGAAGAGACATCACGGCATTAAAGTAAGCAATTTTGGATGCTTCTATTCCTGAGGGTGGTGTCCAACCTGATATTTCCTCAAGTCCAGCTGTCAGACATCACCAGTCATCTACTGTCCATCAAAAACCCCACCCTCAGTCACCCTCAAAGCATGAGAAATTAGATGCTGAAAGTCACTTGTCAACTGACTATTTGGTCTCAATTTGGTGTCTGTGGTTGGATCTCTCTTCACACAATAATTTTGATTCTAATTAAGACTTCTGGGTGAATCCCCAATACAAATAAAATTAATTTATAAAGAGTAAATACAAAAGAATAAATCACAGTCCAACTGTACAGTCTCTTGCAGCCTGAGAGACTGTCTGCAGAATCCTTCTTGAAGATCCTCTCAGCCAGCTCTAATCATTTATTTAAAAAGAGACTAACAGAATAGTCTGTCCTGGGGGAAGAAAGCATATGTTAGTCTCAGCGTGGATTCCTTTAGGAGGGAAGTGTAATTATCACATGCAGCATTACCCTAACTCAGACCTACTCTTTCATTTTCTTTTTTTAAATACCAAGTGAAGTGTATATAAATAATTTGACTGTACAAAATGCAGCTCTCCCCATGAACTGTCATTGGGTCAAGTCAGTCGAAGTCAGCTGGACAAAGGACAGTCTGTGTGGCCCCATCACAGGGTGTTGCTTACAGCAGCTCTACCCTCATGTCCCATATACATACTAACAGACCTCTGACTTTTGGGTTTGGTTGAGGTTGGATTTTTTGTGGTTTGGTTTGATGTTTTGTTATGACTTGGTTTTTTTTAAACCAAAGAGACTGCATCATAGCACAAAATAGGTGAGAGTACCATCCTCTACCAACTGGCAGTAGTTTTGGAAACTCTAGGGCTGGTGTTGGTATCTGTCAAGTCTAGGGAGAGCACATCTGTACACCTGTCCAGACGCTTTGGGTTTCTTCTATGCTGAGTCCAAGGTGGTGGTAGGCAAGTCAGAATGGTGTAAACTTTGCATATGGATATTAAGAGGTTTTCATAGTTCAGGGAAAGCAAGAACCTGATACATTCCTAATGGAACACAGAAGTGAAAACTCTATAAAATGAAAAAGAAAGAAATGCCATCCTTCCATGCTCATGGAAGGACCTCTACCCAGAAAATAAACTACTTTGAAAAAGATTTACTGAACAAGCAACTCAACATAAGCTCCCAGCACAATGTTGTGACAGAAATGGCTAATGTTGGTTTAGATGTATAAACAAGAGGAGTAGTAAGCAGGATTGATGAAGTGATTATATTTTTATTTACGACATTGGTGAGACCAGTAAAAGGCATAAAAAGCTCAGTTGCAGTGTCGCAACTTTTTAAAGAGTGTTGAGAAAAAACAGAGATCTGAGCAGGGGAATAACAGATCTCTATGAGAGCTGAAAAAGCTCAATCTATTTAGCCTATCAACAAAGATTGAGAGGTAACTTGATTAGTGTATAAGTACCTTCATGGGGAGAAAATAAAGGGTATTAAACGGCTCATTAATCTATCAGAGAGAGGCATAAGAAAAACTAATGGCTGGAAACCAAAGCCAGACTGATTTAAATTAAAAACCAGCCACAATGTTTTCTCTTTTTTTCTTTCTTTTTTAAACATTGTGGGGTATTCTCCAGCTTTTGTTATATTCAAACCAAGAAATGGATGCTGTCTGGAATACCTCTTTTAGACAGACACAAGTTACACTGTAGTTAAGCACAAAAGTTATTGGAATCAATACTGTTGGTAACCAGGTGAAATGCAATGGCCTACGATAAGTAGGCCTATGATAAGTCAGTCAGAGGGACAATCTAGAGGTCCCTCTTGGCCTCAAACTCCATAAATCTATGGCCTCCGCAAAAGCCCTCTCTCTGCCCTCCTAATAAATCCAATCATTCTGATTTTCCACCTACATTCAGTCACTGCTGAAACTCCTGTGTATTACAACAGGGATGTACAAAAGATCGGAGTAAAATCTGAAGCTAAGTGGAACCGTGTGCCGAGGCATAACCCAAGAGCTGATTTATTTTGCTTGCTTTTTAAAAATGGGTTTCGCACTCATGAGGAGTACTAGATTGATGACACTGATAAACTGGGGGGGGCAGGGAAGAGTGGAGAAAGTGGGAATTTAAAATGTTGCGAGCACACAAAGTACGTCATCCAACAAGATGCCTGAAGGACTATTCTGTAGATTAAAGAGCGCAGTTCATCATGCACATTTGTTCTGCCCCAGCCTTGCAATTCATATCAAGAAAAAGGGTATTAGTAAGCAATTGTGTATTTACCGAAGCAGATGCATAGAACTCATCTTTGTATTTATGAAAGCTTTGAATAATGCAATCAATACACTTAGGGGGGGGAGGAATAAAATAAAAACAAAAAGGGGTTTGGTAATAGGCCATAACTTTTAAAACTTTCAAGATCTGCTACACAACAAAAGTACGTAATTCATTTGAGCCAAAACGAAATTTAGAGTTAAATTAAAACTGCATAAACAAAGTACCTTCTTTGGCTCAACATTTAAAATAATTTAATAATCTATTTTGGCGTGAAAACCATCTTCTTCGTAACATTAAAATTTGGTCACCACACTGAAAATTCACTCACACCTCTATATGGTACTGGGATTGTCTGTACGGAGGATGTAACACTGCAGACAGGATATCAAATGACGCGCAGGTCTCCTGCTCGGAGCAAGACAAGAACAGCACAATTTGCACAGCCCATCAGATAATGCTCCATGTGATTAGGGATTCCAAGCAGTGCTGAAGATGTGAAGGTGTCTCAGCTTTCTCCCAAGCCCCGTCCCTCGTTCCCCAGGCCATGCCCCGTCAGTGCAGGAACACCCGTCCGGTCCATTTGCACCCAAGCGGCGGCAGTAGGCGCTTCCTGTCCTCCATCCTTCCTTGCTGGGATTACAAAATGTTTGCCTTCAAAGAAGAGGGCTCAGTTCACCCACAATATCAGTGGAGATTTCAGTTTTCCCTTCCCGTACATGTATGCCCTTGTGAATGAAAATCAGCATGAATGAAGCCAGCTTTGTCCGCACTTGCGCTGTAGATATGCACAAACTCCAGGAAGCCAAGACTTAATTTGATCTGAAAACCCCCACAGCCAATGCATTTTAAAGACAGAACCACAAAGCCAATCAATAGGGACCATTCAGATACTTGCTGTCAGCGGCTAAAAGAAAATGGATACCGAGAAAGCCATAACTATGATAAATTTAGGCACTGCTTCTCTCTGACTAATGTAGGCACTAAAACACTCCATGAATATCCTGCTTTGAAACGTGTCATATTTCTGAGAGGCCAATCAATCTCGGGTTCTCTGTGGACCGCATTAAAATACATTTGTCACTGTAAGTTTATGAAATATTGATGGTGTTTTTTAGGGGGGTGTTAGGAGGTGGAGAGGTGGATCAAAAAAGGGGGGAGGGAGAGCTACTTTAATGAATTATCTTTAGGCTAGAAGAAAAAGAAGAAACAAATGTAGGTGCTTATTGTGGATGAGGGTGAAAAACAGGAAACAGAATTGCTTACTGAAGGAAGGCGTTTGTTGGATTAATAGAAAAGATCATGTGGATGAATGCGTTACAGAGGCACTTCAGTATTTCAAGCTCAATTTGACCTAGATTTATGATTTTATTAAATCTTTAATTTTCTAAATTTGGTAATTAATAAAAATAAAACCAGAGGTCCGTTAACGACATTCACAGAGGGGAAATTAAAAGCTTATCTGTGTTCCAGAGAGGAGCACGGTTCCATGGCACCAGGCACTGCATCACATTCATACCTGAAAGAGAGAATGAGTTCGTACATACTAGCAAGCCTCACCAGCTCTTCAAAGCAGGGAGACACATAACTCCACACGGAAAAGAAATGGAATAGAACAGGGATATACAGACACAGACCACCCTTCATACTGGTGCATCTACATACGCTCGATATCTGAAGTGTCAGATGCTAGTCACCAAGAAAATGTCTATCTTAAAGAATTTATCAGGATAGCTAAAAGACCAGAAATGAGCAAGAAGATGCTGGGAACCAAGTCACACAGAATAATTAATTTAAGATTATAAAGGAACCCTGTTGCAGATCCAAGCTGTGAGTTCACAGCCAGTCCAGGGCTCTCCAGGCAAGACCACTCTACCCTTCTGTAACCCAGTCTGCTAAACACATAATGACATACCAAGTTTTCTACATGAGTAGCTCCACTGAAGTCAATAAAGCTATTCACAAGTGTAAAGTTAAGCCTGAGCTTAAATACTGTGGTACTGTGATCTATGTTTGTAAGTGAAGTGTGGAACTAAAGCTAGTTTGTGTAAATAATCTGAAATTGGGTCATTTTTCACCATTTCTGTCAATGCAAAAAGCAGTTTTTCAGATAAGAACAACAGCAGCATTCACCGAAGGAACAAAAAGTAAATCCTCATATTCATTTTTAACTCACAGATGCTAAACATTTTGGTAGAGACATTATGCCATGTTGGTAGGAAAAACACTCTTAAGCAATAAATAGCACATTTTGCTTTAGTGATGAATGGCAACAAAAATAAATTGAAGCAGAAGCATAAAATTTTTCATTTTTCACAAATCTGGAAAAATATGAACTTTTCTATTATTTTTGGCCAGTGGCCCAAACATCTTCCTTTCAGCCTTCAAAACTCTTCTTACTGAGATTATCCAAACAGATACACAGATCTATCCTCTATTTCCTTTGCCATAGTTTAGGTATTTGGCTATAACAACTTGACAGCTTATGAATTTTGCATTAAAAATCAACTTTTCTACACTCCACCCCCAGCAATTTCAGCCAAATTGAAGATTTCCATGTGCATGGAGGGCAGGGGGAAGGAAGCATTTTGTTTCCCATCAGTTTGATGCAAGTTTAAACATTTCAGTATGTTCTAGTTGAAACAGAGTGATTTGCTAAAGAGTCAGTTCGATATTGAATTACACTTCCTGCAATGCTACCCTTCCGAGAACAGTAGCTCAGGTGCCCAAATCCCCACTTTTTTTCCCCCTAAAGGCTGCAGTCCTCGATGAAACTACTTTTCCCACCATGCACTTCAGTTCTCCTCTTCCACTATGCACTTGTGCCTCAGCATTACTAAACTGATTTTCTTTTCCCCATCATGAATCTTACCTCAAAAAGTTAGCTGGTTATTACTTGTCTTCATACACGTGTAACACACATAGACCCTGCTACTCATGGGCTATGGCTGTATTAGGTCAGGTGTTGAACGAACAGAAAAAAAAAATTAAAAAAGAGAGGAAGGTTTGAGGCAGAGCTTAGCCTCAACTTTTCACACTTGATGCGAACGAAAGCTGGGCTCAAATCCATTGTCAGCGTGTGCCAGCGACTACCTGCTCGGTCGCAGTAGCACATGCATCAGAGCTGTGCTGACGTTGCTCAGATTAGTCACAAATATCATCAAGTACCATATTTTCAAACACATAAAAGCCGTTGGGATGTATACAGGAACAAACTGCACCTGCTGCAGTCGAGGCAAGCACACAGGGAGGCAAATGGATCCTTCCTCTCAGGGAGCTGCTGATTCCAGAGGCCATAGCAGTCCGATGGCTCCTTCCTTTCAAGAGAAGTCCCCAGTACACCCAGTCTCCACATCCCCACCTCCCCACTGCTTGCCGGGGGAAGGTTAGCACTGACAAGCAAGGATAGGCCTGAGGGTACCCCCCAGCCGCCCCAGAGGCTCCATCCGTGCACCCCACTGGGCCTGGGCTCCACATCCACGCCGGCCCCAGGCCTGAGCTCCATGTCCTGGAGCAGCGGGGCTGGTCCCTGGGGAGGACAAGCAGGAGACAAGGCACAGCCTTGCCTAGGCAAGCAGGGCAGGGCAGAGCATCCAGGCCCAACGACGGCCCTGCCAGCAGCAAGGTGGCAAATCTGCCCTGATGCCTCCCCAGGAAACTCAGGATATTCAGGTGTGGCGGGGAACCAGACTGGGCACAGGGGCCACAACAGCCCAGCCCAGGCCTGGTGCCAGAGCCAAAATGGAGCCCCATGACCCTGACTGGGGACATGCAGCTGGAGGCCCCAGGGGACCATCTGGGTCTGACAGAAGCCACCTACATTCACCAGCTGCCAGCATCAAACAAGGCTCTTAAATCAAACATTTCCTTCCCATAGCTGATAAATCCTTAGCACGTGCTCTAATGGGATTAGGAGTTTTGAGACCACAGAGTCACTTCACCAAGAAATTGGACCTTTAGCAGTTCAAGCCCTGTAATTCCAGCCACCAGATACATAACGGTTTTAAAGGAAGAAAGCAGCCAGGAAAACATGTATTATAGCTTTACCTGCACACACAGTATCTAGCTTTGCTTCCCGTTTCAGCTATTGCCTCTTTCGGCATCCATGATCCCCCTTTTCCTCCCCGCGGAGGGAAGGGAAGCCTGCTCCCTCTGGGGCTTCATCCCCAGCGAGGGGCTCCAACTGTTAAGCAGGACCACTGAAGGTGCCTGACACACAGCAAGGAAACACTCAAGTCCACTTTTTACTGTGCCACAACACTAGAAAGAAAGGGATGACTACATACAGCACAGACCTGCTGTGCCATTAGATGGCTGTAACATCTAAGAGCTCGTTAGCAGAAGAAACATCTGCGCAATAGGCTCTTGATCAGTCGCTTCGCTCCCCTACTCCAACATGGGAGCACCACCTCCTCTTTCCTAACACCATTTATGCTCATCCTCTCACTTATGTCTCCTAACTTGTTTGAGGTTAGTTACAAAGCAAACGTACCTTCTCTCTGACCCAATAGTCCAGTCAAGAGGCCAGCATGACCAGCAGATGCCATCTTGCTTAAGCATGGCTCACCAATTCTGCAGGCGTCAAATCAGCCTGTTCATAAACCTGGACTGCTTCCCCCCACGTGGCCCCTTTAGGTTTTTTGTCTCAGACACGCATGTTCAGGACATTTTCTACAACTACAGCATTGTTCCTGGCCACACACTTTCCAAACTGCTTATCACTATCTCAAGAAATGGGGACTCTGTGGCTTCCTCATGGAGACTCTGGCCAGCTAGTAAGGTGCAGTGCCAGCAGCTTTTCCCTGATGTTCAGACTAGGTTTCCCCTTTGAGATAAATCTGTTATTTGTGTTATGACCCTTTTGCTATCACTGAATGAAATCTCTCTCCAGAAGAGAAACCTAATAATAAATTGTATAATTTTACTTGACATTGTCTAGACTGGGACAAAGCCAGACCCCCATCCCTCTGAGCAATGTGGGGAAGGGCTGGGTGATCCTGACATCTAAGTTTCAAACCTCTCCATCTCTCCAAAATGAAGGAATTATATGCTTTTATATGGTCCCAGTTACACAGAAATCAGATAATACAGTTTAATGACCCCTTTGATCCTTATAGTCAGTGATGCCTTTGGGTATGTTTCTAAATAAAATGCAAAACCCATGAAAAACCCAATCCCTCACCTTCAAACCCTCATGTGCTTCATTGGCTGCATCAGCCCAGATCTGGCTCGATAGCTTGAGGCAACATTTTGAGTTTCTTCCCACTTATTAGAGATCTACACATGTGATAAAATGCACTTTAAAAAAAATCGTAAAGCTGGTTGCTTAGATTCATTAAGCACCAGGATTCATGTCATCTTGTTTTATACTCAGCATTTTCATATGCCCTCTATTTACATTTCTAAGCATTCTATAAATATCTGCTATAAGTATACAGAAGGCTGGCAGGCCAGCTTTCACCCGCTGGCCTCTTGCCCCTGTGGAAGTCATTCTTCCCAAAGGACAGACTGACATTCTGGGCAATGCACAGGACATTTTTATTTGATGTATCATCAGTTCATGTTGGTTTTGGCTTTTACTTCACCTTATTTTGTATTTCAGCTTGTAATTGTGGCAGCAATTTTTGCACGTTGCTTAATAAATCTTGAAAAGGGGTCTGTCCATGCTTCCTTTCATAAGTCCCATTGAACTTACACCTACACAAAAGCTGTTGATCTACGTTTTTGGAAAGATGCTTACCTTAATATCCAAAAGCTCTAGCTGGTAGTCAGAAATAGTCACCTGAAGCCAGTAGCTGCTTAAAAAAATTTGAACTGAAGTGTAAAATCCAGGCATATTTCTCGAGTCAGTGTGATACTATGATCATGAGACATCCAATTCTAAAAGTTCCAGTCTGAGAAAAGGAGTTTCCTTTCAGTATGGCCAGTATAGCCAAAGAAGGAAAAGGTAGTTACAGGTCAAGTGTTTTCCCCCAAAAATTTTACTTTCCTAGGTGTTGTTGCATAGGTATTGCTAAGTCACACAAATGATGTGACCAACGCCACAAAAACTCAACCTGAGACTAGCTGTAGGTCAAGCATCAACATAGGCCATTTAGAAAATATATTAAAGAAAAAAATTAATAAAATTGTCAAATACTCACAAAACAATTTGTAAAGGCAGGGTGAAAAAAGTAAGACATTTTAATAATCATTAATCAGGTGACATCCTAGCAATTCAAAACCTGACATCTAGTGATGTCTTAAGTATTTGGAATCAGACTTTTCAGGAAAATGATGACCAAAGTATATGGAAAACTCAAAATTCAGACTCAGAAGTTCTACATCTTCTGAAGACATATACTATTTAAAACAGTCTAAGATATTAAGCTATTGTCTCACACCTTGTTAGAAATTAATTTACCAGGTTTTAGATGACCAATTTTATTACATATGTTGAAACCACGCATTATATAATTATAGCAAAACCAGGTCTCTCTACGTACAACTTCAAAACCCTACAGTTGCAGTCCAATTCTTTGTTTTCCAGTCACCAACACTGATGTTTCTAAATTAATTATTTCTCTTATTTTAGAAAAGTGTTAGACAAAACCAGTTTTCCTGTCTATGTTATTATTACTGCTCCATACTTAATACTATGCAAGGAAAAAAACTTTCATAGATGTATGTCATACGTTAGGAGTGCTAGTTCAAGTTATACATAACAATTATCTCACTCAAAGTTTAAAAAAAGTTTGGTTTTGATAAGAAATTTATCCATGCAGCTATGCCTATGTCTTTTCCCAATCACAGGTTCGTATTTTTTCTCAACTTCTTCATAAGAAATTATTGTCCCCCACATATTCAAAATTTCTAGATCTTTTGCCTATCACCAGATTCTGAAGATAGTGGGGTTTATTTCAAAAGTTACAGCACAGATTTAGAATATTTCAGCTTCTCAAGCTCTTCAGTTCCTCATGAGACTAAGACTCTGCTACAAAATAACCTAAGCAATTTACTGGACAAGAACACTTATCAGTCATGATTTAATATTAATAGTTAGAAAAATTAAATCTCACTTTACCTATCACCATAGTCAGACCCCTATGCCTACTGAGTAGACATCTTAAAAAAGGCACTAAATGCCACATAGATGCTAGTAACAAGTTTAGTTTTCCAAATAACTAATTTACCCTGTGGGCACAAAGGGTGCTCGTACTCTCTGATGGAAAGACCACTAACAAACCAACCGCTCATGTATTAGATATAGTATCCAAATCTGGGACTCTGGCTTTAGTTTGACTTGCCTTGATCGTCTTGAATCTGAAATAAGGACGGAAGTGCTCACCTCCTGCACAGCATTGATTTAGAATTCATCAGTTCCCCACAAGTTTCAGGGGCTAGATACCTGAACAAAACACATTCTGAAAGTAATTTAGTATTTCTTTGGAATTTTTTCTCTTTTTTGGGCAAGATATCCGTACAGACCCCTTGAGACGTGAGATAAACCATACACTTAACCTGGCAAGAAAAGAGAATACAGAAGAAAACTAGGAAAGTGTCAACACATTAGTGACTATTTAAATATTGAATAAAATTCTTCTTTTGTTCAGGAAGTGTCTGTCCAACGGAAACTCTCCTGTTCAAAATTGGTGTCATCTTGAATGCCAAAAAGGGAAGAAAAAGTAATTTATAAAACAATTAGAAATAAGGTTTCAGCCTTGGGGGTCTTCCTCAGGGCATGGTGAAAACTAGGACACAGCAAAACTAAACAACATCCTGTTCTTCTTTAGCCTAAGGAAGGCCCTATGGCCAAAATGCCTCCTCTAATCTGATTTTGTACTTTTGACAAACAGGTTGACCCTTCCCCTGCTAATTACTGTTCTGCAACTTGCGACATATTGCACCAAGTTTGTCCCTTCATTTTTAGAGGTCACACACAACGTAAAGCATTTATCCAAGCCATCTTCAAATCCCACACCTTCATTTATGTCTGGAATGAACAACTTTGAAACGCTCATTTTGGAGAGGAGGGAAGCTATATAACTCAATTCTCTATTGCCTTTCACTTCTGCCGACATTAACTCTCCTGGGCAGCAGGATGAAATGCTACTGTTCCAATCTAGTAGGAGTTTGCATAACTGGATAAGACCAACTACGGTGCAGAGCAATGGAGAATAGGGCCCAGCAATTTAAGGATGTCACTTGTAAAAAGAAAAAATGGTTTCTGTCACACAAGTTTATTGCAGCCCAGAAATGTCTACAGTAACTGTGGGCATATAATATGATGTGCAAGGCTTTTATGAATGGGACCCTTGTGGCTTCTTGTCAGAACTGAATCTGAAGTGATGACAGGACATTTGTAAGAAGTCTTTCCTGGAATGCTGAAGGACTTCCATAAGGAATCATCTTGAAGATTGGGCTCTTGAGGCCTTCAGTTAAGAGGAGTCCTTCCAAAAATTGTTGAAGGTTTTTGGTAAGGAGCAACACAGATAGATAACTTCAGAAATATCAAAAAACCTGAACTGCTGGGTTTGAACTCTTTGCATATCCCAGAGTTACAGAAGAGAAGCGTATAGGGTGGGTGGCTGGCCAGTCTGTATGTTGGGGGAAAAACACAGAAAAGGAAAACAAGAATGCCCACACCTTCATACTGCTACTACTAATGATACGGCTGTCAAAAACATGACTATACTTTGCTGAGGAATTAGTGTGACTCACCAAGTACACTAACAGTTGGCATCATTTCTTTCTATTTGCAAGTTTTCAGAAGATTATAAGAAGCAGCTGAAGAGGCTACAGAGGGCCATTTCTCCCAGTTAGGCATTGCTGGGTACGGGTAAGTCCGCAAGGTACAGATTACATCTGCTCAGCTCCTGTTCACATGTGTGTACAAGGAGACTTTGAAACAGCAAACTCCTCTGTAAGCCTTCAGCTGTGGTTACACAACCACCTTCCAGCTGGTCCCTTACTCCCAACCTGGGGAAGCAGCTGCTATGGGTTGAGAGGTCCCAGTGCCGAACAGCTCGCACACATTCAGGGATGCAGTTGATGAGTACATTAATAATGCCCTAGCTTAGCCAAAGGTATCGACACACTTGTACATTTTTTATTGTGGAGTTTGTAAACCATGATTAAGAAGAAATCCCATTATATGTTCCAGTATAACAATATTTGGTGGTCCACTAACTGCCCCAAAAAGCTAGTAAGCATCTGTAATATGTCTGTAGGACAACTCTGCTACCAACTTAGAACACAAAAAGAACCTGCATTCTAATTTACCAGAAATACAGTCATATTTCCATAGGTAGGTAGAAACATCGCCAAATCAAAAAGCATAAAAGTATGAAAAAGCATGAAAAGCACTCTCTTTGCCCTTGGTCTGGGTATTGGAGCAGAGCACCTGGCAACAGAACCTCCCCCAAAACAGGGAATTTATCCTGAAGAGGCTTCAGCATGAGCTGCTTCAGCTCAGGTTAGCCAGCTGCAGCCTACCTGGTCCCATTAACTGCTATTCATCTCTCAGTCAGGTATCTCCAAAATGCACTTGACACTTTTTTTGCCCAACTAAGATTTTTTTTTTTTTTAAACCAAAATTGTGATGAGAATCCTTTGCACTACTTTGCCTAGTCATCATTTGACTTCATGCTCACAGTCAGCATGACAGCGTCCCTGTTTCCAAATTCATCTATACCTGAACTTGCTGGAAGCTGTACAGCATCCCATTTTCTTGAAAATGGGTTTATTATAAAAATACACAAAGGATGACCCTGTAAGAAAAGCCCCATTTTAAAAAAACAATGAAAATGTAAGTTGTTCCTCATTCCACCAATAAAATCAGTGTGAGCCTGCTCAAATATATTCCTTGTCTATAAAATGAATATAACATTTGCCACTATCACAGGGAGGTCTGATGACATGCTCATTAGTGTTCCTAGAGCAATTAGAGTTTGGGTGAGAGACTACAATAAGAAAACAAAGAGACATCTCAAGTGGTTATATTTCTGCCGTGCCTCAGAGCAGTTGAAGCAGAGCAAGACCCACAGGGGATTCAGACTTGAGCAGTGGGGGGAAAAAGGCAACGAGAGAATGCTGCTTAAAAAGAAAAACAAAACAACAACAAAAACCCAAACCAAAAAAACAAAACAGAAAGCAAGTTAGCGCTCTGCCATTAAAGGGAATGAAAATCTCCTCACCTTTACGATAACAATACGTGCCTCGATATTAGCCCTGGGAATGCCAGTGGAACTAAGGGCTGCCTTTTTCTTATTTTCCAAAATGTTCACATAATGACCACGCTCTCTCTCCCCGCTCAGTCTGAATGATGCACTGGGGTTTCAGGCAGAAAAATTTTGTCTAAGGCACTGAAGGAAGGCACAGCAAGGCAGGTGTCAGTCAACCTTGCTCAGTGCGATTCAAATCCACCCTGGCCCTTTTGCCGCATTCGGCGTGGTTTTCACCAGCATCCTTCGGCGCGGTGCTGTGTCTGCTGGGGAGAGCGGCAGGTCAGCGGTCCTTTCTAATTGGCCTCGTAACAAGAGGCAGAGCACTCTTACCATAGCATCTCTGCTACCACATGACTATCAAGAACACATGCCTGATTTGATTTTAAATACACAGCTCCTTCCCTTTAATTGAAACTTTGTGCATGAAAAGTTTATTAAGTTAGACAGCGATGCCTCGGAGAAGCGATGGTAGAAATTGCCCTCAGGCTGATCATTCCTAGCCTGCCATTGGGTGCTGTTACACTTAATTGTTGGTGAAGGCAACTTACTGCTTGATCACATTACTTTCACGTTAAACCTTTCCTTTGACACAGGTTCTTTGTTAGAGGCAGATCCTTCAAATATACTTGCACAGACAGAAGTATCTTAAAACCAACAGGAAGTTTACAAGTAGAGGAAGTTACCAATGTTGTTAAGAGGTCTGCAACTCACAGAGGACTGCAAGATTAAAGCCAGTAGAATTCAAACAGTCATTAATAAAACAAGTATATTTTGCATTTTTTTCACACCTTTCCCACTACAGTCTTTAGAAAGACCTATTCCTCATGCCTAAAAGACTTGGACTAATAACTGACTGGGGGCATCAAGTTTAATGATGAAAGCATCCTTGAAAATTGTAAATTGTTCAGGGACTTCCTAGTGGAAAAAGCCATGATAACAATAATTAAAAAGAAAGACATGCTGACCAAAAAATACTCCTGCTTAAAAAAAGATTTTAAAAGCAATATTAAAAAGTTTAAAAAAATGATAAGAGGAGGCTAATGGAATAAACAGAGTATCAACAGACAATAATTAAGCAGTGTATTAAAAAAAAGCCACCAAACCTCTATATGCAAGCATAGATTCATTGCTAAATGCAGACAGTAAAACTATACATGAAGACACTGAAAAGACAGGAATGCTTCACAGATACTTTTGGTCCATATTTGAAAAAAAAAAAAAAACCCAAACCAATGTATATATGCATTATCTCCATGCTATAGTTAGATTAGAGAGTTTAACAAAGAGTTGTGGTTTTACTTGGTTTGATCATCAAGTGACTAAGTCTCCTGCATTATCTTCATCTGTCTGCCAAAGGTAAAAAAAAAATAAAAATTAAATCAACAGGTCAAGATAACAGAGACCGAAGAGTTTTTAAGGAACTAGTAGACTGTTAACTTTTTAATACATCATGGAAAACAGCCTCGTAAATGCCAAAAGTTGCAGGATTGCCAACATAATTTCAATTTGAAAAGAGTTAGGGATGACTCCAGAGAACTGTGGACCAGCTAGCCTAGTCTTAATCATTGGCAAAATAATAAAAGATTTATTCATGAACTATCAACAAAGAATTGCAGACTAAAACTACAATTAGGATGTTTCATGGAAAATTGGTTTAAACAAACCACACTTATCTTTTTTTGGCAGGATTACAAGTCTGATTGATAGAGGCAACTGTGATGATAAAGTGGACTTGGACTTCTCCAAGATTTCTGACTCAACTGTACCTAAATTCTTACTTAAAGCCCCACATTCTAGTCACCAAATGGATTAAATAAGTGATTCACTGACTGACCTCAAACTGTAGCTGTTAATGGAGAAGTACCAGAGGGTTGCACTGAGATTGGTTTTCAGTCCAGCCCTGTTCAGTGTTCTGTAAAAGATCAAGGTGGTAATGAAACTTATTGTCAATAAAGTTAACGGATGACAAAGACTGGAGTAGTGGAAAGTTCTGTCTCTTTGAGGGCTGGTATCACTAGTGACAAGACAGCTAGCTTTCAAACAAAGTATGAGTTATTCAGGGCAAAACACTTCTGAAGAAAATTACTGCTCATACAGGCTCACCTCCACACACAGACATCCAGCCTGCCTGCAGGTATTCTCGCAATTAAATCTTATGCCTCTTCTCAGTTCTGGGTTGTGAGGCTCTCTCCAGCCAGGACAGGAACTCCTGGCACTTTCCAGCACCGCTCCCAATAAACAAGGGCAAAAATGAGTCAATGCCCGAGAGAAGAATCCCAGCACACTATCCTAAACTATGAATTACCCTGCTTTTGAGAATTAATGTATTCACTGCTTGCTTATTTAATGTATACTCACACAATCTCATGTCCCCTCCTACAGTCTCCGAATAGTGTTGGTAATTAGCAAGATGGAAGTAATGCAAAATAAGATTTATTGACAGTCCCTGAAGTTTTTTTTTTTGGTTCAAATCCACATCTCAAGTGGAATGAAGTGTCAGCGAGGTTGAAAGCAGCATGTTCAGTAAGAGACATTGAGCTGGATGTAAACAAGTGACTTTACAACTGCAATATGGATAATTAGGTTCCCCTTCAAGTTCACATTTTAGCTTTTTGCACAACACTTTTCCTGTGCAACCAAATCAGGCTGAGTGGCCTGAGTCTCGACAGGAGGCAGGTTGCAGTCCGGTTGGTATGTCCCGCCAGGTCCTTCATTTAAACATTTTCTGATCCAATGCAGACAGGAATTAAATACAGCTGCTCTTCTGGTGAGTCTTAGACTCATAAATGAATGTTTAAATGGCCTAATGGAGTACCATATTTAAGATATGCCAGGTTAGGTGTCCCCATGGCTTTGTGTAGCAGCGTGCAGACACTAGCCCCTGGCAGCATGACAGCCAGCTCGGTTAGTAGTGTGCTGACACTGCCTTTATACTGTTCCTTCTCCTAGAAAATGGTCTGAGATATATTCGTAAACTGTAACCTAGATGTACAAGAAACATTTTATTACTATGCACTGAGCAAAAGACCAGGAATCTAGTTTCCTCACCCTATTAAAAAAAAAATAGTTTAGACATTATGCCACCATGCTTTGTGTGATCATCTAAGACTAAAACTTAGTATTTCCAGTTTTCTCCCCTCAGTATTTCCCTCTAGAAAGTAAGAATAATTGCTTCCTTTCACACAAATCTCACCGTTACTATTGCTACAACAATTGAAAGGCATAAAATTGCCCACCGTCAGTGCTGTTCTATACATACTTTAAACTGACTAAACTTTTCTGGATTTTATTGCAAGTAAGAAGCACTACTGCTCTGCTAGCTTCTCATGCTGTATTCAATCACGACAATTCACAGCACTGCTGTAAACAGCAGATTTTGGTTTTGTATTACCATAGTACAACAAAGCAATGGTAAGCACACTGGTAGGGACTGCATTCACAAGTTACCAGTATGCCCACTCTGACTGTGGGGCTCACACTGGGAGCTGCCTTCACCCCATTTACACCGTGGGCTCTCTCTCCTTGCCTGTTTTATATCACAGGGCTTGGGCCAGTCATCCAGCCCACTTCTTTTTTCTCAAAGTAAAGTTCTTCTAGGTATCAGCCTCATCTTGAACTGTAGGCAGTCAAAATTGGAAGAAGCCTTGAGGAGCACTGGAAGGAAACCACGGGATGTTAGGGAGCTGGGACCAGCAGATGTGCCATGCTCAAGGCCCACATCTGGGTGGGCATGCTCTGCAAAGGGAAGAGCTTTCAGGATGGGGCTGAACTGCTGCCAGAGGCTGAGGGGAGTTTTCAGCTTGCAGATACAGGTTTGAGGGTGAT
Organism: Phaethon aethereus; assembly: GCF_964289735.1. Taxonomy (NCBI): domain Eukaryota; kingdom Metazoa; phylum Chordata; class Aves; order Phaethontiformes; family Phaethontidae; genus Phaethon; species Phaethon aethereus. Next base: position 12,661,879 of record NC_138592.1, read on the forward strand.
ATTGTCTCATCAATAAAATCCCACTCTAAGATTTCAGACTTGCATGTGCTGATTTACCTTGGGCAGAGTAGTGATAAATAAGAAGCAGGTAAACTCATCTGTTTGCTGCACATGGAAAGCATTTATACTTTATATTGGGCAATTATTAGAAATAGATAAAATCTGCTGAGGAAGGCCCTCTGACAGCTTACTGCCTTTGCTCCAAATACCTGTGTGTTGACAGCTTTTATAGCTTATCCTGAAGTCTATGTAGATAAAGCTAACATCTGCTGTAACACAATGCCCGATCCTTTTTGAGCAAGCTATTTAGTTTGCTAACATACTGAAAGGAGTTGCACCAGGAATTTTACTACACAGTTCCTTGGCTTATGGGAAATTTTTTTTAATTTTTTTTTTAGTGCAAAGGCAAAACTGCAACAGAGTCAAGCTGCCATTCCACAACTCCTTTTGCAAAGCTTTACATGACACCATCTTAGCCAAACATTACCCATTTTCCAAAAGGTGCTCACCTTTGACTGACACAGTTTTGCATTTCCTTATGCCTACAGTTTTAGGAAGGAGAGGGCAGGTAGGTAAGACGACTTCAAGGAGAAGGAACTGCTGAAACCGTCACTAAGGTCCCCATAAATATTCCCCACGGACCTCATTACACATTTGAGCAAACATTACCTTCACTCACACAGCTAAATTTCCTGTTTGCTTGGCTGATCAATTCCTCATCAAATTTTAATGTGGGGTTCAGGCCGTCTGTGGCGTTTTAATTAGCCCTAAGATTGCACAGCATCGGAGGCAAAGCTAAGAACCGTCGAGGCCCCCTCTGCCTACATATAAAGGTGGGAGGGGGTGGGGAAGAGGAGGAAATGAAGAGGCCGGGAACTAATTAGCTCTTGTTACTAGGTTAAGTCTGCTCTCTAGTGGTCACATCACACAGCAAATAGAGCATATAAAAAGTCTACGGAAAACGGTACCTTAAACCGTAGCCGAATTCCTCTCCAACAAATAGGAGGAAAAAAAAATGTGCAATATGTATCATGCTTACCGCTGCAAGTTCCAGCATTTCTTTCCCTGTCAAGAGTCTTGTTTTCCTCCCCCCGCTCCAGAATTTTGTGTACTTTTATCGGTGCTGTCAGGTTTGGCACGAGAAGATAGCGCAAGGATAACTGCGGCTATTTACAACCAAACCCGCTTTGCTCCGGTCAGCATGAAGAGCTCTGAACGATGGAGAACATACAATATATATACACCCCACCATCCATAACCATGAACCTTCTGTCCGAGGCATTGACTGGGAGTATTTTGACCTGCAGTTGGTTCCTGACAAGCCAGAGAAGTTCTATGCATTTTGCTCTCATTACATGCAAAGCTTTTCATTTAACTGAGTTTAACCTGCATCCTTCTCTTTGGCAATGAAGACAGTCACATAATTTTGAATTGCAATACAAGCAGGTTAAAGAAACCTAGTATTCCACAAGTATTGCTCCCACTCTCTTAATGTAAAGAAGATTTACCAAAGCAGACCTGAAACGTAAACCTTATATCAGTCAGCGGTCTTTCAATCAAGCAAAGCTGCTGTTTTTCACAACTTCCCGAAAAGAGCCTGTACCCATTCCCGAAAAAAGCACACCTACATTGCACCGGGGGTGTGCGAGAGCAGAGCAGTTTTCCCCACAGTCCTATCAACAGATGCTGCTGTATGGCAATAACCTGCTTCGTCTCAAGCCCAGGGACAGGGCCACTTCCAATCTCAAGTTTGGGTAGCTTGATACCAACAGAATTATCTAGTCAAACTCCTCTGAAACCCACCTGATTTTCATCCAGGCTGAAAAAGTTTGTTGTATTAAAATCTGCAGAGATTTATCAATTAAAAAAAAAAAACAAACACATCACACAACAATGACAACAACAACAACAACAAGGTTGTAAAGAAATTAAAATGAAAAAAATTCCTTATTTCTTTTTGCAGCTTGGGAGTGGTTATTTTAAGTATTCATCTGCATACTGCAAAACCAATGTATGTATTTAAACCTGCTGCTCATTTCATACAAGCAGTAAACTAGACGCAACTCTAATTTGCTTAAAATAACAAGTTCTTTGAGATAATATGAATAATATCAGCATCTGCAAGCACACCTATTTCCTACAGAGAGGAACTGTAGCATATATAGATGCCGGTGCTATAAGTAATAGCTACTCAGTATCATTTCCAGAGTAGATCCAAAACTTACCTAGCAAGCCTATGTTTTCAGGCTCAAAGTTTAGATTTTATTTGCATATATCCCTTAATAAACAGCAAGATGTTTGGCTTTATTCTGACAGACAGATGATTTGCACTGTTACATGGAAAAAAGAGCAGAATAAATAGTTAACCTGCGTCTAACCTCCCTGCTCAAAACCTAGATGCACTTAATTTAGCAAGTATAAATTAATTAGTATTATTAAAATACCACTTAGCACCAAGTACAGGCAGAGTGCTAGTATTTAAAAAACACATTAGCTGGTCATCGTAATCACCATGTCTCACAAGGCCTGGACCAGCTAATACTCTTTTCACCTACACCAGTAATTACATGTTAAGAGTCTGCAAAAAACACTTTTTCCAGGTAGCACTGGGCTCTAAACACAAGCAGATTTTGATCCCATACTTTAGTACAGAACCTCATCAGTTTGGAAAAAGCAGACTCAAAGGACAAATATCACTTTATACAGGGTTTGAAAAATAGAGGAACAAACACTTAACCAGGATTCATTTACAAGACAAATAGGTATTTTCATAAGCAAATGCAACACGAAGGATTTTCTGCCCCAGTTCTAATTCTTTGCAATGTTTCTGAGACCTTTATTGGTTACAGATTATATCAAGCAGTAGCAGCACCTTTGTTTTGTTTCTCTTCTAGCTTTCACAGTTAACATTCATCTGTCTTTATTTGGATTTTGTTCCTTGCAAATAAAAAGCAGCTATCCCCAGGCTTTAGCCGCTTTGTTTAAAAAACAAAAAGCCAAAACAACCCACATGCAGTAAATTAATACAACTGCATTTGCTCCAATACTTATGACTAACCAAGTAAGGTGAATTCCACAGAGTCCACCAATAAACTTTTATCCTCACGTCAGCAAGTCTTTCATCTCAAAGCATTCTACAAGCCGACCCATAGCTCAGGAGCTTTCAAGACCTGCTCTTCACAGGCAAAGGCATTCCTCCCACACAACCCTCAGAGGGCAGGATTTGGCCCTTTACTTGATGCTTTGTTGACACCTCAAACGCCACCACAGCTGCTGTACATCAACACTCAATAACAGTTTAAGACAAGGGTGTTCAAATACAGAATCCCATCAACACCAGCATGGCGGAATGGTTTGGGTTGGTGGATAAGAGGCAATACACCCATCTCTTGCAAGTAAGTCTCTAAGATGCTTAATGGCTTTAGCCCCAACCTTTTTGCTGGCTATGTGATCAGAAGTGATATGCCACCAATGTCAGAATTTTTGATAGCGATCATTGCAATACCAACAACATTAGCTACCGCTAGGCTCTGTCACTGCAAATACCCAACACTGAGAAGTAAGTCCTTCCTCCAGCTCAGACCTCAGGTGCTGACAGAACAACTGGTTAGGTTCAGCCCCTCCAACCCGGAACAACCACCAGGCTAAAGTAGGTGCCGTTTACCACAGGCAGCTTTCATTTCCAAAGGGTTTCCACTGTCAGGAGTTCTCCAATGTTATCAATCCCACTTGTAATTTTACAAACTTCAAAGGGTTAAGACAGCAAGCGCATTTATTGACTGGTGCTTCTTGGTGGGTTCAGTAAAGCATGACTGATTAGAGCCCAGTTCTAAAGAGCCCAGCTTTGTGAGGCTGGAATAAATGGGAGTCTGTCAATAACTCAGATCCAGGCATATTGACATAGTTTACAGCCTCAATAGGCAATTAACACTTTACAGTGGATATTACCCAGTGGCCTCCCCATGTTTTACTGCACATTTTCTGCCGTCAGCTGCAATATTGAAGGTTTGGAATAAAAATGATATTGGACAGACAGCACCTTTGTTCAGCTGCACAGAAATTTCTTTAACATCTGGGAGAGATCACAGTTTCATTCCTCTTTATTCACCCTCTCACACCCCTTGTCTCGCTTTCTCTGTCATTTACAGTTTCTAGCCTGCACTGGTGAACTCAAGAAACTCTCTTAACTAAGTAATTAAATCTGTTACATACCAAAACTCTCTAGGGAAACCCCAAAAGAGTGACAACCCCAGCCTTTTTTCTCCTACCATGGGAGAGCCTGAGTAGGTTCAGAAATGAATGCCTCTTTGGCAGTCAAATTACACGGACAAGTAACCGAAATTCAGCCAGGAGCATTTAAAGCAGAAATAGCTGAAAAAAGTTACATTCAGCTGACAGTCACCTCCTGTAACCAGGTCCAAGCCCATATCCCACGCTGATCAAGACAGGATTGCAATAGTGCTTCCTAGTAGTTGCGCATTCACAGAAAAAAAAAGGAGAGAGAAAAAAAAAATCCACAAGAAGGTGGATTCTTTCTCGGTTTTTAATCTATTTAGCCCCGGTGGAATATGCGGGCTTAGCGTTTCGACACCACTGTGGTACGTGTTCCGCGCAGTCCTCCCGCGCCAGCGGCACCGAAGGACGAGGCAGCGGGCGCCGCCGGGTGCTGGGCCCTGCCCGCGGCTGCCGGACCAAAGCGGGTTTACAGCAACGTTTTGCATGACCGGCCCATAAGGAGCTCTTTCTTTTCGCTAGCAACGAAGGAGATATTACTTACCCCAAAGCAAAACCCTCAAGTGGGAAAAAAAAAAAAAAAAAAAAAAGAACCTTACCGACCCCCCAGCGCCCTGCCGCCGGGCTGGGCGAGGAAACGGTCCTTTACAAAATGGGCTGAGCTGCTGCTTGTTGCCCTGTGCCGAGATGAAGCTGCAAAGGAGCAGCCCCTGACCCAGGCGCTTCGCCTGCCAGAAACGAGGCGATTAGCAGGAAGGAGCGAGAAAGGGGGTGCTGGGGGGGGGGGGGGACACACCCCTGAGCTCCCAGTGCCCACGAGTCAGGGAGAGGCTCAGAATGCGGCAATAGCGGCTGCGACTTCCAGCGCGTTTCGCTGCTGTTGGCACGGAGATGCGGTGCCGTTCAAGGGAACTGCTTGAACGGTGAGAAGAGCCCCGCAGCGGTCCCGGGCTCCGCGGCGTTTCGGTGCACCGTGCCGCGGGCAGCTGCCCCCGCCCGGGCGCGCCCGGCCCCGGGAGGTTGCAGCGCTCCTTAAGACTTCCAGCGCCGGTGAGGATGGAGAGGGGCTTATTCTTTAAGACTACACAAAGTTACAGGCTCTGAATGAAAGAGAAAATGCCTCATCATTGATTCATACAAAGGCTCAAGTGAAATTACACGAAGATGTAACACAAGCCATAGAATTCCCACAGGCACCATTTTCAGCAAGAAAAGGAAATCATTTTCTCTATCTACGTCTCGCAGAGGATTCTCTCTCTTGCCTTCCTTTTTCTTTTAAGGGAGGAAAACTCTGTAGCTCGCAGATTACATGACTGTGAGGGGCGATAGGGAATTGATCTTCATTTATCCTGTGTCCAGTAGCAAAAGAGACCAGTGGAATTTTCCAAGAACAGGCAAGATGCAAATCCAATCACCAATTGCCAATATTTCACTTACCTGAAAAATATGGAAGTCCTGTAAACTGTTTCAAAATAAGTCCTGTATTTTGCTCCTCACTTTTCTGACTAGTGAAATATTACATTGGTTTTAACTTGGTTTGGATGGACTGGACTTATCAAATAATTGAAATTGATGTCCTGTATTTACATGCATCAGAGAGATTGGCAAAGGGATTTGCCATTGGCAGCTCCCATTTACTTCTAGACTGGAGAATTTGGAATTATAACCTGTTTAATGAAAACCTCGAACCAGAATAATTAAAGATAATGTCACCAGGTTTAAGAGGAGGAACAATACAATTTTCAAGGATGCCTGAAGTGGTGTGGGCCTTCAGGCCCATGTCAAAGGCTTCCTATGCACTCAGCGTCCCTCAGTGACATTTAAGTGCAGTGTTGGCCAGCTAAGGCTGGACAAGTTAGGTCCTGAGCCAGAGGCAAGGCCAGCCCTAAGCTGTAGCTCTGAGGTGTAGCATTACACCCGTGCACCTCTGCTGTTCCTGGGAGCCAATACCTCTCTATGCCATTGATAGATTTTGTGTGGCTCTTCCAGCAACAGCCCAGGGTTTAAACAGGCTCTGAAATGATCAGGTATCATAAACATCTAGCTCACTTTTGAGAAAAACAAATCTCCCAGGGATTGTGTTCTGGAGTCACTTAGGTGGTTCTGAAGATTTTACCCCAGGGGTTATTTCAATGAAGACTTCTTCCTTTTTGCCAGAGTAGAAAACCAGGTCCATAGACCAGTGGTAGAAGGGAAACTTTTTTCTCTTGCGTTAAAGTCATGTGCCTCCCAATCACAAACTCCAATTTCATGAGAGAAAATAGGTAAAAGAATTGTGAACAGGTTTCGGAGAAGACAGCTGGATATATGCAATGGCTGGCTTCCCCCTTTGAGGGATAGAAATAGAAATACCATAGTAGCTTTCTTCCCTCTCCCTGTCCCTCCATGCATGTGGAATGGAGGAGGTTAGAGACGTAGTCTAAGGAATGCATATTAACATGGTATCTTCCATGCTGAGAGAAGTCATTGGGAATAGTTTCCTTCAGGAAATAAAAGTAAATTTTAAGTCACCTTTCCAAGGGTGGTAAAGATAAATTATCAGAGTCCCAAAGATGAAACCAGCCATTTCTGTCTGCCATTTCTACAATCTCAAAAGAAAAAGCATTCCTGGCAGGCTGTTTGGAGAGATGGAGCTGCAAGTTTGCTAAAGGCTACAAAGTACAACCTGTTCCTGAGTTGCTACTTGAAGAAAACAAGCTCTTCAAAACCCTTGTCTTTAACGACTTTTACTAACATACCAAAAATACATGCATAGGAACAATGATGTGAGCCATACACAAACAACGCTCCCAAGCAGGCACGGTCCTGCAAGTCTCGATTCTGGACTTGAAATTGCAAAGGCACCAAGAGGCAAAGCGCTTGTCAGGAAATAAGATACTGTTCAACCTAAGTATAGACTTGCAGCTCTGATCTTAAAGAATCAGGGTAGTTAGTACATCTACCACATGAAAAAGGGGAAAGAAAAAGACCCAAACACTAACAAAATCAATCCCCAAACATTGCTATGTGTTTGTGCTGAGCTTGTTTCTTCTGTGGTCCCTTTTTCTGGAAGCAGGTGATGTCCCCATCCTGTTTTGCCGAGGCCGCCAGCCCAGTCTGGCAGCCTGAGCCGTGACCCTTGTGTGGTATTCTGCCAGGCAAGTACATCTGGCAGCTCTTCTGATCTCAAGTCCTGTGGTTCCCTTTGTGATGTGGCAAAGCACATGGCCCCCAGTGCATCTGTATAATTAATGTGAGGGGAAAATATGAGCAACAACAGAAAAAAAAAAAAAAAAGGATTCGTCAAAGAACAGAAGTTGTTCAGGGTCAGCAGAAGGTCTGATAGCAAAAAGGTGCAGCACAGGGCCATGGGATGGGTTTGCCTCCATACGTTGGGGTATTTAGGAGATGAAGAGAGCTCTGATTGTGTAATGTGCCACTGAATATGTTCTCCATCTCTTGGAACATCTGTTTTACCAGTTTCTGATAGCTTGCAAGCCCTGGAGAGCAGGGACACTCTATTTACATATAAGGTCTCAGCTGGACCCAATAGCAATATAGAAACAAGAATAAAATAACCATCTGCCTATTGCAACCAGCAGGAGTTACCACGTCTGCAAAACTTTTTTAAAACTATTATTTGTTGTGTTTTGCTGTACCGGATTTTTTGAACATTTTACTTAGGTAAGTGGCAGACTGGGATAATGGGGACAAGTGTCCTGTAAAGGACAGCAAAAGGTTCAGCTGCAGCAAGGGCCACGGCTCTTGAAGCACAGAGCTGGCAAGCTGAGTCCCTTGCCAAATGAAGCACCAAAAGCAAAACTACAGTGATGCTGAGCAAAGAGCACCCGCTCTGAGAGAGGACCCCAGGAGGCAGCGACAGCACCAGGGCACAGGGACTCCCAAAGTCAGCGGGTCCTTTCTGAGCCCTGTTCCACTAAGGTCTTGTTCTTTGCAATTGCACTGTCTGAAAAAAGGAGAAACAAAAATAAACCTTTTTCTCTTAAAGGAGAAAGGGAAATCCTGAAATTCAAAGGAAACTTCTAATGTGATTTATAATATTTATAAAAGCCTGTTATCAGGCAAGTGTTGTATTAATTTCTTCCCCCGTATACACACTGAAGGTCATAGGTAGGGGATGAATTTCCATGTTTTATATTATGAACACTCTCCTCTTCAGAACTCCCTTATGCCACCTTCCTTCTTGGGGATTTCATTTGTATTTGTAAAAGTCTGAGTGTCATTCCCGTGCATTCATGGATACTTGACATGCTACCAAGCATTTTTTGGTAAGCCTTTATTTTAGATTTCCCATGATTATGAATTTGTTTTACATTGGAAGTAATAGTCACACTTCTAATGAATTTATCTGGTATTAACATGCCTCTCGCAAGTGTGTCCATAGGTGCTCAAGAGCAATTTAGCATTAGTTAAATGAGAGTTAATGGACACTAAAACTGCCACTTATTTTCTAAGTGATCCATTAACACACACACAAAAAAAAAGGAAGACAAAAGCCAGCCAGCAGATTCCTTTTCTAAGATAAACCAGAGATCTGTTCTCCACATGTAAAATTTGTTTTGATACTAAGGGTGGCTTTTAAAGCACTGGCTGCGTGGATGCATATTGCAGGTGTCAGAGTGCAAGAAGCTGATGTGAAAAAAGGGAGGAGAGGGTGAAAATTTGTACTGAAGACACAGGAGAAAGGAGACAAGCCCAGGACAGCAGGAAACTTTTGCCTGATGCCAGACAGACAGAGATGATGTGGCCGCTGTTAAGCCAGCAGTTCTGAATGGGTGGTAAACACCAGTAGTTCATCGGTAACTACTTAGAAAAAGGTCTTATATGAGTTAAACTAGTTTTTAATAAACACACTAGGCCTATCTATGTTTTAGTTTCATCTTTCATAAAACTGTCATTAGCAATTTGAAATATCTCAGTATTAAATCAAAATAGTTTTAACGTTGTTAATAAAACGTAATAATTTCAACCAGGTGAGGAAAAGAAAGGATGCTTTTCCCTAGTATTCAAATTCAAGTGAAAGCGAAGTACACTAGGCCTTCTGAATCATTTTAACAAGAAATAAATCACTGAAACAAATTTGATCATGGGGCAGAAGCTTCTTCACTCTGTATTCCATAACTTTTCTTCAGAAGGTGAGACACCGGAAACCCAAACATACAAGTTCTGCAGCAAGGATGCTCCAGGGGCTACAGAACTTGCTTTAGTGAGCAACACTGTCAGCTCAACATAAGGATTGTCCCAGCAAGAAGCATACGCTACTCACCCAGCATGGCATACGTATTTACTAATAAACCTCTTACCAAAATTACTACACAATTTTTTTCCCCCCCCCAGAAATTAAATGCTAGCATTTCCCCTCCCCCCCAAAAAACTGCAGTTCATCATGTTGAATGTGATAAAACTCAACGAGTTTGTTCACCCCTTAGTAATACAGGCATCCTCCAAGTTCTCAGTCCTGCGTCAGGGCTTATAAACCACAGCACTCATTAGAGTCGTGGAAATGCAGCATGGAGCAGAAGCTAAAGTCAGACCACAGCCTATTTTATTAATTTTGCCTAAAGAACAGAGATGCTCTGTAGCATTATTCCGTTTGGATGTGAAAGACAAGCATAGATGCAGACTGACAATATTTCAAAGCCGGGGTGGGGGGGAACCCAACACATATACATATATATGGGAAAGAGGATCAGCAAGGGGTGCCCTGGCCAGCCGGGAGGAGCAGAGAGCCGAGGGGATGCGGCTCTCAGCAGGTCGTGGGGAGCAGATGGAGGAGGGATGCAGAGACAGCAGAGCGCTGCGTGAAGCGGAGCCAGGCAGCGGCAATGTGGGCCACACATTTTTCTGCCTACTTAATCCTTCCCTCAGCTGGCGCCAGCTTCCAAAAATGCCTTACTACAGCTCCGTTCCTCTCTCTGGTGTAGGTAAGTGTATAGCTCACTGCAGCATGCTAAAACAACTTCATAAACAACCTGAAAAGCAAATAACTGACAGTATTTTACTTTTAAAAATCTACCTTCATCAGTTTAAGGTAATTAGTTCTGGCAGATGATGATAGAGCTGTGAAAGTTGCTGCAAGTGACAGCAGTGAAACTCCTGACACAGGTACGGTACAGATTGCACGCCCAAATAACACTTCCCATGTTTCAGAAATCACATTGTCAACAATGTTTCCAGGCCCCGAAATTAGCTGAAGTCATCAGGAGCTGTTGGCAGCAAGCAGCAGGCAGCTTGTTGGATTGCTTTTCTTTTTCACTGCAAGAATCTCTGGTTGTAGCTTAAAACACCCCACACTTGTAATAGCTTCCGACTGAGCTTCCCTCTGTCTGTGTCCAAGGGGCAGCCTCCTAAAAACAATGCAAAAATCAGGGTCCCTGGTCCTTCTGCAACACTTCCCCAGCACCTCCTCAGCCTCAGAGAGAGGCGTAGCCAAGTGGCTGTGAATTCAGCGCAGGTTGGCTTTGTTCTAGGCAGAACAGGTCCTCCCTTTTTTTGTTTCCATCAGAAATACTGAAATTATGATGCTATAAGAAAACACTTAAACTATCAGGATTTTTCTCCAAAACACGTCTTGCTGTCTTCCATTTTCTCAGATCTCTTTTGCAGTATGGGTAGATTAGAAATTAGGCGCGTTGTTTCTATCTGAAATGGGCTCATTCTGACTCGATTCAGGTGACAGCTCTGAGAACTGGATCCTACTTGGTTATGACATACCAGAACAGCAGACACTTCTGCAAAGATCCCCGAGATATTCACTCCTTGGGGTAATCTCCTCTATTTCCTACACCAATCTCCCAGTTATCCCTTTACATCCAAAGAGTAGCATTTGGAGGAATTTCCCCTGCACTGCTCAGTCCTGTGCCACTGCACAACAACAAAACGACAAAAATTGTTGGAGACCACTACAAGCAGAAGAAATTCCAGTCATCATCTGCAAATCTTATGTTGGCTTAATCCCAGAATCCCTTACGATTTAACCCAGCGGTGGGCTTAGTTTCAAGGCCACAAAGGAAAATGCATCCTTTCTGCCTCTGTGTCCCCAAGGGTGCGTTGCTGCCAGCAGGCACACAAACCTGCCCTCCCGTTGAAGCTCTAAGCACGCAGTGCCATGAGGAGTCCTGTCTGAACACCCAAATTGCTGGCTCGCTTCTCTGAGGCCAGATTTTTGACCTTGTAGTATTTCAGGTAAGATCTTTCAAAAGGATGATAGCTGTTTTGGGCATTGTGTTCCCCAGCAGAGACAGCGTAGGACCTATATGCCAGGAGAACGGCCTCCGTGCAGGACGGGTCGCTGTAGAGCACCAGGGGACAAGCCAGGGACCTCGGGCTCCCCGCGCGGCGCAGGGCAGGTCGTCCCTCCGCGCGTCTCCGCAGCCTTTGGTGAGCTGCTCGAAGCCAGCACCTGACTTCTGCAGAAGGCA